>NC_091684.1:14325000-14956250 GCF_041296265.1 Equus caballus
TCTCTTGGCTGGGCTCCTGAAAAGGCTGTTTGAGATCTGCTATTTTCTTTGTAAGGGGTGGCTCACCAAAGAACCCATCCCTAAGGCTGTGAACATGGGGGAGCTGGTCTACCCAGCCTGGTCTACAAATCCCTGCTGGGTGTTGTCGTCAGGCTCTTTTCAGTGCAAAGAGCAGACCTCACTCAAACGAGCTCAGGTGAAGGGCAGGTGGTTACTGTCAAGATACCACAGGACTCGTGGGAATGTGCGAACAGGTGGGAATCCGAGAACAGGAAATCCAGTACAGCTCACAGAGTGCACAGAGCCATTGGGGAGCGAGGAAGACAGCCTCTCTGCTGCCCCTTCTTTCCTCTCTCCTCTGACCGCCCTCCTTGGCTTTTATATCGTTGCTGCTTCCTCCTATTTCCACCCATTCACCAGCGCCAATGGCTACTCTGAATGCAGGTCTCCCTCATGTCGTCTCTGCCCATCGCTCAGGGCTTACCTCTTCAGTCCCGTCTCCCAGTTCCACATTCCAGAGAGAGATATCTGATTGACCCAGGCCATCTTCTTGAGCCCCGCTACTGAAATCATAGGTTTCCGGCCAGCCTGTGGGTCTTCCAGGGCACCCACCTTGATCCAGCTAGCCTTAAGGGTGGTGCCCCTCCATCTCCACGTGATGAAGAAAATGGCAGCTCCCTCCTCAGCAGCAAATGTGGGTAGCAAAATTCCCCTCCTGAGGGGCTCTGGTTGTGTTAGGCTGCCATGCGCATTGTGAGCGCTGTAGGAGCAGGGCATGGGAGGCAGAGTGCTTGGGTTGTACTCTTGGCTGGCTTTTTATCAGCTGATTTCTTCTTTTTTTTTTTAGATGTAATTCACGTACCAAAATATTCACCCTTCTAAAGTGCACAAATTAGGGTTTTTAATATATGCACAAGGTTTGCAATCACTACCACTACCTAATTCCAGAACATTTTCATCACCCCTAAAATAACTCTGTACCCATTAGCAGTAGCTTCCCATTCCCCCTCCTCCTAGCCCTGGGCAACCACTGGTCTATCTTCTGTCGCTGTGGATTTGTCCTCTCTGGACATTTCATACACATGGAGTCAGATAATGTGTGGTCTTTTGTGTTTGTCCTCTTTCACTTAGCATAACGTTTTCAAGGTTCATGTATATTGTAGCATGATTCAGGGCTTCATTTCTTTTATGCCTGAATAATATCTCATTTTATGGATATACCACATTTTACTCTTCCATTCATCAGTTGATAGACATCTGTGTTCTTTCTACTTTCTTAGCTATTATGAATAACGCTGCTCTCAATATTTGTGTACAAGTTGTTACATGAACACATGCTTTCGATTTTCTTGAGTATATACCTAGGAGTGGAATTGCTGAGTTATATGGTAATCCTATATCTAACTTTTTGAGGAACTGCCAGACTGTTTGCCAAAGTGGCCGTACATTTTACATTCCCATCAGCAATGTGTGGGGGTTCTGATTTTTCCACATCCTCACCAACACTTATCATCTGTCTTTCTGATTATAGCCATCCCAGTGGGTGTAAAGTGGTGTTTCATTGTGGTTTTGATTTGCATTTCCCCAGTGACTAATGATCTCAGTGTCTGTTCATCTGCTTATTGGCTACTTGGAGAAATTTCTGTTCAAATTCTTGCCCATTTTTAAAAATTGGGTCATCCTTTATTGTGGACTTACTAGCTGTTTGACACTGGGCTAGTTGCTCAACCTCTCTGGGACTGAACTTTCTCATCTTAACAGTAGGAGTACCTACCTCACAAGGGTGTTGGGGGGCATTACATAAAGTAGTGCATGTCAGTGCCTAACACAGTGCCTGATTGCTAGAAAAAAACCAACTTATTATTATTGTGTCATCATGAAAACTAGCCTAATTTCTCAATAGCATAATCCCTCTTCCACCAAGGAAACTTTTTTGGGGGAGAGGGAGGGGACTTATGGCGAACATTTTGATAAGCAGCCCAGCAGCCTAGCATCTGGATGGAGGGCGAGGACCCTTATCCCCACCCAGGAACAAACTTCACTTACAATGGATCCTCGATGCCTTCTTTGCTTAATAGGGTTTCAGGCAAAAGGCCAGAGCTGAGGACAGTAGAAGAATTTGGGAAGTAACAAAAGGAAATAAGCTGGCCAGTGCCTGGGAAGGACATTTGCAGAGAAGAGAGAATTTTAAAAGGTGATGTTTATGAAGCTTTACCTTGTGCTGTATGATATAAAATGCCTTCCTTGTCCTCCCACCAAAGGGCTAGTAAAAATTGTATCTCACTAAGCATTGTAGAATTGGATCTTCTTTGAGAATGCCATGAAATGCTCCTGGTCGGAGCGGGTGAGGAATGAATGGAATCAGTCACACCTGGAATTGCGCTATGATTAGTCTAAGATGCGAGTCCACAAAGTGCCGAAGGTCAGGTCCATTTCCTAGCTGCTCATGGGGCTGTTTGATGTGGGACAGGCTGGCCTGGTTTCCTCCATGATTCAGAGTGGGTATGTTCAGGGCAAAGACCTCCTAGCCCTGCTGTCTGTGGTGCTCAGGAGTCTGGCTTCCACTTTGACTGAGATGAGCATGGAGATTATACGTCTGTTGCACCTGTGTCACTTCTTGTTGGCTGGAGCATAAATCCACTTGAGGCTGGGGCTGAAGCTGGTGCAGCTCCCTTGAGAGTGCTCTGAAAACATCATCACCTGGGGCCACAGAAGGGGATTCCAGTCTTTTCAGGCTTCAGCAGGGAGAAGACTCATTTTGGCTGGGTACCACCTGGAAGATGTCTGCCATCTATGGTTCCTGAAGGAAGAAAGGAGATGGAATGAAGAGAGCTAGAAAAGATGAGAGGCTGGGAAGATTGAGAAGATTAATAAATCATTATTAATTACTTTTAGGGATGATAATTCTCTTATGTATATGGTTTTTACAAGTGGAGCCCATATCTGATTCTTCCTTATCTTAGATGCATACAGAAAATTTATAGTGATACTGCTGTCAAGCCCTGTAGAGTGTTGGCCACTGGAAGACCTCAGGGCCTGGGCTTCAGTGGGGGTGATGGTGGAATGGAGATTATTGGGATGGTCCAGAGAAGATGGGAAGGCCTGGTCCATAGCAGGGCCAAGTGAGGATGGAGTGGAGTGTGGATGGAGGAGAGGATGTGGGGTGGAGCTGGTTAAACTGTGAGTCCCTTTGGGACAGGGGCCAGGTCTTCTCTAGCATTGATGTTTCCTGAACAAGGTCTGGGGCATATGGAAGGGGCCGGCTCGATCCTCAGTGATCATCCCCAAGTCACCTTTCTTCCAAGAGGTCCCTCCCTCTTCTTGGATGCACAGGAAGATAGAGCAGCTGGGTAGTTTGGAAATCCTGGAATCAACTGGTCAAGACAGCAGAAAAGGTCATGACCCTCAGCTAACCTTGGTCAAGGACCTGACATCTGGGCCCACTCTATGAGGCTCCAGCACCATCAAGACACAGAGTGAGCATCTGCCTAACAGGACAGAGGCGTGGTAGCCTTGAATGTCCTGAGTTAGAATCAATGGGAAAGGGAGGGAGAGGTCTCTTTTTTTCCTTCTTTGGAGTAGGGAAATAGTATTTCCTGGATGTCTAAACGTTTGTTAAGGCCTCTGGTTCTCTTAGACCCACCCACAAAAGCCTGGGGTGGTGGATGATCCAGAACCCGGTTTTTGTTTTTGGGTTTTTTTATTTTTATTTTTTTTTATTTTGGTGAAGAATATTGGCCCTGAGCTAACATCTGTTTTCAATATTCCTCTTTTTACTCAAGGAAGATTGTCCCTGAGATATCATCTGTGCCAATCCTCCTCTATTTTTTTTCTTCTTTCTTACTTGAGCCCCTCTCATCTCCCCCACCCACCGTAAAGTCTCCTCCTCTATTTTGTATGTGGGATGCCGCCACAGCATGGCTTGATGAGTGGTATAGGTCCATGCCTGGGATCCGAACCTACAAACCCTGTGCTGCCAAAGTGAAGGAGCGTGAAGTTAACCACTGTGCTACCAGGCTGGCCCCCAGAATATGTATTTTTAACAGGCAAATCTGCCCTTGTTACATTTCCTCCAAAGTTTGAGTGCTACTGGTTTGGGGAAAATTCGCTAAGAAAAAGGAAGGGGCTGTATATTTAAGCCCAAATACACTAGGATTTAAATGACCTTGAATAGAAGAAGCCATTGGGTTCTCTCTTCCCGTGGGAAATTGCCAGGAAATTTAAATATCTAGAAAATGTCCTTCCAGGTTTTGCAAGAAATTGTTACCTTTTTGTAAGTATTAAGCCACCTGATTTCTGTAGAGCTTACCAGCCTGTGCATGTAGAAGAGTCATGTCACAAGTAGTCATCCCAATTAACTGGATTCTACCCCAGCTATACACACAGAATCTTAGTCCCCTTACACCACCACCCAAGCAATTTAGGAAGTTCCCATGAAGTAACTTAAACTTGCTGAGGATCAAGTACTCTCCCACCAGGTGGCGCCATGGGCTACCCAAGGTTCTGCTAGGCATCTGCCATATTGGACCAGGCATCTCCTGGGTACCCCAGGGTCCGCCAGGCACCCTCACCCCCACTGAAGCCCAGGCCCTGAGGTCTTCCAGTGGCCAATGCTATTTAGGGTTCAATTGCAGAGTCTATTTCAGTATGTATGTGCGATAAGGATGCATCAATTAAGGACTCTTATTTGTAAAAAAACAAGTCCATAATAGTATTATCATCCCTAAAAGTAATTAATAATCATTTCTTAATATCATCAAATATTAAGTTAGCATTCAAATTTCCAGTTGTCTCATAGATGTCATAATTTTAAAACAGTTTATCTTACATCATACACAAAAATTAACTCAAAATGGATTAAAAACTTGAGTGTAAGACCTGCAACCACAAAACTTCTAGAAGAAAACATGAGCTGTACACTCTTCGACGTTGGTCTTAGCAGCATCTTTTCAAATACCACGTCTCACTGGACAAGGGAGACAAAAGAGAAAAATAAACAAATGGGACTACATCAAACTAAAAATCTTCTGCGCAGCAAAGGAAACCATCAACAAAATGAAAAGACAACCTAACAATTGGAAGAAGATATTTGGGAACCATATATCTGATAAGGGGTTAATACCCAAAATATATAAAGAACCTATGCATCTTAACAATAAGTAGCAAACAACTCAATTTAAAAAAATGGGCAAAAGATCTGAACAGACATTTTTCCAAAGAAGATATACACATGGCCAACAGGCACATGAAAAGATGTTCAACATCCTAATTATTAGGGAAATGCAAATCAAACTACAGTGAGATATCACCTCATGCCCATGAGAATGGTGACAATTAACAAGACAAGAAATAACAAGTGTTGGAGAGGATGTGGGGAAAAGGGAACTCTCATTACACTGCTGGTGGGAATCTAAACTGGTGCAGCCACTATGGAAAACAGTATGAAGATTCCTTAAAAAATTAAGAATAGAACTGCCACATGATCCAGCTATTCCACTGCTGGGTATTTACCCAAAGAATACAAAAACACAAATTTGAAAAGATATTGCACCCTTGTGTTCATTGCAGCATTATTCACAATAGTCAAGACTAAGAAACAACATAAGTGTCCGTCAATGGATGAACGGATAAAGAAGATGTGGTATATATATATATATATATGCAATGCAATACTACTCAGCTATAAAAAAAAGATGAAATCTTGCCACTTTGAAAACATAGGTGGACCCCATGGATATTATGCTAAGCAAAGGTAAGTCAGATGGAGAAAGTCAAATACTGTACAATTTCACTCATAAGTAGAAGATTAAAAACAACAACAATAAAAACAACAACAACAGACAAACACATAGATATGGGGATTAGATTGGTAATTACCAGAGGGGAGATGGGGAGGGAGGAAGGTGAAAGGGGTGACTGGGCACATTTGTATGGTGATGGATGGTAATTAGTCTTTGGGTGGTGAACACGATGTAGTCTACATAGAAGTCGAAATATAATGGTGTGCATCTGAAATTTATATAATATTATAAACCAATGTTACCTCAATAAAAAAAGTCAAAAAATAAAAATAAATAGAAGTTTGTTTATTTGAATCAAGATCCGCAAAAAGTCCAACATTGTGATTAGTTGATTTTTCTTTTGTTTCTTATATTCTATTGTTTCCCCCTCCACCTCCTTTTTCCCTCTTGCAATTCAGTGGTGCAAGAAACAAGGCTGTTTGCCCTGTGGAGCTTCCTCAGTCTGGTTTTGCTGATTGCATCCCCTTGGTGTCCTTTAACAGCTTCTCTGCTGTATTTTCTATAAATTGGTAGTTGAATCTAGAAGCTTGATCAGATTCAAGTTTCCTTTTCTTTTTGTGAGGAAGATTGTCTCTGAGCTAACATTGGTGCCAATCTTCCTCTACTTTATGTGGCATCCTGCCATGGCGTGGCCTCATGAGTGGTGCTATGCCTGCGCCCGGGTTCTGAACCTGCAAACCCTGGGCTGCCAAAGCGAACATGCAAACTTAACTACTGCAGTACTGGGCTGGCCCCTCAAGTTCATTTTTTTTTGGTCAGTGCTACTTCATAGGTGGTGGTGTGTTCTCCCAGAAGGCACATAATTTCTGGTTCTCTGTCTCTGTGTGTCTCTGTGTCTCTGTCTCTCTCTCTCTCTGATATAGCAGCCACTGAGGATCAATGATTAAGTCTGTTAATTTATTAGGGATTGCAAAATGTGACATTCTAATCCTATCATTGTTCTTTATTTATTAGCTGGGATACTTCTGTAATGAGCAGCTTCCCTCTATTAACTCGTTGGTTCCCCAGTGACATAGTCCTTTTTGGAAAGACATGTTAAATGCTTGGTTCCTTTGCTTTAAATTTTCTTTTGAGGTCATAATAGTTTATAACATTGTGAAATTTCAGTTGTTTGTTATGATTTGTCAATCACTATATAAATGTGCCCCTTCACCCCTTGTGCCCACCCCCCAACCCCCTACCCCTGGTAACCACTAATCTGTTCTCTTTGTCCGTGTATTTGTTTATCTTTCACAAATGACTGAAATTATATGGTATTTGTCTTTCTCTGTCTGGCTTATTTCACTTAATACAATACCCTCAAGGTCCATATGTATATACCATATCTTCCTTATCCAATCATCAGTCGATGGGCACTTGGGTTGCTTCCACATCTTGGCTATTGTGAATAATGCTGCAATGAACATAGGGGTGCATAAGTCTCTTTGTATTGTTTATTTCAAGTTCTTTGGATAAATACCCAGTAGTGGGATAGCTGGGTCATATGGTATTTCTATTTTTAATTTTTTGAGAAAATTTCCATAGCGGCTGCACCAGTTTGCATTCCCACCAGCAGTGTATGAGGGTTCTCTTTTCACCACACGCTCTCCAAAATTTGTTATTTTTTGTCTTGGTGATTATAGCCATTTGAATGGGCATAAGGTGATATCTAAGTGTAGTTTTGATTTGCATTTCCCCGATGATTAGTGATGTTGAACATCTTTTCATGTGCCTATTTGCCATCTGTATATCTTCTTTGGAAAAATATATGTTCATATTGTCTGCCCACTTTTTGATTGGATTGTTTGTTTTTTTGTAGTTCATTTGCATAAGTTCCTTATATATTATGGAGATTAACCCATTGTCAGACATATGATTTGCGAATATTTTCTCCCAGTTGGTGGGTTGTCTTTTCGTTTTGATCCCAGTTTCCTTTGCCTTCCAAAAGCTCTTTAGTCTGATGAAGTCCCACTTGTTTATTTTTTCTACTGTTTCCCTTGTCCGAGTAGACATGGTGTCCGAAAAGATCCTTTTAAGACTGATGTCAAAGAGTGTACTGCCTATATTTTCTTGTAGAAGTTTTATGGTTTCAGGTGCAAGTCCTTGATACATTTTGAGTCTATTTTTGTGTATGTGAAAGAAAATGGTCTACTTTCATTCTTTTGCATGTGGCTGTCTAGTTTTCCCAACACTATTTATTGAAGAGGCTTTCCTCTTTCCATTGCATGTTCTTGGCTCCTTTGTCAAAGATTAGCTATCTGTTCTTTGCTTTAATTTCATTAGTTTTCAAAATAATGAGTGGGTTCTCCATCATCCTCCAATAATAACCAGTTAGTTTGTTTTAGTACCAGTGTGGACCACAGGGATTTAAGTATATTTGGTGCATGGGGGTTTTTGTCATTATTGATGCTCAGATTTTCCCAACTTTAGCCAGTGGGAGCTTCCTCCACACTGGCCCCTGAGACCTTTGTCATGACCCTGAGTCTTGGACAGCGTCCTGGCTAGTCTCATCTTACGTATTTCCTGTGCCTGTCCTGGAACCAATCATGTCTCCAGGTAGGCCTGGTTCCTTTCAGCAGGAAATGGTATTTCAGGAGCACCATCTGGGTGGGAGGATGCTTATTTCTCCTGGGTTGGTGATTGTTTCTAGACCTTTTCAGTGAATTAATCTCGGAACTAGTTCTTTTCTTTTGTTAGAGATAAAATGCATTATGAGTACTTACTGATACTTCCTATTCAAATTTGCCTACAGGATTTTTACCAGATTTCTTCTTACATATGTGTCTTCTTTCTCCCGGGCCAAAGATCTGAGAATGAGAGAATTAGAAAGTGCAAAATCATTCATTTTCTTTATCCCACAATACACTCAGTAAGTCACATAACTTACACAGGTCTCGTGGACTAGGTGCCGGCTGCGTGGCTTTGGAACCTGACTCTTAATGAGCACCCGCTAAGCTATCTTTCTCTTACCAACTCTGCTCTCTGAAATTCCGTCATGAATCCACGGGGCCAGCTCAGGGACCAGCCAGAGCAAACCACAAATTCCACACCGAAATCAGAGTCTCTCTCCCTGCCCACAGATCTGTCGACTGGGCCAACACTTCTGTGTAGGCTCCCTTTCCCGTGGAATGGGTTCTCTCCAGACATGACTGGACCATCATGCAGATACAGCGCTAGGGGAACCCCCTTCTAGGTTTCCCAGACGTGCCCATGCAGGTCTGCTCTCGCCCATTTCTGAGTGGGACTCTAGTTGCTTTTGTACGCCCACTCCCCATTTTCCCTTTTTTCTTGTTCAAGGCCGGGGCCATCCAGTTCCCCATCTCGACTCACAGGTTGCTTGGGTTTGATGTGAGGGCTGAGGCATGGGAGTATGTCAGGATACCGAGGATCCTATCACGGTGGTGTAATGAAAAGAGCACAGGATTCAGAGTTGGCTGACTTGATATCCAGCCCTTGCTGTGCCTTGATAACCTCCCTGAGCCTCAACTTTCTCAACTGTAAAATCGGATTCTCATAGGTACAAGGTGGGGTGATGATAAAACCTCCCCACCCGGTGATTGTGAGGATTAAATGGGATTGTACATAGCGATAGGGCTGTGACTTGAATTTGTTGACCAATCATTTTCCTAAAGGGCCTCTGCACCCTGGGGTGCAGAAGGGATTGCTAGGGAGGGGTTTGGGTCCCAAACATCATTTGTTGCTTGTGGCAAATCAGGACCAGAGCATCTGGCTTGCCAAGGCTGTCAGGGAATTTATTTTGCCTCTAACTGCCTCGGTACCCCAGCAGCATGCGTGGTCCCCCTGCGCAGTGGGTGTGCTGAGATAATTGCTCAAGTACTTTGTTAAAAGAGAAAAGCTCCCCACGTTTCCATTAACTCCCTGTGTGGGGCAGTTCCAGCCCACTGCTCCAGGTACCACTTACAGTTTAATTTCTCCATCATGATTGACTGAAATATCTGAGACTCGCTTCTACTCCTCTCCGTGAACCACTGTGTTCACGAACGGCAAAGATTCATCAGCTGGCTCTTCACCGGTCCTTTCTTATAATCATCTCCTCCTCTTCAACTGATAGAGCCATCAATGTGCTTCACTTTGAATTTCAAATATCCCGAGAAGTGCTTTCATCCACAGTGGGGACTGATGAGTTAATTTCTCAGAGATAAACTGAGCACACAGGAGCTGTTATAATTCCCTGCCCCCTATGCCAACATCACAAAGAATAGCACAGTAGCACATAAATCTACTACTTGCATATGTTTACTTAATCACATTGGAATTCTCTTTGAACTTGACCCCAGGGGATAGAGATTACAGAACTGGCTGGTAGCTAAAATAATCCGCCGAAAAGGAATTCAGCGTCACATGAAAACTTCAGAATAAAATGCAGAAGGGGCTGTTTGTGAAAAGCACAGAACCAATGTGACTTCTACAACGTTCCATTCTGACCACAGGCTTACCTCCTCAGGCTCCCCACTTAGGCTGTGGGTTGCAAACTGGCTGGGAGGATATGATTTTCTTTGAAAAGGAATGTGTGCCTCTACATTGACTTTCCAAGAGGTATGCCAATCAAGTGTCTGCTCTCTGGGAAGTGCATGGTCAGTGGGGCGCTGGGCCAGGCAAGTGAGTGCAGGTGATGGAGTGGATAGTACTGACTGTGTTCAGGTCCAAGGGGTGAGTGCAAATCTGGGAATCAAAGAGGTTAAGCTGGCCAAGCCCAAGGACAAGCAAGGAGGAGCAAGAGGGTAGTGAATGATGGATCTGAGACTAACACTGCCCACAGGGCCTAGACATCTAGCTCATTGCTGTGGAGAGTTGTTGCCTGATATGTGAATGGATTAATGCACAAGTTGGCAAACTATGGCCTGTGAGCCAAATCTAACCCGATCCGATACCTGTTTTTGTTTGACTTTCGAGCTAAAAATGCTTTTTTATATTTTTAAATGGTTAGAAAAAAATCAAAAGAAGAAAAATATTTTGTGACATAAAACATGAAATTCGTATTTCAGTGTCTATAAATAAAGTTTTATCAGAACACAGCCACTCTCACTCATTCACATAATGTCTAAGGTGCTTTTGTGCTGTCGTGGCAGAGTTAAGCTGCTGCGACAGGCTGTGTGGACCGCATTGCCTAAAATATTTACTATTTTGCCCTTTACCGAAAGAGTTTGCTGATCTGTGCCCCAGCGTCATTTAGAAGCACAGGTTTGAGACACTTTGGGTTCTGGATGAAATTATGGCCAAGTGATATGAGCCATGAACTAGCTGGTTGCAGTGTGGGCCAGTTTCCTAATCTGTGAAATGGGTATATTAACATTACCCATCTCGTAGGTGACTGCCCCCTAAGAACCTGCTGACGGAAGCCCGTGTCTATTTCAAGGTATTTGCATGGCTGGGAGGAGCCACAGAAGTTGGCTGGAGAATGCTTTCAGACCTAGGTCAGCATCTGAACCTCTCTTGTCCTCCCACTGAGCTCAGGTTGTCCTGAGGCTTCGTGGTTTGTGGACACCATTCTCTGCCCCTCCAGGCAGGGAGCTCTCTAAGTCCAGGCTCAGGGGCACACTTTGGTCTCCCCACCAATGCCCTAGGCTAAGGCCACACCTGGTTCCACGTGGCTGGAGGCAGGAGGTGTGCTCCTTCCTAGTTGGGGGCACTCAGGCAAACCATTCTCAGTGCCTCCCCCCAGCCCCATCCAAGATCTCAGTTTCTTCATCTATAGTACGTGGCTGGTCCTCCTCATCCCATAAGGATGTTGTGGGGTCCAGAGAGACCCTAGTCACAAAAGCACTCTGTAAACAGAGAACACTGTGCAGGTGGAGATGGGGCTCTTAGATGCTCTGTAAACGTGTTCCAATTGGTCCAGAACCTGGGGATGTGCATTCAGCCGACACTCTGGCTACTGGGTCTTATACTTTCCAAGCCATTTCCCAAGGCTCTTGACCTCCCCACCCAATAAAGTGACACAGATGCTGGGCCAAGGTTGACCAGCACTGAAAATCCCACATCCTGGGAAATCCCTCAGTCCTGGATGAACCAGACGGTTGGTCACCCTGGTTGGGCCTGAGCCAGGAACTGAGCCTTCGCTAGCTGGCACAAGGCGGGTCAGCTGATTGCGAGTGAAGGGCCTGGAAGGGTGGTGAATTAAGGGAGTGGGCTTTTGGCAGCCTGTCAAGGCCACTTTCTTCCCGGCCAGGACCCCCAGCCTCACTCTCAGCACCCTCTTCTTCTGGGCCCTCTCTGAGTTGACATGAAGCCTAACCTATGCCTACATTTAGAATTTGTCCACTTTTCTCCATTTTCCCCTCCCTCCAAGTCTGAGCCACCATTGCTTCTCACCCAGAGGCAGCTTCCGATCTAGTCCACCTGGTTCCACTCTGGCTCTCATCAAATGCACCCTCCACACAGTCTCCACAACAACACATCTATTGCCTCAAAGTGCCAGTATCATCACGTAGTCGATGCTTAAGTTTTTTAACAGCTACCCTAGTCGTCTTAGGACATAGACCCAACTCCTTGCCTGGCCTGCCGGGCCGGCCCTTAGTCCCTCCTCCTCTGCAGTCTTAGCTGTTGCCCCGCCCCCTTGCTCACTCTGCCCACCTTCTTCCTGCCTTGGACCCTCACATGCCAGCTCTGTCTGATTCTTGGAAGGCTCTTCTCCCTGCTTAGCCTTGCCAACTCCACTCCTTTTGAGGCTCCAGCTCCAACATCATTTCCTCAAGGAAGCTTTCCTTAGCCTCCCTAATGGGACTGGTTTTACCTGTACTTCTTCATAGCACCTAACACAATTGTAATTCTGATTTGTGTGCGTGCCTCTGTGTGTAATTACTTGTTGTCTGTCTCCTCTACAAGTCTGTAAGCTTCATGAGAACAAGGACCACATTTTTTTTGTTCCCAGCTGCATTCCCAGCAACTGGCACAGTGTCCAAGACATAATAGCTGCTCAATAAATATTCTTTGGCTGACTAGATGAAAGAATGGTGGAATAGGTCACCAGATGCATAGATGGATGAAGGTTGAAAGGGGTGGATGGTGGATAGATTATAGGTGGATGGTGGATGGAAAGATAGATGGAATGGATGGATGGATAGAAGAATAAGTGGTTAGATAATGGCATGGATAGATGAAGTGGATGGTTCAATGGATGCATAGGTAGATAGGGGCCCCTGAGACCCTGTACTCCTTGTCCTTGGGTGGCCCCAGTAAAGAAGATTATTTCCTGTCCCAGCCTCATTTCATCTGTGCTCCTGTTTTTTTCTTTCTCATCAACAGTAATAGCTACTAGCATTCCTGGCAAAGAGGACATAAGTTTCCTCATCAGTGGGGAGAGGCTGCCTTGAGTGGTCCCCAGCCCCTCCCAGAGAATGAGTGCTCTCTGGGAAGATGGTTGCCTGCAAGGAGGCAGCAGAGTAGTTCCAGCAGTCTCCAGTGAAAATGGGGCCCAATGCCCTGACCTCCTTTCCACCAAATTCTACTACCTGTTAAAATCACTTGGATATCACCCAGGAATATGACGCTCAGTAGCTGTTGAGGCTCTGCGTTCTCCTTTCTTGGGCTAGGCCCTCTTTGGTCAGATTCTGCACTATGAGTGGCCACATGCTGGTGCTAGTGCTTTGACTCCAAAGACCCTGAGCTCTACTTATCCCCTAAAGCAGGAGTCAACAAACCTTTTCTGTACAGGACCAGATAGTAAATATTTTAGGCTTTACAGGCCTTGCTGTCTCTGTTGCAGCACACAAGCAGCCGTAGAGAATATTTAAATAAGTAAGTGTGATTGTGTTCCAATAAAACTTTACAAAAGCAGGTGGACTTGACCCACAGGCTATAGTTTGCCAACTCCTGCCTTAGAGCGGTAGCTCTTAAAGTGTGATCTTTGGACCAAAAGCATCAGCATCACCTGGGAACTTGTTAGCATTGCAAGTTCTTGGGCCCTACCCTAGACCTACTGAATCAGAAACAAATATTTTCTATTTGCATCCCTACTTCCTTCTGGGGCTCCAATTACACATATATTAGGCTCCTGGAAGTTGTCCCAGAGCTCACTGGCGCTCTTTTAATTTTTTTAAAATCTGTTTTCTTCCCTCTCTGTTTTATTTTGGGTAATTTCTATTGCTATGTCTTCAAGTTCACTCATCTTTTCTTTCGCAATATCTGATCTTCCGCTAATCCCATCCAGTATTGCGTTTTATCTGAGACGTAGTGTTTATCTCTAGAAGTTTAATTTCAGTCTTTTAAAAAAAATATCTTCCATGTTTCTATGTAACTTTTGAACATATGGAATAAAATTATAATAATTGTTTTAATGACCTTGTATGCTAATTCTAACTCTGTGGAGTTCTGGAATGATTTTCAATTGATTGATTTTTTTTCCTCACTACAATCATGTTTTTCTGCTTTATTTCAAGTCTTCTTTGATTGGATGTCAGCTATTGTGATTTGACTTTGTTGGGTGCTGGATAGTTTTGAATTCTTGAGATTTATTTTCTGGGTTGCATTTAAACTACAGTTTGACACTTTGGAGTCTTGTTTTAAAATTTGGTAGGCAAGACCAAAGCAGTGCTGACTGGGGTTAATTATTCTCCGCTACTGAGGCAAGACCTTTCTGGATGCTCAAGGTCCGTGAAGTTTTCCAGTCTGGTTGGCAGGAACAGGTGCTATTCACGGCCCTCCTGGTTTTTGCATGACTGTGGGTCATGTCCTCCTATGCGTGTGCTGATCAGTCTCTGCTAAATGCCCCAGGGCAACCCTCTGCTGGTCTCTGCAGTTCTCTCTGTGCAGCTCTCTCCTCTCCAGCGCTCTATCCTCCAACCTCTAGGCACATGGGTCTCCCCCAGCTCTCAGCTCCATCTCTTCAACTCAGAGTCCCCTGGGCTCCTTGGGTTTCCCTTTCCTGCACCACCTCTGGAAACTTTCTGAAGGCGGAAAGCTAGGGCAATTGTAGGTCTTATCTTAGTTATTTCCTGTGTCTCAGGATCACTGTGTGTCATTATTTGGTGTCCAATGATATTGAAAACCATTACTCCATCTTGGATGAATGCACTTCTGTAAGCAAATGTTTCAATCTTTGATATTCTGATTGGTCAAAAGCAGTAACTCAGACTTTATAAATTTTAGGACATTTGATTCCTCAGAAACTCCAATGAAACAGTTATTTTCATTTTACAGCTGAGGAAACCGAGGCTCAGAAGGTGAAGTGACTTTCTGCCTGACCCCCAAGCTCTCATATTTGCATCGCTTGATGCTGCTTACACATCTGCAGCCCCGCTGCGATGTCTCCTCTTCAAACCGAAGCACACTCTGGAAGTGCGGTAGACGGAGTTAGAGCCTCCTCGCTAACCCAAGTGTGGTCCAGGGGCCAGGAGCATCGGCATCATGAGGAACTTGTTAGCGATGCAGAGGCTCAGCCCCGTCCCAGACCTGCTGGACCAGAACCTGCACGTTAGCGAGACCTCAGGTGACATTTTGTGTGCATTACAGTTTGAGACACATTCAGTTAGAAAACAGTTCCCAGGCCTTGATCTCCTGAGCCCAGTCCTGGCTTCCACAGAACTGAGCCGAAGTGAGAGGAGCTGGAAACTGGGTCCCGCACCAGGGTGGGCCTGTAGGTTCCCACCTCTCTTCCGATGGCAGTTCACGTGCCTGGCACAACCCACCCTGGACAAGCCTTC
This sequence comes from Equus caballus, assembly GCF_041296265.1. Classification (NCBI taxonomy): domain Eukaryota; kingdom Metazoa; phylum Chordata; class Mammalia; order Perissodactyla; family Equidae; genus Equus; species Equus caballus. The sequence continues at coordinate 14,340,443 of NC_091684.1, forward strand.
TGAGGAAGCCAGCTGGACCCAAACTTCGCCCTCTGGGAGTTCATCTGGAGCACGATTTTTCTGGAAGCTGTGACTCACTGAGCCTTCACCTACCTGCCAGGTGCTGGCCTGGCTGGAGGCCAGTGGACTGAGTTCCGGGAGACGGAGCCAGGAAGGCCTCTGGGGGTGGGGCGGGGGGAAGGGGCAGATGCCAATGGGGAGCGGCTGCCGGCTGAGGTACCTTCCCTGCAGGATGGGCCCAGGCTGGCCGGGGGGCCCCTGCAGATTGCCTGCTCCACTCCCCAGCCCTCCAGCTCAGCCACAGCCCAGAGGCAGGTCATAGAACATCTGGACAGGTCATCTCTGCACTTACCTTCTGAGGCTTTGTCTGCATTTCAAAGAGAACATTTTGGAGAAAGCCTCCCAATTCGTGCTCAGTAGGATGGGGGCCTCTAAGCTGATGGTCCCACTGGACCAAAACCACAGGGGACGAGCAGGAGGGCTGTTATAGGGGCCATTTATTTATCATTTATTTCCTCCGAGATCCACACCTTACAGTTCACATAAATTGCCCCAGGAGGAGGATGACACCCGAAGGCCCGAAGGGCTGGGAGAGGCTAAACAGAGTTCTAGACTAGCCTCCTCTTCCCAGGCAAGCATGCTCTCTGCATAAAGAGAGCGCTCCAGGCACAAGCAGAATTTTTCTCCTAACCAGGAGACTCTGCAACCCCTCTCTAGGCGTGGGGTTCCCAGACCCCTCTAACCAGGATCCGCACCTGCACAATATTGATGAACCGTACTGCAGCCAGGTGCCAAGGAAAAATGAGCTAGCACAGAAGTGAAGTCAGAGACCCAGCTTCCAATCCGGTGTTGGCTCCCATGTGTGTTAGCAGAGCGGCTTTCTGCAAGCTTAGAAGCTTTGCGCCTCAAATTCTTCATCTAGACAATGGAGTGTCAGTAAAGGGAGCGGATGTGTGGACCAAGTGTGGTGGTTAATTTTATGCGTCAACTTGACTGAGTCATGGGGTGCCCAGGTATTTGGCTAGCCTTTATTTCTGGGTGTGTCTGTGAGGGTGTTTCTGGATGAGATCAGTATTTAAACCGGTAGGCTCAGAAAGCAGATGGTCCTCCCCAGTGTGGGTGGGCCTCATCCAATCCATCGAGGGCCTGAATAGAACAAAAGGCAGAAGACAGAGTTCGCTCTTTCTTCTAGCTGACTGTTGAGCTGGGCCACGGGTCTTCCCTGGCCCTGGGACTACGATTTACACCATCAGCTCTCATGGTTCCCACGCCTTCAGGCTCAGACTGAGTTACACCACCGGCTTGCCCGGGTCTACAGCTTGCAGACAGCAGGTCGTGGGACTTAGTTTCCATAATCATGGGAGCCAATTCCTGATAATTCCTCCATATGTGTAAACGATACATATGTATCTCCTATTAGTTCTGTTTCTCTGGAGAACCCTGATTAATAAACTAGGTATACAACAGGTACCCAATAAATAGCAATGTTTATTATTGCAGGATTAGAGAAAGATGTAAGGGCACAGCCATGACGGACAAAGTTGGGCGTCTTTCCCACTGTCCTATTACCATTAGCTCAGTGGCTCTCACACTTGACTCTATCGGTGTCACCTGGAGGACTTGTGAAAACACAGGTTCCTGAGCCCTACCTGAAGAGTTTCTGATTCAGTAGGTCTGGGGTGGGCCTGGAGATTTTGCATTTCTAACAAGTTCCCAAGAGATGGTGGTCTGGCGACCTCACATCGAGAACCACCGGCTTAGTCCAACTTTGTTTCTCCCCAGGAATGAAAAGAAGGCAACCTGGTGGCACGGTGGAAACCCTGGGGAGCTCTTCCAGCTACATGGTAGCCCAGGCCTCACCCCAGACCAATCAGGTCCAGCTCTTTGCAGAGTGCAGCTCAGGGAGTGATTCCAAAGCTGCGCAGGGGTTGTCATGTGCATCCAGCATGGAGAACCAACCCGAATGCTTGAGTCAAAATTCCTCCTTAGGGGGATGCACAACCCTGGCTCTGATGTTTGGACCTTTAGGACCCTACGCCTTTGTACATGGCTTCCTCTGACTTTTTATTAAAAACAAACGCAAACCTTCAGGTGAAGGCCCAATTCAGTGCGTGCATCCTCCATAAGCCTGGCCGCCTTGCCTCTCCCCCCAGCAGAATGACACTCCTTCCTCTGTGTCCGCATCCTACACCGAGTCTCCCTCTCTCAGCTCTTAGTTCGCTCTTACTTTTTCTTAAGAGTTAGTTGCTTGTGTATCTGTGTCCCGCTCTCACCAGGCTGTGAGCTCCCTGAGGGCGGGGGCTGGGTCTTAATTCACCTTTATGATTTCCCTGCAGAGCCAGCTCAGCACCCAGCTCAGACAGCCTCATCATCAGTTTTTGTCGAAAAGAAATAAAATTCAACAGAATGGTAGTCCTTTCCCATCTCTGGTCATAGATGTACACTGACATAAAGCAGAGTACTGTGGACGAATAACTAAATAACCCAGGCGACAATACCACCTAAGTGAAATACGAATGCATGTCTCATTTATCTGGAGTTTTGCTTCAAATCCCTGCTTTTGTTGTCTGTATGAACCTCACTGTTAACCCAACCCTGCATCTTGTTAAAGTAACCGAAGCCACTTAGAAATAACTCCACTGTGATATTTAGCAAATTATTTTTAATCCTATGAGTGAACTCACATTAGTCCAGCTGTTCATGTCAAAGAGAAGGGAACAGAGTGAGGGTTGTTTCAGGTGCCTGCTGCGCTTGCGTCATCAAAGCAGCCTTGTTATCTTGCATTTTTTTTTACCGGTCGCACTGTTTCTGTTGGGGTAAGCTGTCACTGACTTGTCGCTGGTGGCAATAATAAAACTTGAAGAATGGGGAAGTATCCTAATTCACTTAGAAGGCCCTGACTAAACAAGTGAGGTGGTTTTCCAGATGAACAATGATCCTGGCCCCAGGCTCATTTTCCCAAGCCTCGTGCTAGACAGGCTGCCTGCACACCCACCCCTTTACTGCATTTTCTTTTTATTCTGCACCACCCACTCCCAAGGCAGAGAGCATCAGCTGCCTTGTTCACTGGCCTGTTTTATTCACCTGCCCGTGGGAATGAGATCTTCCAGCAGAGGTCCTTCTGGAATCATAGCCTTCATAATTGCTGTCCCCTCAGCAGGAGACAGGCTTCCCCCAGGCATTTGCATGGCCATCTCCTCACCATTCAGGCCTCAGCTAAAATGTCACCTCCTCAAAGGAGCCCTCCCTGATCACCTGTCTGAAGGAACCTGCCCCCCGCCAGCAGGCCCCTCCACAGCCAGCCATGTGAGGGAGCCATTTCGGACACCAGCCAGGCCTTCAGATGGCCGCCGTCCTAGCCCACATCTGACTGCAGGGACATGGGACCCCAAGTGAGAACTGCCCAGCTGAGCCTAGTCAACTCACAGAGCAGTGAGAGACGTCGTAAGCTGTTGTTGCAAGCCACGGAGTGTGAGCTAATTTGATCCTCACGACAACCCGACGAGGACAGACATCGTTACGACAACCCGACGAGGACAGACATCGTTATCCTCTTTAGAAGGAAGGAAACAGAGCCACAGAGAGGCTATTTAGTCCCCATGGCTGTGCTATGAGGCATTAATAGCCTCATTTTATGTCGGGGAAACTGAGGTTCCGGGGGATTAGAAAATCTGCCTGGGAGTCCCTGCTGGTGGCGGTGGGGTTGGCGGAGGCCTGGGCTCCCAGCCTGCACCCTGGCTGCTGCTCTGCCCTCCCCGTAGAGCGTGGCTGCTTCCCAGCTGTGCTTCCGAGTTTCTTCCCAACGGGCCCTTTCCCGGGGGGCTCCTCCTCTCAGGCAGGCACAGGGCGGGAACGCTTTTTAAGCTGTGCTAAGAACAGCGCTGGGAAGAAAGGAATTCCAGATGGAGCAAAGAGCTCAACAAGCAAAAAACTAGAATAGAGTATTTGCAGAAAATATAGGAGAATATTTTCGTAATCTTGGACAGTGTCAGCCTTCCTGCCCAAGTCACAAAACCCAGAGGCTCCCAAGTAGAAGACTGGCATAACAAGAAGTCAGACTGACAAAAAGCACAGTACGTAGAGTGAAGCTGTCAAGTTTAGTTTCCACTAAACCAGAGGAAACTTTTTCTTCCTATCTGGCAAAGAATTAACACTCAAAATATTCAATGAGGAGAGTCAAAGTACCCATTTAAAAAAAAATGGGCAAAGGATCTGGCTAAGACAATTCACAGAAAAGAAACTGTAATTGGCAATCAATCTACAAAAAGGCGCTTGGCTGTCTTCCTCGTGGTCCGGGAAGGGCAGACTAAAACAAGGGCACTGTTAAAAACTCAGATGGACAATTTTAAAAAAATTGATGATATCAAGTGGTGTTGACAATGCAGGAGGACAGGCACTGTGAGACCTGGCTGGTATTTGTAATTGCTGGTTTATGTCCACAAAGTGCTTAGCATTTTTGTGGATGTGAAGCTTTCCCACTACCCTTCTAGACTGTGCTGTTCCGTATGGTAGCCACTCATCACGTGTGGTTATTGAGCCCTTGATGTGTGGCTAGTCTGAACTGAGGTAAGGCTAAGTGCACAGCAGATTTTAGAGATAGTTTGAAAAAGAATGTAAAATATCTCATTAATAATTTTTAATATCGATAGGTGTAAATGATAATATTTTGGATATATACTACTATGTATACTATTAATAAATTTCACCTATTTCCTTTTACTTTTTTTGATGAACCTACTAGAAAATTTAAAATTACATGTGTGACGCGCATTTATTTCTGGTGGACAGTGCTGCTGTAGAATATGGCTGGGTTAACACTTTTTGTAGGTTGTACAGAGGTGTTTGGCTCAGCCTGGGCTCAGTTCTCTCCTATCCTTATTTAACAGGCCACACGACTGAAGGTTCCCATCTCCCCAGCCTGGGATAAGCGTGGATAGGAGGGGATGGAGGAGCTGGGGGGGACTTCCGTCTGTCAGCCTGGATATTGGGCGCCTCCCTGCCCCTCCGGGCCTCAGTTTTCCTCTTATACACGACATGGAGGAGTGAGGTCACCTCCAAGGCCTCTGCTGCCCCAAGGTAGGGAGGCTAAATGCTTTCTTGGCCCCCCATTACCACGGTGGGCATAGGTTGCTCCTGACAGCCACTGTCCCTGGCCTGACTCTCGAAGAGGCAGACAGACAGACTTCTGAGACTTAGAAGGAGGTGGCCTCACTCCTCAGTGGTCTCAGAGAGAGAGCTGCCAGGCAGAGCTGGACAAGGACGAGGTACAGGAAGCGAGGGCTCTGGCAGTCCGGCTCCCCGCCAAGCTCCCAAGACTCCGTGGGTCCCGTTTACCCGAGCACGTGGATAAAATGGGCTTGACCCTCAGAGGGGTGAGAATGTTCTGAGCCAGTGAGAAGAGGGAAAACGGGGTCAGAGTGCTGGCACGGAGTCACCATGGGCAGATTTCTGCTCCCCCCTATCGCAGGGGATTCCCCTACATAAATCGTTGTTTCTTCTTCCAGCCTGACGAACTTTGAGAGACTCAAACCTTTGGGGCAACCCACTGCCAATACCAAGACAGCCACATTCCCCATTGCATTCCCCATTAGCACTAGTATTCCAATCTCAGCAAATCTTCCCCCACCCCCTAATAAAAACTGGGGCGCAAACACATCATCTCAGGAGTTTTGCTTTTCCTTTCATGCGGAAGCCCAGGGGAAGGTGGTGCATGGCTGGTACTAGGCTCCACAGTGATCAGGGACCCAGGCTCCTTCTGCCTTTCTGTTCCACCATTATTAGTGAGTGGCTTTCATCCTCAAGGTTGCCTCTGCTCCATAATGAGTGTTGAAGCTCCAGCCATCTCATCTGCATTCCAGGCAGGGAAAAGAGGAAGAGGGAAGAGCAAAAATGTGCTCTCCAGCTTTCTGTTCTCCTCAGAAATCATACCCAGCAATCTCTGCTTACATTTCATTGGCCAGAATTGAGTCACTGAGGTGCAGGGGTGCCTGGGAAATGTAGTTTTCCAGTTGGGCGCATTGCCACCTTCAAATAAAGTTCTGTTTCTAACAACAAACAGGAGAATGAACGTTGGTAGATGACTAGAAATTTCTGCCTCACTTAGCATGGCAGTCAAGGCCTTGAAAGAACTTTCACACCAGTGAGCTCCTTCCGTTCCTTCTTCCGGCACTGCAGGCCTGGCTCCAGGATGGGAGGACATGGAAAGTGGGCTGTTCAGCTGTTAGGCTTGTCCGCCCTGACTATGATAACCAAGCCCTGACCAAGCCAGAGCAGTCTGCCTCCCAGCTCGGCTTTTCCGCTGCTTCCAAGGCAGCGTCTGGAAACCCACGTGAAGGGCAGAGCTGCTAACGGGTCCTGTTCTGTTCCCCAGAGAGTAGGGAGTCAACTGGAGACACCCACCGAAAAGGCACTGCTGGCTTAGGGTGGCGGGCTGGAGCCTACTGTCTGCACTTGCTCCCACACCCCTATATCCCCCCACTCTCTCTCTCACACCTACATATATCCCCTGGCTCGCTCTCTAATGCACACACCTACATCCCCCAACAACCGACCCCCAGCCCCCCTCACCCCTGCCCAATGAGGAAAGAATCCTCCTCTAGGGTCAATGTCTTTTCCCCTGGAGCAGGCTACCTGGGTGAGCAGGCTGACAATATGGGCAGGTCTTTGTAAGACCAGCTCAGAGAAGGGGTGCGGGTGACTGGCAGCCTGTGAGCCCAAGTCCCGCAGGCCCCCAGGGGATGCTGCAGGCGCCTTTGTTATTCATCCTTTCAGCTGGGCAACCTCACATCAAACATGGGGCTAAAGCTGTCTTCGTGACAGTGGTTTTTCATTTAATCCCCCAGAGCCGACAACATGTAATCAGTTTTCCTTAACAAGTGACCTCCTTTAACTTTGTTAGTTCATAATTGATTTGCTAGCATGTAACCAAGATAATTAACACTCCTGATTAGAGGCAGCCAAGAGAAGGAAGCTCTTTTTTTCATGGCCAAGGCAAATATTGACTAAAATTCGAGCTGTTTCCTAAGTTTCCTTACAATTTAATTCATGGAAGGTGGTGGTCGGTGATTTGTGGTTTTTAGTTAAAAAATTAAAATGGAGGTGAGATGAATGGGTCTGGCTACAGAACACTTTATGACTGACTCATATTTTGGATACATGTGCTTTTTTCCTTTTCCTCAAATACAAAGATATGAAGCAAGAGAATCAAGTGGCAAGCGAATAGATTTAATGGAGACTTTGAACACCTGGAGAGACTTCCACTTGTCAGGAGCGGGTGGGGAGAGGGGAGAAAGACGCACCGGACCTAATAAGGATCCTAAGCATGAGCATCATCTTTTGAGTGGTCCTGTCTACTGTAGTTTACAAAGGTCTTTCACTTCCTTGTCTCACTGGGTCCCCACACAGCTCTGTGATGAGGACGGCAGGGAAGGACCGACTGACGGGGCGTTTCAGATGAGAGGTGGGACCGAGTTGAGGAAGTGGAGCCAAAGCCAGGAACTGCGCCCCCTGCAGACTGCACCCTGCACCTGTCTGTCTTTCCTGAAGGCTGATGCAAATATTGGGTGATTTAGGGCTTTTTGTATCTCTGCTTCCCATGCAAGTATTATCAGCGAGGTAAGAAAGGGGCCCAGGCCACAGACTGTAAGGAGCCCTCACTCTCGGGCCCCTGCATTTTGTGCCCTTCCCGCCCTGCTTGTTTCACGCCCTGCACCAGCGCTTGCTGACCTCTGTTTCAAGCTTACTCCCTGCCAGGCGCTGTGCCACTCATTTTTATGCATCCTCATTTAATCCTCACAACCCCCACCGGTGACATGAGTATTAGTGGGTCTCCATTTTTACCGACGAGGACGACAGGCCTTGGAGAGGGAGTAACTTGTCCAAAGTCGCGAGGTTGGAAAAGAAGAGGCTGGTTGGGGTCCTGGCCATCTGGCTCCAGGGCTCTGCTTGTCCAGGTTTCCCAGGTAAAGAAACGCGTGGACCTGGACATCCCCTACTCACGCGCAGTTTGCTCAGCCAGCCCTCATGGGAGAGTCGTTGGAGAGGGGCTGGGGAAGGGAGAGAAGCCCAGTTCCGCGTGTGGCCTGGGAACATGGGCGAGATGTGTGTGAGTGAAGGTGGAGAGGGCAGCGGCCACAGGAAGGAAGCAAGGGATCTCATTGGGTCCCCTCAGGCGGGCAGGCCCTGCCGATAAAAACACGGCTGCTTTCACCACAGCCTCTTGCTGGCTCCCAACCTCAAACACAAATTCCCCCAGGGCATTCTGCTCCTCTCCCATCCTGGGATGAAGCCTCTCCTGGGGGATGGAGGATGCAGTGGGCGTGCTCAGCGGGGCTGGGGTTTGGGGTTCCGGTGGTGGCCAGCTCCAAACTTTGGAAGCCGATGGGAGGGCTGCTTTCTGGGAGTCCTTCTGGGAGTCCCCTCACCCCTAGGCCAGGAGCATTTGTCTTTGGGGGAAGGAAAGCTGGGGGCAAGAGGTAGGCACTGCAGGGGTAGCAGAGATCCCTGGGGCCCTGGGAGGCGCTTTGAGGGAGCCAGCCCAGATTCCTGCCCGCAGGGAGGTCAGAACCAGAACAGCAGCTGATCTGATAGGCTGTGATCTATAATTTATACCCAGCTCCTTCTAGAAAGGACTGGCGGCTGCCTGCCAGGGATTTGTAGCCGTAAGTTTTGCTTTGATGAAGCTAAGGGAGTTCAGGTTGTCCCTCTGGTTGGGTGTTCCTGAATTAACACCATCTGTGAAGCTCTTGCCCACAGGTTAACCTCTTTATCCTCACGGCACTGCTGCAGAGCCCGAATGATTATGTGACAGATGGGGAAACTGAGGCTCAGAGGGTGAAGTGACTTGCCTAAGATCCCACTCCTGGGGAAGAGACGATTTAAGTCCAGGACTGTTCGTTTCGGGCAGCATTCAAGATTGTTGCCTGGGAAGCAGATGGTGATACCATTTAAAACCTCTGATTGAAATCCCCTTGGTGCCTATAGGCATTGTAGGCAGGACCCAGCTCTACAAGTTAGCCAGCTGGTTCTAGACACCCACTGGACTCTGGCTTCTATTTCCCTGTGATGATTTCCACGCAAAACATGGGTCTTGGCTGGTCCTGAACGGACTGTCTTTTGTTGAGTAAGGAGGGAGGGGCTGGGATCTGGCAATCTGTATACTTTGTACATGCAGACCCAGCCATGAGGCTATCTATTACCCTCCTCTCCAATTAGAGGGTTCCATTGTAGATGATGAGGTCCTTAAGAAGGTGGCTCTGAAGTCGAACTGCCTGGTTCCAATGTTGGCTCTGCCGTGGGGTGATGGGTTAGTCCTCTGGCTGCCGTAACAAAATCCCACAGGCTGAGTGGCTTAAACGCCAGAAGTTTATTCTCTCACAGTTCTGAGGCTAGAAGTGCAAGGTCAAGGTGTGGGCAGGTCTGCTTTCTTCTGAGGCCTCTCTCCATGGCTTGCAGACGGCCACCTTCTCACCGTTTCCTCACATGGCCTCTCCTCGGTGTGCATCCCTGCTGTCTCTTCCTCTTCGTCTAAGCACATGGGTCACACTGAATTAGGGCCCCATCCTTATGACCTCATTTAACTCTAGCTACCTCTTTAAAGGGCCTATCTCCTAACACGCTCACAGTATGGGTTACGGATTCAACAGATGAATTCTGGAGGAATGTAATTTAGTCCATGAGAGGTGAACATAGGCAGGAGCCTCCCTAAGCCTCAGTTTCCTCATCTGTTACAGGGGCATAATAAAAGTAATCATTCCATAGGATTGTTGTGGGAATTAAGTGAGATAACACATGTAGAACAATGCATGGCACTTAGCAAGTGCTCAGTGTGCTGGGTACCATCACCATCATCACTGCAGTATCTCCATCAGTCTAGAGGGAACTACCAGGACCCAGGACACTGCTGGTTTCAAGCCTCGGGTCCTGCTTGTCATTTATGGTTCAAGGTTGAGTCACGGAGGATCAGAGAGGCAAGGATCTTGACCCTTGACACCAAATGCTGATTTTACAAATGAGGAAACTGAGGCCAAGCTCATCTAGGGTCAGAATGCCAGTAACCTGGCCCCTGCCTGGTGTTCTCAAGGCTTTTTGAACCATTTCAGTGACCAGTAGGGGCCAGGAGAAGCTCCCACTTTCTGTTGGGGCAGCCCACGAAGTATCTGGACAATTCAGTTCATTTTTTCCCTTAATGTTTTAGGGACTGTTTCTCTCATGCATAGTGCAGTGCCTGTCACATAATGAATGAATAAAGGCCATTAATTTCCAAATTCCTGGGGACATGCCTCCCCAGCCCAGCCCCTCTCCATAAAGCCAGTGTTTCAGCTCCTGGTGTGATAACATCAAACCCTTCCAAGGACAGCACAGCGTTACCTTTCCTCGTCCCATCCATGCACCTGTGTCTCCCTGGGAATTTGGATGGAAGTACTAATAATCCACCAGGCTCCTGTCAGAAGGGCATGATGACTCACTTGTTTTGACAGTATAATATCTCTAGTTAAAAATAATGCAGAAGCTGAAACCCCAAAATCCCAACAAGGCCTGGCAGCTCAGCTGGTTTGCAACTGAACGTCCACTCCCGCCATCTTCCTTCCAGCAGAACCCCACATGTGCTCAGGTATGGGTGCCGTGTCCTCGGTGGGGGTCCGCCTCCAGCTCACCTCTCTCTCCTTTGCCAATGATCGTTTTAGGGCTGGGCCTGTGACCCAGTTCTGGCCGCTGGAACTTGAGGAAAGTCTCCTGGGGACTTGATTTAGATGAGAAGCACCCTCCCCCAGCTTGGGGTCATGGGATGTTGGTGCTTGGGGAAGCAATACCTGCAGCAGCCATCTTACAAGCGGGAAGGCGAGGCCAACACAATGGACTCTTGGAGGATGTGACCTGCGCCCTGTGAACCCAGCCTGGAACCTCCAACCTCCAGACTCCTCATTAGCCTCTATTGTTTGAGCCGGGTTTGCTCTGGTGTTACTTGCAGCCAAAGCCATCCCAGCTGAAGCTAGGCTGGTGGTGAAGCCCTTGGACAGATGCAGCTGAGGGAAAGCGTCTGTTCCTACTCAAGGATGGAGGAGGTTTAAGGGCACTGGATACAGTTCTCAGTCTTGATGTCTCACCATGTGACTAGTGGTCAGATGGTCCTCCTCCCGCACCTTGTGTGATGGGCCAGTGGGCACTGCCCTGAGGAACGGGGTGAGGTGTTCGGACCCCAGCCTCACTTGCGTTCATACCTCCTCAGCTTCAGATCAGGGTGCTCTGCGTTCCCGTGGCTGTTCCTTCACCACCATCTCCACAGCTCGTCCTATTTCTGGAATTAAATTTCACTTGCAGATCGAGTAAGCAGCTACTGAGGACCACACATGCGCCGGGCCGTATATGCCCCACGCTGGACCCCTCCACGTAGAGCGTCTGATTTCCGAGTCTCCAAAGCGGGCATGGCGATCACTGCATTGCACAGATGGGAAGGTGGGGCTGAGCGTGGCCGAGCGACTGGCTCCAAGGTCCTGCAGCCAGTTGTCTAACCTGCAGCCAGGCATCGAACCCAGGCCTCCTTCAGCTAGTCTTTCCCTATAAGATGGGGTGGGGTTGGTACCATAACGTAGTAGGTGAGGGTCCCAGCATGAGTGCAAGAGGATTCAGATGTGGCCGGGCTTGTGCACTGCAGCCCACCAGAAGCGGATTTGCCTGATGGACTGAGGAGAGAGGTCACCTAAGGCAGAGGGAGTCGGGAAGACAAGCTCTGCCTGGCACTGACCATGGCACGGCGGAGGGGGTTATGGGGGGCCACGGTGAAATTGAGCACAGCTTGGGGCCCCAGAAACCCATGGGGGGAGCTGCGTTATGAGTGAGGACCATGAGATGTCAGGACGGCCACACTGCAGCTTGGGGGCCTGTGGGACCAAGGGGGGCCCTGAGTAGGGAGAGAGGTCTCAGCATGGCACGGGGCGGCAGGCCAGAGCTGGGGGGAGACTGACACACACTCAGGTGGGTCCTGTCCTCCAGGCGAGGTGTTGTGACAGAGGCAGGTATGCACAGGGGCTGTGTGGGCCCCCTAACCCCCAGACCTTTGTGGTGCCCACATTTGAGGGTTCCATCTTGGAGGAGAGCGGTAGGTGGCCTCTCTTGCTGGCTTTCTTGCCCAGGAGATTGTGGTCCAGGGGTTGGCAAATCTGGCCCACCACCTGTTTTTGTATGGCTGGCCTGTGACCTAAGAATGGTTTTTACATTTTAAATGGTTAAATGTTAAATATTTATGCAAATACTTACACAATAGCCTCAATTTTGCCTCTTGGCCTGTAAAGCCTAAACTACTTACTATCTAGGCTTTTACAAAGCTTGTGGCCCCTGGTGTGGTCTGTTTTCAGAGTCCAGCCTTGGGGGCAGCTGGCTGCCAGTGGAGAGGCTTGGCGTTGCCCCTAGCTTGGCCCTGGGGAGGCCGGGATGCCTGGCTTCCTTGGCCTCAGTTCAGTGTGCCAGTGCCCTCCAGTTGTCCCTGAGGCCCCCCAACCACAGACAGGACCTCTGAGGTCTGGGAGAGGGTGCCAGGCTCCAAGAGCAAGCCCATGGCTCCAGCCTTCCCTCCAAAGTCTTCCCAGGGCGTTTCTGGCAGCCGCTCCTGCTGGGGGCAGGTGTGTTCCTGCCAACCGAGCAGCATCTTGCTGATAAAACCTAATGAGCTGCGTTTAACAACAACACGGCCCTGCCATGTGGCTTCCTCGCAGGGCTGCCCATCTGTCAGCCCTGGGAGGCCACTCAGTACTGCTGGAACCTTCCCCCATCATCGAATCAGGAGAGAGCCAAGGTCCCTGGGGCCAGGCCCAGCACACAGGCCAGCAAATCTCTGTGCTTAGCTTGTGCCAGCTCCTGGCCACCCTCCAGGCTCTCAACGACACTGCCAGATGGTGGCTAACGGAGGGTGGAAAGCTCCCGGGAAGGTCTGGGCACAGAGCAGTAGGGGGAGGCCAGTCAAACAGAAGGCAGCCTGACCGTGGCCGTGGGGAGGGCTCCAGGTGTGGCCTGCCTTTGCTTGGGCCAACCAGCTTTCATTCCTGGTCCCTTGTCAGCCACCCTTCCTTTCTTCTCCTTGTCACTGTCCCCAGGGACCTGCCAGCTGGATGCTTATCCATTGCAAAGGATGAGCAAAGGCAAGGTGTTGGTAGATGGGCGCAGCCCACACGCCTGGGCCAGGGCGTCCCGGGAGGGCAGTTGCTCTCTGTCCCTCTTGCAGATGTCCCAGCAGACCCACCCTTTCCTGTTTCCTGGAGTGAAGGACTGGGGACATAACACATCTGGAAACCCTGCGGTTCACTCTGTACCCCCTGAGCCACAGGCTGGGCTGTTCAGGTGAAATGGTTTCACCTAACTTGTCAGGGCTGTGATTGATGTTGACTTTGCCCCCTGATGGTTTCAAGCATCGTGCTAGAGGCCAGTTCACAAACAAGTCCAGTCCCCACCTGGGCCAGTGTCTTCTCCCTCCAGACCCATAACCGGAGAGGCCAGATGAGAGAGCAGGGCTGGTCAGGGCAGATCCAGCTCCACATGACAGAAGAAATATCGTTGTAAAAAAATCCCAGCCGACTGTAGGATGCCTGCTGTCTTAGGGGGAACACGTGGTATCCTTCCCACGAGGGCGAGGAAGTAAACGTGTGCCTGTATCCCTGTGGGGCAGCAGAGGGAGGAGAGCACAGGAGACGTGTGCTGCTATGAGAACGGGCCGCGGCGGACGAGTGAAGGGCTTCTGGGCTGGTGGGTGTTTGGAGCTGGAGAAGGCTGAAGTCCTCTGCATAATAAAGCGGGGGGATCTTTTTGAAGTCGCAGGGGTGCCAGTAACGAAAGAGAAGGCTGCACAGCCTGTAGGCGCTGGCACCCAGGCCGGTGAAATGGCTGAGGTTCTGAGAGCAGACACATCCCAGATTTAATTTTAATCTTGTTTTGTGGATCCATCTGCCCTTCGTGTTTCCAAATCACCAGTGCAAACAGCTGCCCTCCCAGGACCTGATGTGGGGGCGCGGTCTGTGCCCCGTGGTTGGGTGGGGGCCACGTGAGCACAAAGAACCAGCTGCAAAAATGAGCTGAAAACAGGAATGCAGGGGGGCGGGGATCAGATCCGAGTGACCACGGGAATGTAGTGCTTGGAGAGGCCTGGAGCTGGGATGTGGGAGGGGGCCTAGTTTAGATCTTAAGGGGCAGAGAGACCCCAGGTGACAGCTGGGTTATGGTCACTCCACCAAAGTGACTTGAGCCCCTTGAACCTACGGTGGGGCAGACGACAGTTTTGCTCTGCTGGATGCTGACCTATTTTCCTGGCAAGTTTCTAGCCAATCCCACGTCTATACCTCCCTGGGTTTTTTTTTTTCTTTTTTGGTGAGGAAGATTGTCCCTGAGCTAACATTTGTGCCAGTCTTCCTCTGTTTTGCATGTGAGATGCCACCACAGCATGGCTTGATGAGCAGTGTGTAGGTCCATGCCCGGGGTCTGAACTTGCGAACCCTGGGCTGCTGAAGTGGAGCAGGCGACCTTAACCACTATGCCACCAGGCTGGCCCCAACACCTCCCTGGCTTTTAGTGAAGAGTCTGCAGCCCAGGTCTCTGTCTGGTGAGGCAGAGCTTTAAACGCTCACCAGCCATCCCTTCTGGGCCTGGGGAAGGAATGGGGGCATTTGAAGGTTTCTTTTATTCTTCTTATTCTATCTCAACTGATGGGGAGTAAATGGCAAGCATTAAAACCCAAGAATCTTATAGCTTTAAGACAATTGGGACACAAATCTGGCTCCCGTGGGCTCCAGTTCCTCCTTGACCCAGGACCCCTGCAGCGATGAAAATGGCTCTGGAGAAGGCCTCCCCCTGGGGACTGGAGGCACAGCCAGCCTAGCCCTGCTCAGCTGGGCTCCGGTGGAGGTGGGGTGGGGGAAGGGGAGGCTCACCTGGGGGTTCTTAGCTGCTAAGGCTTAGTGCTTTCTGGCTGGTGAAGGTTCTGCTTGACCAGGGCCTCAAGAGCTAAAGGAGGTGGGGCATTAAACCCGGATGTGCCCTTTCTGTTTTAGCTGGGGAAGCCCGGGCTGCAGCAGTGTGTGTCGCCTGGCTCCTGCCTGGGCCTCCAGGGAGGCAGGGTTAGCATGAACCATGCTGAATGGGGCTTGGGGCAGACTGTGTTTTCCAAAGATGGCCACACCAACACACACCCCACCCCCAGTCTCCTCGCAGTGATGCTGACACTCCTCCATCACGCAGTACGGCCTGTGTTCCCTTCCCCTGAAACTGGACAGACACTGGTAACTGCCTCCACCAATCAAGTGTGGCAAAGTGACTTCTGAGGCCAGGTCCTGAAGGGTGATCCAGCTTCTTCATGGTTTGCTCTCTTGGGACATGCACCTGTGGTGCCCTGCGCATCCAAGTAAGAGATTTTAGTATCCTGAAGTCACTGTGCTGGAGAGACCACACAGAGGCAGAGAGAGAAGCCCCAGGAGACTGAGCTGCTGCAGCAATCCTAGCCCAGTGTCCGGGGGGAGGAGCGAATCTTGAGACACCTCCAGCCCCCACATTCATGTCACCGCTGCTGACGCCGCATGGAGCATAATGAGTTGTCCCCTGAGCCCTGCCAACATGGCAGCTTCACGTGCAAAAGTGTTGCTGTTTTAAGCCGTGACATTTTGGGGTGTTTGTTATGCAGCCATAACTGACTGATATAGGGTGGGAGGAAGATATTACCACCTATGAAACAGCCATTTTGCCAGATATTTTGCGAGCATGAACTCATCCAACTCTTGCAACAGGAACGTAGGCACCACTGCTGGCCCTGCTTCCGAGGCACAGACGCTGGGAGACATGAGAACTAAGTGACGTGGCCAAGGACACACACCTGCAGGTGACAGGGTCGGGACTGGAACCCGGGCTGCCCCAGGGCCTAAGCTTTTTCCCATGTTGGTGCCTCCCTGTTCTGGAATTCTCACACCTGCTCTGTTGTGAGCTGACGGACCAGCCTGGGATGAGTGTTGCCCCCTCACCTGGAACAAGAGACTCCCGGCCCTGACCTCACCTGTGGCCTTGCCCAACCCCTTTCTTTGGCCATGTGAGCTGGCCTCTATGGATCTACAAACAGGCCTTTTGAGGCCATTGGAGCTGGATAGTGAGCGTGCCTGGGGGGCGGCTCCCCCATTGACAATGGCAATGGGGGGAAGTCTGTGCTCTGGAGCACAGAGCTTTTTTTGGGGGGAGCTAAGAGATAATACCTTTTTCTATTTTTACCATTTACCTTGTGCCAAGCACTGCTCCAAGGGCCTTATAAGTATTAGCTCATTAATTGTCATATCGCCCCATTGTACAGATGGGGAAACTGAGGCACTGAGTGGTTATTGCCCAAAGTTACACAGCTAGTGAGTTTGGAACTGGTATTTGAACCCATCAGTTTGGCATAAGAATCCCACGTGGAGGGACAGTAAAACAGCCCTATGAGGCTCATGTTGCCGCGAGTCCCGTGGGGGTGATTGCTCCGCACCTGCAGGAGGTGGGAAGGGGAGGAAGCAGGAGCGGCAGAGGGAGACGCTGAGCCGTGGTCCAGTCTCCGGAGAAGCCTTGGCGGGTCCTGTGGGCGGCGGTGAGATAGGATGACCCCTGAGGGCTGTTCCAGTTTGGGGTGAGAGGACCAGGCCTTCATGCCCCCCTCCGGCCCCGTTACTGGTCGTTGGATGTGAGCTGTCCGGGATGGAGCACGACTTTGGGTGAGGCGCTCCGTCAGCAGAGCCGTCATCCCCGAGCCGAGGGCGTCGCTTGTTCTGACAGGAGGAGCAGCACAGCCTGCAAGCACAGGGGGTGGGGAAGACCCCTCTGAGAGGGGACATCTGAGAAGAGACAGGAAGGTCAGCGCGACTAGAGCAGATGGGTGAGGGGCCAGCGGTGGCGGGAAACTGCGTGGGAGCGGGGCCTTGAAAGTCGAGGATGTGGCTGTCCCTCTGAGGCAGAGGACACAATTCGACTTCAAATCAAGGCCGTGCTCTGGCTGCTCCACGGAGAACTGGCAGTGATGGGGAACAGGGAGACCAGCCGAGAGGCCACGGGAGCAGCAGAGATGGTAAGAGGGAGGATGCGAATATATTTTGAAGGTTGGAGTCCAGAGGACTTAGGGACAGGTCGGAAGTGAGGTGTCAGAGAAAGAGAGGCGTCTAGGCCCCACGTTTGGCCTGAAGCATCGGAAGGATGGATTTGGCGCTTACGGGTGGGGAGAACCGTAGAGAAGTGAGTTTGGGATGCTGGTGGAATCTGCAGTAGTTTCCATCTCCTTAACGTCCCAGGACTCCATCTCTCCCTGTGGGTGCTCCTTGGGGCCATACTCAGCTGAGCTCCCTCTGCCCTGGCCTGCTGGGGCTCCAGGAGCACCTGGGGGCAGGACTGTGTCTATTCGTGTCTTTGTAGGAACTGCTGGTGGGAGCGGGATGGGGAAGGACCCTCTGTGGCTGGCGGATTCTCAGAGGCTATGCTGCGTTTTCCTTCCTCTTTGCCTCCATCATCCCTGGATCCGAATCTCCTGGAGAAAGCGCACAGGGAGATGTGGGCTCCCACTCAGAAGGGGAACTGGGGAGCTCAGGGCTTCTCTCCGGCCCCTGGATGCATCCTGTGAGTCACCTGCTCCAGCACCCTGAGGGGAAGGGGTCTGAAATGTCCCCGGAAAGCAGATTCTCAGATGATGAGGCTGTCTCTGCAGTGCCCGTTGCCATGGCAAACAGCCATTTGCGGAGAGCCAAGCAGATCATTCCAGAACCCCACCCCACTGGTTCCCCCGTAACCCAGCACCATGAGTGGGCTGCATTTTGAAGGTGGAGATGCCAAGTCTCTCACCCGAATCTGAGCTCAGTGTTTGGCCTGACTCTGACAGGCACAGGTCTGTGCCCCTGCTTCGTACCTGGAAACAGCTTTCCCTTCACCTCTCTGTTCTGGAGGAGGAAAGCGCGAGGTTCAGATGCTCACCACCCTTCGGCTTTAGAAAAGAGCAATTACTCTTTATGCTAATGAGCCTGAATCCTTGCGTTGGAGCTGTCGCTGAGTGCCAACCCTGAGCTAGTTTTCCTCCTGAGCCTTGCCCGTCCCTACATCAAACACTCAGGAACAACTCACGGGCCGGTGACTGAGGTTGGGTTATTGTTTCATTGGGTCAACCAGAACCTCTCCCTTTTTTGGGCTGCTGGGTTGGCAGAATGAGGTAGAATATATCAAGGGCTTAGCACAGGGCCTGGGCCCAGGGAGGGGCAAAATGCATGCTTGTTCCTGTTCCTTATCTTTATTTCCCCCCTAGTACATGCTCCTCTGTCTTCTCTTTCCCCCAAAAGTACCCCAGAAACTTGAAAGAAAGCCTAGAGGGGCTTCCTGGAGGTGGTGTTCCTATACCCAAAGCAGGATGTATATATTTTCCAGTAAAATAAGGGGCCCTATTTCTAGAGTATCTACTGTGTGCCATGCGTGATCTCACTTGATTGTTATTGCCGCCCTTCAAGGTTTCATAATCCCTCATTTTCAGATGAGGATATTCAGATGAGACTCAGAGAAGTTAAGTAACTTTCGCAAGATCACACAGGTTATTTGAACCTGGGAAGTCTGACTCCAGAGCGTGGGTGTTTAACCCACATGCAATACTCTTTTGTGTCATATTTGTGTTTGTGTTTGCATTGGGCCTCTTCCCAGCTCTGCTTCAGGCCCCGCTTCCTGCTCTGGCTCCTCTGAGCAGCACCGCCTGCGTCCCTCAGGGATGCTGGGTCCTTCTGCCTCGGCTCCTTTTTGGTTCCTCTCTGCCCTCAGTGGGGCAGTGACCACAGTTGAGCCACTGGACCATAACTTCTAGTCCGCTGAATGCACATGGAAAGAGAAGGAAAGGTGGGGGACAAGCTCAGGGTGAGCCCGGCGGGGGTGGGGGGGCATAGCCATACTAGTTGACAAGCTCGCAGGGAGGAATAAGACCCCAGGAACATGGGGAGTGGGGCAGGTGTGGTCCTGGCAAGGCCAACTGAACGATTGCTGTCCAGGGTCCAGCGGCAGGCTCTGGGGATCTGGGAAGCAAGCCCCAGCCTCTAGGGAAGCAGCTAGAAATACTCAGAAGGGTAGGTGCCCGACTAGGCAGAAAGGGGTCTCATGGCGGGGATTGAGGTCCATGTGGCAATGGAGTGCTGGGCAGGGAAACTGAGGCAGGAACCTTGTCCTCTATGCTGGGCCGAACCTGGGGGCCACAGGCAGGCTTCTGACTCCCAGGGAGACCTGGCCACACAGCCCCAGGCCTGTGGGCAATAGGATTCATCCCAGCCCAGGGGCTGGCATTACTCTGGCTGTTGGGACACTTGCTGCCTGATAGGATGGTCTCAGACCTGGGTGGTGCCTCCTCTGCAGGTGGGCACGGGTCTTCCCGCGCGGGGAGCAGGGAGGGAGAATCAGGTGGGAAGAGGTGATGATGGCGCCTCCCAGCACCCCATCTCTCCCACCACAGGATCCTGGCTGCACAGAGCTCCCCCTCCCCAGCCCACCACCCAGAGTCCCCAGACCCCCAAGGCCTGCTCCCCAAGGACACTTAGGGTTGGTGTCACCCAGGTGTGAGGAGGGAAGGACCTGATAACCTGACTGCTGGACTTTATACTAAAGTGTCACTGACTACTTGTTTTTAAAAAAAGGATCCGAGGACCTCAAAGAAGCCCCTCCTTGGTGTGATGTGGGGATGGTGGTGTTGACTAAGCTGGGGGATGCCGTACATACCAACCCTAATGAGGGCCAAGCTGCCTTCCCCCACAGCCCCCTTCTCTGCCCCTCACAGATCTCCTGGGTCCTTGACTCTCCCCTTCGCACTCCTGTTGGGACCCCTCACATTCTCATTCCTTCCTCTCCCTCACTGGACCACAGTGAGAAGCAGTCCCCCAACTTGTCCCTGGCACCCTGCCTGGGATGCGATGTCTGCTATTCACTCCCCACCCCAATCCCCTATTGGGAGCACCAGTAAGAGAGGCCCCATCTCGGGCCCAAGGTGCCAATCAGCTCACCCGATATGTCCAGCCCCCCCTGCTGGGCCATTGCAGGGCAGGAGGGGTGGAGGAGGAGGTGACGAAGGCTGTGTGGTCCTTTGGGAGCCAGGAAGGCTCCCCTTCTTCCCTCCTGACCCCTCCTTCTGAGGAGAGGCCAAGGCCCCACCTGGTAGTAGAAAGCGAGCCACAGAGGCAGCGCCCTGCTCCCTGGAGCCGGAAGCCCTGATCACCTCCTGCGTGTTCGTCCTGCAGTTCTGGCCCATCGTGAATTCACACACTGTCAACTGGCTCTCCCAGGTGGAGAGGCTGGCCACAGAAAAAGCCACGGGGAGAGACGAGGGAGGCCACTCCTCAGTGGCTCTTTGCTGTGTGGCTCCTGTGTGTGATTCATTATTCCCAAACCCACAGCACTGGGAGTCCATGCGCTGGCCACACTGGCCTCTGCCCGCAGCTGTGGCTGCCTAGCCCTGTTCCGCCAGCTTCATTCCATGACCAGTGACCGCCTGTACAGGGAGACAGATGACTGCTGTCATCCAGGCAGGTGTACATCATGGCACAGACTGGGGGCGACAAGGGCACAGATGGCAGCTGCAGACAGGCTGGGAGCTGGTTTGGGGTCTCTGGTTTGGGAGGATGGATGCCCTGGCCCAGGCCCTCTGGTGGAACGCAGCTGCCACTCCAGCCTCCTTGCCTCTTCCTCTTCACCTCGTTCCTGGCCGCCAGCCAGCTCTCCCCGCTCAAGACCGCTGGGCGGGTGGTGCATGGGCACCGTGGGCTATCCTGCAGCTCTCTGATCCCCCAGCCCCTGCCCCCATGGATGTGAGGGGACGTTCCCCAGTCTGGCTTTCTGTCTTTAACCTGATGCTATTATTACTGTTTCCGCCCTGGCTGTTACTAGGGGAAGAGGAAGCAGAGGAGGAGGGGGAGGAAGAGGAGGAGGAGGAAGAGAAGTGGGAGGAGAGAGAGGAAGGGGGAGGAGGAGGAAGGGGAGGAGGAGGAAGGGGAGGAGGAGGAGAAGGGGTCCTTGACCCCCATGGGACACTGAGGTGGGAGAACTCCTGTCCCACCAAGCTGTGAAACTAGAGTGACTGTTTCAGTTTGCCTGGGACCAAGGGGCTTCCAGCAGGCAAGACTTTGAGTTCTAAAACTGAGAAAGCCCCTGGCAGGCTGGGATGAGTTGTCACCCTCTGTGGAAAGCCGGGTTGGAAGGGGCGGCAGGCAGAGCCTTGCTGTCCTGGAGCAACAATGCCTGTCTGTCTGCTCCCCTGAGCTTCTTCAGAATGCAGCTTTGCAGTTACTGGGCTGTGTGAGCCCGGGTGTGGCTCCTGGGGGATGAGGTCTCCTGTTCATTTGCCTCCACCCTCAGAGTGCCTCTGGTGGATTTCAAGTTCCAAGAACTGGTGCACTTGGAACCTTGGCAATGCCCAGAGAACGAGATGGCCCCACCGCACTGGCACCAACCCATCCCCAGGCCGGGGGCCCAGAGCCTGCCCCTGAGAGCTGACGGTCCAAACCAGAGAAGCAGACGCACTGTCAAATCCAAGGGTGGGGGTGGGGAGCGAGGGGGTCAGGGACTTCCGAGAGCACGAGACAAAGCCAGGTCAGGAGTTGAGACAATCCAGAAGCAAAACTGGTGAGTCGACTGCGTGGGTCACGAGAGAGTGAGCCGTGTTAAGGAACAAGAGTGGACAGGCAGACAGCTGTGGCCAGACATCCCAAGTCGCACCTTCACATATGGCTGGACTTCACAGACGCACACAGCAGACGACGGTGAATGTCGGCTACCTGCCAGCACTGTGCTAGACGACGCGGGGGGTGCGGAAGAAGATTCCACGAACGCAAGCTTCGAGACAGAGAATCTGCCCGCCTTTTTCCTCCCTGTTTTCCTAGCACCAAATAATACTAGCCAATGCTTCTTGAGCGCTTAATATGTGCCAAGCATTATTCTGAGGCATTTTAAAAACAGCTTTGTTGAGATATAATTCACCTACTGTACAATTCACCTATTTAAAACATACAATTCAATGGCTTTTAGTACATTCACAGAGTTGTGCAACCATCGTCTTAATCAGTTTTAGAACATTTTTGTTACTTCAAAGGGAAACCTTGTACCTATTAGCAGTCACTCCTGTTCTCCCCTCCCCCAGCTCCAGGCAACCACTAACCTTTCTATCTCTGTCCATTTCCTGTTCTGGACATTTCATATCAATGGAATCATACAATAGGCCGTCCTTCAAGGCTGGCATCTTTCACTTAGTATAATGTTCTCCGAGCTTATCCTTATGGTAGCTTGTGTCAGCACTTTATTCCTTTCCATGGCTGAATAATCTATCGTACCACATTTCATTTATCCATTCCTCAGTCGTTGCGCATTTGGGTTGTTTCTTCTTTTTGGCTGTTATGATGAAAATCTGCGTACAAGTTTTGTGTGGGTACGTGTCCTTATTCCTTGTTCTCATAAATTTATATGCCTCGTTGAATCCTCAGACTCTGACGAGGTAGGTAACGTTATTTTCCCTAAGGCTCAGAGAAGCTTATTAACTTGCCCAAGGTCACACAATGTGTAAGTGGTGGAGCTGAGAGAGGAACTCGGGCCGTCTTGCTCCAGAGCCCACGCCCATAACCACACTGCTCTGTTACCTAGAATGCCTGGCACAGTCGAAAGTATGTAAGGAATGAGCGGCTGAGTGAGACAGGGGCCCTGCTCTGGGAGACTTGTAAGGGGGTTGCCTTCTTGCAGACAGCTTCTCTCTGATTAATCTCCGCAATACTCTCGGGGCTGGAAACAGGTAGAGAAGGCTGGCTGGAATCAGCTGTTGAAAAGTTGGATGTAGTGGATGCCTATTGCTTAATGGGACACTTCCCGCCGGGGCTGAGGCTGCGGGTTCCTCAGGGAGAGAAGAGTCAGCACTGGGGCCTGAGAGATTTGAGAAGTTACAGAAAGCTTCCTCTTCAGAGAGGCAAACAGGAAATCTGCTTTTTTGGTTGTTTTTTTAAGTGAGTCATGTTGAAGGTGTTTTGTGTGACATCTCTGCCTGCGGTCCTGGACTGCCTTGTCCATGTTACCTGTCTCGGGACCACCAGAGGCTGATTCTGGGGTGGGTTCTGGAGGCAGCCTAGCTGAGTCATCTAGAACAGCTACCAGCGGGCAAGTGCAGTGGCTCCTGGCCAGTGACATCCTTGTCCTGGCTCTAGGGAGCAGGGAGCTGATTCCCAGAGACAAAAGGCACGTCAGACCCCAGCAGACCTCGTCCCCACAGCCCTGCCGCTCTGTTGTGCCCTCTGCAAGGCCAGCGTCGATGAGCTTGCTCACCAGCTCTTCCCGGCCCTTGTACCAGCACCTGCTCCATAGGCACTGCGATGTTTTGGGAGGTGGCACTGACTTTTACAAACCAGACTGTCACCTTTTTGTCCCTGACTCAGAAAGTTTCAGGTTCACAGAATTAAGTGCAGACTTCTCCGCCTGGTACTCAGCTCTCTCAGGCCCAGCTCCTGGCTCCACTGTCAGCTCTAACCACTTGGCTTTCCTGCCCACCTCTCCCTCCACTCACCCCTTTGCCAGGCATTCTGGGTGTCAGCCTCTCCACCCTCCCTGCACAAACCCATTTTTCTTCTGCCTCTGGGTCTTTGCTCAAGCTGTTTTCCCAGCCTGGAACAGCCCCTGTGGACTGTCGCAGATCATTCCTGCCTCCTCCAGGAAACCTTCCCAGTCCCATTGGCTACAGAGAATCTCTCCCTTCCTTCCTAACCATGTTACTCCCACCTCTCGTAGCACTTCCCCCTTGCCTGCAGCTGTGAGAGTTATCTATGTGTGTCTGCTTCCTGGGGGGCAGGGACAAAATTGCATTAGTATCTGCTCTCTCCCCAGGCCTCATATAGCGTCAGATGTAGGTGTTCATAGGAGGTGTTCCGTAGATGGGTTGTTGGACTGAACTGACCATCTCTAGTATCATTTACTGTTTGAAGTCTTAATCTCAGGCCATAAAGATCTAGCTCCTTCTTTATAATCACGGCACAGTAGTCTATCATATGGGTGGACCAAAATCCACTCAGCCAGATTTGGCCAACTGAAAGTCATTTAGGTTGTTTCCAGCTTTTGGGGGTTACAAACACCTGTGCTGTCTTGCTGTACCTCAGTGAGTATACCCATCGGGGGGCATCTAACAGAGCTGCTGAGTCAAAGGGCATGTGCATATGAGACATCCACAGAAACTGCCAGAAAGGTTGCACCTGTGCCTCTCCTCCCAGCAGGCAGGAAGGCGTGGCTGGTCTCCCAGCACAGGCAGGACCTGAGACAGCTTAGCTGCTCGTCCTGGGCTGTTGGGGAGCTGTCCTCCTCGGCTCCCGCTCGCTCCTCCCGCCTCGGCTCTGTCTGTGGTCAGGTCTCGGGGCTCCCAAGCCACTGAAGCAAAGCCGGCACCTTCAGCGAGCTCATTGTTTGGCATCAAGGATACTCAAAATCGAATCAATTCAGAAGTTGCGTGAATTCATGCGTTCCTTTTAAGCTGATCTAACCAAGTCAATCTGGTGGGATGTATTCAGATTTCAATACCCTCTTAATTTCTTGGTAGAAAAGAGGAAGAGAGATTCATTTGGAACCATTTCTACAATTTTGGTGGAAGATGTGACTCAGGGCCACTTATCCAAACACAGCAAGATTGGAATACATAAGGTAAGGTGGATGGGGCCAGGGTCAGAGGGCCACGCAATCACAGAGGCTCTTGCAGGCCCTGTAGGACACAAGGTTGTCCCTGTGTGAGTGGCCCCTGTCCACCTCGCCCACCACTCCCCCTCCTGCCACTTCCCCCTCCCCCACATGCTCCAGACAGGTGCACATGCTCCCAGTCTTTGGTTAGGCCTTGTGACCTTCACCCGCGCTGTGTCTCTCTCTGGACCTCTCTTGCCTGCTCTCCACATGGCTGACTCCCTCTTACCCTTTAGGGCTTGGCCTGGGGGTCATCTGCTCAGAGAGGCCGGCCCTGACTCTGTGAGCGTGCCCTCCCCCGACTCTTCTGAAGGACACTCTGGTTAGTCTCTTCACACCACCAGTTGGTCCTTATTCATGCATATTTGTTTGTCGTCTACCTCCCCCACCTCTAGGGCCTCAGCGCCACGTCTGTCAGTGCATCGCCCAGTGCCTAGCGCGGGGCCTCATGCAAGGAGTTACCTGGCAAATGTTCATGGAATAAGCGGATACTGCTATGGATGAATGGCCAGATTAGGAAAAGGGGGAGGGAAAAGGGAACAATTAGTGGAGACCTGCAGGGATGGCAAATGAGTTCCTCCACCAGACAGCAACGGAGGGGGGTCTGCTCCTGGAGGGGACAGGCTAGTCGGCAAGTGCCACTCATAACCTCGGAGGTCCTGGTCCCTCTGGGAGATGGAGCCAGCAAGAGGGCAGATCCCACAGGGTCGGAGCTGGGAAGGATTCCTGGCTGCTTCTGAACTGTGCCAAACGGGCCGAGAGAGCAGTGAGCACAGGAGATGGACGCAGGGGTTTACAGGCACCCAGGCGTCCCGAGCAGCAGGAGAAGAGGGTACAGCATGGGGGGCTGTGCCTTGGGGGAGGGTGCCAGGAATTCTCAGCATCAAGCAGGAGCCTATAGCTAACGTTTGGTGCAAGTGTTAGAGGGGGTCCCCCACCGGACGATTGGAGAAGCATTGTATGCGTCGACACCCCTAATCTGCCTCTTCTGGAACAAATTTAGGCTGTCATGCGCCAGCTACTGAAAAAATCATTTGAGCCACCCAAGATGGTGCTGCCTGCCAGGTGACAGGGCACCGTGAGCAGTTGCCGCTTTTGTTCAACAGGACACATGTGACTGTTGCAAAGTTTCATTGCGTTTTGCCCGTGTTGTTTTAAAAAAAGAGTGAAAAGGGGCTGGCCCCGTGGCCGAGTGGTTGAGTTCGCGCGCTCCGCTGCAGGCGGCCCAGTGTTTCGTTGGTTCGAATCCTGGGCGCGGACATGGCACTGCTCATCAGACCACGCTGAGGCAGCGTCCCACATGCCACAACTGGAAGAACCCACAACGAAGAGTACACAACTATGTACCGGGGGTGCTTTGGGGAGAAAAAGGAAAAAATAAAATCTTTAAAAAAAAAAAAAAAAAAGAGTGAAAAGTAGAAAAAAAAAAGTGCTCACATGAGAGAGATGCACCTATCACTTGCTTAAAGCAAGATTTCCATCTTTAAAAGATGGAAATCGTTAACCAAAGTGGCCAATCTTTGGCTTATTTACATGCTCATTGGATTTAAGTGGATCTACCATAGACTCAACAGCAAAGAAAAAAACAGCATGAAAGAAAATGCTATCAATATTTGACTGGAGTTTAAAAATATTTTTTAACCTCTCAGGATCAGGGCCACTACTAGCCGATATGGTGTCCTGTGCAAATCAGAAAAAGGGACTCCTTGTTTTCTCAATAAATACAACTCTGCACCAGAGTACACAGCCGGATGTCAGTCCCCACTTACCCTCTTGGCTGGGTGCCCTCGTACAGTGAATAACCTGCCCAACTGTACAGTGCTGTTTGGGATGGAACAACCACGTGTAATGTGTCAGTCTTTTGCTCCACTTCTATGCAGTTACTTTTATACATGTTTTCACATTTATAAAAGCAGAGGACTGCCTATACACAGTATTTCCTGTTCATTTATTCTTTAAGGTAGACAACTTGTTTCATATTCAAGATATCCCTAGGGGAGTGGAGAATCCAGGACCACAAAACTAACTATGAAAATTGCCCAGAGGGTGGTGCTCTACCAGGGCTCATGCTCCCCTCCCTCAGCAATTCTGCTGCCCTTTGGACTGCAGGAGCTGCTCTTCACCTTGTTTCCTAGTCTTTGTATCATTTCTTCCTCCTCCTATGGATTCTCAACTCTCTGAGGATGAGAGCGATTTGTCTTGTCCTTTACTTCCAGCAAACAGCACAGAGACCTGTGAGAGTTTACTGGTTGTGCTTTGATAGAAAATAAAAAGAATTGCTGGAATAATTATTGTCATGATGCAGAAGAATTGAAATATTTTCTCCAGGCACTTGCCCCTCTGGACTCTTGTCGCCATTTGGGGCTAAGCGACACTCGGCAGTTTGATTTGCTTCCTTTTCTTATTCCTTCCAGCGGCTGATGGGAAAACCTTTGCTGACACCAAGAGGGCTTGTGGGTGACGGAAGATTGTTAAGCATCAGATCTTATTTAGGCTTGAGTCACGCCTTCTCTAAAGGATTGCATTCAGGAGCCGGGAGTTTCTAGCGCTTTCCTTGAAGAGAGGCACTGTATGTTTTCTTTAGTTAGTTCCTTTCTGGCTGTACCAGGAGCAAGGACTGGGCTTTGGGATGAGTCAAATGAGAGCAAAGGTCAGGTGTGGGGAAAAATTAGAACCCACAGTGATGGTAAATGTGATGGCATTTGGGCAGTGCCCCAGACGGTGGGATGTGTTGGACATGTCCTCTTAAGTAAGGAATAACTCTGGGATAGACTTGGAAAAGCCAAAGGACCCATCTCAGTTTGCCACATAGTGGAGCCGCGTCAGCCTGGATGCCGCCCCAAAGAGGAGTGAGTTGTGTGTATTTCCCTCACGTTGGCAAAGCAATGACTATTTCTGCATACTCTCCTGATTTCTTAAACCCTGGCTGCTCCTTCTACGCTATGTTTTATGCCACGGGCCCTGAGGTAATGTGTTTCCACTTCTCCCCCAGTAGAACACCACTCATTTTAGTTTAATGCCCTTGTTCTTGACATTGTCCATCTCTTCCTCCCGTCTGAGAGTCAGGAATAAAACTTACCTCATTCAGGAAATGGGGCGCTGGCTCTCGGGGTGAGGGAAAGGAACTCGCAATGCATAGATACACTTCACATGGTTGTTTCTGATGAGGATGGAAAAGTTAATCTCTCATTGAACTCCACCGGGACGGCTGGGTTCTGTGCTGCCTCTCTCAGCAGCTTTCTGGATCTCTGTGGGCTTGGAGCAGCCCCTCGTGGGACTCACCCTCCTCTTCTGTAAGACAGGCAGGAGCTCCAAGTCTCCTACAGACTTGCTATTCCAAGGGCGGTCCTGGGACCAGCTGCATCTGTAACACCATGGAAATTGTAAGAAACACACAAAAATCTCAGGCACCGCCCCAGAACCACTGCATTTTGACATGATCCCCAGGTCATCTGTTTGCACAGTGAAGGTTGAGAAGAGCTACTCTGAAGCCCCGTGTGGCTATAAAGCTTTATGATTCCGCAGGAAGGTCCCCAGTAACAATAGCCAAAATATTTGAGCCCTGACTCTATGCCAGGGCCTCTCACACGATCTCATCTCAGTGGGCACAAGCCTGAGGCAGGGGCAATCGTGATGCAGATTTTACAGGCGAGGAAGCTGAGACTTGGCTCAGAAAAGCTGGGCTCTGCCACTGAGGTCACCTAGCTGAGTGGGGACAGAGCTGGATCCGAAATCTAGTGGGCCTGACTTCAACTACCGCACGTGCAGCATTGCTGTGGGGTCCAGGCAAGGCTTCAGAGAAGAGCTGACACTGGAATTTTGCATTGCCAGATGATGAGGAGGTTGCCAGCCAGTAAATGGGAGAGAGACATTCCAGGGGAAAAAAAGAGCGAGGGCCGTGGCCCAGGGATGGGAGAAAGTTTGGCAAGTCCAGAGAGTGGCCTGAAGTTTTGCTTTAACAAAATGAATGATAATTTAGCATGAGCCGGTTTCTGCTGAGCACAGCGTGGGAAGAGGAGGAGAGAGTCACGTGACCTAAATTATCAGCAAGTTTAGATAAAACCTAATGACAATTTAATGTGTTTCTGAAGGTACTGTCTACTGAAGTGAAATGGATCATACTAAGCGAATGTACCATATGCTCGTTGTGCTGGAGAAAGATCATTCTTGTGGATTGCATTTGCTTTATATGATTTAGCTGCCACTACTTAAAAAGGGTCAATTTCACCCTGGCCACATAAGTGTAGTAGACCCCGGGAGTTCCTCCTTGGAAGGAGGGACCACCACCAAGGGAACTTATGCTTGGCGAGATTCTTCCCACATTTACCTATCAGCCTACGCTTCTGAAATTGGGTCCTCACATCGCTGCGCAAAGCATCACAGAGTCACATGGTGGGGCCAGAAGTCATGTCATCACATATTTGTAGCCATGGTGAAAACCCTCAAAATCAAATTTCGGAAGTGTGCATGGGAGCAAACATTTTTTAAGCCCATCTTTAAAGATTTTGTTAGAGGCCTTGCCCCAGTGATGAATCACTAGATAAAAACATAAGAAAGAGAAGAAAATCAACACACCCTTCTCTTTAACTTGGATTTTCCTCTTCTGAGGAAGCATCCGGATCAGGCAGGAAGAGTTGAGCTGTAAGGAACAGAAACTGTGAGGAAACACGGCCTGAACAACGAGGATGTGTAACAAGCAGCCCCGAGATAGGGCAGCTCCAAGGCTCACGAGGGGACGGCTCCTCAGCGACATCTGGGACTCAGGATCTTCCTCATCTGTCCTCCTCAGAATGTTAGCCTGTCCCGTTGTCAGCTCCCCTCATGGTTCCAAAATGGCAGCAGCAGCTCCAAAAGTCTAGAGGCTTAAAAAAAGGAAGCACCATCTCGTGAGTTTCTTTTAAAGAGAAGCCTTTCCAGAAAGCCCCTAGCTGACTTCTCACATGTCATACAACACAGCATGATTACATACAACACCAGCAACCTACAATTGGCTTCGATTAGTCAAGACTCGCTCCCTGCGGTTGAAGAGGACACCTTCCCTGAGCTCTTGTCTGGGCTGGGCAGAGGGTGAACTCCTGAAAAGAAGTCAGGGCTCTCCCAGCAGGAAAGAATGGCAGGAGGCATGGATCTGGGGAGGCAACCAATAGGATTTGCTATGAATAGTCACATATTCATGGTAATGAAAATGTTCTTGAAATTCTGGAATCAGGGGGTGCGATGCTCAACTACTGGCACAGAGGCACTGCTTAGCAAACAACTACAAAATTTCAGAGGCACCAAAAAAAGGACCATTTATTTAACCCATGGGCCTGTGGGTCAGCTGGTGGTTGTCTAATCTAGACTGTGTGTGGCTGGGGGTGGCTCAGCTCCACCTGACTCTCACCCCACTCCTGTATCCAGCAGGCTCTCTTGAGCATGTTCTTCTCATGGAGATGGCAGAGGAGCAGGAGCCCAAACCCCAGTGAGTGAGCCTGTTTCAAGCCTCTGCTTGCATCATATCTGCTGATCTCCCATTGGCCAAAGCAGGTCCCATGGCCAAACTCAACATCAAGGGGCTCCACCCATTTAGTGGGAGGTGCTGCCGAGTCCAACGGCTGAGGGTGTGGGTACAAGGAAGGGTGACAAATTGGAGTCAGTGATGCAATCTACCACAAGGGGAAACAAAATAATGATTCAAAAAGAAAATTAAGGGTAACAATACTCCTGTTTTTAAACTTCACTTTAAAGATTCGAAGCCTTTCTTTAGAATATAAAAGAATTTGGGGATCTGCAGGTGAATATAAACATTGAAAAATTGCATGTGTGTGTATGGATTGCAAAGGGCCTCACAAAGCAGATTTTTCCAGCTCCAAATGCTACCAGCATCTGTGGTTGTCATGACACCAGGTATCAGCGTATGAGTTTCCACAGAGCGAGCTACTCCCATTGCCCCTCTCCCTGTCTTAAAAAGCAATATCATAGACTACACTCAGGACATAAATGAAGGCCACTTTCAGTGAGAACAAACCAGCTGTTTATTTAGAGCAGAAATTCAAAGGCAGGCGGGGGAGTGGGGAAGCATTACAGCGAAGAAAAAGGAAGTCTTCAAGTGTGCCCTGCCTGGGGAAGCTGGAGGAGGGCATCTGGAAATGGGGCTTCTTGTGTGCTTGGTCCTGAGTTGGAAGCAGGGACAAAACAATAGGGAAACTGGCAGGCATTGACCGAGTCCTGAACTTTCTGGGCAGATGGCTGCAGACGCTGTCGTTTGGCTTCCTGGACAGGTTGCTTCACAGGTTGTGGTTAGAGTTCTACCATCATCTCTGGTCTGGCCAAGGTCCATTTGTATAGTCAGTCTCTCAAGACCCATCAGAGAAAGCCCCAACTCCTCAGCATCTCGACTCCAAACAACCTTTCTGGTTTCCTCCTGACATCAGCGCCACTAGCACCCCCACAGACACACACACACAGCTCCTGCCTCACCAACCCGGCCACAGTGACACCTCCATTGCCTCCCATTGCTTCATACCTATCCGTCAAGGTCAAGGCCAAGAGCCACCATCCCTAAGCCTTTTCCCAAGCTCTTTTCCTCTTTTCCACCTCATCTGGCTCCACCCCGTACAGAATTAATTATTCCTTCCTCTGTGGCCCCCAAATGGTTCGTCTGAACGTATATTAGGATGGGGATGAATCCCACTGGGTGAAAGGCAGTGGTTACCAGTTTGTCTCCTGCTCTATGCAGTGAACACCTTGAAGGAAAGCATTATACTTGATTTGTTCCTAGTAAAGGACTCTGCAGACAGTGGGCTCAAAACAAAGGCTTTTTAGAAGGAAGCAAGGAAGGAAATGAGGGAGGGAGAAAGGAAGGAAGGATGGAAGGAAGGAGAGGAAGAGAGATAGGGAAGGTCATAGGTAGGGTTGACAGACAAAATGTGGGACACTCAGTTAAATTTGAATTTCAGATAAACAATCATTTTTTAAAATAGAACTATGTTCCAAATAGTGCATTTTAAGTAGATTTTAAAATATTGCATGGGACATACTTATACTAAAAAACTCATTGTCTATCCAAAACCCAAATTCCACTGGGCGTCCTGCCTTCTTATTTGCTAAACAGAGCAACGCTGATCACGGGGCAAACACCTGGTTAAACTTGAAAGTGGTTTGACTCTGAGGCCAAGAGGAAATCTCCCAGTCCACTCTTCCCTTCCTTGTCAGGCCAGAACTCTGCCCCTGGGGCTGGCCAGGCTTTGCTGCCTTTGTGCCCGCTGATAAAACCCCAGCTGTCTGGCTCCATCCCTAGAGATCAGAAACCAAGCTGCTTGTGTCCTAGAGAATGCTTTGAAGAGTCCTAGGGGAGAAGAAATGCATGGAAATGGTAGTGGAAAGACAGGAGGAAGGAGCCTTAACAGTCCTTAAAGGGCAAGAAATTGCTTCTCTAAGTTGCAATGATTTCCTTCACATCGGAAAACATGAGTGAATTGTGAACAACCAGGACATGCTTCTTTGCAGGGGGAAGCCTCCTTTGATGGAGCTTGGTGTTCAGAAAAGCCCTGTACAGCCACAAGAGAGGAAAAGGCAGAAGCCGGTCCACACTGTGCCCTCACCCTCCTTCTGGGCCCCCCTTCACCTGTTAAAATTGTGGGGAGGATGTGTGCAGTGGGCTGCATGATGACCCTCAAAACCTGCAAATATGACCTTATCAGGAAATGGAGTCTTTGCAGATGTAATTAAGTTAAGGGTTTTGAGATGAGATGATCATCCTGCATTATCTGGGTAGGCTCTAAATCAATGACAAATGTCCTGGTAAAGGACACACAGAGGAGAAGACAGGCACAAGGAGGCAATGGCAATATGAAGACAGAGCAGAGTGACACAAGCCAAGGAATGCTGACAACACCAGAAGCTGGAAGAGCCGAGGCAGGATTCTCCCCAGGGCCTCCAGAGGGAGCACGGCTCTGCTGGCGCTTGATTTTAGACTCCTAGCCTCTAGAATTGTGAGAGAATAAATTCCTGTTGTTTTAAGCTGCCAAGCTTGTGCAATTTGTTATGACAGCTGCAGGAAACTAGCAGAACATAGGACTGGAGTCCTAAAGCCCAGTGCGTGGTCTGGGGAGGGAGCTGAGAATGTCCCGGAGGCCACGCACTCATGCAAATATCAAATAGCCTTTGCAGTTTTTTTGTGAGCCTATGGCCCACAATCCTACAGACTTCCAGTTTTATGTAAGACCAAGCCCTACTCACCAGATACTTTATGTTAGCTCTTCCGTTTTTACCAACGTTGGGCATAAGGCATTGTTTTAAATTTGAAGATCACATACAAAACCTCATATTTGTCTTTGACAAAGCGAATCAATGGTCTCCAAGTCGGGGTGTTCAACACAATCCACCGGGTTGGGGAAAAACAGTGGAACTTTGGGGCAAGAACAGTAAGGAAGCAATTATACTTTCCTAATCTTTTAAGATTGGCACTAGTAGCTTCCTTTGGTGGGTGTGTCAGAGGGCTCTATGTTACCCGCAGCACAGGTGGGCCCTTGAGGGCTCCACAATGTGGGGGCCAATGGTGGTGACCTCACGTATGCATGAATCTCAGGGGAATTTGAGGTAATATGGTCTACATGTGCTGGGTAAGTGGACTTGTAAAGCACACAATCTAGTTTTAGCTCAACTAATCCCCACAAAATGAAAAAATAGTTTGAATAGATTGCTGTAGAGAGACTGAGGATTAAAGACAATGCTAATAGTACAAGTCTGGGTAAAAACCAAGAAATTAGCAGAAGTGCTGTAGCTGGTGTGAGCTCTGCGTTAGCACATTGTGAGGGAAAAGTGAGATGGGACAAGAAGTCCGTCCCCTTGCCCCCAAAAGTAAAATTATCAAGAAGCTTCCTTGAAAGATGGATTTACATTCACTGTCATTAATGATGAAACTCACTATCCCATTGTGCCTTGGAATATTAGTTATTAATAGTAAAGAGTCATCAAAATTAATGCTTAAAATATTACTTTGTACCTTTAACTTATCTACTTAAATTTTCTATTTAATGGAAAGTGTATGTAACGTATACATAAATATGCATATATTGGAGAGGCAAAATAAAAAAATTAGGGATTGCTATGGACTGAATTATGTCCCCCACTTCCCATGTGTTGAAGCTCTAGTGCCCAATGTGACTGTCTCTGGAGTTAGGGCTTTTAGGAAGTAATTAAGGTTAAATGAGGTCATGAGGATGGGGTCCTAATCCAATAGGATTGGTGGCCTCATGAGAAGAGGAAGAGAGAGAGAGCTCTCTCCATGCACACACACCCAGGCAAGGCCCTGTGAGCCCAAATCAAGAAGGCAGCCATCTGCAAGCCACGAAGAGGGCTCTCGCCAGAACCCGATGATGCTGGCACCCTGATCTTGGACTCCAGCCTCCAGAACTACGAGAAATAAATTTCTGTTGTTTAAGCCCTCTAGTCTATGGTATTCTGTTATGGCCGCCTGAGTTGACTAACACAGGGGTATGTGATCAAAAACGTTTGGGGACCACTGAAGTACATAATGTGTGGTTCCCATATATTCCTTCTCTGATTCTTCATTGTCAAATTCTTTCTCATCTGGGAAGTGGGAATAGCTCGGTGTGGTTGACTGTGGCAGTGATGGCCCCATCTGTTCTTGCTTGTTCCATGTCCTTGGGCGGTCCCCTCCCATAGAGACTTTGGCCTTGTGACTTGCTTTGGCCAATGGAACCATAGCTAATGTGTCACAGGCAGAGGCCTGGGAAGTGCTTGTGAGTTGGAGCTTGCCTTCTTTCTTACTGTGCGATCTTCTGGCACATGGTACGGAAGCCCACCATGGCCTCCAGGAGACTGAAGGACCATGGGGAGAGTGGCTGCAGACATCCCAGCTGAGCATGGGGCTGTCCTGGACCACCCAGCTCTGGCCAGGCTGGCCCAGACCAGAAGAAGTGCGTGGATAACCCACAGGGTCATGAGAAAGTAGGAATGTTCATCGCTGGAAGTTTTGGGGTGGTTTGTTACACGGCAAAAGCAAAGTGAGCCAGTCAAGTATAGGGTCTTTCCCCCAGTTTAGATGCATTGCAGTCTAAAAACTGGATGGTCACCAGATGAGAGGACTTCCAACAATCCTTTGTTATTTGTCTTTGCGTTTCCAGGGGCTAGAACAGGGCCTCCCTTATATTAGATGCTCCGAAACATTTGTTGATTGAAGAAGACAGGTCATAGCAAACATACATGGAACATTGGAACATTTCCTAAATGTGTTGACACAGATGATTTTACTTACTCCTTCCCCTAGCTTTGAGGTAGGTACGATGATTGCCGTGCCCATTTTAAGACAGAGCAACCAATGCTTACGGAGGTGACAAAACTTGCCCAAGACCAGACAATTGGAAACAGCGGGTCTCTCCCATGTCTGCCTTCAGAGTACCTGCTTAGGTTCTGTGCAACACCACCGAGTCTAGACGGCCTATCTTTCAATACTGAATGAATTCTAAGGATGAAAGCTAGAAACGGAATTTTCAGAGTCGCTCTGTTGCTTACATTGTCCTCAGTGCACACATCTGGCCCCTCCAGGCACAGTGGGGGATGGGGTCCAATCCCTTAGCTCTGAGAACCGGGTTTCTCATGATGGTGGCAGCTGTGGGCCTGGTGGGCCCTGCCTGATCGGGGAGAGGTCACCAATGGAGGTCATTAGGAGTAAAAGACCCACAGCTCAGGAGCTGGCGGCTTCCAACGCCATCACCTGGGAGGGGAGCCAGGTGCCGCTCCAGCTTGGGCTCAGTGAGAACTAATTGATGCCAGTTGCCCTCCCTGGGACCCAGGTGGTACCCGTTATGCAAAGGGACAAAGCCAGCTCAGCGGAGGGTCTGTGCCAGGCAAGGTCTGCAGCCAATAGCTTTCCCTGCTGGCAGTCTGTGTGAGGCCTCCCTCCATCCTCAGATGGACAGAAAGAGCACAGATTGGATGACCCTGGTAGGAGGTGTGCACAAGCGGCATGGCTGGGGAGGGGCACACTTGTGATTTGCTAATGGCAGGCTCCCCTTTGAGGAGAGCAGTTCTGGCAGCTACCAGGTGAGGACTATAATAGTAACTGGCCAGTGTGCCCAGAGCTTTCCATCAGTTACTCTTTTAGCCCTTAGAGGGGCTGATTTCCCAGTTCTCGGTGCTCACACTCTGTTCTTTTCTGTTACACTAAACTGTTTGCTATGATTCTCGTTTGCTTGCTTTATCATCTCTCCATCATTGGACTGCATGCCCCAGGAACATCGAGGTCTTGTCTGTCTTTTTCTCCGTGGTTTCTCTAGCATAATGTCATGCAGATAGTAGATGGACAATAAAAGTTTGTTAGGTGAACTCTTCAAGACAGACATTATTTTCCTTATCTATAAAACAGGAAACCAAAATCCAGAAATGTTGGATAACTTCCTCAAGGTTACAAAGCTAATGAATCTTAGAAACCAAAATTTTGAAACTTGCGAGGTTTCTCTAGAGCATGAGGCAGGTACCACCTGTGGTAGGAGGGAGACTTTAAGTAGTGCATAAACACACCTAAATAATATGGAATCAGCGGGCCAGCCCCGTGCCTGAGTGGTTAAGTTTGTGTGCTCTGCTTTGGTGTCTCGAGGTTTGCCAGTTCAGATCCTGGGCACAGACCTATACACTGGTCATCAAGCCATGCTGTGGCAGCATCCCACGCAGAAGAACTAGAATGACTTACAACTAGGATATACAACGATGTACTGGGGCTTTGGGGAAAAAAAAAAAAGAAGATTGGCAACAGATGGTAGCTCAGGGCCACTCTTCCTCACCAAAAAAGCATTCCTTTAAAAAAAAAATATTGAATCATAATGCATAATTCATTGTAAGAGGCAGAAAGCTTGAAAATATTTTTGAATGAGATAAGGTGTCTTTCTCTCTCGTGTAAATGAACCAGAGACAAGCCAGGGTTAGAAAGGCAATTCCATGATTGTCAGGAGCCCAGACTCCTACTCTGTTGCTCTGGTACCTGTATCATGTAAAGTCTATTTTGTAGCCCAAGATAGTTGCTGCAGCTCCAGCCATCATGTCTGCCCTCTAGCCATCAGGAAGAAGGGAAGATCCTGCCTCTTTCTTTAAGGGCCACTTCCTGGAAGTCGTGTACAACAATTCAGCTTATATTCCTTCGGCCACTGGAGAACTGAAGAAGAAAGGAGGGGAGGGAAGAACCAATACTTTATTTCTATCGCTCTGTGAGGAGCCTGACTTTCACAGAGTCCCTGGGCTCATTGCTCTCAGCAGAGCCTCCAAGCCTGGAAGCTTTGATCAGAAGATCGAGAAGTGCCTGGTTGTTGGACAGGCAGTAGAGTATGACTTGCCCTATGGCTCTGGGGCCCAGGCTGATGAGGACAGGGAGTCCCTCTGTGTGAGGAGGGCCATGAGGGCAATTTTCTTTCCTCCCCAAGGTGTGTGTGGGAGAGAGGGAGGGGCTGCTCCCCTCATTGTGCCACAACCCAGCGAAGGGGAAAGGTTGTAGAAGAGCCCCTTATAGGGACTGGGGTGCCCACAGGAGGGGAAGCCCGCGGCTCCATCTGATCAGATACTGCTCAGGCCCTGGACGTGCTGATCTGCGATGAGCCTCACTGAGCAGCAGGGAGAGGGCTGGGGAGAAAGGGCAGGGCTAGGGCAGGCACTTGTTAACCCGTGTGTGCCCTGAACACCCAGGTTGTGAATTTCTCAGGTGTCTGGGGGACATGGCGGGAGGTGGCTGCCTCTGGCAAAGGGACCTCAGCAGCAAGAAGCTGTGGGGGTGGCTGCCAGTGGGGGCAGCTTAGGTGTGTGGTCGACTAGATCCAGATTGCTGGCTCAGGGATCTGGCAAGTGGAGGCCCCCATGGATCCAGGGGAACTCATGCCTGCACCCATAAGCCACCAGCATCTACAAGCACCCCCACCCCCGCCCTAGGAAGGATTAGCCAGGCAACCAGAGCCTACAGATCCAGAGAAGACTGCAATGCCCCAGCTACACCAGGAGACCTCTGTCCTCTACCCCAAATTGCTGACTTCTAGCCCCGAAATCCTACAAGCTGGAGAAGGGAATGTTTTCTCAAAGGCAGACCAAGCTCCCCTTCAACTCCCAGGTGTGGGTGTGCAGAGGAGGGAGAGAGCAGACTGCCTGTCCCCACTCAAGTCCCCAGAGCTCTAAGCCCAATCGTGATGGGGAAGGAGTGATCTTGGAATCAGATAAGAGATTATCATTCCAAACCAGACTGGCTGAGTTTTAATAAGGAAAGGGATCCGAAAGCTCTGAAATATTCCCAAGATCTTATTAAGGAACGGGAAAGGGAGATTCTGTTAAGGAAGAGGCTGGCTCATTCTTTTATTCACCAGATGGATTTACCACCTACTATGTGCTAGCCACAGCCAGTGCATATGCCCCTGCGCTCATCACGGAGCTGGGGAGACAGATGATGGAAAATAAACACACATTCCGGGTCGGGGAGGGAAAAGGGCTGTGAAGGACTAGGAAGGAGAGGGAGGGAGCACCGCCTCTGCGGAGGGATCTTGAACAAGGGCTTGGAGGAGTGAGCAAGAAACTCTTGTGACTACCGCGGGCTGACAGCTTTAGGCCAAGATTGGCATTTCCCCCCTCTTTTCTACTAGAGGTGGCCTAGCCAGCCTAGTGGGGACTTCCAGAGGGCATCAAAGTTGGCTGATTATTAGAATCTCAGATTCCCACGCCCAACCCTGGGATTCTGATCAGTTGCATGGGGGATGGGCCCAGAACCTTTCTGAAAGCTCCTCTGCTGATTCTGATCACCTGAGGGTCTGAGAGCAGGTTGACTCAGTGTTATCATCTGCTACTCGCAAAGCACCTGCTGGGCTGAGGTGGGAGGTAGAATCAGAACTGAGAGCTCTTCCTGTGTATTAGGAACCCTACTGAGCACTTTGTTTGCATTGT
Organism: Equus caballus; assembly: GCF_041296265.1. NCBI lineage: Eukaryota > Metazoa > Chordata > Mammalia > Perissodactyla > Equidae > Equus > Equus caballus. The sequence continues at coordinate 14,379,041 of NC_091684.1, forward strand.
CTTTTAAAAAAAATATATAATATTTGCAAGAACTCTGAGGTAGGTACTATTATTCTACCTATTTTGTAGATGAGAAGACTGAGGCTCAGAGATATTAAATCACCTGCTTGAGATCACAAGATGACAGGTGGGAGTGCCAGGTTCTGACCCAGGCATGAAACTGTGGCCCTGCCTCCTTCCTGCAGAGATAAGATAAACACTTACTAAAAAGGGAACCGGCCACACAAGCTAACAATTCCAGGTGACAGATGAGTGTGGACCATGCACAATTTAAGATTTCAGAGGTGACAAAGAGCCAGTGAGGTCTGGATATTCAGGAATAAAGGCTGGACTGCCTCCGGTGGGGAGTCAAGTCTGGGGGAGGAGAAGCAAGCAGAAGACGACAGTCTGCAGTACGGAGCATGGCGCAGTCACCCAGCGAGAAGCAGAGACCAGAGCACACGTGGGCCCTGGATGAGGAAGTGGAGACAATACTTGCCTTGGCTCCTTATGGCAATCTGGACCCTCATCCCAGCACAGAGGGAGATAAACGGAGCCTGGGGGCCAGAATTTGCCTGGAAACAAATGTCAAACAGTGAAACTAGAGGTTTCCTGTTCAACGTATCTAAATATAGTAAGTCAGTGCAAAACTGAAATAGGAAAGGTCCTCAACCTGCATCTTTGTGACACACCCATTGACTGGCACTCAGGCACCTGTGTCCCCTCTGCCCTCCCCCCTTGCTACGTATCTGATCATTTGCACGATGCTTGGATGTACTTTGTTTTCTGTCTCCAAAAGTCCATGAGGTCTCAGTAGCCTTATAATAAACCGTCCTTTGTGTCAGCTAGTTTGGGTGGTTTCTGATCCCTGCAATCAACATATTCCTGTCCAGATAGAAATGATGAATCTGGTTTCTAATACAGGCCCGTTGAGATGTGGGGGTGGGTCATACAGGTTGAACTCTAACAGGAAGTTTGAAATTAAAAGACAGAAATTGAGTGATGTATTAGTTAAGATAATGCCAGCTGCTGTGACAGATAAACCCTGCAACCTTAGCAGCTTAACACAATAGAAGTCTATTTCTTGTTTACACCATGGTGTGTCAGGGTTCCCAGTCAGGCAGCCTTCATCCAGGGACCCAGATTCCTCCATATTGTGGCTCCTCCCTCCCATATAACCGTGGAGTCCCCTGTGCTCAGGCACAGATGGGCCAAGACTGTGGGGAAGCACTCTGGCCCAGATGTGACAAAGATCCTTCCACTCACTTGTCATTGGTGAGAATGAGTCCTCAGTCACATGATCCCACCAAAATACAAGGTGGCTGATGCTGTGGAAAATAGCATGGCAGATCCTCAAAAGTTAAACATAGAATTACCAACGAGCCCGCAATTCCACTCTTAGGTACATACCCAAGAGAACTGAAAATAGATGTTCTAACAAATATTTACTTGTATAGGAATGTTCACAGCAGCATTATTCACAATGGCTAAAAGGTGGCAACAGTCCAAATATTCATCAACAGATGAATGGATAAACAAATTGTGGTATATCCATACAATAGAACATTATTCGGTCATAAAAAGGAATGAAGTACTGGTAGATTCTACAGCATGGATGAATCTGGAAAACATTATGCTAAGTGAATGAAGCCAAACGCAAAATGTTACATATTAAGTGATTGCTTTTATAAGAAATATCCAGAATAGGTAAATCTATAGGGACAGAAAGCAGATTGGTGGCTGCCAGGGGCAGGGGAGCGGGAGGAAATGAGGAGTAATTGCTTAATAGGTACAGAGTTTTCTCTCGGGTGATGAAAATATTTCGGAACTTGATATAGGGAGTGGCTGCACAACACTGCGAACGTATTAAGAGCCAGTGGTACACTTTAAAAGGGTAATTTTGTGTTATGTGAATTTCACCTCAATTAAAACAAATGCAAGGGCGCTGGGAAATGTCATCCCTAGCAGGGCAGCTGCTGCTCCCTGGTGACAACTCCACACTCCAGAGGGGGGTCATGCATCCATGGTGACCAGCTAAATATCTGTGTGCACCGTTGTTTCTCCTTCCCCCCGGAACACACCAAGCTCCTCCCCCAGGGAGATAATCCAAAGACCTCTCAGGTCACTGTATCCAGTTCAAAGCCGAGATGCACAGTCCTCTCTTGAGTGTGGAGGTGGCTTCTCTTGCTCTGGTGACTTGTACACTAACAGGACAAGCAATCTGAATCCCCCCACCTTCACACCCAATACCCAGAAGTGGAGCAGAACAGCATGATGACGGTACAAACTCGTATTCAGCATGCGGAAGACTGGCAGACGGGCAGCCGCTGGCCCCTGGAGACTGTGAGCTCCTGCTGGGAGCACTGAGGAGGTGGGACCAGGGGTGGAGAAGTTCCCTCACTAGATCCCCTTCTGATTTCTGGGGGTCCATTATTCTTTATGGCCCTGACTCCACCCTCTGAGAGAGTTCTCCTTGATCGTTATCTCCGGGGCCACATCTGAAGGGAATATTGGGGAGTTTGCCCTAGTTAGAGGCTGTACAGCCTGCACAAGCCAACCTCCTGCCTGTGCAATCTCGGGGCCCCAAGGGTTATTTAATGCTTGAATAATCAAAATCGTTGTTGGTTTGGGCTTGACACTTCTTTGGCAATAAAATGCCCTAAAAATCGTAGGGGGGCCAGCCCAGTGCGCAGTGGTTAAGTTTGCACTGTTCCGCTTTGGCGGCCCAGGGTTCACCGGTTTGGATCCCAGGTGTGGACATGGCACTGCTTGGCAAGCCATGCTGTGGTAGGCGTCCCACATATAAAGCAGAGGAAGATGGCCACGGATGCTAGCTCAGGGCCAGTCTTCCTCAGCAAAAAGAGGAGGATTGGCAGCAGATGTTAGCTCAGGGCTAATCTTCCTCAAAAAAAAAGATTGTAGTATGCTTCTTACTAGACACAAAAAAAGGGCATTGTGTATGATTTTAGTTGTATGATGTTCAAAAACGGGCGAAATGGATCAATGATGACACTTCGCATTTGATTGGAATCCTATAGACAAGAAGACTCAGAGTGGCTAAGTGAATAGCCTAAAGTCACACAGCCAGTTTGAGCAGAGGCAGGACTAGAACCCAAGTCTCCAAATATACAGCCCAGGGAGCTCCCTTTCACACTTTGGCTTTCACGGACAGTGAACAGACACAGCAGTTTCCAAATGCAGTTTTTTTCTTTGGGTGCTTTTAATTAGCATATATGAAACACACTGCCAATCTAATTTAATTATAATTAGGTAACCAGAAGTCTGATTATGTTGTAAATTTAGATTAAAGAGCTGTTGTTTTCAATTAGGTTTGATTGTAAAGTGCTTTGACACTTTTCCTGGCCTTAAGGAAAGTTCACTATATAATTTCCCACTTACTTGCATTTTGTCCACAGGTCTGGGGTAGTAATAACTGGACTAAAGTTTCCAGGGCACCCCCATTCTGGTGCAGATTTGGACCTGGTACCTATCCCATTGGTGGCAAGGGCCGCTGGATGCTGCTGGTCTGTTGTGTCAGAGTGCTCTCGGCTGCGTGTTAGAGAAGATGCAGCTGAAAAAGGCTCAGTCCTCCAGGGGCCTGAAAGTCTCACACAAAAGAAGTATGGAGGTAAGGCAGCTCCAGGGTTGGCCAATTGCTTTCAAAACATACTTGAGGACCCAGGCTCATTCCACCTTCCTGCTCTACCAACTTCAGCATGTTGGCTTCTGTCCTCAGGCTTGTTGCTAAGTGGTTTTGTAATGGCTGCTGCAGCTCCAAGCTTTCCCCTGTCCCCAGAAGAAGACATTTGTTCCTTGCATCCCTTGAGCTTCCGGTAGATTTCTCATGACTTCTTGGCCAGGACTGCAGCACAGGACCCTTCGTAAGTCAACCACTGTTCTAAGGACTCACTACGATTGGCTTGGGCAAATCAAGTTCGTCCTGTAGTCTTTCCTAGAGCCCATGGTTGTCTGATGCCTGCCAGCAAATTAGTAGAGGCCTGGGGACAGGAATTGGCCATTGGCTGGGCTACCAACGATCTATGCCTGGAGCCAGTGTGCCCACAGCCTAGGCGTTTCTGGCTGAACCCAGTTTGGGTCTGCAATATCATGACCCAAGGAAGCTAGCTGCAAATAATTGCTTTTTGCTTCTCCATGAGGTATCTGCCATTCCTGTGTTCCTGAAGGCTGAGCTGCAGCACTGCCTGTAGGTGGTGTTGGCAGGGTAAGGCACAGCTGGGCAGGGAAAAGGATGGAAAAGAGGGGACCTTTTAGAAGACAGCGAAGGAGGCAAGCTGCCTGGAAGATGAGAGAGAAGTGCATGTGGCTGTGGTGGGAGTGGCCAAGCTCCCCCAGTTGTCTCTGGGGAACATTGAGAGATCTATCTGCCTTGGAAAGAAGGCGTCAGAGAGAACTGGCTTGGCCCCCTGCACCTCAGGTAATGCTCCCAGCAGTCCTGTGAGGTGCGTATTACCCAACCCAAACTCTACTGTTCTGCTGTCCCAGGCTGCCTCCAGAAGTGACCATCCACTTGGCACTCCTGCTTCCCCCTGCTGCCTTGTGTGGCCCACTTCTGGACAATGAAGTGTGGTGGACGTGTGGATACGTCCTGGGCTCAGACTTCCCATGCGCACATTCAAGTTCCTCTCCTCCCTGACTTTAGGAATTTCTTTAAGCTCTCTTAGCCTCAGCTTCCTCATCTGAAAAACTCTGCCTCGTAGGGTTCTTGTGGGGATGAAATGAGATAATCCAGAGAAAATGCTTAGCACAGTATCTAGCAATTAGTTAACAGCCAACGAACATTCACTATTATTATCACTTAATAATATTAATATTATTATTTGTGGTATTCATGGGCCACATGGAAAAGCTGGCTAATGCTCTGGCCATCAGGACTCCAAGGCTCTTTTTCAGCATTGGTTTTAAGGCTAGTTCTGAGTCCAGAGGAAAGGCAGTACACGCTGGGTGGAAGGAGCCCCCGGTACGGGCCTGGCACACAGGAGGTGCACAACAAGTATTAGTTGCCTCTCTGCCTTAGAATTCTGCCAGCGGCTCAATGGCCTTCCTGTTTTCTCTGCTGTCAAGGCTCCAGAGCGATGCTTAACCCGTCACCTTGGAGACACTGTGCTCCAGAGAGAGGTTTCCATTTTGGATCTCTGGTGACTGCACAGGCAGCCTCCGCTCCCTTACTGAACATGTTCCTTAAACCATCGGGAAAACTGAATGCATGAAAGTTGAACAATGGATCCATGTAGTTATGAGAGGCTGTTCCATTCTCAGAAAGCTAAAAATATTATAAAATCCTTGATCACAATTGTTCTTTTCAACAGTCCTTGACAGTATTTTCTTGCCTTTTGAACTTAATTTTGTTCATCTCTTTTGAAATTAAATACACAAGTAACTGGCTGAAGTCCAGTGAATGGCCGACAGAGTGGAGTGTTAGCAGCTCTTCTAATGGTTTCCATCGGTGTCTAAACGGAATTAAGTTAACAGGGTTTTTTTTAAATCACTGGTATCAGTTCATTCGATTTTCCATTTTCTACTCATTTTTACAAAACAATAAGGCAAAAACATGCAATTTTCATGAACAGATACTGTTGACTAGATAACGACAAGGAGCTGCCAAAACTGACCAATTGGCTGGCAGGAGGTACCGCTGTGCCAAGGCTGGAAATGTTTGGGTGTAGCATATGAAAGGCAATTTGGGGTTTAATGTATGAAAGTGCCGACTGTGAGTGGAGTAAATGGAGTTGTGACCCATTTGTATCTTCCTCTTTTTAAATATGACAAGATAGATACCAACTCCTGCCAGATGATCAGCATGGCCTTTAAAAGGCACTGGCCTCTGCCCAGGGCTAATCCACTGAGAGTTTTGGCCCCCAGATCATGAAGCATCTTGGTCCAACCACCTGGAATGCCAATGAGAATTGCCTGGATTGACTGGCCATGAAAAACCAGGTGTTTTGTGCTCACTGCTGCCAAGTACGGATATGCCCATGGCACCTGCCAGGGCTGGCTGATGGCAGAGGGCCAGTCCTGAATTTCAACCCCAGGAAGGGCCTCCCTTCCAGGCCACAGATGAACTGTGTTAGGCCCCTTCTGCTAAGACTCCATTGGGATTGGATGCTCTGGATCTTTCAATGCTGTTTCATCACTCAAAGTGCAAACAGTGACTTTGAATAAACTTCTGAATTCTCGTCTCCAAGCTTCTCTGTAATCTTCTCCTCTGACACAATCCTTTACCCTTTTCCTCCTTCACAACCCCTTTCACTGCTCCAAAGTCAGCACATTCTTTTATGCGTGTTTTCTTCAAATATTTCCTCCAAGTCTTTGCCTTAATCCAAATTTAGCTGTCCCCTGAGCTCAGCTTCCCTGTGACCTCTCAAGGGGACATTATTTCTCATACCCTGTATTCCTCTAATAGGGAGGAGGTGGCATTTGTTCCATTCCATTCCTTCCTTTCTCCCTTGTAAGCTCCATTGAGACTCATGCCATTGGAGTTTTCCACGTCACCTCCTCATAGTGACCATCTCCTTGTCATTACCTCCCCCTCATTTTCATTTCTAGATTACCTTTATCTCCATGTCAACTCCTGCCACCCCTTCCAGTCCTCTGAACTTTTATGTCCCTGGCCTCTACCAGGCCCAATTCTAATATTTGCAGCAAGAGGGCAAATAAAGGCTCATCTGTATGTCCAAATATTTAAATGTTACATATCCAGCTAACAAATTGTTAAATAACACATATCCTGTCCCCCTTCCTTGATAAACATACCTTTATATGACGACAAAAGAAATATATGTAAAGTTATGGTAAAATATCAAAGATGACTGAATTTAACTATTTTTGTGTATTTCTGGGTGCTCTTTCCATGAGCTTATTATTTAGATACATAATAAAAAAGTCATACATAATTCATAAATTATATTTATTCCATAAAAGTTAATTTTCTTGCCTTCACGTAAGTAAATTACTAATTATGTTGTTATAATCAAGACTTTTACATAATTTGTGTTCTATTGAGAGTAATGACTAATTATACAAACTTCTGGGGACATTATGGTTCTTAGGATGTTTATCATTAATTTCAAAATGGAGAAATTATGTTGAGTTGAGGTTGGAGCAACTGGAATTGTCAGTTAAATTCTTAAAGCAATACTTGGATTGGAAATGAATCACAAGTTTAATATATCATGTTCATATGATCATGATATACCATGAGTTTAATATATCATGTTTAATATATAACATTTTGATGGGGTTAGGTCATATATGAATTACTCTCACCAAAAATAGTATAAAATATTTTAATTTCATTACATAAATTGCTTTCACCAATATTATGAGTTTCACCGTCTCTTAAAAGCAATTATCAAGATCCATACAGTATTTTAAAGTATTTTCCCTCCCAGTTCTTCAGTGCTGGGATAGATTAAGAAAATTAACAACAGCAGCATGTTATTTAATTTGTTAAAAAATCCTTCTCCAGATTATATTTTGATCTATAATGGCCAAAAATAGTCTCTATAGAAGCTAGTTCTGGGAAATTTTGTACAAGTCTTCTTTATATTACGCAAACATTTTTGCTTCCTTTAAAATTTTCTTTAAAAATAAAAAAATTAATACTTTAAAAAGTGAAACAGACAAACTTAACTCTGTATGGTTTTCTTTGGTAAGCATCAGTTCACACCCAAAACAGGATTGTGCAAATACAAAAGTACTTCCATTTTCCAGTAAAGACTACAATTCACTCATATTTGAAGACCTTTTATTGTTTTGCTTAACTCTTCAAGTGCACCTCATGTATCTCATCTGAATTAAATCAAATTGCTTTAACACAGCAAGTAGATCCAAGACCACGAATTAGAACACGAAATGGGCACTTGGCACAACTGGGAAATGATACTTTGTTATGCAAGACTCTATCACATTAATGCCAAGTGGAAAGGATTTCAAAAGTTAATTAATTTGTCCTCTCTCTCAGTTAAGTGCTTCTGTTGCTCAAATCCTCCCCATATTCTGATATATCACTGTCTTGTGTGTCAGTGGACACCACCCAGAAACCTTCCTGGCATCCAGAAGTGGTCACTTGTTGTTTTGAGGATATGACATGTAGAGAAGCAATACTGAATTGCTAATTCAAACGTTCTACCTTTTGGTTATCACCTATCCTGCTGGTTTCTGGATTAAGGACAGACATCCTTGCAATAGCTCTTCAACCTTACAAAGGCCTCTCATCCATAAACAACTCTACCTTCTCTCTAGCTGTTGGCCCTATCTGTCTCTATTTTTTCATCCAGCTTGGAGTCCATGGCTGATCCATTATTCCCATCGCTCACGCAACTCTCTTCCCATCACCAACCATCCAAACGCCAGCTTTGGGTGAACATGAGCATCTATCTAGGCCTATATCAGAGCAGCTGAGTCATCCTTGAAACCTGTCTTTCCCTCACCTTCAATATTTAATGTATCAAGTCCTGTCTATCCTAACTCTAAAATAAATCTGTAGTCTACCACTTCTTTCTGTGTCCACTACCATCCCTCTAGTCCGAACCACCCTTATCTGGTGCCTGAAATATTGCCAGAACTCTCTAATTGGTCTCTCTTTTTACTTTCCTTTCCTAGATGCCACTCCCCTCAAGGCAGTTAGATGCCCTTATACAATGTAAGTCACATCTTACAGCACTTCCTTACCTCTTTTCCATTCAGATAGAAACACAAATCCTCAAAGAACTTACAAGGACCTGCATAACCTGGCTATTTCCTACCTTTGCTCCATATGCCATATCGCTTTCCCTCTCCTTCCCTCCACTTGAGTCTCATTACCTTTCTTTCAGTTCCTAGATGATGTCAAACGCCTTCTGTCCTGTTGCTTCTTCTGCCTAGAATGTTCTCTCTCTAAACTTGTTGACTGACTACCTTCTCCCCATCCTTTCATCTTAGCAGAAATACACCTTTGCAAAAAGATTCTCCTTGATTACCCAAAGTAAAATAATTTTCTCTGTTATGTCCTCTCACGGCATCTCGTATTTTCCTTCATACGGCTTGTCACGCCTGGCTCATGTGGTTCAGTGTTTAACACATCACCTCAGGGCAACGGAAACTCTGTGAGAGGCAGAAACTCCGTCCGTTTCCTCCTGCAGCCCCAGCACAGTGCCTGAACACACAAATATTTGTGAATGACTGAGTGAAAGGGACAGGCCTGCAGCAGGGTGCTAGCAGGAAAAGCTTTTTTTCTACAGCCTCCCTCAGCCTACAGTCATTTCCTTCAGCTCCTAAATTCACCAGGTTTACAGACAGAATTGCCTCATTATCTCTGTTCCCCTGCTAGGATGGAATTGAGGAGTCAGACATTCAGATGTAAAAGGAAGGAACAGAATCCAATATGGAAAGAAATACTGAATAGAGAACGCTCCCCCGAGTGGCTGCACGTCTTCACTGTAAGCAGGAGTCTCGCTGTGCAACTATTGAGGCTTGTGTTATTTACATGTCTCTGACCCTCTTACCTTCTGATCAAGATCCTTCTAAGAGCTTTGCAGTTAGACTTCCAATTGCATTATGCATCCACAAGTCATTCCTTTGTCAAATGCTGTATTGGTACCATTGTAATCTCCTAGGGATTAAAAAAAGTATGCATTCTTCTTTATCCTAATGTAGTTTATCAAAGTTGGTTTCTGTTTTCCATGCTAATGTCTTCACGAAATTAATAGTAAATTTAAAAGTAAAACAGCAATTAAAATAAATTATCTACATGTCTGTATGTTGTCTGCCACAGTCTCCTCTTATTCAGTTAGTCCTTACTCGACTACTTAGAAGAAGCATGTACAATTTGTGGATTTTTTTCATGTGATTTTTCTTTTCTTTCCTCTTCTTGCTCTCCTCTGAGCAATTTACCCTTTACCAACAATGCAAGAATTAGGAGGGTAGGATAGATGAAAAGATGTAAAAATGGCAATAATAAAACTTACTTTCTCTTAGGGAAAAATGTATCTCATTGTACAGGTTATGTTTTAAGAGCTGACTAAAGGAACAAGAACTGTTGATGTGGAGTAAGATTTCAAGTAGATTTAAGCTGGTCATGCATTTGTTCATTCAAAAATATTGATTACAATGAAACATTCTGTGGGAAAAGTGACAGGAAGGTATTTAAAACCACACAAAGACTAATTCTTAGTGACAAAGTCTCTGTGCCCCTACCCCCTCCAAGTTTTAACTATTATAGACCATTAGTCACATATTTATTTTGTAATCAAATAAACACGTTATATCTTTCTTGATTCTAATCAGTACATACACAATTTTGCATAACTATATTGATTAGGGAGGTATTTATGAAGGGGAGGGAGTAGAGAGGTTGGGATGAGGTTACGTGATGGATGGGCTCCAGAAGATTAGGTACTTGGGCCTATAATGAGCATTGTTGCCTATCCAGTACCCATTTACACCTCCCAAACTGCCCCGAATTTTGTTCTTATATCCACCCTTCGCTTCTCAGCTAATGCACTTAAGGAGAAGCTGATCCCACTCTGAGTTCCACGGGTGGGCCTTATTTTCCAGGAATAAATCTATACCCTTTCCAGTAAATGGCTCTGGAATTCAGGTCTAAATGCCATATGGATCAGCTCAGGAATGGGCCAATGAGACATTGAGAAGGAGTTTGCTAAGGGCTCCTGGGAAAGAATTTGCTTGCTCATAATAGACAACTACCAGAAGTCCTGGGCCTCTTCTTCTTGGCATTGTTGTCCGTGTATACGAGGCCTGGAGTTGGGGCAGCCAGTTTCCTGGAAGCCTGAGGATGAAGCTTGAAAAGAGATCAGGTCAAAGAACACTGCATAGGACAGAGCTGGAGCCCTGACTGAAGCACGCCCCACCTATGCCCTCCCTAGACCTTATCAGTCTGTTAGCCCATGAATAGCCTTGGTTTTTCAGCAATATTTACTTGAGATTTCTCTTTCTGGAAGCCAAAACAAACATTTTAATGTATAGAATCCCAAACTGTACTTCTTTTATCTTGTTTTTGTTTCTTTTTTAAACTTTCAGGTTTGATTTTTTTTTTGGACTATGAAAATAACACATGCTCATTGTAGAGAACATAAAACATTGAAAGATACAAAGAAGATTAAAACCATCCAGAAGCACATTATCCTTAGATAACTGCTATTAATGTTTTGAATTAGTCTTCTCTTTATGTATACAAACTTACATATATACATATATTTATCCTGCTTTAATGAAACTCATAGACTGGTGGGAAATAGAAACAAACAAACCAAAAGGCCGAACAAATAGATTAGTATCTGTGACTATTGAAGGCTGTAGTAAATATTAACCTATTATAACTGTCCAGTGTCAGCTCAATGGTTGCTAGTAATGTTATTCCCCATCTTCATATCCCAGAACAAATCATTAAAGATTTTAAGTTAACTATTAAAATATAATATGCTTTTAAGTGTGATATAATAATGTCCATAAAATCAACCAGTTATCAATATGTTCGTTTGGCTTCCCTTCAGCAGGTGGTATTTCTTCTTCTTTATGGTAAGTTGCACCCTGTCAGTGACTGCTTTGGCCCAATCATCATTAGATTTTTCCTTAATGGTGTGTTTAGTCAATTACAGCTAAAATGAATGTCTTATATTGATCATTTTGGTAGTACACACGTGAAGGGTCGTGTTGACCAGTGTGTTGAGTAAAAACCCCGGGAGTAGGGCCTTACTAGGATGGATGTTATATTACTATCATACCAATTACTATCATACCAATCCCTTCAGTTCTAAATGTTTTCTAATTTCCATTATGACTTTCTGACCCATAAGTTGATTGGAAGAATAGAAATGTGGGCTTTACTAGATGTCTGTTGCTTATTGATTTCTAACTTGACTACATAATGGTCAGAGAATGTGGTTGCTATGATACCAATCTTTAGACATGTAGAGAGACTTGCTTTATGACCTAGTATGTGCAACTTTTGTAAACGTTTCACATATTCATGAAAGGGATGTACATCCTGCAGTTATTGAGTACAATGTTCTATATGTATTCATTAAATCAGGCTTAGTAATTGTATTATTCAAATTTTCTAGTCCCTTAAAGATGTTTTGGTCCCTTTGATCTGTGTATTAGTTTCCTGTGGCTGCTGTACCGAATTACCACAAACTTGGTGGCTTTAAATGACAGAAGTGTATTCTCTCCCAGTTCTGGACACTAGAAGTCTGAAATCAAGGCATTGGCAGGGGTGCGTTCTCTCTGAAGGCTCCATGGGAGGGAGAATCCACTTGCCTCATCCAGCTTTGGGTGGGTGTGGGCCCTGGGGTGGGAGTGTGGCTGGGTCACCCAATCTCTGCTTCTGTGCTCACACTGCCTGCTCCTCTTTTCTGTGTCTCCTCTTTTGTCTGTTTTCTCTTCTGTCTCAGATCTCTCTCTGCCTTTCTGTTATGAGGACACTTGCCACTGGTTTTATGGCCCACCTGGATAATCCAGGAAGCTCTCCTCATCTCAAGATCTTTAACTTGATTATCTCTGCAAAGAACCTGTTCCCAAATAAAGTAACATTCACAGGCTCCAGGCATTCAGACACAGACATATCTTTTTGGGGCCTGCTATTCAACCCACTGCAATCTATTAGAGAGATATGTGAAAATCACCTACTCTGATGGTAGATTTCTCTTCTTGTACTTCTGTTAACTTTTGCTTATCTTGTGACCATGTGGTTAGAAACACACTTATGGCTCTTCTATCTTTCTTGTGTATCCAATTTTTTATGTAGAGACCTCTATCTCCAGTCACACCCACCCACCTAAAAAGTCCATTGACGACAAACTGTCAGTTGTTGTTTATCTGAAAAAGACTATAATTTGTCTTCCTTCTTCCATCCTTTCTTTTGCTGGGCATAGAATTCAAAGGTTACATTTTTTTTCCCCGTTAGCATTTCATTCAATTGTCTTTTATAAAAAATTTCTTGTTTTATATTTCCAAAACGTCTCAGGGCCAGAGAATTAGTATTGTTCTACGCCCAGAAATTAAAAACCTCTGCTGATTCAAAAAAATATATGCCATTATTAATATGACGGAGGATTGTCTCAAATGAAATCATTCTAAGTGACTGATAAAAATGTTCCATTAAGTATAGCGCAGAATATTTTGGGAAAATATATGTAGAGAAGCTGAAACAAACGTGGACACTGAAGTACATCAGAGACATCTCAGTGTCTGAAGAGATTCTTCACACTTCATTATCTGCTAGCTTAAATGTAATGAAGGGTTTTTCTAGAAAGCTTTATTACTAGTAGCTAGAATGAGCTCCACAATAAACAATTATAATGTATATTCTCATATAATATACTGCTATTGCTACAATTTGAGAATGCAGAGGAATGAAAGAAATTAGTTACATAATCTTTCTTCTTTGCCCCTCAAGACTCTCACACATCATCTCCAATTTGTAATCAGTTTGTGAAATACTGCACGAAGCTTGGCACGTGTAAGTTTAACATCTCTGGCCTCAGAGTACGGAGGAGTTACGGAACTTTCAAGGGCTGCCCAGAGCGGTCCCACCCACTTATAATGTGCGAGCCGGGGCCTCTCGTGGCCCCCAAGCTCCGTCCTCAAGCAGAGGCCAGGGATGCGAGGCTCTCTGCGGTGCGAAAGGCGGGTAAACCCGGCGAGCCCAAGAAAAACACCATCGAAACGCGTGGTTTGAGCCACAGCGACCGCCAGCCCAGCTGTGGGCGCATCTTCAGACCTCCCGGCTCCCCGTCGTCCTGGTAACCACACTGAGAACGCGCGTGCGCAGATAATTCTCTTATCACGTGAGGCCGGGCCAGGGGGCGGGGCCGAAGAATGCTCACCCGGACCCGTCGCCCCTCCCCTGTCAGTGCGGGGCCCGCCGAGGCTGGGCTAACCTGCCCAATTGCGTGGGGGCGCCTCGCAGCTCCCGCCCCTTCTCGCTTTGCTTTCTAGCGGCTGGTTCCTCGCACCACGTGCCCTCCTGGCCGCTCCCCCTGCTGCCCTTTCCAACTGCCTGTTGGAAGCTGCTGTAAAATGTCGTGAGGGGTGCTGCCGCTTTACGGCTGCCTCTCCCAGACTCCAGCCCGGGAGCGCCCACCGCCGTCAGCCGTGTCTCTGAGAGTCGGCCCAGTGGAGAGTGAGAGACCCGGCCTGCCGCTCTCTCCCCGCCGCGCCCGATCCGGCCCCCGGCGATGTGAGCTCGAGGAGGCTGCGGTGCCCCCCTGCCCGGGGTTGAGACGGGCGGCAGGTGCCTGTGAGGCGGGCGGGTGCTGGGGGCCTGCAGGATGGAGGAGAGCATGGAAGAGGAGGAGGGGGGCAGCTACGAGGCGATGATGGACGACCAGAACCACAACAACTGGGAGGCCGCCGTGGACGGCTTCCGGCAGCCCCCGCCCCCCCCGCTACCCCCCTCGTCGATTCCAGCCCCTGCCCGAGACCCTCCGGGGGGCCAGCTGCTGGCGGTGCCCGCCGTCTCTGTGGACAGGAAAGGCCCCAAGGAGGGGCTCCCGATGGGGCCGCCGCCGCCGCCGGAGGCCAATGGGGTGATCATGATGTTGAAGAGCTGCGACGCGGCCGCCGCCGTGGCCAAGGCGGCCCCCGCCCCCGCCCCCAGCGCCACCATCAACATCAACACGTCCACCTCCAAGTTCTGTGAGTCCAGCCTTTCCCCGGCAGTCCCGGCTTTCCTTCTCCCCACCCGGACGCCGAGTCCACCCCTCTCGGCCAGCCCGCTTCCTTTGTTCCAGGCCCGGGTCTCTCCTCCCCTCCCCGCCTCTCCCCCCTCGTTCGGTGTCTGCGGCCAGCGCCGGGGCGGCCCTGGCTTCTTGTATTACCTGGCCGGGAGAAGCAGCCCGGGACGCGCGCAGCCCCAAGTTCTGCAAACGCGATCCTTATCGCAACCGGCTCGCTCTCGACTGTAGGAAGCTCTTTTCTTCTCCGTTCCCCCTTAAAGTTTCACTCTCAAACGTGAGGGGAGATTAAGGGTCCCTAAGTTTCGTCAGGGAGAGGCCTTTAGTCTTCCTTTTACAGCCAGAGAGAAAAGAAACCTGGCAACTTGTGCTCTTGTGCTTTTAGCCAGTCCGCGTTAAACAAGTCAGGAGTTAGAAAGTTAACCTACATCTACCCCTCGTTCTTTCTCTTCTCCGGTGTACACCTTCTGCATCCTGATAGGTAGGGGCATGTGTGAGTTGCTTCTTGAGTAACACCAATGCAGTGGGAGCTGCGACACCGTTTTGAAGCTAATAATGTATAAAATTACTTTTCAAAGCCTGCACTTGTAAGAATAAGCCATTCAGCATGTGTCCACATCCCAGATTCTGTTGAATATTGAACTTTCTGTTAGTGATCTGCCTTAACGCTCGATTGCAGGCAGAAAGATTTAAGACCATAGTCTGTTTTGTAATCGGAAACTGTCCCTGACCAGGATGTATGCTTCCATAGCTAGGGAAAAAAGTGCTTTTGCTCTGAGCGGTTTTTTTGGGGAGTGGTGGTGGTGACAGTTGACCATTACGGCCAGATTTTTCTCTCCTATTAATAACTGTAAGTTTTGAGTGGCATCTGCTAAACCAACTGGAGATTTCATTTCTAGTTACTAATTTTATCAAGCTGTACCAGTAATTGTCCAATTAGCTGTGCAGAGGAAATATCTGCCTTGATTCACATGTGTAGTCACAGCCTTACACTTTTTGTTTTTTGTGGGAACAAGCACATAACCTTATTTGTTTGCCTTTGAGATAGTGCTTTAGTCAAAGACATTCATATGTAGGTATGGTTGGTAAGATTTGTATGTGATTTTTTCCATATTATTCATACGTGAGAATAATGGTTATATCGTATAGTTTGTATGTTGAAGTTTATGTGGTGAAACCAGACCTTGGACAGAGTGGCAGGGTGACTTGTCTAATGCTGAAGGAAGCTTGCTTTAGTGTTTAAACAAAACTCTTTTGAAGAGTTCAAAAAAGATCATAAATTTAAAAGCAGAAATCAGTGAAATTAGGAACAAAAGGAAGATTTGCCAAAACAAAAGATTGTTCTTTGAAGATTAATAAGCTAGACAGACCTCTGATAAGATTGATCAAGAAAGAAAGATGCAAATAAAATACGTGAAAAATGGGAAATAACTACAAACATGAGATTTTAAAAAAGAATTTTATGAATTGCTATAGGTTAGTAAATTTGAAAGCCTAGATGAACTGTATAAATTCTTAGAAAACTACAAACTGATAGTTGGTATCAGAAGAAATAGATAGCTTGAACTGACTAACAGATATTTGATAAACTGAAAGGGTAGTTAAAGACCTCCCCTTTCAAAAACTGGACTGAGATAATCTAATGAGTTGCATCAAACTTTTAAATAACACTTAATTCCTTTTTACATGTTGTTCTGGGGAATACGGGGGAGGGGGGGAAAAGAGATGCTAAGCTCATTTTATGAGGTTGGTTAAATCTTTATTCTAAAACTAGATTAGGACAATATGGGAAAATTATAATCTGTCTCAGTTATTAGCATAGATATGAAAATCCTACACAAAATACTAGCTCATCAAATCCAACAATGTGTTAAAAGACTCATGATCCAGAGAGTTTGTTTTAGGAATGTAAGTATGGTTCAACATCTGTTTATCTATTAATGTAATTTATCATTAATAGAGTAAAGGAGAAAAATCATGATTTTCTCGATACCATAAAATCAGTGAATAAGATCCAGCTACTACATATTATAAAAACTCTTTGCAAGCTTGGAGTACAAGATAGACTAGATAAAGGTCATTACCAAAAACCTATAGCAAATAGTAATACTTAATGGAGAAATTTTAGATACATTCACTTTAAGATTGGTAACAAGATAAAGATGCCCTCTATCATTGTTACTGTTTAACATGGTAAGAAAAGTCCTGGCTAACACTACAGAGGGAAAAAATAAGAAGTATAAGAATAGGAAGGGAAACAATAAAACTCATTATTTGCAGATAATATCACTTACCCAGAAGAACTGTTAGAATCTAGAGTGAAGCTATTAGAACCGGTTAGTCAGAGATTAGCGAGGTTACTGGAGTTAAGATCAACCTACAGAAACTAATAGCTTTTACTACACTAGCAGTAACCAAGTAGTAAAGGTAATCAAAAGCAAATACTGTATACGATAATAGCAACAAAACTATAAAGCCTCTGGGAATTAACACAAGGCTACACAAGACCTTTAAGGAGAAAACTTTAGTAAGGAGCTAGAAGAGGGTCTGAATAAATGGGGAAACTTTCCATGCTTTGGGCATAAGATTACTGATTATAAGGATGTCAGTTTTGGGGGCCAGCCCCGTGGCACAGTTGTTAAGTTTGCACATTGTGCTTCAGTGGTCCGGGGTTCACTGGTTCAGATCCCGGGTGCAGACCTGTGCCCCGCTTGTCAAGCTGTGCTGTGGCAGGTGTCCCACGTATAAAGTAGAGGAAGATGGGCATGGTTGTTAGCTCAGGGCCAGTCTTCCTCAGCAAAAAGGGGAGAATTGGTGGCAGATGTCAGCTCAGGGCTAATCTTCCTTAAAAAAAAAAAAAAAAAAGAATGTCAGTTTTGGGGTTGGCCTGGTGGCTGAGTCGTTAAGTTTGCACGCTCCACTTTGGCAGCCTGGGGTTTGCAGGTTTGGATCCTGGGTGCAGACCTACACACTGCTCATCAAGCCATGCTGTGGTGGCATCCCACATAGAAAATAGAGGAAGAGTGGCACAGATGTTAGCTCAGGGACAATCTTCCTCAACCACAAAAAAAAGCTTTCTCCATTTGTTTTTTTTTTTTTTTGGAGGAAGATTAGCCCTCAGCTAACTACTGGCAGTCCTCCTCTTTTTGCTGAGGAGGCCTGGCTCTGAGCTAACATCCGTGCCCATCTTCCTCTAGTTTATACGTGGGACGCCTACCACAGCATGGCTGCCAAGCAGTGCCATGTCCGCACCCGGGATCCGAACCAGCGAACCCCGGGCTGCCGAGAAGCGGAACGTGCGAACTTAACTGCTGCGCCACCGGGCCGGCCCCAAAGCTTTCTCCATTTTAATCTATAAATTCGATTAAACTGCCAATAAAATTCCACTTGCTTTGTCTGACAAACTCAGTAACCTAAATCTAAAATTTGTATGGTAGGCGGGATAAAGTTTTAGCTAAATCAGAGATTTGTTTTGGCGGTGGCTTGCGTTATCAGAAGTTAAGATACTGTTTCAGGGCTGTAGTAATAAAAACTAGGGTAAGTGCAAGTATAGAAATACAGACTGGGGGAACAGATTACAGAACAGAGACTTACATGTATATGTTAAGGAACTTAAGACAGAGGTGGCATCATAAGTCAATGGAGAAAGGAGGCATGTGTTTATGAAGAGTCCCTCACTACATGGAGAAAAAGCAAACCTAACACAGACAGGATGGACAGTGGATAAATTAAAGAGCTAAATGTGAAAGGAAAAATTAGAAAAGTAATGGAAGACTATGTTGAAGCTTTTTCCCTAGGGACAGGGAAGGCCTTCTTAAAGTTTCAAAAACTTACAAAGGTGAAAAAATAATGACACTGATTCTATAAAAATTAAAGATTTTCATTTAGTGAAAGACATGAAAGAATGAGAGAAGATATTTGCAGTGCCTAAAATTGACCAGGGATTAATATCTAGAGTAGAGAAGGAACTACATATCAATAAAAAGAAGGCAGCGGCTCCTGTGGAAAAATAGGCAGAGGGTATTAATAAGTAGTTTACAGAATAGAAAATCTTAAGCATAGAAGGTGATGTTTGAAATTATTAAATAATCAGAGACATGCAAATTAAGAGAGTAATGCAATGTCTTCTTTTTCCATGTATTAGGTTGGCAAAAAGTAGAAAGCTGGATGGTACCAGGTGTGGGTGGAGTATGGGGCTGTAGGATTCGCTGGTAGGACTAACAGTGTAGCGGACCTGTGAGGTGTTGAGATGCCTCGTCTCTGTGACCAGATAATGAAAGACAGCTGTAGTGATGAAGCCCTGAGCTGTGACGGTGAGGGTGTACTTCTGATCTGTAAGGTGAAAACAGCTTCTGATGGTCTGTTTTTGGAACAGATTGAAAAAAAAAAAAGCTTTTGTTACCTTACTGGGTGCGTACCAGATTCCAGGGACTGTTAATTTGTCCCAGAAGGAGACCATATCTGGAACAGCAACTACAATTGTAGTTGCCACTTGATGTGATTTACTATATACTCTACAGTTATTTTCCAAGACCCAACTCCTCCACTCTGGCCAAATAAGCTACTGAGATCGGAATGTCATAACAATCACAGTCCCTGTATCTTTTAAGTCTTTGAAGTTGGTACCATCCTCTGCAGTTTCCACCGGGATGCGCTGTTGTTTTGGTAGGAAAGGGCACATCTAAGGGATTTTACTTGACCCTTCCTACGCTGATAGCCCTTACTCCATAGTTTAGGGAGCCTTTAACTGCATTCAGAAACTAGGGAAGTTACAGGGTGGGTCTGTGGATCCACTGAGCCTGCTATGAGACAGATTGAGGCCAAAACACCATTTATCAGTGTGACATCTACAGCTCCTGATCTGACTAGTTTACTACAGTGACGTTCTGTCAGGGTTTGTATTGGCTTAGAGCCAGCGTTGAGTAACCCCTAAAAAGCCTGAGTGATTCTGTTTCCCAAATGCACTGTCTCCTTGATGAATAGCTGCATGTTCTATTGGAAGAGGCTAGGAGGAAGACTTTAAGTATGCTCTTGATGCGATTTTATAGGATCCTTCCTCAGTGAACCCATTTTCTCCTTTATTCCGGGAACTCTGTGTCTGTGAACAGGCTCAGTCTGGGTATTAGGTGAGGTGCCGTAACTCTCCATTGTGGCTACTTAAGTCAGGCCTCTGATATACTTAGAGTTTTTTGTTTTTGTTTTTTTTCTTTTTTCTTCCCATTATACAGATCAAGTAATACCTTAGTATACCGCCCATCTTTTTTTCCTAAAGACACCATGGTTAGCCACCACCAGAGATCCAAGCCATTCTGATAGCCGTTTGGCCCTGCTGCCTATTATAATAACCATCCCCACTTTATGTCTGAGGAGTTAGTATTTCTACTTACCCTTTATCACTTTGGAAATCCCATTATCCCACTGAAATCAAGCAGCCGCTTTTAATGGTCAGTGTTGCCTGTCTTTAACCCAGAACTACAAAGGATAGCCACCTCAGCATTTTATAAGGATGTTGTATCCTTCACCAATATATTTATCAATTCCTTGGTGAAGGGTCTTCTCAGAGGACAGTTTAAGAGTGTGTATGTGAGTGGGCTGGATATGATAAAAATACTCTAACATGCGTGTCTTCATAAGTCTGGATTCATTCGTCTGCATACTAAGGAATTTTTGGCATCCTGACCTCCTCTCTCCTTCCTCCTCTTCCTCACTCAGTTCCCTTCCTGCTCTTTTTCCTCCTTGTCCATTTCCTTCTTTCTCCTACACTTTTTCTGTTTTCCCTCCTCCTCTGTTTATAGTCAATGAAGTGTACCCGTTTTAGCTATGTAGTTTGATGGGTTTTGACCCATGTAACTGTTTTATCTGGGAAATCCAGATAAAAGCAAGCTAAAAGCTAGCCCATTGTTGTTATTACTGGATGCTGGCAGAAGCCAGAAGACTCCTGGGTCAGAGGAAGAAATATGTTATTCATGACACAGCAAATAGCATGAGAATCGGCATATTTGCATAGGTTTCCTTTCCCCTCAAGTCCCCCAGAGGTGACATCATATGGCCAAGATGGATGCTCCCTCAATGGGTTTGTGTTGCAGCTGAAGAATATTGAACTTGAGGAATTCACTGCTTTTATAGAAAGCAGTAAGCAAGCCTGCTCTTTTGTCCAGAGGAAGATAATACCTCACCTTTCAAGGTTGTCAACTGTAGAATGGCCCAGGTTCAAGAGTAATTGCTCTGGGCCTTGCAGTCTTTGCTCACTCAGCAAGACATGTAGGAGTGCAAGAGGCCGGCAGAGGACTGTCTCTCCGATGGTAATCACTACAACAATCAACAGATAGAACATTTCCATCACTAAAATACTTCTTATGCTTCTTTGCAGTCAGTATCCCTGCCCCTAGCCCCAGGCATCCACCGATCTGCTTTTTGTCGCTAGGTTTTCCTGTAAATGGCATCATACAATCTGTATAATTTCCTGCTTGGCTTTTTTCCTTCACCCTGTTTTTGAGATTTATGCATATTCTTGTATGTATCAGTTATTTTTATGGCTGAGTACTATTCTTTTTTGGGATATACTACAAATTGTTTACCTGTTCTTCTGTTGGTGATCATTTGGATTGTCTCCACTTTGAGTTATGAATAAAACTACTATAAACAATCATGTGGAAGGTTTTGTGTGGACATAGGTTTTCATATAAATATCTACAAGTGGAATTGCTTGGTTATATATTAGTTGTATGTTTACCTTTATGAGAACCTGCTAAGCGGTTTTCCAAAGTGATGGTAGCATTGTACATTCCCATCAGCAAGGTGTGAGAGTTCCAGTTGCTCTGCATACTTATTGATACTTGTACTGGCCAGACTTCACCTTCTTAGTATTGTCAGTCTTTTAAATTTTAGGCTTTGTAGGGTGAATAGTGATATCTCATTTTGGTTTTATTTTGCATATCCTTTTTACATGTGCTGTTGGCTTTTTCATGTGCTTATTGGCCTTTCATATAATTTTGTTTGTGAGAATCTCTTCAGGGTTTTCCTTGGATTGTTTGTCTCACTGTTTTTAAGAATTTGTCATCAATTTTGTATGCATATTTTTTCAGATATGTATTGTGAATGTTTTCTCTGTGGCTTTTTATTCTTAACAGTGTCTTATGAGTTGCAGAAGTTTTAAATTTTGACTAGGTTTGATTTGTCAATTTTTCTTCTATGGCTTGTGCTTTTTGTATCCTAAGAAATATTGCTTACCCCAAAATCAAAAAGATTTTTTTCCTTCTATTTTCTTCTAGAAATTTTATGGTTTTAGCTTTTATGTATAGATCTATTATCTAAGTTATGAGTTGATATCTGTGTGTAGTTAAGGATTGAAGTTCATTTTTTTTCACATGGATGTCCAGTTGTTTTAGCACCAATTGTTGAAAAGATTATCCTTTCCTCACTGAGTTACTTTGGTAACTTTGTTGAAAAATAACTGACCATATATGTATGGGTCTAAATTCTCTGGTGTATCATATTTAGGATTGTTATATCTTCTTGATGAATTGGCTGTTTTATCATTATGGAATGTCTATCTTTATCCTTGGTAATATTCTTTACTCTGAAGACTGCTTTTTCTGATAGCCATTGCAGTTTCTTCAGGGTTATTGTTTACACAATATATCTTTTCCTGTCATTTTATTTTTAACCTCTGTATTTAAGTGCATTTCTTGTATGCAGCATATAGTTGCGTCTTGCTTTTTTTAATCTAGTCTGATAACTTCTGCCTTTTAATTAGAGTATTTAGACCATTTATGTTTAATGTCATTAGTAATATGGTAGGGCTTAAATCTATCATTTTCCTGTTTGTTTTCTCTTTGTCCCCTCTGTTCTTTTTTTTAATTTCCTTTTTTCCCCATCTTCTTTTTGGTTATTTGTTATGATTCAGTTTTGTCTCCAGTTTGGCTTATTAGCAGTCTTTTTTTTTTTTTTCATTTTTTTTTTTTAGTGCTTACTCTAGGATTTACAATGTGAAAATTTAACTTATCACAGTCTATCTTCAAATAGTAAACTGCTTCATGTATAGTGTAACCATCAGTTTACTTCCATTTCTTCCCTCCTCTCCTTTATGCTATTGTTGCCATACATTATCATAATTTTACTTCAACATGTCATAACCCCCCCAAATAGTTATTAATTTTGCTTAAGACAGTCATTTATCCTTTAAAAAAAATTTGAGATGAAATTCATGTAACATAAAATTCACCATTTTAAAGTGAATCATTCAGTGGCATTTAATACATTGGGCAACCACCCCTCTGTCTAGTTCCAAAACATTTTTTTTTTTTAAATTCACCTTGAGCTAACATCTGTTGCCAATCTTCCTCTTTTTTCTTCTCCTTTTCCCCAAAGCCCCAGTGTATGGTTGTCCATACGATAGTTGTAGGTCATTCTAGTTCTTCTGTGTGAGATGTCGCCACAGCACAGCTGTTGACAGATGAGTGTTACAGTTCTGTGCCTGGGAACCAAACCCGGGCTGCTGAAGTGAAGTGTGCCCAACTTTAACCACTACACCATCAGGGCTGGCTCGCCAAAACATTTTTTATCACCCCAAAATAATACCTGGTACCTATTAAGCAGTTACTCCCCATTCCTTCCTCCCCCCAGCCTCTGGGATCCACCAGTCTGTTTTCTGTCTCTGTGGGTCGTCTTATTATGGATGTTTCAGATGAATGGAATCATATATGAAATTTGTCTTAAATAATCAAAAAGTGGAAAATAAGTCTTTTTTATTTCCCAGGTAGTATTTGTCTCACTCTTCATTCCTTTGTTTGGATCCATGTTTCCACCTCTTATTTTTCTCCTACCATAAGAACTTCTTTTAACATTTCTTACAGTGCGGTTTATTTTGGCCTTCATTTATTCAGCTTTTGTTTGTCTGCAAAAGTGTTTTACCTTCATCTTCTAAGGATATTTTTGCTGGATACAGAATTCTAGATTGACAAATTTTTTTTGTTTTCTGTTTTTCCTTTCAAAACTTTAAAGATATCTTTCCATTATCTTTGGCTTGCATTGTTTCTTACATGAAGTATTGATATTCTTATCTTTGTTCCTCTCTATGTAATGTTTCCTTTTTTCTGGCTGCTATTAAGGTTTTCACTTTTAGTTTTCAGCAGTTTGATTGTGGTGATCCTTGGGGTAGGGTTTTCTTTATGTTTATTTTTAGTGTTCGTTCATCTTTTTGGATTGTGGGGTTTTAGAACTTGTCAAACTTGGGACATTATCAATCTTCTGTATGTTTTTTCGGAATTACTTCTCCTCTGGGTACACATTAGACCATTTGTTATTGTACCCTAAATCACTGAGGCTCTGTTCATTATCGTTTCTGACTCCCTTACCTCCCTTCAGGTCAGATAGTTTCTATTGCTATATCTTCTTTGGTGTCTAATCTACTGTTAATCCTGCTCTTATCAGCAGGAGTTACAGCTGTTTTTAATGTAGGCTGTCATTGAGTCCAGGTTTTAGTCAGTTAACTGAGCAAACTCTTATACCCATATTTAGCTTCTTGAGGAAGTGCAGTGAATAAAGAATCTTTAGTAAGTATGTTCCTTTTGATAACTTAAGTCTTATCTAAAGTTATGTTTCTTTCTTACTCAGTATCCCCAGAATCTGATCCCACATGTATTCTTTAGGTGTCTGTCCATATAAGATGTTCAAGTCTTTGGAAGTCTTAAAGTCTTCCCAAAGTCTGTAGATCTTTTGGAATGTAAGCTGGCTTCTGTTCATTTAGCGTTGGTACTTGTTCCCTTGGGAAATCTGATTTAGTTGGAGGATTAGAAGCAGTGAGGGCTGTCTGGAGGTGAGGCATAAGGAGAATCTGCATTCCCTTGCAAGGTTTCAGGTAATATCACGGCAGGGTCTTCAGTCATGTGAAGATTAGTCATGTAAAGGTTAGTTGGAGAGGAGGGGTGCCTCTTAGGCAGGGAAGGCTCAGTGTGTTGTGCAAGGTCAGAGTCCTCGGGTTGATCAGACTCCACTAAACTGGCCCCATTTCTGGTTTCAGGGTCCTCCTCTTTCACAGTTAGTGTCCTAACTTTTACTTAAGAGATCTCTCTAGGATTTGAATTATTTTTATATGGTAATTCTGTAATTTGCAGGATCATTCTGTTTCTGATTTTTGGCTATATTAACCCTGTGCCTGGAAGAATTAAGAGATTCTTTTATGGAAGTCATAGATGCTCTTTGGCTGTGTCTTCATTGAGCTAATCATTTTCTTAAAACTTTTACCTGTCATCAGAATCAGACAACCCACTCCACAGTCTTTCTATTTCTCATTAACTGCCAAAGCAGCCTGCCATGTTGTTTTCTTCAAGAACAACTTTATTCCAGGTGTCTACAAGTAATAATAAGTAACTTTGTGCTGCTACATGGCATATATTGTTAGTATTATGCTATCTAATGGTGGTAATGTCATCATTGCCTTTAAATCCAACTAGATCCTAAAACCAAAGCCAGCTTCCTAGCTTTTGAGGGTGTGTGTCCTGTAACTACTCTGATACCAAAGACTTTTATCAGTCACAGTTCAGTGCAAGAAACCGCTCTAGGTATCCAAAGTGAGAAGAGATTTAATACTGAAAGTTAGGTCTTTTTAAAATTGTTGGAAAGGTTAGAGGTAGTGGGAGTCAGTGAGGCTGCTGCTGCCGCCGTTCTTACGTCGTCACAACTGCCTCCCTCATCCCTGAAGTTGGTGACCACACACTGGAACTTGGAGTTTGGCTGCCAGAAACTCTTGCGTCTCTAACCTTACTGCCACAACCACCAGCAGCAATATGTCCTTTGCCTCACCTTGGCCTTCCAGATCTCAGTCAAATCTATCTCATTGGTGGAATCTAATTTGGGAAGTGTAATTATTTAGTTCAACTTTCCATTCTACATTAGTCAGCTTTCTATCATAGTAGCCCCCAAGTCTCAGGAACTTCAGGAACAACCAGGTTTATTTCTTGCTCGTGTTATGTTAGCGGCTGACAGTTGGATGTGGCTCTTAAAATGTTGTCTCATTCTGAAGACAGAGAATGAGACACAAGCTCTTTTCTAGGTCCTGTCACTCTTGGCAGAGGCACAGAGAAGAGAGTGGACAGAAACACAAAATGGCTTTTAAAGGTTCTGCTCAGGTGTAGCGTGTGTCACATCTGCTCATATTCCAGATTTATTACACAGTAGAATGGTTCCCCGTCTGCGTGTGTTGGGATGGGGGCAGGTGGGACTGTGGTGTGAGGATAAAAGGCAGTGAATGGGTGGGCGGAGGGAGGGAGGGATCTTCTATTGACTGATGATACTGTGCCGTGATCTTAGGAGAATTATTAACCCAGTGCACCAAACGGTTCTCTCCTCCAGATGAACAAAGGCTTCTAGTGTTTTAAATTGAACTCAGTGAAATTATTTTTTAAATTATTCAAAAGTGTGTTAAAATTGACTTTTGAATTGAGTGAAAATGTTAACTGATTTTAGTAAATCATAAATAAAGTTGCCCTTTACTTGATCAGATCCTATCTGCCAGTTTCCAGATTGGTTGGTTGTTTTACAAGTGGATCAGGTAATGTATTCAGGTCTTAAAATATGCACTTTTTGTAGCATCTGTGGTGGTATTTGGTATCTTCTTGCCTTCTAGCTTAGTGGAGTTGTGCTATAGCAAGCATCACTATGATATTGATTGATTGTCCAAATTCTAAGATCTCATTGGGGACATCGTCTTGCTGTCTTTTGACATGTATTGCACCAAGTGACATTGATGAAACTGTAAGAGAAAACCATTGTAATATTTATTCCAGTTCCAAATTCCTAAAGAAAGTGAATGCTGTTTACTTCCTCTTTAAACTGTAACTCTGTAAGGGATAGACCATATGTAATCACTCTGTAAACTGTTAAATAGTATATAAAACAGTTATTGTTGATATCCTTTTGTAATGTGTTGGCAGCGCAAACTGCCCTTCCATTCTTCTTCCTACTTTTGTTGTCATTTGGCTGTTAGCTTCTATAGAGTTATAGATCTGTAATTTGTAGTTGCAGGTGTGCTGACTAGACCGGGAATGGCATTTTATTCAACAATTATTTATTTAGTGTCTTCTGTTTACCAAGATAATATTTTAGCCTCTGGTGGTGAATGAGACAGAGTTTAGTGTGGGAGATGGTGGACAGATCATTATTATACATTATGGTAAAATGCTGTAGTAGAGTTATCTATGTACGTGGTAGCATAGAGGAAAAAAATAATCTTTGTGAAAATGAATATAACTTTGTCAGGAGGATTGAGGAGGCAGGGTTGGGCTGGAAGAGACCTCCTTTGTAGAGGGGGCAACTTGAGCTGAAGATCCAGAGTTGAAATTACTGTTGGAACATAGGGTGTGAGGAGGAAGTGGCACAAATTAAACCTAGATAGAAAGAAAGGTCTAGATATGAGGTGCATGCGTATTAGATGTAGGATTTTCTTCTGTAGGAGTAGGAGCCACTGAGGGATATTAAGGGGCTCAACTTAGTAAAATTTGTCTTAGTGTGTTCAGGTTAGAAGAGAGAGAATGGAGGCTTAGAGACTACTTAGGGGGGTTGTAACTACTGTAGTCTAGACAAGAGATGATGGCCTGAACAAATAAAGCATCGGAGGAGAGATTGCTTCAGATTTTGGAAATATCTGGGGACTAGGTACAAAATTTGGGAGTGAAGGAGGAAGAATATGGATATGGGAGGAGTATAGGTAGGTGCCTCTATGTCTGCACATGTGTGCGTCTGTCTCTTTTTTAAGGTGTCTCTGGAACATTCAGGTAAAGAGGTTCAGTAGGCGGTACACTCTGAGCTTTCTCATTCCCTGTGCCTTAGAATATTGGAAATACTGCAACAAAAATTTAATTTCACTAGGTTTGTTTTTCCCTTTCTGAGGATTTGAGATTCACCAAACTCTTTGGCCTTAAAACAAAACAACACAAAACTTTGCTCTTACTAAAATACAGGTTTATAATTTGAGAATTCAAACTGTGAAGACACATAATGAAAATCAGTGGTTCCCTCCCCTGCCCCTTCTTATGCCGAGACCTGTGACCCAGAGTCAGTCACTTTTAATTCTCCTAGCTGTTTCTGCTGGTAGTTATCCATACGTCTTAATGAGTTAATATTGTTATTCCTTAATTTATCACTTTTATATTATCTGTTGGCTTCCTGTTATTAATATGAGGTTTAGTTCTCTTCTACCGCTACACACCTTACCTCTTCAGTTCTTTTAATACCACAACTTTTGGTTCAATTAATAAGCCATGTTTATGTTATAACTATGTAAATATTCACTGAAGGACCAGGAGTGTCTCAGATTTCTTTTGCATAGAACTTTGTTATTAGTTGTCCTGTTTATACTTGTATAACTTTTGTTAAACTTATTTTTAAAACGTCAGTGGCTTCATCAGATCTGCCATATACCCCTCACTGGTGTTTTTGAAATGCTCAATTAATTAGTATTTTCTTTTTGTCTGCTTATGAAGCTGTTAGACTTCTTGTTCCTATTTATTCTTTAGGGCCACTGCATGGTTGCCTCTCAGGGACGTCTCAGATAGTGGGAATGACTGTGGCTTGGCGTCTTCCCCTTGTTGGTTTAGTCGTGTGTGTGTGTGTGTGTGGCACAGATCTTCTAGTAGCCTCCTGAGAAAGTGTGTGTGGATAGTAGTTTCACGCCTTGCATATGTAAAAATGCTTCTTTAACACTTGATTGACAGTTTGATTGAATATAGAATTCTTAACTGAAAATTTTTCTTAAGTTTTTAAAGTGTTGCTTCATTGACTGTAAGCTTGCAATAGAGAATTCAGGTGCCATTTTAATTCTTGTTCTTTCGCATGTAGCCTTTTTTCCCCGGAGGAAATTTCTGGGATATTTTCTTATATTTTTGTGTCAGTATTTTTCTCCCTTTACATTTTGTCTATTCTCTCTTTTCTCTGGAATTATTGGTAGTCAAATGTTGAATTTCCTGTTTTGATCTTCTAAGTCTTAACTATGTTTTGCTATTTTCTTTTTCTCTTAATGTTCTGAGAGAGTTCCTTGATATTTTCTTCATTCTTCTATTGGATTTTTAACAATGGCTATATTTCTAATTTTGAGAGCATGTGGATTGCTGTTTTTCATCACAGTGTTCTTAATTTTTATCTTACATCTCTGGGGATAGTAATTATAGGGTTTTTTTTTTTGAAGTTTTCTTCTATCCTCTTATCTTTGTTTTTATCTTTTCAGTTTCTTTTTGTTTTGATCTATCATGTCTGAGACTTTGCATATCTTGGTGATCCTTAGCTGTCTATTCATATTCAAAAGTGAAAAAGGCTGATTGGTAGTTCTGTGTTTACAAGGGGCCTGGCCAGGTTTCACTGTTGCCTTTCACTTCAGGCTAATTGGATGCAGAGCGGCTATTTTGTTGGAGAACTGCCAAATATTAGTTTCGTGGATGACTTTTCTCTGGTCAGAATGGTGGGGGTGGGTAGGTGGAGCGGGAAGTAAACTGCATTTCTCCTGCCTGATGACGTTCTAGAATTAAAGAGAAGGAAGCAGGTTAGATGTTTGAGCATTTCTTATGTTCATTTTTGACTGTTATTTTGTCCACCAGCCCTCTGCTTCTCTCTCTCTCACACACACACACACACGCACACACGTCTGTGTCTCAGAGACACAAGTTTTATCTTTCAGTTTCTGTGCAGAATAACCCTTCTCTTTTTCACTATTTAGTCTATAGGCCAGCATCCAGTCTTCACCCGCTACCCACTGACTTCTAACCCACTCTCGCTGTATCCTGTCCTTGTGCCCTGAACTTCTCAGGGTCCTGCAGGGCAAGAGGAGCTCACTTATTGGTGTTTCCACCTCAGGACACATGGCCTTATGCTCCCACCTCAAAGTTACTTTCCTGGTCTTAATGCTATGGAGAGATCAACTTGAAATCTTGCAGGAAATCACAGAATTATAAAACTATGGCAGAGCTGCAAGTAGCATGGTTTATACCTGTGTAATCTCAATTGAGCAGATACTTTCTATTCGAATGTTGTGAGTTTTTGGATTAGTTGAGCCATAATGGATGTCTTGTTAGCTCTTGACCTTTTCATATATGTACTATCATAACATGTTCATTTTAGGAACTGTGTCACAGGCTCAAGTGTGATGTTGTAATTGTAGAATGACGTTGAACAGTAACTATTCTAAAGGAGTATAGATTTCAATCTTGCTGGTAGGCTGCTGCAGCTAATTTTCATTTTTTTAAGATAGTAGTGATGAAGGAAGTTTCCACTATTCTATTACATTTCCTCAAACTGAGAAAACGTTGGATTTCTAAGCAGTAAAACAACAATGAAATGTATTTTCTATACAAGTTTTACAGTGTTTTGGGGAAAGAATGTTATTTGAAGCAAGGCAAAGCAGGTTATGTAGTTTCATATAGTTAATATGTTACAAGCCTTATCTGTACCAAAATGTTTTCTTTTTGTGGGGGAGAGGGTGGGGTGGGAAGCACAGAACTCTGAAAGAATGTGTTAATGAGAACCTATATAAAATAACAAGGGACTGGCCCCCTGGCCGAGTGGGTAAGTTCATGAGTTCCGCCTTGGTGGCCCAGGGTTCACTGGTTCGGATCCTGGGCGTGGACATGGCACTGCTCATCAGGCCATGCTGAGGTGGCGTCCCACACACACAACCAGAGGCGCTCACAACTAGAATATACAACTATGTACCGGGGGGCTTTGGGGAGAAGAAGAAGAAGATAGAAAAAAAAAAACTTTGGCAACAGATGTTAGCTCAGGTGCCAAGTCTTTAAAAAAAAATAAGACATCAGTGTTTAGTTATTTGTTTAAATGAATGTCACCATGTTTACATGGATGTAAGATTATATTCACAGTAGACATTTTATATTGTCTGTAGTGTTTAAATTGAATTATGCAAACCACAAACAGTAAAACTTAGAAACTCTCCAAACAGACACCTAAAGCATGCAACTTTAAAAGGTTTTATCCTACTTTTTTTATTTTTTATCTTTTGTTAAAAGATTGGAACCTGCGCTAACATCTGTTGTTGCCATTTTTTTTTTTCTTCTTCTTCTCCCCAAAGCCCCCCGGTACATAGTTGTATATTCTAGTTGTGAGCGCCTCTGGCTGTGCTATATGGGACACCACCTCAACGTGACCTGATGAGCGGTGCCGTGTCTGTGTCCGGCATCTGAACTGGCGAAATCCTGGGCTGTCGAAGCGGAGTGTGGGAACTTAACCACTCAGCCCCAGGGCTGGCCCCAGCCTACTTTAGAAACAATTGCTTCATTAGGACTTAACATTACCTACCCTCTTCTGTTGACAAATCAAAATATACCTGAGTAGGTGGTGCAGGTGTTTTTTTTCCCTACTGAGGAAAAGGATATTTAACATATTTGGTAACTTATTTTACTGTTTTTTTTTTAACTGGGCCGTTCTTTTAGGAGCAGCTAAGTATTACTGTCTCCTTTGTCAGTATCAAGTTACTTTCCTTTTGAAAGAAATGAATAACTGGAATTTTCTTAAAAATAAAGGTTAAAACCCCATTTATTTATTAGACTACACTACCTTGTTCTGGTTCTCCTCTTCCACTCTGTTCCTTTTCTGTATTCCTAGAGGCTTCCCACCTTCCACAGGCTTTGATCTTGGTCTTCAGCTTCTCTCTATTACTGGAAAGATTTCAGTCATCCCCTTGTGCTGGAGGGAGCAGAATGTTCCACCAGGTGGTAGTGTTTTGGACCACACAGATGTCCTGGATTGTTACTGATAGATGGGCACACCGTGGCAACAAGAAGTCATAATTTTTCTCTTAGATCACATACGCTAGCCAGAGTTAAATAGAAAACCCAGGGCCTTTTCTCCTAGTCCATTTTGTCAGATTATCCAATTGTAATTAATTATGGTTAATCTAAAAAGTCATTATTTTGAGACATAATTTAGCCTGTTAAATTTGGCTTAATCATTTATTTAATAATTGCTATCAGTTTTTTTAAAGATTGGCACCTGAGCTAACATTTATTGCCAATCTTGTTTTTTTCCTTCATCTTCTCCCCAAAACCCCCCCAGTACATAGTTGTAGATTCTAGCTGTGAGTGCCTCTGGTTGTGCTATGTGGGACGCCGCCTCACCACGGCCTGATGAGCAGTGTCGTGTCTGCATCCAGGATCCGAACTGTCGAAACCCTGGGCTGCCAAAGCAGAGCCCACAAACTGAACCACTCGGCCACGGGACCGGCCCTCTATCATTGTATTCTTAAGGAATCAATTCTAAATGAGGGTGGCTTTTTTGGTGGGGAGAAGTGATATGAAAGAGTGGAACATTAATGAGTCTTTGATATGAAAACAGTTCCTAGCTGCCCTTTAAAAATTTTTCTTTGCTACATTCACACCTTTGACTCTCCAATTCAAGTTGTTTAGAACAAACCGTATGTTAGCAATCGAAAACAGAGGAACACCTGTGACCCCTGGCTGTCCTGAGCTGCTGATTCTCAAACTTGAGAAGGCATAGGAATCACCTGGAGGGCTTGGTGAACAGATTCCTGTATCATGGGGTGTGCAGCCCCGTCCACCCTGCCCATAGGGGTTTGAGTTTGTAACGCCTTCTTTAAACAGTAGTGTGTTATTTTCAAGCTGGAAAATCTAACCTTGATAAAATTTAGTAATTTAATGGTAATTTCATTTTTGTTTAGGTTCCATATAGTATATTTCTTTTGGTCAGTCTGAGCTTTTTTGTGGGCAGATTGAAAGCGATTGATTACATTTCTTTAACAAGAGGATCTAGTTTTAAAATTCAAGACTGTACATACATACACACACACACTTTGAGGCTATGTATGTCAAAGGTTATAAATAAACAAAACAAACAGCTAATATATATTTTTGTTTTGTTTTTAAATCAGGGATTAGGTTGAATTTAGCAAGGAAATAAATATCTTAGAGGTTCCTGGATTGTCATTTTAAATGTTGACTGCAGATTGGTATAAAAAAGCTTCCTGATCTTTGGCTCAGAGTATATACCAACTAGTACTCATTCTTCAGACTTCTTCTCGCTCTGCGGACTCTTGTCTGTGTTCTATTTTGCTGAGTCTGTTCAGGCTGCTTTAACAGAACACCGTAGACTGGGTGGCTTGTTTATGTCTCACAATTCTGGAGGCTGGGAAGTTCAAGATTAAGGTCCTGGCAGGTTTGGAGTCTGGTGAGAGCCTGCCTCCTAGTTCATACAGGGCCGTCTTCTCACTGGGTCCTCACATGGCAGAAGGGGTGAGGGATCTCTCTGGAGGCACTAATCCCATTCATGAGGACTCCACTCATGAACTAATCACCTCCCAAAGGCTCCACCTCATAACACCATCACACTGGGGGTTAAATTTCAACATATGAATCTTGGGGTGGACACGAACATTCAGTCTGTAACAGCTATAATATATGGTCAACTGATTTGGCAAAATGTATGTGGAAATAGATAAAGCTTTTTTTTGGATGTGGAAATAGGCTTTAAGATTTTCTGCTGTGACTCATGCCCTTTTCATTTTGGTTTTAAAGTCTCTTTTCAAAGATGTTTAAAAGCAGAGCATTAAAAAAGAAAATACCCCGTGAAAGACACTGGAGAGGCACTAGAAATCCCTGCTTCTGTGGTGGGACTGCATTCTGTACTTAGAGCTGCAGGACTTTACATCGTAGGTTCTTTCTCCTCCTTCCTGTCTTTGACTTTGTGATTTGCTAGCGTGTGAAGCCTGTGCTTGAGAAGAAGGAGTGCGCCCACCTGCAGCCATAGGGTGTAGTTTGTTGAACTGAGCACCAGGAGCCCATGAGATTGGTGTGTTAATTCTTGGCTTTTCTGATACTTGGAGTTTTCTTTCTGAGCATGTCACTTACTTTCTTTAAGAATCAGCTTTTGGTGTAGAGCCGGTGTATGATGTGGTTTAGGTGATACACTGTTAGGGGGATTCAGTAACCTAGACTCACATAGCAAGAAAATTATTTCTTTTTCCATTGTTTTCAAATTTTTTTTTTTAATTCTTCTGAAAGCAGAAAGGTAGTATTTTGTAGCTGATGTGTAACACTTCTCAACGTCTGCCAGTCTCCCTTTTTCACAGGGAAGGAAAGCAAGCTTCAGGCTCAGAACCTTTAAAGGCGGTAGGACCTATCTAGAATTTAATAACATTGTATTTATTTCTATATTTCCTTCTGTTTAATGGCAAATGACACTGCTTTTCTATTTTTGATCATTTCTTTTTTTTTTGTTTTAAGCCCAAGTACTTTTAATTAAGCACACGGGGGTGATTCTGGGAAGCACCTGTGGGAGTGGAAATGTGAGACAGAGATGGTAAGGAAGCTAGTAAAGCGGTCACCACTGTGGTCACCTGGAGCATTATCCCAGTGGGCACTCTGGGAGACAGTGTAGCACATGTGCCTTAGCCTTATCTCACCTGAGAAAAAAAGGGAGATACTGGGGTATCAGTGTTTACAGCGAATTCTCTTTAGTCGTTACCTGAAGGTGGCTCCTGGGGGTTAATTCTCCAGAACTTCCAACCTGCTCCTCCTTTAGGCAGAGCAACTTTGGCAGCCAGACGCAACGCTGAGGCAAATAGTGGTAGGTGTTGACAGTGGCCTTTTTGGACAGAGTAAACTGTTCACGGAGCACGAACTTCCACGCATGCTGAGCTTCTTCTGCATCCTCCTTGTCTTATTAAACAGCAACCCCAAACTTTGGCACTCAGGCCCAAAACTTTGGAGTCCTGCTTGACCGTGCTCGCACATCTTGCATCCAAACTATTAGCAAATCTTCTTGGCTCTACCTTAAAATATATTAAAAAATCTGACCCCTCCTCTTGACCTCAGTGCCACCACTTCATTTAATTGCCCATCATCTCATAGCTCCTAACTTAGTTTATTCCTAACACAGCTGCTAGAATGATCTATAGAAAACTAAACTCAGATGATGTCACTTCTCTGCTCAAAACCCTCCAGAAGCCCCTGTCTTACTCAGAGTAGAAGCCAAAGTCTTTACGATGGCTCATAAGGCCCTCCAGGATCTGGCTGCCTCCTGCCTTGTGTGTGTATGTGTCTGTGTTGCACGTGCATGTACACTTCTTTTTGTTTTTAGCCTTGTATGTGGTCAAACATTTCTTTCTTCCCCATTCCCTTCAGTGCAGTTTATGTGATTCTTTTGTAACTTAGATTCATTTGTGGGAATCTCAGTTTGCATTTCTATCTTTACCACTATGTTCTGGTTGATTTTTTAATTTATTTTCATTCAGTAAGTTGACTTTTATGGTGTATAGTTCTGTTGGTTTTGACAACGCATGGCATCGTGTATCCACTCCCACAGTTCCATACAAAACAGTTCGTCCTAAAAATTCCCCCAGGCTCTCCCTTTGTAGACGGTCCCTCTCCTCACGTTCCAGCCGCTGTCAGCCACTGATCTCTGTTCCTTCCTGTAGTTTTGCCTTTATTAGTGTCTTAGAAGTGAGAATCTTAAAATATATAGCCTCTTTGGTCTGATTTTTTCATTTAGCAGAATGCATTTAAGATCATTCCGTGTTGTGTAAACAGTAGTTCATTCCTCGTGTCCTTTAAATTTATTTAAATAAATTGTTCAGTATTTTCTTTAAAAGTGATTTGATTTAAAGAAAATATTGAACAAAAATGATAGAGGTGATACATAGATATGAGAAACATGTCGAACCTGAATGACTAGGATTTGGAAATCAGTAATATGGTAGAAAGATGCTAGGTGAAGGCTTTGCTTCACTTGGTACTTCTGCTGGTAATTAGCCATGTACTCTTGGGGAAGTCAACCCTCTCTTCCCCATTTTCTGGTAAAATAAATGTAAAACTTCTGATCTAGTGGTTGTTAGCTCCTTTCATGGTTCATAAGAACCGGGGTATCTTAGGTGCTTCAGGTAGCTCTTTTTAACATTAGCATTTCCTTGTTGTGAAGCACCTGTCACCCCTGGAGTTCAAAGTTGTTAGGACCAGCTGTTATAAATTCTTTATTGACCCTATAGTGAAGAAATAAGAACCAGCCTAGGAAGACAGAAGCTTTCCTCCAGGTCATGGGCATTTTTTTCTGTGGAGCTTATCTATAGTGTAAGATAGTGAGAGCCTTAGAGCTACAGTGACCTCCAGGAGGTACTGATGGTGCCATAAATCTCTGTAAGTTTCTAGCAACCTCTTTTGTTAGTGTCACATGTGAACTTTAATCCCCATAGTGTTATCCTTAGGTAGGTTTCCCCAGCAGTGTCTGTAAAGATTGATTGTTGGAAGTCATCGTTTCCCAGAACTTTATTGTGGTTCACGGATATGCCATCTTGGCTCGTCATTGAGGGTCAGTGCATGTTTGAGAACGCTCCACTGAAGGCTTACAGAAACCAGGAAGGGAAACCCGTAATATTTGCTCATTTTGTTTTTATTTTTAAAGATGGGCAGATTCATAGTAATTCCTTTCTAAATCATAATTAATGGCTGTTTAAAATTCCTGACCAGGTTGATTTTTAAAAATTGAAAATGGGATAGTGGTTGAGTTGTATTTGGTGATAGAGTGTCATTGTGAAATCTGAGAGTAAGTGAAAGGAATTTGAGTGCAAAATTGCTGTGATTTGTGTGTTTTACATGTGGCACATAGTAATATTAATTTTACTTTTTACTTTTAGTAATGAATGTTATAACTATTGAAGATTATAAGAGCACATACTGGCCAAAATTGGATGGTGCCATAGATCAGCTTTTAACCCAGAGTCCTGGTGACTATATCCCCATATCCTATGAACAGATATACAGGTAAGTCGAGATTTAATTTGCCTAAATTTGAGAGGGTAAATTGAGGTTCATAGCAACTTGAATTATGACATTATGTATGCATAGAATATACATAAGATGAGGTTCTGTAAGTAATTTATATGTTACACACTTGTGGGTGGGAGGTTTGATTTATACTTTTTGCTTCAAAATTGGTTTCCAAATGAAGATAGTGTTAACCCCATTCAATTAGACTTCCTCCTGCCATACATAATGCAGAAATTGTGGAGGTCAGTGAAAAGGCAAAAATATGTATTTTTAGTCTCACAGGAAGACCCTAGCTTAATCTCTGGATGTTTATTGACACAGTTCTGACTATCTTTGGTTGTTTTGTTTCCCAGCTCCTGGAAAATGGAAACAGCAAATTAGTGAGGAACCGGGTTGGGGTATGGGATCAGCCCAGTCACAAGAGGAAGAAGTGACAACTGTGTTGTTCCTTCCACATAAGTGATGCATGTAGAGGTTATATTGCAAACGTTTTTGTGAATTAGAAACCTTCTGCTAATTATCGTTCCCTCTTCCTTGTTTTGACATTCATTAAAATGAGAGTGAGAAAGAAGCTGGTTTGTAAGTGGTTATCATAGTCAGACTCTCAGATTATCACCCAATATTAGAGTATCTAGTACTGATAAAATGTGTAATAGAGTACTCAAAAAAGATTATTTGTAACTGGTGGTAATGTCTCTTCCATCTGAACACGGATGGGGGCAGGATAAATTTTTATTTACAATTCATGATTGGCCCCATTTTTTAGGCCAGAATGAATTATTTGGCCAGTGGCTGTCTATTGAAAGTATGCTTTAACCTTAGGTTGAATTAAGCGCTTCATCGTTAACTTGGTTTTTCTGTATTCCCACAGTTGTGTGTATAAATGTGTATGCCAGCAGCACTCGGAGCAGATGTATAGCGATCTGATTAAAAAGATAACTAATCACTTAGAGAGAGTCTCAAAGGAGCTGCAGGTAAAGAACCGATTGTATCGATTTTTGCTTCTTTGGGATTTTCTGACTGGTTGGAATTAACCTGTGTAATATACATTTGGAGGTTTGCTAATTTGATTATGATATAAAATTATAAGTATTTTTCTAGATGAATATTGACCAAGTCATCTAATCTTTGGAATAGATTATTAATTTGAAAATTTGACATAAATTATGGAAATTTTTAGATTGAATTTATTTTAGACTTTAATTGGTTCCATTTATTACCATGTCAACGTTTCTTTTGTTTCAAACCTTTTTTTCTGTTAAGCTTCAGTATTTGGTGACTTTCATAAGATAAACATGTATGTTTTAATTTTTTTCTGGAACTTTTTAAAAATTATCTTTGAAGTGTGGTCTGCCTACCAGTTTCTAATATTTGCTAATAGACGCAACTGAAGTCAGCATTTTATTGATAAGCCATCTGTAGATGAATGTCACCCCAGCTGTGGAATCTGGGGCCTAAGGTTCTGGAAATCTTCTGTCTGAGGAAGCACTCGGCCTCTTGATCCCCACCCCGCCCCTCCCGCCTCGGCAGAGTTTCCAGTGCTTGAAGGTCAGGAGCTATCTTTATGCCAGGGCCAGATCGTATTTTAGTTCTGGTGTAGGAGTTACATGATGTGTAAAAAAGCCACTCGGCAGTAGATCACCAGGGTTCACCCACAATTAGGAGGTGCTCCAGCAGTTCTGAAATATCCGCAGTTTCTAGCAAGTGCTGGGGTGTGTTTTAGATATTGTTCCTCACTTACCTTGTGGTCTCAGGTATCTTAATCTTGTTTACACCAAACAGTTGTGGCACTAAGTAGCTTTTTTTTTTTTAAATTATAGCCAGAGCTATGTTTATCATAGCTAAATATATACTTTTCCTGTTGTTAGTGTAAGTTGTTTTCTTCCTTTTTTTGCCACTAAATACAAAATCTTTATTCATTTAACAAGTGTAAATGAATGTTTAGTGCCTAGGCATTGTTTATAAATTATAGATGAAATCTAAGATCTGTGCATTATAGCTTTGAATGATTTGCTTACTAGTTCTTGACTCTACCTTCTCCCTGAATTTCCACATCCAATTTATTGCCAAATCCTATTTACTTCCTCTTTCTCTCTTGGCTGTTGTCCACTTCTGTTTAGTTGCCACTACTCCGTCCAAGCCACCATCATTTCCAGTGTTTTACTGAAATGCTGGTCTTGGCTTGTTGCTCTGCCTGTAGTCTTAACACCTCTAACTTATTCTTGCATTTTAGTCAGAGTGACTGTTTCTAAAGCACAAATCTGATTATCATATTCCTGTTAGAATAAAGTCTAAACTTCTTAATGTGATGTAGGAAGCCTTTCATTATCTGACTCCTGCTTATTTCTGTAGCCTGATATCTTACCTCTCTGCTCCTGCGTACTGAACTTACTTCAGTTCCTTGGACATTTTGTGTACTGTCTTACCTCTTGACTTTTGCCATGATAACTTGACTGCCTGAAACATTCTTCCTTTTCCTCTGCCATCTTGTTTTTTTGGTCAGTGTGAACTTAACATTTAGGCTGCAGCTTAGACATCATATGTTTTGGGAAACATCCTCTTATGCCTTGTTCCCCCTAGTCTGTGTTTAGGGGGTCCCTCATTTGTGCTTCTTTAATACCTCGTACGTTATTGTAGTTCTTTATGTATTGTAATTTCTCGTTTAGCTGCTCTCCCTCCCCACAACCCCTCTCCCCGTACTGTGTTCTGACAGGGCAAAGGAACGTGGCTGTCGTCTTCGTTATTGTCTTGGCAGCACGTAGTCCTGTATCTGGTACATACTAGGCATTAAATAGTTACGGAATGAACGTTTGTGAGTAAATATTTACTGGTTGTTGGATAGTGAAAGTTTTTCTAGTGGGAATCTGAGTTTGATCATGTTTTTTAACCTGAAGTCCAGGTGGTCTTTGGGGTGCCGGCAGTACCAGAGATTTCATTAGATGAGCAAAGAACTCAGTGACCTCAAAAAGGATTGTTTTGCTATTACTGAAATAATTCTAAATGTCTTCTGAAACAGCAAACCATTTCAGTTCAAATTACAGGGACAAAATATATTACTTGTCTTGGTTATAAAAGTTACCTATCAAACGTGAATTGGAAATTTTATAATATGTATTATACTTGTGCTCTGCCTTCACATGTACATCATTAATTTGTCTGATAGAATTGTGATTTGCTAAATTTATTTGTCATACTGTGGTTTCTGCTTGAGTAGATTTTCCTTGTATTTAGTTTTGTAAGCATTGTAAGAGCTCTTTTCATTCTTATAATTAGAATGTTATTGTAAAATATTTTTAAAGTTAGAGGGCACTGTAGTACTGTATTATCAAGCTCAGTCTAGTTGGTAGTTTTAGAAGGCCACTTGGCTACATTTTCTGGCATGAGTTTGCTTGACCAGTTATCGGTAATGTGAGGGTAACTTGCCCAGGCTGGGCTGCACAGGGTACTAATACTTGGAGTCACTGAAGTTCAGAGAGTAAGTTTCTGAGGTTTTGGAGACTGGTCCCTGTCAGTATGTGAAGAGCTCCTTTATCATGAATGCATAGTAGTTCATTGCACCTTACTTCATTGATGTACCTTCATTTATTTAACCATATTTAGGTTACTTCCAGTCTTTGGCTATTACTAACAGTCTGCAGTGAATAATCAGTCTTGTAAGTAATGTCATTTGCTACATCCATGCTGTGGTTCACAGAAGTTGTACCACGTTACTCTCGCACCACTTCTGTGTGTGTCGGAGTGCCTGTTTTTTCTCACCCTTATTAATATAGTGTATTAGAAAACTAAAGAATTTTTGCTTTATATTAATATAGGGATAATTCTTTAAAAAATTAAAACATAGTTAAGAATGATCTCTTTTTTTTAATTTTTTTTTTTTGAGGAAGATTAGCCCTGAACTAACTGCTGCTGCCAATCCTCCTCTTGTTGCCGAGGAAGACGGGCCCTGAGCTAACATCCGTGTCCATTTTCCTCTACTTTATATGTGGACACCTGCCACAGCATGGCTTGCCAAGTGGTGCCCTGTCTGCACCCGGGATCCGAACTGGTGAACCCTGGGCCGCAGGAGCGGAATGTGCGTACTTAACCGCTATGCCGCTGGGCTGGTCCCAAGAATGATATCTCTTTTGATGTTAGTATTTAAAAAACCATATTGATAAATGTAAAGGTAATATATGATGTAAAAGCAGGGAATTTAGTTTATTTTTAGAATCAATGCATGTCCTACTTTGTTTTCAGCAGTCTGGCCCTATAAAAAATCTTACTCTGAAGTGATCTCTTTTGTAAGATTATAAAGTCTAACCATTATTAAAATCAAGGTGGAGTTGGTGAAAAAAACATGGGGACCTGGGCTCTGGTCTGAACTCTGCCACTCAGCAGCTGTATGCTCTTGATGAAACATGCTAATATCATCTTGTAAATTTTCTCAACATTAAAATGAAGTGGCTTCACTGAAATATCTGGTTCCTTTAAGCTAAATTCTAAGATATTTTTTCTTCTGCTTCCAGCTTGGCAAATGCTCCTTCATTCTTTTCTCAGGCTTACACTCATTTGTGTCCACCCTGCAGTCTTCCTGGAATCCTCGCACACCCCTCACAACAAAACAGACCATTGGAATTTCTTCTGTGGATTCCTAGCATCTTGGCAATAGCAGCACTGTTAGAGCAGTGCTTATGTTGTTTCTCCTTCCACGTCTGGCCACTTCACAAGTTCTCCTTTGAGGGCAGGGACTCTGTCTTGTCTTTTTATCCTTAGTGCCTGGCACAGTTACAACTCAAGAAATGCTTGTTGAGTGAATGCTCAGCAACTAAATTTGACCTA
Organism: Equus caballus; assembly: GCF_041296265.1. Taxonomy (NCBI): domain Eukaryota; kingdom Metazoa; phylum Chordata; class Mammalia; order Perissodactyla; family Equidae; genus Equus; species Equus caballus. Next base: position 14,420,307 of record NC_091684.1, read on the forward strand.
TACCAGTGGGACGATAGCATAATTAGCCTCTTATGACTACTAATCTTTGTTCTCTAGATGCTTAGGCGTTTTATTAATTTATTCAGTGTTCAATTAATTCAGTTTATTAATCAGTGTTACAAGTATGTGGTATGATACTGGTGCAATCTCTATAGAGACTTTAAAGGCAGTTTTCTTGTGGGACAGAATAAGATTATATGCCAGGCCCCATGAGAAAGAAAAGTTTTGAGAGGAGTGTTTTGTTTGCAGCTCTGATTTTAGTAGTGAAATATTGTTTTTTATGAGTTAAAATGAGAGTGTGGAATGAATGGCTTTTTGCAGATAATGAGAAATTTAGTGTTAGGGTTGATAAATGACTGAGTTGAACCTTCAGGGCATCAGTCTCTATCTTTCAAGGGCATCTTGAAATTGCTGGTTTGTATAGTTTATGTATCAGAGTGACTTATTTATCTCTATCAAAAGACATATCCTTTTGAGGAGACTGAAGAGTATATGAAATAACGTTCCATATTCCCCAGTTATTGACTTAAAAGCTAGAGAATACTGTTTGCAGAGATTTTAAAAGATTATTTTAAAATTTTGAACCTAAATGTTTTTATATAAATAGCATAATCTAACTTGTTGCCTCTTTAAAAAAAACATTATTTCTTTCATTTTGGAAACGGTGACTTTTCACCACTTGAGTAACTTTAAAAAGTTTTTTGTTGTTGTTAAATTAATAAAGCCACTTAAATAGCTAAACTTACTTAGTATTCTGCTTACTGTTGTATTTTATTGTGCGTGTATCTATACTTTTTCTACTTACTACTAGATTGTTTGAACTATGACAGTATATTTTCCCTTAGTTTTTTTTAAACCACTCTCCCCCCTTGTGTTTAACTCTTCTCCTCTTTAAATGTGGTAATGAAAGTCTCTATTTTATTCTCCTTTTTCCAGGTCTCCAAAGCCTCAAAATGTGAATTTCCAATTCTGATTTTTTGATATACCAATGAATGGAAATAGATAATTATAGAGAGAAAAAAATTGGTTTACTAATTTAGTAAATTTTATTCTGGTTAGTTCTGGAAAATTCTGTTGAAACTTTTAGCAGCCACCCTACTTTTGGTGAGGGTTCCGACCAGGTTCTCCAAAGGCTTATTGAACATTTCAACTTGGATTTCTTCTTGTAGATATTTCATATTCTTGTCTAAATCTTAGTTCCTCTTCACCCAAATCAGTTTCACTCTCAGACTTGTGATTTCATATCCATCTTTGACTCCTTTTTTTCTCCCTCACTTCTTGCTTCCAGGTGATAGTCAGGGTTGATGGAATACTATATAATTTCACTTGCTTCTATCCTCTTTCATTCTCATTGCTGTTGTCCTTTTCCTGTCCTTATTGGCTCATGCCTGTGCTAGTGCAATATTTTCGTAACTGGTTTGCCTTTCTATAGTCTGTTCTTTTGGCTGAATAATCTTCTAAAAATGCTATTCAATGGGTATACTTTCTTGTTCAAAAACCTTAAAGACTCCCTCTTGCTTTTCTCAATTAATCATAGTTGATTTCTTGGTCAGCATAAAAAACTGAACTGGTTGATTGGTTCCAGGCCTAGTGGGAAATCTGATAGAGCAAGCACTCTTCTATGCAAGTATGCAAGGTTCTTTATTAGGTACAGCAGTAGACATGATTGATAAGACTAGATAACTTTGGACCAACCTTTCTACTGAGAACAGTTTAAAAAATGGACCATGGAGCTAATAAAAAGTGAAGAATTATGGGACCAAGATAAGGGGAGAAAAAGTAAATCCAGAGAGAGGTGCTAGCATTTGAGTCATTTTTCTTCTAGGGGCACATATTTATTCTGGAAGCGGAGGCTAATAGGCTGATAGGCTAATAGGCTGAGAGGCTAACAGGTGGGGATAGGGTGGTAAAAATTGACGTTTAGTTCCCACCAGACCTGAAGGATCACATCCCAGGAGTAGTAAGAATAAAAAGTCATAGACTAGCATGTTGTACCGGGTGCCTGATTCCTGACTGGATTAAGATGGTGTGGATTTGCTAGCACCTCTAGTTGCTTATCAGGAGCAAAAATAAATTCTCTCTGGAGAAAGAACATTATCCTAGGCATCAAATTATTTCCATAATTTTTCGTAAATGGTATCTGGCACTCAATCAGAAATAACTAGTCATATTAGGAGATGAGGTGATCATAAAACAAGAGAAATGGAGAAATACATTTTTAGATAGGAATTGAGAGTTCATCACCAGAAGTAGAAAAATGAAGAATGTTTTTCAGACAGAAAGAAAATATTCCTAGATGAAAATTTGGAGAATCAGGTAGGAATGAAGGATAACAGAGGAGATAAATATGTGAGTATAGAATAATGATACTGTCTTACAGGGTATAAAAAAATATATAATCAAAACCATGACAATTGCATATAAGGTGGAAAGGAGTAAATGAATTTAAAATGTTCTAAGGTCCTTCCATTGTCTGGGAAGAGGTAAGAGTATTAATTTATTTTAGACTATGATAAGACAAGGATGCAGTCTGTAATCTTAGGGTAACCACTAAAGGAATAGTAAAAGAAAGTGTAATTAACAGGATAATACAGAAAGTGGAATGATTTGAAAATAACCAAAGAAGTCAGAAAAGGATAGAAAAAGGTACAGAGAACAGATCGGACAAATATAAAACAAATAGTAAAATAATAAGTGTAAACTTCAGTGTATTGACTATTATATGAAATGTTAAAGACTAAATGCTGCATTAAAAAAAGGTAAACAGTTGGGGTCTGGCCCCATGGCAGAGTGGTTAAGTCTCTCATGCTCCGCTTCAGTGACCCAGGTTCGCAGGTTCGGATCCCAGATGTGGACTTACACCACTTGTCAAGCCATGCTGACCCACATACAACATAGAGAAAGATTGGCACAGATGTTAGCTCAGCAACAATCTTCCTCAAGCAAAAAAAGAAGAGGAAGATTGGCAACAGAGGTTAGCTCAGAGTGAATCTTTGTCACCAAAAAAAAAAAAGAAGTAAACAATTTGAATGAAATTCTGCAGCCTTACTAAATGCTGCCAACATGAGGCACATCTAAAATGTAAGGAGACAGAAAGATTGCAAGCAAATGGTGGAAAAAGATATACTATACAAACATTAGGCAAAAAGAAAGATGATATAGCTACATTGGTGTCATAAAAAGTAGATTCAGAGTAAGAGGTATTATCGAATATAAAGAGAACTACTTATTATGACGAAAGGTTCAGTTACCAAGAAGATAACAATTCTAAATTTGTGTGCACCTAATAACACAGCCACAAAAATTAACAGACCCGAAAGGAGAAACAGATAAATCCACAGTCATAGTGAGAAATTAACACATCAGTGGCTTCAGCATTTATCTCAAGAAATTAGAAAAATAATAACAAATGAAACCCATAGAAAAAAGTCACAATCTCTCCTAGGAGACCTTTGGAACAATAAGAAATACTAAGAGAGCTATGATGCGAAGCAGAATAGGAGAGTGCCACCTCAGACTGAAGGTGAAATCACAGCCAGGTGGAGGAATGAAGAGGAAGGCAGCAGGAAAGATGGGTAGATGTTTGGGGAGTGGGTGTTTCGGACTGAGGGAGCTGCCTAAGCAAAGGCAGCTCTTTGGAGAGGTTTGAGTAACAAGGAGTGGTCCCATGAGGATACAGTGTGAGATAGTTGAGAGAGACTGGGAGAAGATAAGGCTGAACAAGGCAGACTGAGCCAAATTTTAGAAGCCCTTCAATGCCAGGAGTTGCATCTTAGATTGGTGTGGTAAGACAATACACAATGGATTGGAGTAGGAAAGAATGAGATGTGATTGCAGTAGACTAGGTGAGTTATACAGGTCCACAGTCCCTTATCTGCTATTCCAAAATCCAAAAAAAGCTTTGAAAATGGGATTTTTTTCCTCCTGGGTTTGGTGCCAAAACTCATTTGGGAGTCAAACTTGATCTAAACTCATGTGAGGAACTTAGTGGGAACATTCATACATTTTCTCTCAGAAATATATCAGTGTGTTGATGTTCCCAGTCTCTACTGGGTGTTTTACATAATATATGGTATATGTACCATAATACCTTCCAGATCTGAAAAGTTCTGAATTGTGGCACGCGTCGGGCCCCAGGAATCATGGATAGGAAATCACGGACTTGTTGGTAATAAAAAAGGAGAAAGAAGTATTTGGGACCCGATGCAGAGATCAAGAAACAGTACAGATAAGACAGTAACTAGTTGGAGGAGAGGTGGGGTGAGAGGATTCAAAGGTCATTTTGGTTTCAATAGAAATGTTAGAGGGACTTGAGAGAGGGGAGGAGAATGGTGATGGTTTTAGAATCTTTAGTTCAACACATGGTTAGTGTTCGTATGCCAGGCAATGTGCTAGATGCTTAGGGTACAGAGATAAAGAAGATATGGGTTTATTCTTTATACTGTTTAGGGGAAAGGTGTAATGATCATTTTAATGTGCTGGAATTTGGTGAGTAATAGGACAGAGACATGAAATGAGTCACAAGTCTTGCTAATTTCTCCCTTTGTAAAATGTCTCAAATCTATCCCCTGCCATCTCCCTAGTTTAGGTCCTCATTGGTACTTGCCTGAACAATAGAAAAAGATTTCTAGTTTATATCTTGGCCCTGCACCTTCCCTGAATCCGTTTTGTTTATTTTTCACACTTATCATGTCATCTGTTTATTTAACCGGTTGCCTCTCTATCTAAAGAGCGAAGACCATACTCCTTAACAAGGGTTTCAAGGCCCTTCACACTCTGAACTCAGCAAGATAATGTAACAGTGTTTTGCTTTTAAAATTTAACCGGACTTTGTCTTTTCTTCTTTGTGTGTTTTCGCATTTGGTTTCTTTCTTTCTCTTCTTTTTTTTTGGTGAAGAAGATTGGCCCTGAGCCAACATCTGTTGCCAGTCTTCCTCTTTTTTTCTTGAGGAGGATTGTTGCTGAGCTAACATCTGTGCCAGTCTTCCTCTACTTTATGTGGGATGCTGCCACAGTGGGGCTTGAGGAGCAGTGCTAGGTCCATGCTCGAGATCCAAACCTGCGAAATCCGAGCTGCCAAAGCGGAGTGCTTGAACTTAACCACTATGCCACCAGGCTGGCCCCTCGTTTGGTTTCTTTTGCTGCTACTTCTTTCCTCCTTTCCCTTTCTGCAAGGGGGGCATTCTACTTGTCTGTTAGGGTTTGCTCAGCTTTTAACTTCACTATTCTCGGCAGGCTTAATCAATCACTTTCTCTTGTTTGCTGTGGCACTTTGTTTGTATTGATACTGTAGTCCTTAGTTTAGTGCTTTGGCTCATATTTAGTTACCAAGCAGGTTATCACCTTTGCCAAATTTAAGCTTCTGGAGGGCAAGAATCCTGACTTAATGGTACTGGTTTCTCTTGGCTTGTTGTAGTCTTGGACTAAGATAACTACACGTTAGGTAAATGTGCTAGTCGTCATGCTGTTGACCAAAGGTTTCCAATTCTCTTCCTTCTGGATACCTGGTAGGAGGGTACTTCTCTCTGCCATCGCAGTTAGACTTGGCCAGGTGCTTTGGCCTGTGAATTGTGATGAAAGTGAAGTGTGTTTAGTGAGGTGTGTACCCAAAGATCTGAAGCCGTTAAGATCCGCTGTGCAATTTCCATGATTCCCTTTTCCTGCTGAGTGTTCCAGATGGTAGCAGCTCCCTTAACCTGGGTCCCTGAGTAAGTATGACATGGACCAGACCCTCAAGATGGGCATGGAACATGAATGAGAAAGAAAGGTTTGCTATATATTTTTTCTATTTTTAAAGTCTGTTTTTTTATTGCAATACAATTCATATATCGTAACATTCACCTTTTTAAATTATACAACTCAGTAATTTTTAGTATGGTCGCAAAGTTGTGTACCATCACCAGTAACTTCAGAATATTTTAGTCACCTTGGAAAGAAACCCAGGACTCATTGGCACTCACTCCCTCTTCTCCCCTTATCTCAGCCTCTGGCAACAACTAATCTGCTTTCTGTCTCTGTGGATTTGCCTGTTCTGGACATTTCCTAGAAATGGAGTTAGACAGTATGTGGCCCTTTGTGTCTGGCTTAATTAACTTAGCATAGTGTTTTCAGGGTTCATTCATATTTATAGCATGATTAATACTTCATTGCTTTTTGTGGCTGAATAACATTCCATTGTATGGTTTTACCACATTTTGTTTATCCAAGCTCTGTTGTGTTAAGTCGCTGAGATTTAGGGGGCTGTTTTTTGACTGACACAGTAAGTATTTGAATTGACGATGTTGGGAATATCCTGTTTTGCCTCACTACTGTTTCGGTAATTGAATTTAGTGGATATGGCATCCTTTATTCTTAAAGCTGTCTTAAATGACACTTCCACATTGCAATTACGTTTGTGTGTGTCTGAATCCAGAATCCACTAGAGCATTTGGGAGGCATTTTCTTCCCACGTAATGGTGATAAATTTATTGTATACGTTAATGCGCTTTATGGAATTGAGAGTATATTTTCACTTTCACCAAACAATAATAGTCTGCTGTTTTACTCTAGTACTTTTATAGTCAGTAACCCACTAGCAAGTGTGTTCCTTCCAACAGTTGTCTCTCACTGATTTGGAACTTACACTGTACATAACCCCCAGTAAACAGTGTTTAAACAGAGATCTGGTTCCCAGGCCAGGACGATAACATTAAAGTGTTAGGAATAGCACCAGTAATACTAACCTGAGTTCTGGGTCCTGAGGAGGAGAGACCACAAAGACAGAGGCGGAGAAGGAAAATGTTGCAATTTTTATTCTCAAATAGGACTGAATTTATTTTTTTATTAAAAAAAATTTTTTTTTAAAAGATTGGCACCTGAGCTAACAACTGTTGCCAATCTTTTTTTTTTTTTTTTCCTGCTTTTTTACTCCCCAGATCCCCCCAGTATATAGTTGTATATTTTAGTTGTGGGTCCTTCTAGTTGTGCATGGGGGACACCGCCTCAGTGTGGCCTGATGAGCGGTGCCATGTCCGTGCCCAGGATCTGAACCGGGGTAACCCTAGGCCGCCGAAGTGGAGCACGCGAACTTAACCACTTGGCCATGGGACTGGCCCCAGGACTGAATTTAGAATAGTTTAAATGAGTATTTTTCAACTGTTTTAAGAGGAAGTTAACTAATTACGTTTAAACCATTCATTTTAGTAAAATTATACTTTTGATGTCTTCTAAGCTAAATATATCTTGAATTAAATATAATTTGACTCTCAAACCAATTAATAATAGAAACTAAACCATAATCAGTCCACAATGCTTAACTTCACTCTTCACAGACACCAGATTACACATAAAAGCTTTATTTCCAAACTGCCAGCAAACTGAGCCAGACTTTGTTGGTGTTTAAAATCAGAGAAGGGTTGCTTTGCTATTTGTGTTTTGTCCGGTGGGTGGCAGCAAAGCTCAACTAGTTGTATGTGGTCATTTGAAATTCTATGTTTTTTTTAAAGGGTATAATTTCTATATCTCTTGAACTATAAAGTGTGTTTAAAAAAAAGAACTTTCATTCCTCCAAATATGCTATTTATTCCTTACTAGAGTGAGGAAGATTTTAGATAATAAGAATTGCCTGTTATCCTTTCTACATAGATTTCAAGTAAAATAAATATCATTGCTAGCTGGTAAGTAGCTCTTCACGTGTGTATTCTACTGAAAGTTCTCCTTCGTAAGTTATTTGGAGATCTGTTTTCTAATCCAAACGAGCGCTTAAAGCAGTTGTTATAGCAAAGTTGTTCTTGTCTCAGAGAATTTGCCAGAGACACCCTAACCCTCAGTCTCTAGGCTTCCATTCAGAGCATAATTCTAATAAGTTTACTATCAGTCTTTGGAGACAAGGACTGTGTTTTCTTTTCATGTGTCCTCATAGGGCTTATCATAAAGCCAGGCCCCAAAGAGAGATCCAGTAAAAGTATTTCTTAGTTGATAAAAAACATGCTTGCTTTACAGTGGAGATTCACTAGAATCGTCGACTTGTCCCAGTTAAAACAGCATCCTCAACTTGGAAGGTGGAATTTGTGATGAGCAGGAGAGTAAAATCACTTAGATAACAAACAGTTATTTGCAACTGTTTATTATCATAGTGTACGGAGTACAATTATGAGTTGTACTCTTTTTGAAATAAGCTTTTTTTTTTGAGACAGTTGTGTGCTTAAATTGGAAAAAATAAGGAAAAAGTTTCCTTTAAAAAGTAAGCAAATAAGGATAGATGGTAATTTTTGCTAAGTGTTAAAAAGGTATATAGGTGTATAGGAAAGTGAGAAGTCATCCTAGTCCGTCAGACTTCTTTAGATATTTTCTCTATTAAGTAATCCTTGAACCTTTTATGACTAGTCTGTGAAAAGCTAGGATTTGAACCTAGGTTTATCTCATTGTTGTGTGGATAAGCTAAAGCAATCCAGGATCACAGAGGCTGTTCAAGCCAAATAGTATTTGGAAAATGAGGAAAGTCTTATTTTAGAAATAAATCAAGAAGACATTTCCATATGATAGTAGTAGTAACAATTGTAGCAGTTAACTTTCAGAGTGGAGAGACCTAAGAGAGAAGTGTCTTCTGCTGTCTTATGTTAGACTCACTTTAACTTCTGTATTGTGCTTTTAATTAGAAAATCATTCTTACACTTTATATTAGGAGCATCTCATACATATATTATAGCTTTTAACAGCTCCTAAGGTTCATTTACCTTCTATATAACAGCTTTTTTTTGGATATTCTACTATGGAAACAATATCTGTACAGCAGGAATGAGAATGCAATGTCAGATGTATGTGTCTATTTGGGAAGAAATTCCATTTTTCTGTAGCATCTTTGTGTCAGCCTCAGGTGTAATTGGTGTTGCTTCTGTAGCCTTAACAAATCTGTCCATTGGCAGTATGGTGTTGCTCTGGAAAGTCTTGGAATAAACTAATTAGACTAAAAGCATATAACACACTGTTAGTTTTTGCTAGAGTTAGTCATGTAGAGGCAGATTTAAAAAAAAAAAAAGGAATTTCTAGTTTTGTTCTGAAAATAATACTAAGGATCCTTGAGAGAGCATCCAGGTCTATTTGTATGGTATCCAAAATGCCGAAGTCATACTTGGTAATATAGGAATACATATTAAAAGATTATGAAGGAACTATTGGAGAATTTTTAGCATTCCCAATTGATTTAGAAAGAAATACTTTCCATTTGTTTGTTGAAATTCCCCATCTTTTTATGTGTGTTGTCCACCATTTCTAGTAAGTCATTACATATATTAATCATAGTTATTTTAAAGTGTGTATCATAGTTCCAGCTTGTGAGCATCTCTGCATCTGGGCCTGCCGACTCTTTAACTCTTGACAGTGGGTTGTGTTTTCTTGCTTTTTGGGGTATTTCTTAATTTTTGATTGAATGCTGGAGATTGTGTATAAAACAACAGCAGAGACTGACATCAGTAATATTTATGCCTAGAAATCGGCATGCCTCTTTTCTGTCAGGCTGTTAGTGTGAGGAGCTGAGTCAGGCCTGTCAGTAGTTGAGCTGGGTTTGAGTTTTGTTGTTACTACCAGCTTTAGATTCTCTGCTAGTGGGCTGTGGCTACCCTGTTCCTAGTGTGAATCAGAGGTATTTTTCCAGTCTTCTGCTCTACCGCCAGCTCTTAGCAGGCCCTGCCTCACTGAGGGGCTTTTCTTTGCTCCATGGCCCCTCTCCCAGCAGTGAGTGGATGGCTCTTGCTTATTGCTTGGGGAATGGGGGACAAGTTTTTTGGTTTTTTTCTGGTGCTCTCGCTCCTGCCGTAGTCATAGGTAGTCCCTGTGTGCTGAGCCCTCGGAGGTGGGGCTTGCTCAGTGTTCTCAGCTCCCTCTTCGCCACCCCAGTTGCAGATGGTCTTTTCTTCCTCAGTTCATGGTTAGAGCAGGGGTTAGTAAACTTTTTCTGTCAGGGGCCAGATAGTAAATATGTCCATGGGCCTTATGGTCTCTGTTGCAGCATCTTCAGCTCTGCTGTTGCAGCGTGAAGGCAGCCATAGACAGTTCATAAATGAGTAGGCATGACTGTTCCAGTAAAACTTTATTTATAAAAACAGGTGGTGGACCAAATTTGGCTGCAGGCTCTAGTTTGTTGACCTCTGGTCTAGCTCTGGAGGGTTTCTTGCTCTCCTTCTACCCCCGTACCTCTTGTCCCCTGCACCCCTGTGGCAGCCGCATTTTGCCTTGTGTCTCTTGGGCGCCGGGGAGTGAGCAAGTTTCCTGCACTTCCCTCAGCAGTAGTATGCTTTTGCTTTGTAATAGTGTAGAAACCTGGGCATGAGTGGATTTTCTTCCCCCTCTCCAGTGGTGGCTGACCTTTACCTGTGACAGGAGGGCTGGAGGATTACCTGCCCATCCCCCAGCAGTAGGCAGTTTTTGCCGCAGGTCAAAGAAGAGTCACGAGGGCGTGCAGGTAGGTCTCTGACCTCTTCCCTTCAGCAAACTTGTGTATCTGAGTCGGGTCCAGTACACAGGCATTTGTTCATGTCTTCCGTTGGCAGCTAATCACCACCTTTTTCCTGATGGAGGGCCCAGAGTGTGCATGGGCTTCTCCGGTACTCCTCTTCCCTCCTCAGACCTTGACAGCCTTGCACATCTGTGCCATCCAGGGTGGCTCTCAGATCTCTTTCTCTGTCCTCAGTCTCTCTCTGAATGACCTAGTGGAAACCCATGGAAAAGAGCTGGAGAGTAGGGGTGGACCGCCCTTGTGTTGAGGCTCCCAGGGATTCTCCACTGTTAGTTCACGCTTGGCTTTTAATGATTGATGACAACTTCTGTTGTTTTCTTACCAGCTTTTGTGGCTGCCATCACCAAAGGAGAAACAGTTCCTGTGTCTTTTCTTTCCTTAGAGGAGCTTGTCACTCTTTGGAATTTGTTTCTCCTGTTTGGACGTTGCAAATGTAAAACACAGTCACCTCAGGTCTCTGATGAGCTCAAAAAATTGATTATGTAGGTTAACCAGCTTTTTGTTATTGTAAGGGTGGGACTGATTCTAAGTGGAGGTGGAACTTCACTGTGACCTTCTAATAACTTTGTTATCACTGAATTCAGTAACAGTCAGGAAGGTGTTAAATTTCAAAGAAAAATTCACCTATAGTCTCAACACTAATGTTAAAATGTTAGTGTATCATGTTTTTACTAATTTCAGTATAGTTTGCGGCTAAATTGGCGTGGGTACTTGCTGCTCAACCCTCTCGTGAATCCTCTAGGCCTCCTTCCTAGAGAGCTCCTCTCTCTCCTTTGAAGTGGTCCCAGGTAGAGGTTTCTAAAGGCTTAACAGCTGCTGGGTCAGCGGTTGAAGGAATCCTCTGAAGTTCTTGTTAAAGATATACAGTCTGGAAAGTTTCTGAGTCAGGACGTTGGAATATGGCAAAGGAATCTGCATCAAGAAACTCGTTAGGTGATGTGCCTGTGGAAATGTGCCATTGTTCCTCACCCTGGTCTGTCTCTTAAGCAAGGAGTGGTGTCATTTTGTGTTTAAATATAAGGTGGTGCTATTGCTGAAGCCACTGAACGTGTTTGCACCACCAAAGTGCAGTCTGGATTAGAAGCATCCGTGTAAACCTCGATAACAGAAATAGCAAAGCACAGTTTAAGTATCTAATGAAGGGGGATTGATGGAACAGACGATGGTGTGTGCAGAGGTCATTAAAATTAGGTTGTAGAAATATATTTGACCTGGGAAGTGTTGATGACATATGGCTGAACGATAAAAGCGGTTTACAAAACAATGTAATCCCATATTTGTTAAAATATACACACACACACACACACACAAAAGAACAGGAGAAAATGTTAGTAGTTATTTACCAATGTTGGTAGTGGTTATTTTTCTATAATTACATTTCACATTTTTTTAAATTTCAGTGAACCTGTATTACTTCTGTGAAGATACGTTAGTGGCCTTGTTATGTTTATTAGATCCTTCCCTCCCTTCCTTTCTTCCCTCTCTCTCATTTTATTTGCAAAAGTCATTTCTTCACTTGAAGACAGCCAAAATGTTTTTGTGAACATAAAAGCACATATTCTTAAATTTTTTTACGTTTTGTTTTGATGGGATGGGGATGGGACATAGGAAAGAAGGGATATAAGTATGAAATTGTGGAACTTGTCTGTATTTTACACCTGCAGTGTCTAATTTGGTAGCCACTAGCCACATGTAACAAAATTAAAATGAAATAAAAATTCAATTCCTTATTTTCGTTAAATGCATTTCAGGTTCCCAGTAGCCACACACATGGCCACTGGCCACCATATTGGACAGTGCAGATGCAGGACATTTCCATCATTGTGGAAAGTTCTTTTGGGCAGTACTGACCTAGATCATAGTATATTTAAGGTTATTGGCTGGTAAAATTATTTAAATAAATCATGCTGTTTTAATATGCATCTAATTAGAGTAACTGACCAAGCTTCTTTATCTAGCTTTCAAAATTAAAGATAGCAAGCTTCTGTTCTCCTTCCTTCCTGCGAAGGTTTGGTGTGTGTATCAAACCTGACCCTTCCTTTCTTGCTGTAAGGCATTTCTCACAATTTACTTATTAAGGAATATACTCAGTAAGTAAATTGTGTGTGTGTGTGTGTATTAATTTATTTGGTGAAATTTAATGGGTTGAGTCTGTAAAAGTGGGTGCCAAAATTATTTTGTTTTTAAATAGTGATACATAAGATTATCATCTAGTTCTGCATTTTTTAACTTTAAAATTTTTCTTTAAAACTGCTGTCTACAAAATAACATCTGTATGAAGTTATTTATTACAACATTGTGGTAACAAAAGATTAGCAACAAGCTATTAATATGGAGACTAATTAATACATTCAAACATTGTACTTAGAAAACAGATTTCTTAAAGAGTGGTTTCAGGAGCTCTGAGGGTCCCTGAAATCCTTTCAGGGGGTCCACAAAATCAACACTGTTTTTCTAATACTACTAAGATATTATTTGCGCTTTTCACTAGGTTGATATTTGTTCTGATGGTGCAAAAACAATGGTGGGTAAAACTAGTGTTGCCTTAGCCCGAATCTTCACTTCCACACACTCGCAGTAGAAAACAAAAGCATTCCACTTAAGAACGTCCTAGATGAAGTGGTGAAAGTTACTAATTTTATTAAATTCTAACTTTGAGTATACCTAAAAAAATATTCTTTGTGAAGAAATGGGAAGCTGCGTACCAAAGTAACAATGATTGTTTTGAGAAAAAGCCCTTGTGTGGTTTTGAGCTAAACTAGCTGGGTTTTTTTCCCCCTCTAGAACACTATTTTTATTTGAAAGAATGAGTGACTGACAAACTGTGGTTATTTGGACTTTGTTATTTGACCCACATTTTCTCAAAAATGAATGAAGTGTATGACTTCCAGGAAAACAGCTGACAGTATTTGTTGCCAATGATAAAATCTGAGCTTTGAAGTGAAAATTAGAGTTTTGGAAAATGCGTATCTACCATGATGACCTTGATAGTTTCCCAATACTTATAAAGACTTCTGATGAGATAGGTGGTGATATTAACAAATATAATTTTTTTAAATGTTGTATGGTGAAATTTGTCGACGTTTGGAAGTTCTGCTTAGCTCAGTGAGTCAGTATTTTCCAAATGACCAATTCGTGATGTTATAAAATGTCTGTAAAAGAGCCATCAAAGTAGGAGCTAGAACAGTGGGTTTTAATGTAATGGAGTACAAAGTTTCAGATTTCATGTTGCAACTATTAAGAAACTACCACTTGTCAAGTTTCAAAGAATATCCACGATTGTCTGAAAAGGCTATTAAATATACCTTCCTTTTCTGTCTACATATTTGTGCGAGGGTTGGTTTTCTTCATTTACTTCAACCAAAACAGCACGTCACAGCTGATTCAGTACAGAAGCCGACAGAGAATCCAGGTGTCTTCCATTAAGCCAGACTCTAAAGAGACTTGCAGAAATGTAGAAACAATACTGCTCTTCTTACCATTAAAAAAAAAAAAAGTTATTAACATATAACTGTAGTTTATAATATAAAATATGTAACCATGTTTTAGTATTAAAATATGTTAAAGTGCAATGCGTTTATAGTCATTTTAGAATGAGTTAACACGTATTTTTAAAACCCAGTTTTAATTTCTAATATGGTAAATATGATAGATATAACCCACAGTATAAACAAAAGCTTTTTGGAATCTAGTTATTTTTAAGAATTTAAAGAGTTCCTGAGACCAGAATGCTTGACAATCACTAGAATAAAACTGTCTCCAAGATGCATTGTTAGGAAAAGTGCAGATCAGTGTGATTGTGTGTTAGCATCTGTGTGGAAAGGGATATAAACGGGACGCTTATGTTCTTGTATGTGCGTAAAATTCTTCTGGAAGAATATAGAGGAATTAAGTGTCGGTTGGTTCAAGGAGGAAGGGATGACAGGTAAACTCTTTAAACTTTTTTGAACTCATTTGAATTTTAAACCAGATGAATGCATTACTCATTTAAAAAAAGAAGAAATTAAAACATTCCTACCAGCTATATTATAAATTTCAGGGACTCTAGGTCTGTTATGAAAAGTTGGAGCAAGTTTGGAGTCATGGTTATTTTTCTGGCTGCTTGCTTTTTCTTGTTTTGTTTGAGAAGAAAATGAAGCTTGCTTATTTTAAGGGTAAAAAATTTCATTTAATGTCCAAGCCAAATACATTCATGTTGAAATAATGTAAATCAAATAGGTTGCAGTTTCCCCAGTGGGGCCCAAAGTATACTGGACTTAAGTTTTAAAGAGGAATAATTTGATTAATTTTTTTTCTTTTAAACAGCAGTTATTTCTAAGTTCCTAGTAAAGAGATTGGATTTATTTTAGAAGACTTATAGTTTATAGTCCTGTTATTTAAAAGGTTTTGAATAAGTGCTGCATGAAATGTGGAAGTATAAAAAGCTAAGTAAATGTTCTGACGTTTGATTCTTTACAAAAAGTCCTTTTTAATACTCATAACCTTTGAGGCTTTGGGAATTCTTGAAAAGAATAAAGAATTCAATTTTATTTATTCTGTCTGCTATTAAGTGTGCCTTTTGATCAGTGTTCATACTTTTACCTTGTGGATAAATGAAGTGTCCTTTTTATGAAAAGGGAAAATTATTTTAATGCAAAAACTCTTCATTTTCTTTTTTCATATAATACTTCTAAAATTTATTTTTTGAATACTGAAATATCATTTCCAGAGTTCTTTGAAGCAGTTTAGAGAAAGATATTACATGTGATTCTGTTCATTAGTTATAAAAATTTGCTCATCATGTGGAACCATTTTCTGCAACTTCTTTAGTTAACAAAGAATGCCTTTAATAATGTTAATGGATTTTTCTGAAGTCTTAGACAAGCAGGTAGTTAATTCAGAAAGGAGTTTACTTACTCTTACTAGTTACATATGCATGTTTGACATTTTCAAAACACACATTGTTTTCTTTGATTCTTAGCATATCTTGGAAGTAGCACAGTTAGTATTTTTCCTCTTTTGTGTGTATGGAAATTGAAATTCAGGGAGCTAAATGAGTTGCTTAATGTCATACAGCCTTGTGAAATAGTAAAATAGCAATTTAGATTTAAACAAGCCTAGATTAGATTTAGGTTTAAAGACTGTCCTTGCCAAAAACGCGTTTCTCTCTCCCAGGCTCTGTGGTCAGCGTTGGTGATACTGCTGATATAAAGACAAGACACGGATCTTGTGCTTCAGGGGCTTAAAGTTTAGTGGCAGAGACTACTCCGTGGGGGAAGTGAATAAGTGCGATGGTGTCCCATTGAAGGGCCATATAGCTCAGATAGTTTTGAGGAAGTGACACAAATCTTGAAGGATGAACAGGAGATAGGCAAGGTGAGTCTGGTTACGGGGCCGTGATGAAGGTGTTCAGGTGGAGAATGAGTCAGAGGCCTAGAACAGCACACTGATGTTGTTTGGGAACTGTTACTAGTTCCATATGGTCACTGTGCTGGGTTACATGTGAGAAGGAGTGCGATGTGAAAGCAGACAGGTAGATAGTGTGCCCTAAATTGGAAGTTTGAACTTTTTTCTAAAGGTTTCAGGGTGCTAAAAAAAGGAATGTAAATAGTTGGAAGGACTCAGATTGGCCAAGGTTTGAGTCTTTGTTCTTGGGTTTATTAGCTGTGGGACTGTAGTCACGTGACTATTTCTGAGCTCCAGTTGACTCATATGTAAAATGGAAATAGTGTTCAATTTGAAGGCCGTTAAGAGGACTAAGAAAAATAGCCGTAAAAACAGCACCTAGGGTGCACCCAACCTGTAAGTAGGTACTCGAGTGGAAGATGAATTAGAAGTAAGGACAGTTCACTACACATATTCTGAGCTTCTAAGTAGAACTGAGAAAAATTTGAATTAAATCTTATTTTGAAATAGTATTGGAACATTTGGTTATTTCTAAAACAGCTGAAATGGTTTTATAATTTTAATGTTTAATATTTAGGAATCTTTCAGTGTGGCATTTCCTTGTATCCTTGTTTGAAAGTAAGACTTTCTGTATATGATTTGGTTGTCAGGTTAGGGGACTGCCGTGCGTAAGACCTGTGTAGAATCTGGTTTGTTTATGAGGTTTTGTGCCATGCCCATTGCCCCAACTCCCTGGCCCAGGAATGAATTCTTAGCTGGAATACCTGGATCTGTCATCTCCTAACACTCTAATTTTAGGCAAATTACTGGCGCATTTGTATGTTTCTTCAATGTCAAAATGATACCTAATTAATTTAGCTCTAGAGAATAAAATAAAATAGCATATGGATGCATTTTTGTAAAAAATAGTATGTTAGTCTGCTTGGGCTGCCATGACAAAATATCACAGACTGGGTGGCTTACGCAAAAGAATTTTATTTCTCACCGTTCTGAGGCTGGGAAGTCCCAGAGTAAGGTGCCAGCTGGATTGGTTCCTGATGAGAGCTCTCTTCGTGGCTTGTAGATGGCCTCTGCTCGCTCTGTGCTCACATGGTCTTTCCTCTGGGTGTGCAGAGAGAGAGACCATGTTAGTACAACCAAGTTAGTACAGAACTCAGAATATTACTGTGCCTAAGGTAATTATTAAGTCTGTGCCACTTCCTTGATTTTCTTTCCCCCCCCCCCCCCCCATTCCAGGCCCAAATATAGTTTGGTTCCTATAGAAAATGTCTGTATAGTTTAGCGATAATTTTAAAAATCTATCATTTACCTTACTTGTGAATGTACCTTTTTACTCATTAATACAGCAAGCCTTTTAACTAACATGGTAAAGCTACACAGTTTTTAAAGACAGCTAAACCAAACCTCAGTTTTGCATAGCAGATCTTGGAACAGAGATCGAACGTCTTAACTGAACTTTAGGATATAAACCTCCTCCTTTTCTTTATTGTGAATTTCAGTGTGAATTTTGACTTAGACTTCTAAGTCTGTGTGCATTTTAGGTTGTGGTGGAAGGTCTTTATACCTGGTTTCCCAGAATGATCACATTTGTGTTCTTTCTTACAGGCCAGCCCTCCAGATCTCTATATTGAAAGGTTTAATATAGCTCTTGGACAATATATGGGAGCATTGCAGAGCATTGTGCCTCTTTTCATTTATATGGTAAGTCAGAGCTGTCTCCCCCTTTCCAATACCTCAGTTTATTGGTCTGAGCACAGATAGATGCAGAGAGTTAAGCATGTTCTATTTTTCTTTTACTATATGTTATGTTTGAAATGGAAATTAATCTATTTCAGTAATGTTTGATAGTGTTGACATAGAAGAATTATTTACCCTTTTACTTTTCTAAAGTTTCATGAATAACATTGCTGAATAGACAATTAGGCATTAATAGTCAGCAGTCACCCAGTGAGCGTTTATTTTATTTCTGCCAAATGGAAGATACTGTGCTTGGAAAATAAAGATATATAAGAAAGATTTCTTGTCTTCAGAAAGTAGAGAGTTAAGACATGTATCTGAAAACGTGATGTGTGATAAATACCAAATAAGTCATTCCGTAAAAAGTAGAACAGTGAAGTGTGCTTCCATTCTGATGCTCGCTTTCATTTGGAGAATTAATGCCATGAGTCTAATTTGTAGTCTCTTGCCTTTGTTGCTTATCCTCCCCCCCTCAAATATATAAAGTATAGAATCTTAATGTTAGTGTTCCTGTTGAACAGAGGGGCCCTTAGAAACCATTGTCCCAATTCCTCTTGGTTTATTAGGTTAGGGAATGGGATGTTTAGGTTGATTCCATGTTCTGTGGTGTAAAGATCGCTAATGTGGGATACCATCCTCAAAATGATTTACTCTCTATAAGATATACTTTATTTAAAAAAACAAAACAAAACATTGGGAGAAATCCGTATTATCAACAGAGGACTATCATTTAAATAATTTATGAAAGATATTTCAGTAGAAAAATATGCAGTTAAAAATAATGACGTCTGTATGTTATTTTGAGAAAAATCTTCCCAAGTTACAACATTAGGTGAAAAAGCAAGATGCAAAGCAATGTGTAATATTTCTTCATTAGCAAGTATATTTTTCTTTACTGGGAAAAAAAGCACATACCCACATATATGCAAGCAACATTTTAGAAAGAATATTCAGAAGGTATCCCAGTGTAGAGTGGGGTCTTTGGGAATGGGACAGAGGGTCTGCTGTGGAAGCCTTCTTTTTATTGCACACCTTTTTGAGCGATTTTATTTTGTAACCACGCTCATGTTATTTTTATACTTTTTAAAGAAAAAAAACCCTTCTGTTTAAGAATTGAGAGAATCAGTGAGCAACTTGTCAACATTCTTCTTTGTATTTTCCGCTACTATACATTGAGTTAACATCTAAACATGAACAAATTCGATCTTTTTTGACTTGCTAGTCATTCTAATCAGGATGCTTTTGGCTGTAAGAAACAGAATCCCTGATTTAAGTAAATAAGGAAAAGTCTTGTCTCTTGTAATAAAACTCCAAAAGTAAGGCAGTCTCCAGCTTGGTTGAATCTCTGGTTCAACAGTCACCAGTGTTTCAGGTTCTTCTTTGTCTCTTTGCTGCGCATGTCGTCTGTGCTCCTCATGATTGTAAGATCACTGTAATTTCTTGCTCAGCCTAGGTTTCTGTCAGTCTGATTGGGCTACCTTGGGTCACGTGTCTGCCTTTGAACCAAAGTCCATCCATAGGGAATGCCATAAGCTGAATGACTTAGACTAATCACTGAGGTGGAATGTATGTTGGGGAGTCAGCCAGTGTATGTCCACTGCCTGCTTTCAGCCCAGATCATTGATAAATGGGGAACCTTTCATTAGTGTTTTCTGATGTTGCCTTTAGATGACAATGTAGTGTTTTTAAAGGGCATATTAAGTGCATGTCACACAGTGTGGTTCATATGTCTGTACATCTCTGTCTAGTTAATGTTGGGTATCCTCCTGTTCTTTTGGAGTTGTATGGTTCATTGCATTTTATATTTATGTGCTTTTAACCTCATGCCAGAAAGACGTATAACTAATAGTGGCAGGGCTTTTGTTTTTTGATGTTGGGTTTTTATGTTTAATTGATGCCTTTATGAATTGTTTCTTAAAATAATTTATTTTTTAGTGCTTCAGCTCATTGAACTAATCATTTCCCTCTAATCGATGCACTGAAAAATAATGTCTTTTTCAGAATAAGTTTTACATCGAAACCAAGCTTAACAGAGACTTAAAAGATGACCTTATAAAGCTGTTTACGGAACATGTTGCAGAAAAGCACATTTACAGCCTAATGCGTAAGTAATTCAACTTACAGGGTGCGGTAACACTAGCAGTGATCTTTTTTGTTTTGTTTTGTTTTGGTGAGGATGATTGGCCCTGAGCTGACATCTGTTGCCAATCTTCCTCTTTTTTTTTTTTTTTTTTCCCTCCCCAAAGCCCCAGTACATAATTGTATATGCTAGTCATATACAATTCTCCTATGTAGGATATTCTCTTATGTAGGATGCTGTCACAGCATGGCTTGATGAATGCCCAGGATCCGAACTGGCAAACTCTGTGCTGCCAAAGCAGAGTGCGTGAACCCAACCACTATGCCACCGGGCTGGCCTCTATGATCTTTTTTTTTTTTTTTGGATCAGAGAGCATTGTTATATAAACCCCAATGAGGACATCTTCTGAATCCTATAGCAAGAAGTGTTGAAGCCCATTTCTACAGAGAGAGACACTGATTGAAAACGTGACTTGAAGGCCACCTAGTGAGCTGGGAGCAGCTTAGCCATGTCATTGGACAATGCCTTCATATCTGGTCTGATGCTGGATGCCTTTTTTTTCCGTCTGATAGTGTGGAAATATTAAGGGGTTCACCCCAACTTTGTTTCACTCTAGAAGGAGCGCAGTGCTATATCTTTGCAATGGTAGTATAGAATCCTCTCTGATTTTTACTTTTAAGTGCAAAAACTCTTCTCTAGTCTGGCTCTGTATTATTGACTGTATCCTAGGTAAGCTGTTTAGCCTCTGCTCCTGCATTTTCTCTTCTGTGAATTGTGATTTTTAAAATGTTTAACGTGGCTATCTATGCACATTAAGTAAGCAGGTCAAAGTGCCAAGTTCAGTTAGTTTTTCCTCTCCCCCCGTTGTCGGGCCCCCTGCCCCTCACAGAGGTAGCATCTTATCCTACCTTTCCTCAAAGAATACACCTCTCCACGTGGAGTTTAGGAAGACCCTGCAACCTACTGTTGCAGCATCCTTTTAAAGCTCATAGTTTATGCATATCATCAAGTTATTTTTTAGAATTTGGCACATATTCTGGATTTGCGGTATGTATTTTTACTTTCCTAATAGTCATAATTAATTTCTACCACAATGAACTTTTACCAGAATTGACAAAAGGATTGTTCTAAACTTGACCACAAACTCTTTTTTCGTTTTTGAGTTTAAATTAACAGAAAGAATTGTTAAAATAGGGCCAGTTTATTTTAGAAAGGCAAGATTTTCAAATAGTATTGTAGATGAAGATAATATATGTTTCATTATGATGTTCCCAGGAGATTCTAGAATCAGAATAAAGGCCTAGAATCGTGGGAGTTTGACTTTTTTTTTTTTAAAGGTTGGGCAGATATTTACAAATATCTTTAGACATTATCTCATGGGGTATTTCAGCTATTAATTATAACCATTTGAGTATCACCTCTAATGTTAATATTGTCTTCTGCTTTTATTGTAAGATAGAGCCCAGCATTTTAGAGTCTTTCCTGTTCAAATTCTGTAGAGAAATGCTACCATTTGTTAGAGAAGCTTATTCACTATGTAAATATGTTTTTTATGTTTGTCAGTAATTTGGAAGTCAGTTTTATTGGGCATATGCAAAGAGAATATTCAAAGAGAATATAGTAGTCCAGATCTGGTGAGAGAAAACATAAACAGATTATTCCTTCCTTTTGTTTTTTTTACGTAGTCTGATTTTCAATAAAAATTACGCTTAAAGATGGGTATGCCTGTTCTTTTCCAAGTACACTGAAAAGGCCATTAAGCTTTTGTAAATGAGGGAAAACTGAGTTATCAGATATTTATTGAGCAGCTACCATGCACTGTACTTAGAGTAGGGGATACAAGAAGCGACCACTGGCCTCGCCACCAGGAGCTGGTTTGGGCTCTCTAACAAGGGACTCTATAAGTGTTTAATGATGTTATGTGGACGGTCATTAAAAAGACTTTTTTAAACACACACATGCTGCTTACTATGTGGTATAGGACCTGTTGTAGATTGTTTACCAATATCATTTATTTCTTATAACTCTGTAAGGTAGGTACAGTCATTACCTCCATTTTACAGGTGGGGAAACTAAGGCACAGAGAGGTTAAAATTAAACCAGAAAAACACAACTGTTAAGAATTGATGTCTTGTCTCCAGCTACACATTTTCCTATACTCACCCCCTCAGTTCAACAAAACAAATAACTATACTCAGTTTCTATAATTGTCTGAAATCTGATCAGTAGTTTCCTTCTTGTGGCTTCAGATACGTTTGGAAATGCTAGTGTTTCATTTATTATTGCTGTGTGACAGATCACCCCAAAGCACCGTGGCTGAAAGTAGTGGCTATCTCTCATTTGGCTCACATCCTCGGTCTGGCCAGGGCTTGGTGGGGCAGCATCTCGCTGCTCTGCTCTGCGTTGGCTGATGCGACTTGACCAGGAGTTGGGGACTTTCAGGATGGCTCACTCAAATGGCTGGCAGGTTGTGCTGGATTTTGGGTCCTCTCTTGTGTCCTCCAAGAGGGAGCTTCCCAAGATAGAGGAAGTGGAAACTGCCCGTTTCCTAGGTCGTGGGCCCAGAAACTGGCCCAGTGTCACTTTTGCTGTATTCTGTTGGGCAGGCAGTTACAGAGCCCAGGTTCCAGGGGAGTGGACGTGGATACACCTCTCAATGCCAAAAGACTTTGGTGGCCATGTTTTAGAACCAGTACAGCAGGGCAGTGGACACCCTCTGTGCTAATAAATAATCGGTACTTGAATGCACAGTACTAGCAGTTGTTTCATGAATGAGGACAGGGACTTCTCGCTGCAGATCAAGGTAATTTTCTATCATCTCTCCATGGTATAATAATTTTTTCATACATATATGCTTCTAAAATGGCTTCTACTTTGGGCTGGTGGTAAAATTATTTTCCTTTGAAATGAATTCTTACTTTGCATTAAACTTTGAAAACTGCAGAAATGCTAGAGTCTACATTAATCCAGGTTTCTACATTATGTGGTACTGTTGTATTGATGATTCTGAGCAAATATGACAAAATGGGTCAGTTAATGGTAGAAATTTCCTGAGAAAATGTACTATGTTGAGTTGCAGTAGAAGATTTATAGTTCAGTTTGCACGGAAGGTTTTAAATACATTTCAGTTATTATCCTTAGGAGTTATCTTCTGCCTTTTAGTTGAGGCCCTTGTAGTTTGAGATTTTTGGTTTTAGTTTTGATTTTAAGAATTGCTTCTCAAAGTAATAAAGGAGAGAAGCTCCTGGGCAAGTTTGTAGCTCTGAGGAGTAATGGAAAGAGCGGAAGAGTTTGGTTCTGGTCCCAGTTGAGCTATTAAAAGCCATGTGACTTTCAAGAGGGCACTTAACCTCTGAGACTTTAGTGTCAAAGGGATTAGTGCTGGAAGTTCTCTAAGGTCCTATTCTAGTTTTAAAACTATTGACCGACTGACAGTTGGCCATCAGTGGGATTGTTGGAGGATCCTTGTTTCTTTTAAGTTATATAATTTTTGGAAGAAAACTGTTACTAAGGGTAAAACTTCATTAGTACCAGTTTGCATATAAAATCAGCATTTCGGTGGTGGCTTGGTGAAGTAGAAAGAATACAGAATTTAGAATGAAACACAAGTTCTTGGACCTCTTCCGCCACCTGCTAGCTCTGTGACTTTAGATGGATTATTCAATGTTTTTTGCTCCATTTGTAGCCTCAGTTTCCTTATCTGTAAAAAAAAAAAAGTAGATGAGGATAAAGCTTGTGAGAGAGTAAATTCTAAGTTAAAGCTTATGAGAATTAAGCATAATGCAAAGTACCTAAGACCTGATAAATACTCAATAAATATTTTCTTTCCTCTCATGCTACTGCTTCCTCCATAGTCCCATTCCTTTTTCTTTAAAAGGGGAGCTCAATTAGAAAATCTTTTAAACACTGTTTTCCTCCAATGAGTTTAGGTGGAAAGGATTTTAGTGAAATGTTATACCTTCTCAACTTTAATAATTTTTTGTTATTGAATATAATTATTTTCAGTTGATTCATTCAAATTAATTTATATACTTTTTATGTATAATTTAGTCTGTGAATTTATCATTTCTTCATAGCTATCAGATTTGACATAGGTGATTGTAGTTATGTAGGGGTTATTTGCAAATGTATATATTTGACAACATAATGATGTGTGGTTGAGTGTGAAGAGTTCGTGAGAACAGGACTTACTGAAGGCCAGAATGATTGGTCAAAAAGTAGGATGATTGATTAATAGAGAGCGCACCTGGGTTTTGGGTGCATGTTGAAATTAGAACCTTGAGTAGAAGAGACTCTCAGAACTTCAACTTTAGAATTTGTTTTTAAATGTTGCGCTTCAAAATGTGATTTTCTGCAGTGCTTAACATTTGTCGTCCTTACATTTATCTATGCCATTCAAAATTATAACTATCTACTGATGATAAAATCAGAAGGATAAACTTGAACAGTGCACCTCTGGCCTTCATCATGTAAATTCAAATGTAACGCACGGTGTATGTTTGAAACCATAAAATCATTATAGGCAAGTGAGATGGTGTTCTCATTTTTAAAAAGGCATGGAGAGAAGAAAACAGCTTATACAATTCTACAAGCCTGGCTTAGAGTAAAATTATGCCAAGTTTTATGGGATTTTGGTTAGTACATTACAGGTCTTTGAGAGAGAAATTAAAAATGAACTGAGTCAGTAATATCTGTTGTATCCACTGAATAATAGAATTCATTTGTGTCTGTTAATGATGTTATATGGAGGAATTATTCCTATCCATTTAAAAATGTTTTTGTAGGGTTTTTGTGTGGCAGTAGATAACCTAAAAGAAAACTGACTCTGTTGTCACGTTTGGTGTGGGTCACATGGTCACCGGTCAGGAAGGTGGGAAGGATGAGCCAGTGTGATGTAAGGAAAAAAGGACATGCAGGTGTAGCATTTGGGAAAGTGAGTTTCTGACTCGGATCACAGTTAGTGAAATTACTAATAACATGTATTTCAGAAAAATTCCGAGAGCCAAATGTGATGATTTAGGGGAAAGAGAAATGATTGAGTGAGTTAGAGAACAGTTTATTCCCCAGATGCGTGACTCTTTTTGAATCGTGGACTTGATGGGAGGCACTCTCAGCACACTCATTAAGCACCATGAATACTATTGCTTTTGGAAAGCTTTACTTACTTATTTTCAGAACCTCCATGAATTGAATCATTTCCATTAGCGTTTCAACAGACCTGCACGTATTTACTTGTTAGATTGAGCTACTGCATCATATTTTTAAAAAAAAAATCTTCAGTGTATGAACTCTTAGTTTCTTCTCTTGGGCTGTTCTTTTCTTGTACTTGTTGACCTTTCAGTCTTTGGGAGAAATAGTAGTAGGAAGACAAACCTTGACAATTCAGTGTTACATCATTTTTGTAACCCATTTTCTCGTCTTATTTCAGCTTTACTTTTAGAAGCCCAATCAACACCATTTCAGGTCACACCTTCAACTATGGCAAATATTGTGAAAGGCCTGTACACTCTCAGACCAGGTAAACATTCATCATTTCTTTTGGGGTTGGCTTGTTTGTTTGTGGCAGTTCCGGCCTTATCCAAGAGGACAGTGTTTCTCTGTGTGTTTTCTGAGGCCTATCGTATTTGGATTTGCTCTAGCGAAAAAGTCGACTAGATACTTATCATTGTGAAATGTAAACTCAGGACTTACTTGGAATTCTTTCTCTGCTAGTGAAAATTGTGGTACTAGGGATAGACTGTGATGGCAGAGATATCTTCTTTCTCAGGCCACTTTAAACAATTAGTGACTTGTAGAGTATTCAGATTTAAAGTTACTTAAATTTGGATCAGGTCTTGCTCTGTTATAATTTTTCAACAGATTATTTGTATTAAGTAGTTACTTACATAAAGTAGCAAAAATATTCTCTTGCATGTGTCCAGTAAACCAATGTTTTTCTTTTTCTACTGTCTCAGAATTTTGAATTTCATTTTACTAAATTTGATGAAAATGGTTCATGAATTTTTCTTTTAGTGCTAGATTATGAATGATTTTTTTCTTTTATTTTTATTAGGCATCCAAGTGCAGTATGACAAATTTCTAAATTCTGCCTCCCAAGCAGGCAACTTTATCAGCTCTGGCTTTTATTATAAGTAACAAAATTGCAGAATAAAACTAATCACTAAGGGTAAAAAAACTTGTAGATACGTATTTGTCTAAATGCTGTTTTATCCCAGTTTGAGCTCTTTTGTAATAAGATTCATTCTTCATACCTGTGAAGAGATTTCTGTATTTGAGAATTGTGCTTTTGAAAAGGTGAATTTTATCACAGACTAACCTTTTGCTACCTGAGGCCTTTTCTGAAATGCTATTAAACATATTTTTATATTTACATGTCTTGCCAGTACCCATTATATTCTTAGTTTATTAAAGCAGTTTATTCACCTGACAAATTAAGGTTAAAATATTTTAAAAGTTAAATTTTACATGTAAAAGTTTCTTTCATTGCAGTTGTTCTCACGTGCTGCTTTTTGTATAATGAATGCATCTGAATCACCCAAGAAAGTTTTTTAAACTATGAATTCCTGGGCCTTAATCCTTGGAGATTCTGATAGCTATTACCATTTTTGGTGTGTTTCCATCCAGTCTTTAGAAGCTCATTTTAGAAATAGTTCCAGCCATCCCCTCCTGCCCTTCTTCGTTTAATGCACACACTTTCTTTGTTTCTTCATCTTTGTTTTAATGACTCCCTAGAGTTCCATAACCTGGCAGATCGCTTTGACTCCTGCCAGCTCTGGCTGACTGGTTAGTGGTTCCCCGGAGCACTGTATTGAGACTCTTTCTAAAGCCATGTTTGGCCTGAGCTGGAAGGAGGGACCCTGTTGAGTACATTTTGCCGTGAGTTTGTACAAGGGGTGGGTGGATGGCTTGTGTTGTTTGCGGTGCTTGTTTTTTTTTGCCAGCTCTGACTTAGCTATTCTCCTGTTGGACATTTTTTTACTTACCGGTGACCCAGATTGCACAGCATTAAACATGTTTTTTTCAGATTTAGAATTATTTACTCATATTACAGTTTTTAAAGTGAGCTCATGAGATTAGATAGAGCATTGGTATTTTATGTTTTTGTTTTGGTTTTTTTTTTGGTAAGGAATATTAGCCCTGAGCCACTATCTGTTGCCAATCTTCCTCTTTTTTTTTTTTTTTTTTTTGCTTGAGGAAGATTAGCCCTGAGCTAACATCAGTGCCAGCCTTCCTCCACTTTATATGTGGGTCAGTCCCACAGCATGGCTGACAAGTGGTATAGGTCCACGCCTGAATCAGAACCCATGAACCTGGGCTACCAAAGTGGAGTGGACCAAATTTAACCACTGTACCACGAGGCTGGCCCTGACGGTTTTTGATATATACGGCCACGATGTTTTCACAAGGGAAAATTTGAAAGGGCTAGATTAAAAGAATCCACAAGGGATAATAGTGTTGCGTTGGGCTGACCAACAAGGAAGGCGTTGCTGGTTTTGCCACGCCCCTGCTACAAGTGGGCAGTCTTTGTGTTTGTGAGTAGCGGAAAGGGGGAGTAGGTTTATTTTAGCCTGAGTTTTTCTGAATATTAACAAGGCTGTTATTTATTTTTTCTTGTGAATTATTCAGTCCTGTCTTTCACTCATTTGTTTGGTCTTATTTGTAAAAATGCTTTGTAATAAATATACTAATTTATCTGTCATGTCTGACACAAATATTTTCCTTAGACTTCTCTTTGCCTATTTATGTATGAATGTTTATTTTTCTTTAGATTATTCTCTTGATCTTTTATCTTAATAACCATTTAATTCTCTTTTCTTTTACTGTTAGATATAATTTGCTGTAACTTAACATGGGTCAAAATAGATTTTTATTTCAAAAGTAACTTCCTAGTTATCTCCAGCCCACTTATTAAATAGTCAACCCCTCTACCCCCATTTTTGTGGTACTTCTTTTTTTATAAGTCTGCTTATTACTACCTGTAGTCTTCTATTCTTGGGCCAGGATATTGTTTTAATTAATGCTTAATGGGGCTGGTATTGCCACCAAGCCCCCTCCCTCCAAATCGCCTCCACTCAGAATTCTTTGGTTTATCTCATTTGTTTGCCTCCATATTTAAAATTTTTGATAACGTCCCTTCAAAAATTCTCTAGAGATTTTCATTAAATTTTGTTAAATCAGTAAAATGTAAAAATATCTGCTTTCTTTGTACTGTAAATTCTTTTTAGAGAGGAAATCGAACCTCTTTGTATGTTATCAGATGGGATTGCACTATTTTTTTCCCCATTGTAAGTTTGGTTTACTTTATATTCTTTGAACAAAGAAAAACTTACCCTTTTCCATTTACTTTGTCTATATGATTGCCGTAATGAATCTTCTCCTTCCCTCACAGAGTGGGTTCAGATGGCTCCAACTCTATTTTCTAAATTTATTCCAAACATTCTCCCTCCGGCTGTGGAATCTGAACTTTCTGAATATGCTGCTCAAGATCAGAAACTTCAAAGAGAACTAATACAGAATGGCTTTACAAGGCAAGTTTTTTTTCCTTTTGTGACAAGATATGTCCATTTCCTTAGGCGCGTTTGGCTTGGCAGGGGAGGGCTGCAGGGTTCTGAGATCAGCGTGCAACTGTGCGAGAATCAGAGGAGCCGTGCCCAGATCGGCAGCTCCCTGTCTGGGGAGCTGTTGAAGCTGGGTTTGATTTTGTGGAAGCTGCTCTTCACTAAATGGATTTTGAAGAAGGGATTTCTCGTTGGGTGGGCAGTCAGGCTGGGCACTCTCCAAAGCTCTTCCAGCTTCCGTCCTCTCATATTCAGTCTGAACACTTGGAAAAACAATGTAGAAATTTTATCATCAGTTATAATGAACTGTTATGACTAAATTAGTAAAGAGGCTTTAGATTCTGTTTTTTATATTTTCACTTTTGCCCTAAATGCTAGTTATTTCTTCTTAAAAAGTAAGATATCTGTTGATATGTGTCTAGAAAATTTGACTTGCTTGACTTTGCTAGTTTTTCTAAAATTTGCAATTCAATATCATGGCTACATCATGGAAAATTTTGCAAAGTGCATATTTTCAACTAAAACTGTATAAAAATTTTGTGATTCCCTATGGGAAAGCACTCTGTGTCACCAGATCATTGAAGGGTACAGTAATACCTTATATTTTCATAATCCTTACTTAGCACTTGTACCTATCTTCTCGTACTGGAATCCCTGGCTTTAAAGGAAGAAAACTGTGGAAAGGAGGACGCCTGGCTTCCTCACTTCAGCATAGTTAGGACTGCTGGAGGTGGATCTTCTCTTTCATAGGGTCTGAGGCCAAACCAGGTCTCAGAACATGAGTTACTCAGTCTCTAGTTTCAGTACAGGTTAGGAAAGAAAGCAGATAATTTGTTCTTTGTTGCCGGTGGGTTGGCACTTATCCCCTTTTTGTCCCTGTGGCATCTGTATTCGTGTGCTAGTGGGGGCAGTAAGTAATCCACTGGTCGTTTACCCCACTCACTGGCAGCTCACACTGGAACGCCTCAGTGAAGCTGTGGAGTTAGGTCTGGTCAACCTGACTTTCTTGTGGTGAGTTAGGGGAAGGAAAGGCCAGTGGGAAATGGTAGAATGGAAACAGCTAGTTTTTCTCCCTGATGTCCAGTGGTCAGGTGTTTCCTGACATTTACTTTAATATTATTTCACACATAGAATGAGACCGTTTAATGCCGTTGTTATTTTACTTATTTTTGAAGAGCTAATATATTTATATAATTCAAAAATAAAAGTGATACAAAAAGTATACATTGAGAAGTTTTGTTCCCACCTGTCTCTCCATCTACTCCCACCCCCCTAGGTAACCATTTTTATTAGTTTCTTATGATTCCTTCCAGTGGTTTTTTTTATTTACAGTTACAAGCAAACATAATGTATGTTCTTGTTTTCATTCCTTTCTTACACATTCCATTGTGCAGATACACTACAGCTTACTTACCCAGTCCCCTGGTTGGCAACGTGCATTATTTCCATCTTTTGTTATTACAGAGAATGCTGCAGTGAATAACCTCGTACATGCATAATTTTCTACCTGTTGCTGGTATATCTGGAGAATAAATTCCCTCAAGTGGGATTGCTGGGTCAAGAGTCAATGCAGTTAGAATTTTGATTAATATTGCCAAATTGCCCTCCATAGGGGATTGTGCCATTTTGCATATCCACCAACAGAGTTGAAAGTGCTTCTTGTTCATGGCCTTGCCTACACAGTATGGTGCTAAGCTTTTGGATTTTTGCCAGTCTGGCAGGTGAAACATAAGTACTCAGAGTTGGTTTAATTTGCATTTCTCTCATGAGTGTGAGGCTGAGCATATTTCCACAGAAATACGTCTGCTTTTTCTGTAAACAGTCTGTTTTTGTCCTTGCTTTACTCTTCTCTTTGATTGTTGGTCTTTTTCTCTTGGTTTCTAGGAGCTCTTTCTGTAGTGAAGAGATCGATTCTCTGCCCAAGATAAGACAGTTATTTTTTTCAGTTTGACTTTGCTTATGGTGGTTTTTAAAAAATTTTAAGTCATGCAGAAGTTTTTAAATATTTTTATTTTTATTTATTATTTGTTTTAGTTTAAAAAACTAACTTTATCGTTTTTTCTTTATGGCTTATATATTTTGAATTATAGTTAAAAGTTTTTCCTTAAATGTTTTTAAATAAATGCAAAATAATCTGAGTGTACCTTCTATGTTTTTTTTCCAAGGCTGACCACAATTTGAAGTCTTTTATGCTTTTATTCATGTTTTATTTGAATGTTTGCTTATAATTTTAGAGATGAGCTTATTGATGCTTTTAAAAAATAAACAGTCTTCTGAAACTTTTATTCCTGTGAAGCAGTTTAGGAAGATAGCTTTTGTGGATTTTTCAGAACTCCTTGAATTCACCTTCCATAACAGTGTGTGGAACTGTTTAAACACATCCAGAGACATTTTCCTAATCCTAATTTTGGAACTAGAGTAAGAGAACAGGGCCAGGCCAGCCTGATGATAGTCGCTCTTATGTCACGTTTGCTTGGGCTGAGATGGGTAACTGACTTGCTGAATAGCCTCACGTAACATTGCCTTCGTATGGGAAGGACTAACGTAGCGCTGTTCTGCCAAGGCCAAGTGGGTCGTATTCAGGGAACTGCCTTGGATTTTTTATGTAAATTGGAATTTTTCTTTCTCTTAGTGGAATTCTTTCATACAACTTTTGCCTGAAACTGAAACGTTAGAATTCCAAGAGGTGATAGAATTAAAATGTTTTATTTTACAAACTTTCATGAATTGGGCCATTTCTAGAATTAAGTTAACAATTCATTATATGTTTACCATGAGGATTAAAGTCTGCCTCGTAAATTATCCTGATGGGCACTTTGCACAAAGTAAGCCCTGCCTAAGCTGATGTTCTCAGACTCACTCTGCCCCACTGCCAAGCTGGCCCAGACCGGTCAGCAAGCATGTGCACACACCATATTCTTAGCAGCTGAAAGTCTGCCTGTACGTCCAGCTTTTGTGCTTCCAGCTCTTGTCCCGCATTCTGCCCTGCCACACTTGATCCCTTCTTTGATCGTTATTTGGCTAGGATTGTTTTGGAAGAAAAGTTGTGCACTCATACAAAAAAATTTGAGAATATAGTATAAGCTATCTAATAAGAATTCTGTTACTGGCTGTTCTGATATGAGGAGTCATTTTATGGTTTATGCCTAGCCAACCACATGATTCCTGTTCAGCTGTGCAAACTGTTTTTTCATTAAAGATTATGTTCCACTTAGTTGATGTCGGGAGCCCAGAATAGGCAGGACAGGTTTGATGTGGATGGCAGGGCGGTCCATAGGTTTGATGTGGATGGCACAGAGTGTTTGAAATGTTTAGAAATAATGTGTGACTGTTGTCAAATATATCCTCTTTTGCAGTTAATGGACAGATTCTTATTTGAGCTGGAGTTTATGTTCCAGCTCCAAGAAAGATTTTTAGGTGCATGGAAATATAGTGTGGAGTTATTTCAAAGCAAGAATTAACATAAAAGCTAAAAGCAACATTTTCTTTTTACCTGTTACCTGCGTAATTGAATTGATTATTGTGGAGGAGAGCAGGTTGGTGTCTCTTGTTGTCAAAGATTGCATTTGGAAGATAAGCTCCTTTGAGAACTTGTAACGTGCACATCCTCAGATGGGACATCCTCATTCCAACCAGCTTGTGGTCCTCTACACAGTGTCTGCCAAACAGCTTTTAAGGGCAAATAAAACGTTCTTTCTGAGTAATTGTTACCTGGATTTCTGAAACAAAATAGAACTTAATAGGAGTGTTGTTGGTCTTTTAGGCTGTGGGTAACTCTAGAACTGGGCTTTTCCATTTGTGGCAGGGGTCTTGTTTCCAGGGCAGCTTATAGCTTTCTGGACTTCGGCAGCCTCTCGCATACATCATGTTTACGTCCTTTCTTCCTTCCTCCTGTTCTCCCATCTCTATTTTTCTCCTGTTATTTTTGCATGTTCAGTTTTTATTTAACCTCTGAGGGGTAGTCCTGGAGGTTGTCTGTAGAAATTGAGGTTCCAGATAGAAGATCCTTTATCTTCCTTTTGATCAGCATTAACTTGTTTGTTTCAGAATATTTGGTGAATGCTGCTGTGATGACACTAGTGTAAATAATAATGTAAGACATTCTGCTGGCTTTGGGTAGGTGTAGTGTTAACAATAGAGGTGGAATTAGAATGTCTGTTTAAAGCTCGTTAGGCTGACTAAGGCTGATTCATGCTAAATGTTGTGTGCATGTTTTGCCCTAAATGCTCAGCCTAGAGAAAAACCCTTGATAAGGCCATTAGGGTTTGTTCTCTTTCTGTTGGTCACTGCGACTCCTCTCCTAGCCCGAGCAAGAGGCTTCTGTCCTTGTCTTGAGCATGACCAGAGAAAGAAAATGGGAAACTTTGGCAATCTGGAAGATGGTTCAAAAGTAGAAACTAATTATTTGGACTAGGATTTTAATAATCCATCTGTAGAGGCCATCTATGAATTATTCACTGATTTATTAATTCAGCAAATGGTTATTTTCTACAACATGCTGAACACTGTTCTAGGTACTGGGTGAATAAGACAGGCAGCATTCCTGTTTTTATGGTGCTTATGCTCTAATGTCAGGAGATAAATAATAAACATGTAAACAAATTATTTCAAATAATAATAAATGCTGTGAAGAAAGTGAAACAGAGTGGGATAGAGAGTGAGTGACCGACCAGGGCGTGTGTGTGGGGCTGTTCCAGCTCACCTGGAAACGTGACGCCTTCCAAGGAGAGGGCATTCCAGCTGGGGTTTAGATGCTGATAAGGAGACAGGCAGCTGGCTAACTAGGGGGAGAGTGTTGCAGGCAGAGAAAATAGTAAGGACAGAAGTGCTGACCTGTCCAAGGGGCAGGAAGGAAGCAGAGTGGCTGCAGTGTAGTGAGCAGAGGTAGAAAATGAGAGTGGTGAGGTCGGCAGGAGCCCGTCTCACATGGCTGGGAAAATGAATTTGAATTGATTTTTACCCCAATGGGAAGCCAGTGAAGGGCTTTAATCAGAGATGTGAAATAATCTTGGTTATGCTTTCACATAAGATCACTCTGGCTCTTGTCTGGACTAATAAGAGGACTCTTGCAGCTGTGTAGGGAGAGATGACAGTGTCTTGGATTGGGACTGTAGCCCCTGGGGTTATGAGGAGTGGTTCACTGTGGACTGTGTTTTGGGATAGAATGCTCCAGGGTGAGGCTTGGAATCAAGAATGAACTGTGAGCCAGTCGTGATGGCCTCGTGGTTAAAGTTCAGTGCTCTCCACTTCAGCGGCCCGGGTTCGGTTCCTGGTCATGGAACCACACTACCTGTCTGTCAGTAGCCATCCTGTGGTGGCAGCTCACATGGAAGAACTAGAAGGACTTGGATCTAGAATATACAACTATTTAGTGGGGTTTTGGGGAGGAAGAAGAAAAAACACAGGAAGATTGGCAACAGATGTTAGCTCAGGGCAACTCTCTCCCAGCTAAGGAACCGAGGAAGAAAAAGCTAGTGAACTGGTCATTATTACTCATTACTTAAGCATTTTAGTCATTTGTCTGGATTATTGTCTGAGAAACCGGAGAGACAAAAATAGAATAGACTTGACAGGTAGCACAGGACCTAGTCAGAACCTCTATTTTCTTATCTCTAAAGTAGAGCTGGAATCTCTGCTGTAGGTGCTTGAGGATGAACTGGTTCATGTATTTAAAGGCTCATGTTCTTCTGCCTGCGAGAAGAGTTTTCATACATTAAGATTCTCAGATTTTTCAAAAGCTTTATGCAGTTTTTGGTCTCGTAATAGGGCTTTTAGGGAAGATTTTGAATTATTCTCTCTGTTGTACTTTTGAAATTTGCCATAGTATATGGAGGTCACTAGGGAAGTTGATAGCAGAACCCAGGTTAATCTTCAAAGACATTTTAGTCTGAACCTATTTAGAACCCAGTGTAAATCGTCTTTATAGATAATCCTTCCTTCATTTAATAGCTTTCTATATTTAAAAGACAGCACCATTTAGCTAAGAATATTCAGGTTATAAATGACTCAACTACTGTTTAAATTTAATGTCTATTTTAAAATAGGTTGTTGGGTTAGAGTGGAAATATCTGCTCTCCTCCATTATCAGCTGTGTCAGTTCATTTCTCCTGTTTGGTATGTGAAGATGTCAGTCACTTCTGTTGACTCCCTCTTCTTTTCTTATCCCCAGAGGTGACCAGTCCCGGAAGAGAGCTGGGGATGAGTTGGCTTATAGTAAGTAATGATACTCCTCACCATCTTGATGGTTTGGTGGTGTAGGGCAGCCACTGGTGGTGACGCGCAGTGAGTATGAGGATGTCCGCGGTGTTCTTGATGGCAGTCTTAGAAGGCTCTGTGTGCTCGAGGTCAGAGTGTTCCACACGCTGTGGCAGCTCTCGAGTCCAGCTGGCTGTGGTGCTTCTCAGGCAGTTGTCACGAGGCTGCCACGTGCTTTAGTGTCTCTTAGAATGGGATGATGACCCAGTCTCAGTCCATGATCTAGCCCCCTTTCACTTCTCTCAAAACCATACGGTTTTCAGTTTTGGGGTTTTTGAAGAATGTCCTTTTGGGGATTGCGAGAGGGATCAGAAATATGTGTGAAATATACACATTCCTACCATTATCAGATGCTGTCTGCTATTCATACTTTTTCCTGTTCCGATATTTTCTTTCAGACAGCTCGTCAGCATGTGCAAGTTCCAGAGGGTACAGATAGTGAATGTGTTGAATGTACTTTCCTTCCTGAAAAGAGGACACACTGGAGCTGCAGAGACTATTGAGAGCACAGCGGGGTCCTGCGACACTCAGGAGCTGTCACAAAGCCCTTCTTGGAAGAAGATGTGGGACTTCTTACTTTGGTCTGTAATTTTAAAAAACAAAAAAACTAACAAAAACAAAAAACAGTCAGTTGCTGCTAGACTTGGGGATGATTTTGAAATGGGACAATCTTTTAATGAGTTTATCTACAGATTCCGTGAGGAACAAGCATCTTGAAAAGTGACCATTGCTAAATGAAATCTGGCAGCCCAAATCAGCAGCTTCCTCCAAAAATATAAGAGCAGAAGAATCGTTTTTTCCTAAAGCACTTGATTTGTTCATTTGTGGACTTGGCACTTCGGCATATTGGTTTCACACATCAAGATATCTTTTGCTTTAAAAATCAAGAGGATCATTACAATACAGTATTTTTCACCCATAACCAAAACAAACCCTTTTAAAAGAGTTGGTCTTTGTTTAGCATTAGAAAGTCTCGTTAAGGGAAAATGCTAACTCTGCTTTTGCTATAATTTTCCCCATAACTTTTCCCCCATTAGTTCACAACCTTCTTCTACTCTGTGCCTTGAGCTTTGTGCACTTTGCAACTCTGTGACCATGTTGTGAAACTCACAAATGCTTCCTGAAAAAGCGTGTGGTACCACAGGCTAACCCACCACGTCAGGTGTGACTGTAACGGGATGCTCAGTAAGCGGGAGAATAGAAGCGTGTGGCACGTTGGTCAGACCTCCCCTTCTTCACCGCGGCGTCTTCACGTTGACGTTGGGGACCAACTCTTGTAGAACATTTCCATTCCCTCTGTCACTTCATGTGATTTCACCAGCTGCTGTCGTATTGCATTACGCAGGTTTAGGGCTGGGCAGTAGCTTAGCATTAGAGCTGCCCTTTTTAGTGTTGTTGAGAATTAGCCAACGGTGAAAGCTGGTTCCTTGGCGCTCTAGGAAG
Organism: Equus caballus; assembly: GCF_041296265.1. Classification (NCBI taxonomy): domain Eukaryota; kingdom Metazoa; phylum Chordata; class Mammalia; order Perissodactyla; family Equidae; genus Equus; species Equus caballus. Next base: position 14,456,257 of record NC_091684.1, read on the forward strand.
CAGATACGGTTATTAAATCCAAATATAATCAATGGCGTGGGATTCCTGGTCCATTTCATTTTAAATGGGTGAGGTAAGTACTTAAAAAAAAGTCTGCAGTCTGCATCTTTTAAACGTTATATTCGAGTATAATAGAGAAGTAGCTATGCTGTTTTAAGGCTCCTTTTCAGCTGTAGCAAAGCTATATTTTCTGTTTTTCTACACCCACAGTGCTATTTAGTTCCATATAAAAGACTCTGAAGCTTATTCTAGGTGTTTTTGAAAGGCAAAGAAAAATAGAAAGATGTGGCAAGGGAAAACTATTTTTCTTCTCAATTTTGCTTGAATCTAAGTTGAACATATGCTTGACTCTATTCAGCTATGTCAGACTAATATTTACCTCTTTAGAAAACTTAGGGCAGACAAAGAAGACATCATGGATGCTGGCACACTTCTGATTTGCGGGTTTTTCATAGAGTTGCCTCTGCCACTTCAGTTTGTCCTTTTTTTGTGGAGTGGGGTGGGTGGGTGAGTTAGAAGTGTGATATTGGGAGCCACTAGGTCATCTAATAGAAGCCCTCTATTTGTAAAATTGTTATTCAAAGAAGTAAAAGTAAATGTTGTCAGATTGATTTTTTTTTAAGTACTTATCAACCAGAGTTGGATTTTGAATTGGACCCATTTAACTCTATGAGCATCTTGGATTGTATTGATAAACACTGAATTACTGTAGGAATCACTATACCCTGTACACTTTGATTTGCTACACCAGTAACATTCTGGTATCAAGGAAGAATTCCATTTTATCATGAAAGCCAAATTTTACTTTTCTCAGTGGAATGCTTACTGCAGGCTTATAAAGAACACTTGCACCTGGAGTCTCTCCTGAGTGGTTTTAATAATATTTCTGAAAGGAACAGAATTGGAATGTTTCTTTAAATGTGGATGAATTCTTCAGTATCCTAATAATATGCCGAAATGCTTTTTCTGGGAAAGAGTGTTCTTCTTTGGCCAACAATGGAACTTTCCCTATAAAGCATTGTATTATGATGTGAATTGGCATTAAAACCTTTGGATGCTTTTGCATTATTAAGTTAATGGAGAAATATTTTATATTGTTTTCTTTTTATTATTATGTATGTGTTAACAAAAAGTTGGCAGTGTAAAGTTTGCAAAATTTAATTTCTCTAAATTTTTGCACAGTGATTACAACCAGCTATGGGCCAGGGCTTGGTACTGCAAAGCCGTGATTGGAAGGCTCTGTAGAGAAAATACACGCATTCTCCCAGTGCATGTGACCTGGTTGTTACTCATCTTGGCCCCTTGAGGTACATCGTATGAAAAACCTATTTATTTCAAGTCGAAATTGACCTTGCTTACTTAATTGGGATTCTTAACAACATTTCTAGTTTGCAACATGAGAGGAAATCAGATTTGCCCTCCATTTTGTATTGAGTAAGCACTGTTTGCCAGAAGTATTTTCTTCTCATGTTCACTTGTGTTCTTCTTGCCAGTACAGTATATAGTTTCTCCACCCCAGTTAAATACTGGCTTTTGTGGGGCCCAGATCATTGAAGACAGAAAATCGCACATGCAAGGCTGGTGGTCTCATTAGTCGACACGTGCAGTTGATGTGGCTCAACTGACTAGCGTGTGTGTGCAGCCTGGAACTAGACCCTCCGAAAGAAAGCCAGTTCAGTCACTTGAAATCATGCCATGGAAAAGTAAATAGATGATAATTGTTTCCAGAGACAGTACTTATTTTAAAGGTTGGCCTTAAGCTTCAGTAACAGTGTCATCTCATGTCCTCTGTTGTCACAGCTGCACCCTAACCCGACAGGAAGTACTGCTTTGTTTTCTGTGGGCAGAAAGCAAAATCTGATGTAGTGACTCTTGACCCAGTAGTTCTTAGGTAGAGTTAGTGAGAAGAGACACAAACCTGGATGCGTGAGTTGTGCATTATTAACTTTGGTGGGAAAGTTACCTTTTTTCCTGTCCCTTTTACAAGTTTGAGGCAGTTCCCCTCCCTTTCTTTGAGGTATAGGATGAAAACTGATTTTTGAGTAGGTGAGATTGTAGAAGAATGGATGCCCGTGGCCATTAACACTGCACAGGCATCTTCAGCGCGGCAGCCCTGTAAAGCTGCCACCCCCCTTGCTGTATGCCGTGCTTTCTGTTGGGTTGCAAATTTGCACACATAAAGAATTCCTCAGGAAGAGTTTGCACATGCATCACCTCACAATATTCTGTACTGACCAAACAAAGGATTTGAAAGTTTTTCAGCACGGAAGGAGAACTTGAGAGTGGTGGTCTGTGCACACATACTAGCAAAGGTAGTGGTGATCCAGCAAACACGGTTGTTTGTGCAGTAACAGAGTGAGCAGGAGCACTTGTATCATAGTATTTAAATAAGCCTGTTTAATCTCCCAGAGTAACGCTTCCAGATCACCTTTTTCTCATTGAGGCTAGCTGTATTTTCTTCTGTGTTTTTTGTGTTTTATTGCAGTTAATTATTTCCATGATGATTATTCAAGAGGCATTTCCCTTGAGCTAAAACTCAGTTGTTTAATAAGCACCTAGTATTAAAAAAACTAAACATTGTTTTATGAATATACACTAATCTGAAATATTAAAAAAAACTTTACAACTAAAAAGCAAAACAAAAAACCTATGTTAGCTATCCAGTCATTGTTTGGATGTTTTGGTTGATTTTTTTATGGTGTCTCATTGAGGTTCTTAGCTCAGAATATTATGTTTACTTTAATCCAGGTCTAGGCCTCTTAAGGGGCTTTAAATTTTAAGATCAGAATGTGAATCCCTTGACCAACACCTGTAAGAGGTTTATAAGGTCTTTTTGACTGTGATTACTGTTTTCAGTAAGCTTACATGAGATGAAGTTCGTGCTTATCAAACTTAAAATAGAGGTCACAGGAGTTCATAGAGAAATGGCTCTCCTATTACTTTCATTACCTTGTTGAAATTTGCCCCAGTTTCCGGCCATCAGAATATATGAAAGGACCCCTGTTCTTTTCCGAGGGAAATGATTCTTCTTCTGTCCTTACTGTTTATTAACTAAGTCACTGATACTTTCCCTCCTGCACTGGCCAAGACCCTTTTCGAACCTCTTGTCAGAGCCGAGTGGCACAAGTACATACACTATTTCTGCTTATGTTGATGGAGTGGCTGTGGGAGCATTAAAGAAAATGCTAATCAGAGGTACATTCTTATAGGACCCTAGCATATATTGCACCCATGCTGGTTGGAGATTATCTTCGTTTCTGGTTGGACTGCATTGTTTAGAAAAATGTTAATGGCTTACAATTCTGGGAATTTTTAGTGTGGCTCTGGGGTGAATTCTGTGGTTTGAAAAAAATAAATATTTTGTATTGATTCTCACATGTCATTTCAATGTTGTGACTATGTACTAAATGCAATAAGACTGTGGATATTCTTTTAGAAGGATATGTTTTGTTAAACAGATGGCAATTTAATTGCTGTCATTAGTCCCGTTTGTTAATATTATAGCCATGCTATTCAGGAGAAATTATTCAAATGTGAAGTTGTGGGAAGCTATGGCTGGAAACAGGAATGCTTAGGAAGAAATGGGAGGTCAAATGCAGACAAGAGGCGTTTGCCACCCACCAGCACAGCCAGAGTGAGAAGGAAGCAATGAAGTCTTGTCCCTGGTGGTGCTTGTTTGTTGGAAAGCATTAGAACCTGGTGTTCTGTGCGTCAGCTCTGAGTAATCCAAGAAAAACAAAATGGTGGGTGAAACTCTTATTGACCGGGGATGCAAAGCTGACTTTGGCTCTGACCTTTAACTCTTGATGGATTTTGAATCACTCGTTCTGTATTAGAGTGTAAACCATCACTCTAAAACATTGTGGTTATTGAAATAAATCTTGTACAGATGTCCTTGGCCTTGTTATATTGATACCTGGTTCACTGGAACTTTGTTATAATACAGAACATAGGATTTTGCTTACAGTACATTCAGTTGCCTCCTAAACCGTAACCACACTCGGCATGTGTCTGTTCTGCCGTGGTTCATTAGCCCGCAGGGCAGTGTCCATCTCGACCTGTGTACCAGTGAAGAGAACTGTGCGTGTGTGTTTCACTGTGTACATATAATCACATATTCTATATACACGTATAGTATATATGCATATGGACAGATATATGTAGTTTTTCTTTTTTAAACAGTGACACATTGTGGGCCTTTAATTAAAACTTGCTGACTTGGGGGTCTTTTGCATTGATTATACTGTGCTTTTTAAAAATAACCCCTTGTGTTTTCTTGCTGTGAAATTAGTAATATTCCCTACGTTTTTTTGTAGTCATTCTACACAGTTTTAGTTTCTCTCGCTGTCTCTGACCTCAGAATGCTGGTTCTCCTCCTCTTTTTATGACCTGAGCTGTGCTTGGATGACCACACACAGTAGGATGCGGTGACTGTCTTTTCTTTTTCTCTGCATTTGGATCACTTGACAGTTTACTTCTTCAGCTTTTTTTTTTTCTCTCAGCCAAGTAGGGAGCTGTTTAAATCCTCTCCTTTCTCAGCAATTTTTTTTACTGAGTATAAAACTTTTCTACTAGACCCAGTTTTTTGTATGTGTTTATGTTTAATTTATTTCCTTTATTGGCTTATTTCTCAATAATCCAAAATTCTAAAACATTCTGAGTTTCAAAAAACTTGACATAGTAGAAAAAAATATCATACATAGGATTTGAGAGCAAAAGTTTAAATATTGGAGGCCGGCCCAGTGGCACAGTGGTTAAGTTCATGCACTTGGCTTCAGTGGCCTAGGGTTCACAGGTTTGGATCCCAGGCATGGACCCACACCACTCATTAAGCCACACTGTGGTGGAGTCCCACATAAAATAGAGGCGGATTGGCACAGATGTTAGCTCAGTGACAATCTTCCTCAAGCAGAAAAAAGGAAGATTGTCAACAGATGTTAGCTCAGGGCCAGTCTTCCTCACACACACAAAAGTTTAAATATCAGCTTAACTAGTTGTATGTTCTTGGGTGGGTTATTTTTCTGAATCTCAGTTTCCCAGTATTAAGTCTTTTTCCCTCCCCAAATTACTGGTGATAGAGAGCCTCTATATATGGCAACGGGCTTAATTTGCCAGAAGGAGATAACAATTCTAAACTTAATTATGCACCTAAGTGACTGATAATATTCCTCATAATATGTTTTTTTTAAAAAATGGCCACAAGTACAAGGAGAAATAGATTAATCTACCAGTACAATAGGCATTTTCAACACACCTCCTACATTAATTAATAGATCATGCAGAAGACAAAATCATGATTATTAAGGGCCTACAAGATTTAAATAGCACAGCTAATAAATTTGATCTGATGGAGAATAGGAAAATAAGCACTTTTTGCAAACCAAATCTAACATTGTATTTAAAGTATAACATGATGACCGAATTGGGTTCATCTCAGGAATGCAAATTGGTTAATTTTTAGAAATCATTTGTGTCTCAACCATTAACGGATTAACATTGTATGATCAGATTAACTCTGAAAATCCAAAAAATCTACAAGGCAAATTAAAAGGCTTAAGAGTTGATCAAGGTTGCTGGAACTAAATCAATATGCAAATGTCAGTTACGTTTCCGTGCACCAGCTACAAGCTGTAATGGTTTTAAGACTTTTTAAATGTAATTAAGAATTTACAGTAGGAATAAAAAATATAAAGCACTTAAGAATAAATCTTAATAAAAGGCGTATAAGCCTGTTAATGAGAAAATGATACTAAAAAGCCTCCACCTTTATTGACCTAAATAAATGGAGAGACTGTGATGGATAAGATCATCATCTGGGTCTCAACCGTTTCTCCAGTTGGTTAATAGATTAATGCAATTTTAACAAAAATTTCCAATAGTTTTCATTGTGGTACTTGACAAGGTGATCCTAAAATACACATGGAAGGGCAAAGGGCCAAGGATATCCAAGATGCTCCAAAAAAGAATGCAGTGTGAGGGGAACTAGCACTACCAAATTATCAAACTTATTGTAAAACATAGTGATTAAAACAATGAAATTGGTACGGAGATTACAAGTAGATGAACGGACAAGAATAAAGAGCTCAGAAACTGACCCACTCGTGTACAGGAACTTAATTTTTAAAAGGGCAGTTATTGCATATCAGTGGGCAGGAAGATGGGTTATTTAGTAAATGGGGCTTCAGTCATTGTTCACAAAGGGGAAAAATGAATGTAGACCTCTGCCTTGCACCAGGCGCCAGTCAGTACCCAGGTGGATTAAGGATTTACATAGGAAGGCTAAAACTATAAAACTTTTAGAAGATAATATAGAAGAATTTTTTTATGACTTTGGGGAAGTGAAGGATTTTGTAAACAAGATAGAAAGTGCAAACCATTAATTATTAACATAAATGATTTGGCTACATTGATAGTATTTTTGTTTACTAAACATGCCATGGAGTGAGAAAATAAGCCCAAACTGGAATGAGATACAGATAATCAGAATAAATTGATAACTGTTAAAGAGCACCTGAATGCAAGTCAGTAACAAAACAACTTGGGAGAGAAATGGGCAAAACAGACAAGCAGGCATTTCACAGAAGAAACAGAAATGGCCCATAAGCATGAAAAGATGCCCACCCTTAATAATCAGGACATGCACATTGAAACCATAAAGAAATACCACTTCCTATCCACCAAATTGGCAGCAACTAAAAAGTCACAAATTACCAACAATTGGAAAGATTATAACAACAGGAACTTTCATCTGCTGCTGTTGGCATGTAGGTTGGTACTACCACTTTGGAAAACAGTATTATCCAGTGAAGTTGAACACAGGTATATCTTCTACCTATACCAGGATTTAAGCTTGTAGAGAAACTCTTGTGTGGGTGTATCACCCAGGAAACATGCACAGGAATGGTCACAACAGCATTATTTGTAATAACCAAAAAGGGAGAGGGAAGGAGAGAGCCAAATGCCCATTCACGGTATGATGAATAAATAAGGTACGTGAGTGCAACAGGATTCTGCAGAGCAGTAAGTGCCCTCTAGAGCTTTGAGCATCAACATGTGTGGATCTCAGAAACCATGTTGTTAAAGAAGCAAGTCAGAAGAATACAGTCAGCCTGGGTACCTTTATATAAAAGTTCAAAAACAGGAAAAACTATATTGTTTAGGGATTGAGAGGTAGTAAAGCTGAAAAGAAAAGAGAATTATTAACATTCAAGATCATGGTTTCCTTGGTGGGGTGGAGAGGAATGAGAGCAGAGAGGTGCACAGGGGCTATTTATAAAAGCACTTGATAATAGGAACATTTTGACCATTGTAAACATGTTGGTTCTTGAGTTAATATGTAAATTCAGTGCAAAGCCAATCCAAATGCCAGAGTATTTATTTTTAATACATATTAGGGGCTGGCTCCAGGGCCGAGTGGTTAAGTTTGCACGCTCCACTGCGGCAGCCCAGGGTTCAGATCCTGGGCACATTGAGTCGGCGTCGCACATCCCACAACTAGAAGGACCTGCAACTAAGATATACAACTGTGTACGGGGGCAGGGTTGGGGAGATAAAGCAGAGAAAAATAAAAAGAAAAGAAAAAAGATTGGCAACAGTTGTTAGCCCAGGTGCCAATAAAAAAAAATACGTATTAAAAATTCACATGAAATCATAAACAGATGAAAATAGGAAAATCTTCGTTGAAAGAAGGGGAAAAAAGGGAGGAACTTGCTATACCAAAAAGCTTTTTTTTTTTTTTCTTTTGAGGAAGATTTCCCCTGAGCTAACATCTGTGCCAATCTTCCTCTATTTTGTATGTGGGTCTCTGCCACAGCATGGCTGACAAGTGGTGTAGGTCTGTGCTCGGGATCTGAACCTGCCAACCTGGGCTGTAGAAGTAGAGTACGCCGAACTTAAGCACTATGCCACAGGGCTGGCCCCCCAAAAGTAATTTTTTAAAAAGTGCAGTTAAATTTTTACACTGGTATAAAAATAGACAAGTTAATGGAAAACAGTTAAAAAAAATAGAAAACCTCAAATACTGTTAAGAATTCAGAGTATGTTAAAGGTGGCATTTTGAAATACCACCATGATGGATTATTCAGTGAAAGGTGCTGGTATAACTGGAGAAAATTAAGTTGATTCCCATAATACCATTCACCAAAAGAAACTGCAGAGACTAAAAATTATAAAAGAATTAGTTATAAAAATTAGAAGACAATATAGTTAATATTTTCTTGGGATCAGAGAAGTTTGTTCTAAGGATATAAACGAGGGCATGAAATAGAACCATGTGTAAACCAGACAGTCCCCTGTCTGCACGCGACGGAGCACCACTCCCAGCAGGTGTACATAGACATATATATTTTTTAATTAATGTTTATGTATTATACTAATACACGTAAGAAAAAATAGAAGAAAGATGAGGTGAAAAATGTTTAAAAATATTTTGTGTGTATTGTAAAAATACCTTTTTGCTCTTTCTAAAAAAATTTCTTTTAGTGAGATATATGATTAAAAATGCTTCATTATTTTTGAAACTCCTAGTTTTAACACTTTATAATAAAAACTACTTAATATTTGGTTCTAAGGTAAGTTTATTTTAATGCTAGGTTTTAATGGCTATTGTAGCTGAAAAAGCTACTTGCTTAAGATCTGTGGATCCACATGACTGCTTACTGAAAAACAACGCTCTTCAATTCCATCCTCTAGTCTTAAAAAAGTGTTTGTTGAAATCTTTATAATAAATTGCCGTCTTTCTCACTGTCGGTAACTTGTTCTCACGCATTAATTGCAAGTGTGGCATTTTTATTATTGGTAACAAATGGGTTCAAAACCTACTGAGACACATTTTTGGATTTCATTTCCCAAGTTTTTGTGCACTTATGAGAGTTTTTGTCGGTGACAATTTTGGGCAACACTTTTTCATAAAGCTGGAAGCATGTCTAACCATTTTCAAAATGCTCTTCACATGAATTTCTTTTGGAAAAATAGCTACTTTCTTACTCATTGTTAGTATATCATCTTTACCTTGAAAGGTCGGATAAACTCTGTTTGGTTTTTTAAAATACCTTTTAGATTGCATATTACTGATAAGTACTGTCACTACAAGAAATGTTGGCAAATTGCAAACATTTGTCTTTTTATCAATAAAAATATGTAACATGTTAAGTTTGACAATACTTTTAAGAATGTTACCATGAGATAACCAGCAAACCTCTTTTGGTGTTTAAATTTCCGCATCTCGTAAAAGATTATAAAGATGCTCTTAGGTAAGATGATAAAATCTCTGTGTCCAGCTGCCTCGTAGGGGCACATGAACGACAATATTCTGGAAGAGGATGGCGCATCGTCAGCCCCTCTGTGTGTGGAGCGCTTCCTGCTCCTTTCACGGTACCTCTCTGTGCTACCTGACCACTTACATGTGCAGTGTGTATATTCAGTTCTGGTAAAGCTGCTTTACTCTTAAAAACATATATAACTCACATGTTTTCTTCCTGCACCTGTGTGGATCATCTTGTTTTCTTTGGAGACCACTAGCTCCAACATGAAGGGAGATTTGCTATCTCACAGAAGTCCCATGGTTGGGCACTTCCAGGGCTGGCAAATACAGCAACTTAAGGACATCATCCAGGACCTAGGTTTCTTCTAGCTTTCTGCTGTGCCAGCCTCAATAAGTTAGCTTTGTCCCTCAGGGTCCTCACTTGGCTGCTGCAGTAGTCAGACATGACCCCAAGCAGTGGAGAGGAAGGCCTCTTTGTTCCCAGCATCTTTATTTAAGAACGAGTTAGTTTCCCAGAAGCCCATCAGCATAGTTCCCCTCACTTTTTTTTTTTTTTTTTTTGGTCCCCCAATTCCCCCAGTACATAGTTGTATATTTTAGTTGTGGGTCCTTCTAGCTGTGGTGTGAGGGTTGCCACCTCAGCATGGCCTAATGAGTGGTGCCATGTCCGCACCCAGGATCTGAACCAGCGAAACCCTGGGCCACCAAAGCGGAGTGCACGAATATAACCACTTGGCCATGGGGCTGGCCCCATCCCCTCACTTTGTGTTAGGGAAGTTGGGATGCGTGAACATGCCCAAACTGATAACTGGGAAGGAGAATGGACCACCATGGTAGACTCACGCTAAATACGTCTCACCTCTTGTGGGCTGTGGCTGGGCTCAACCTCCCAGTGGTCTGAGGAGGAGATACTGAATACAGTGGGATCTGTTAGGAAGGTGGAAGGGAGGAACGGCTGTTGGCAACTGTGGGTTGCATGAACCTACCACACAGGACAATGACGACTGCTAATTGGGAGCCTTTGGGAGATGGCAAAGACAAACCAAAAAAAACCTCCTCTGGTTCCACAGCACTTCATTTTCCACACGTACACAAATACACATCAACTCTTTCCACCTCTCCGTCAGAATGAACTGATGTGCTTTTGTTTGAAAGTCATGGTGGTCCAGATCTAGAATCCATAAACGACAAAGAATGTAGTCACACTCCTGACTGGAATAGCCAGGGAGCTATAAATAAGATGAAGAGCTGGAAAGAGCTGGAGCTCGCTGAACATAGGCCAAAGAAAAAGTCTCTGGCTGGAAAAGAAAGTGCTCTCTTGGGTATGTCTAGTTTCACCCGTGACAAAGCTAAGTAGGATGCTGGTATGTAACAATGTAAAGGTGAGAGGCCATTGGGGAACAAAAATAGGACCATGCCAGTTGAGCTGGTTCTTGGTGAACACATCCTCTCTCAATGAAAAAAGACAGTTCAGATAACAAAGGAGAGGGGAAGGGAATAGATGAGAAGGGGGCACCTACCGTATGGGGATGGCTGCAATTTCCTGGATACCTGCCTGTGTGGCAGGTGCGTTACGCACATTGTAAGAGCAGTCTAAGTGAGACATTTATTAGCCCCACTCCATACATGTGTGGTAGGCAGTTTCTGACACAGCCTCCAATGATGCCCACCTCCTGGGACTCACACCCTTGTGTCATCCCATCCCCTTGCGTGCGAGCTGGACCTAATGACTCACTTCTAATGCAGAGAATGCAGCAAAAGTTAGGATGTCTCTTCTGTGATTAGATCACAGGAGTCTGTGACATCTATCTGGTGTGCTCCCTCTCGCCCTTCTCATGCGCCTGCTCTAACGGAGAGGGCCACCTGGCAAGGAACTGAGGGTAGCATTCAGCAGACAGCCAGCAAGGAGCTGAGACTGTCCGTCTAACAGCCCGCAACGAACTGAATCCTGCCAACAACCACTGAGTGAACTTGGAGGTGGATCTTGCCCCCGCTGAACCTTGAGATGATTTCTACCCCAGCCAGCACCTTGATTGTAGCTTTTTGAGAGATGCTGAAACAGAACTTCAGCTCTGTCCAGATTCCTGACCCATGGAAACCATGAGATCATATGTGTGTGGTGCTTTAAGCCACTAAGTTTTGGAGTAGTTTGTTACCCAGAGATAGCTAACTATTACCAGATAGCCAAGATGTCAGAGATTTAAATAACTTGCCCAAAGTCGCATAGTAGGGGCAGATTTGAACCCTTGTCTGTCACAGTGCTTTTGCTCCCTCCTGGCAGCATCCAGTGTAGGTAAACCGTGTCCCATGGACCTCTGTTTAGTTAGAGGCTGTGCATTCTTTTTTTTTTTTAAAGATGGGCTGAGCTAACAACTGTTGCCAATCTTCTTCTTTTTTCTTCCTCTTCTCCCCAAAGCCCCCCAGTACATAGTTGTAGATTCTAGTTGTAAGTGCCTCTGGTGGTGCTATGTGGGATGCTGCCTCAGTATGGCCTGATGAACAGTGCCATGTCTGCGCCCAGGATCTGAACCAGTGAACCCTGGGCCTCCAAGGCGGAGCTCATGAACTTAACCACTCCGCCACAGGCTGGCCCCAATGCTGTGCATTCTTAAGACCCCCCAATCATACCTCCCCAGCCAGGGCTGTTAAACCAGCCTATAATAACCTCAGGAGAGTCAACCTTCTCAACTGAGATGCCACGAGAGGAGCCCTACAGAAAATGATTCGAATAATTTTTTTCACTTTTTCCAAGGATGGTAAACTTCTAGATGCACAGAGGGAGGTTCCACATAATGGATGCCTTAGGGCCTAAGGGCTTAATTTTGTCCAGGAACCAGGCTGTGGGGAGAAGGAAGCAGAGAACGGGAAAGTCATGAGGTGTGTTGTGGGGAGAAAAATCTGGTTCCATGCCTTGGGTATCCTCTAGAAAAGAGAGTTTCCTCATGAAGCAGCCTAAAAAGCTACCACGGAGGCCAGGAACTCCCCATATGCCAGGGTCCTGCTGGGGCCAGCTGAGGCCGGTCCCCTCTCTGCCTTCCCCCAGCCCAGGGCTCCACCCGGGTGATAACAGGGAGGCCAGATTGGGTTCTGAGGGCTCTTGCATTGTCCCGGGGTTCCCGAGGTGGGCGGGGCCCGCGTGGAAGGCCCGGGGAGCGGCGGGACCCTGCTCTGGGCAGGGCGGTGGAGCGGCGCCCACCTCTGCTTGTTCAGCTCGGCCCTGCGGGGTCACTCGCCAGGCTTCCCCTCCTCGCCTCCCCTGATGACTCCCTGGCTGCCTCCAAAGGGGGCGCTTTCTCTGGGGATGGCCCGAGTGCGGCACCGCTCTCGGGAGGAGGGGCTGCAGAGGCGAAGGGGGCTTCCTGCCACCTCAGAGGGCGTCCCTAGGCCCTGGCCCCAGGCAGAAAGCCGTGCCAGCCCAAGTGCTTGCCTCAGCCCTGCAAAGGGCGGCGTGCGTCCCGCGCCTGGCAGACGGGCATGGACGCATCTCTTACAGGCGCAGTTCCCGGCTCTCTGCAAAATCCCCTCCCGGCACGTCTTAGGCAGAGCTGAGGCCATCCTATAACAAGAGGTCGTCGGTGTGGGCTTGTCCTGCAGGGACCGGCTGAGGACGGTCAAAGCCCCAGCTCTGGAGGATTCAACGCCATGCAGGGTTGGAGGTGGGGCTCCTGGGGTTGGGGTCTGGAGCCCGCCTCAACCTTCCTGGCTGGCTGAGGCCAGGCCGGAGCATCGCGAGCGCAGAATCCAGGCCCCACCCACAAACCGACCAGCACCCACTTTCCTCTCACGGCTTTACTGCAGCCTGACCTCAGAAGTCCTGGGTTTTCCGAGTCGAGTCCGTGTCTCCTTCTGGGGAGATTTCTCTCCACGTAGTTGCTGCCTCGTTTCCTGACCTCCTAGACTAGTGATGCATGGTCCTTATTGGGACCAGCCCCTCAGGCAGCGCCTGCCAATTGGTGCGAAGTCGGAGGGAGCCCGTGAAAGTCGGAGATTTCAGGGAGCGTTTTTCAGCTGTGTGGGTTCTTTCCGTGTGATTGTGATGTCCATACACCTGAGAGCGCCCCTCAGGACACCTGTCAAGTACTTCATGCTTCCCCAGACGCTTCGTCTGTCACCTGGCCCTTACAGTTAGGCAGGCTGAAGTCATGACCTCTGGATGTAGTGGCAAAACTTGAGCTTTGGAGTTATAACAATCAGGGCTCAGTCCGGCTCTGTTCTGTGCACAAAGTGATGTGCTTGGAGCCGGTCACCTGTTCGAGCCTCAATCTCCTGCATGTGAAGCGGAGATCATTCCACCCAGGAGGCAAGGATGCACTGCGTGGAAGTCGCCTCGCACAGGGCGGGCGCCGAGCAGGCCCCCGGTCACAGTCAGATGTCTCCCGAGTAGCCGAGACTCAGAGCTGGGCTCAAGCCCACATAGCTAGTTAGTGCAGTCATGCCAAGCGGGGTCTCCCAGGTATGAAGGAGGCCTGGGTGGAGTGACCAGAATCATTTCCCCAGTCCTGGAGACCATCTGCCAAATAAAAGGACCCTTTTAGGGAGGCCGCTTCCCAGTTTTTCTTTCTGCCTGTGACCTGCCACCAAGACCAATTAGGTTTGCCGGCTGCTGTTTGTGAAGAGAAAGGCACATCATGAGGGGAGGTGCTCAGCTTCCTGCGTGCAAGGGAGGTTGGATATGTATCAAATTCATCCAATGGCTTTAACCCAAGAGAAGTTTAACAGAAGAATTCAGGGCTGAGACTGAATTCTACTCGATAGCGTTTGAGTTTGAATTTTGTTTCTCAAAAGCCTGGTGCACCCCACTGATTTGGACGGTGAGAAGCATTTACGGCTTGGAGAACAGACGGCTTGTTGAGTGGACCACTCCTCCCGTTGGGATCAAAGGCCAGAGGATACACAGAATTCTGTTGTTCTTACCAACCTTCTTCCCCATGAGACGGAACACATTAAAGCAGCAATCAGAAACATTGGGACCTAGGGGCTGTCTCTGTGGCCGAGTGGTTAAGTTGGCGAGTTCTGTTTTGTTGGCCCAGGGTTTGGCCAGTTTGGATCCTGGGCACAGACCTAGTACCACTCATCAAGCCATGCTGAGGTGGCATCCCACATAGCAGAGCCAGAAGACCCTATAACTAGAATATGCACCTATGTACTGGGAGGCTTTGGGGAGAAGAAGAAGAAAAAAAATGGATTGGCAACAGATGTCAGCTCAGGGCCAATCTTTAAAAAAAAAAAAAAAAAACTATTTGGGCCTAAACCTTGTCTAACCTTCATACAGGATAAGAAAGAGGAGATTCAGCCCTCCAATATTGGAGGAAAAAATGGCATGAGATCTGAAAAGATGTCAAGCAGACCCATGAAATATTTTATTTCAGGAAAAAGGGAAGTTTTTGTTTTGTTTTTGTGTTAAGATGAGGCGGTCTTAACTTCTTGGGCCTGTGGTATTAATTAGGGTAAAAGTTTGGCAAAGATTGAGGCCACTCTGCAGGGCAGAGGCTGGGGCTCAGGAAGTGAGAGGACTTCTCCTAGAGCCTTTCCAGCGTTAGGTGAGCAACGGACAGAATTCCTGGATCTCACTGGGAGAAGGTGGAAGTTGAAAGCCTTCAAAATCCCGTGGACTGGAGAATAAGGACTAAATCTTCCTTGCAGAAGAATTCCAAATAATAAATTGAGAAGGAATGAGGGAAATAGAAAATCCGTTAGAACACCACAGTAATAATTGCTGCAGGCAAGAATTGAAGATGCTAAATTAGTGGGCAAAAGCTTAAGGAGAAACAGGATGATTGCATAGATTCAAAGTTATCCCTCACCCTCTCCAAAATATTTATTAGTCTGGTGGTTTTAATGCATATATACAAATTCTTTGATACTCCTACCTCCAGAAGGTGGAGCTTAATTACCTCCCCCTGAGCGTGGGCTGGACTTAGTGACTGGCTTCTAATACACAGTATGGAAAAGGGGAAATCCTAACTTCACTGTAGTGAGACCCCAGGGCAGCCCCTGATCCAAGTGGTCAAGGTTCACATCCTGGTGAGAAGTCACGCTGGTATCTTGTGCCCCCGGATACGATGCACTGAGGACGCTTCACGTCTGCAGCATTTTCCCCAAATCCAGAACCTCAGCCTACACGTGAGAAAACACTGGACAATCCAAAGTGAGGGACTTCCTACAGGACAGCTAACCGCTCCTCTTCAAAGGTGTCAAGTCATAAAAAACAGGGAAAGACCAAAAAGCTGTCACAGGTTAGGGTGACTATGGGGACGTGGCGACCAAATGCAACGTAGGATCCTGGGCTTGAAAAAGGATGTTAGTGGAAAAACTGGAGAAATCTGAATAAAATCTGTGGTTAGCAGTATTGTGCCAGTGAAGATTCTTAGTTTTGGTAAATGTAACACAATTATGGAAAGGGGACACTCGGGGAAGCTGAGGGAAGGATTTACAGAAGCTCTGTACTACTTCGCGACTCTTCGGTAAATCCAAAACTATTTCCCCAAAAAAGTTAAAAAAAATCCCATGGGTTTCTCCGAGTTATAACGGGGCATGAAAAAACAGTTCTCACAGGAATCTGAGCCTCTTTTTTTCCTCTTCTTCTCCCCAAGCCCCCCAGTACATAGTTGTGTATTCCAGCTGTGGGTCCTTCCAGTTCTGCTGTGTGGGACGCCATCTCAGCATGGCTTGACGAGCGGTGCTAGGTCTGTGCCCAGGATCCGAACCAGTGAAACCCCGGGCTACTGAAGTGGAGCACGTGAACCTAACCACTCAGCCACGGGGCCAGCCCCAGAATGTGAGCTTCTAATTCCTCTTTCAAAAGCTGGACAGGGAGCCACAATACTTCCAACATGCACGTGGCTATTGGGCCTGATGGCTGATTTCTAAACTCTGTCCTAAAAAATATCAATTTGAGATAACTTAAATGTTCATCTTTAAATTGAAGGGTCTGAACTTAAGCTGGCATGTGAACCACCTGACTTTTGTTCATAGCGTCCTCTTGCTGGCTCTGACAGTACTTTTTGGCTTCTAATCAGGGATTAGAGAACTGGATTGATGTTGGTATTACCAGCCCAGCTGTAGCTAAAATGTCACGCAAGCTATCAGGGGAAGCTTTGAAAGAGGGGCAGTTGAAGTCCTTGGCACTCAACTCCTAGCTGGGGATCTTGTCCCGGCACTGGGGGGGGGGGGGGGTCCCTCTTTTCTGGGGTCCTCACACTCTCTGCTCTCGGGCTTTCCAGGGATAACCTGGTTATCCTCAGATGCTCCCCCAGACCTGGAGTTCTCGGCTCTGCTGAAAATCATGCTGCATCCAGCTAATCCAAGGTGGCAGTGTGAAGGGGGGACTGCTTCAGAACTACAAGCACAACAAGAGGATTAAAGGCACCACACCCATCTGCTCATATGGGAAAGGACATGAAAGGGAAGAGAACAGGCATGAATGGGTGCGATCTTAGCAGGGGGCCTAGGAAAGAAGAATGGGAAAATTCAAGTGAGAGGCAGGTGCTGCGGGGAAGGTTGGATGTAAGACCATTTTTAAGAGACCAGACTATCACATCAGGCCCTGGCCACCTCCAGCTGGGAAGGCCATCGTGGGCCAGGGCCAGCGTGAGCCCTCGTGGGCAGGAGACATGAGGAGCCTGTAGAATCAGAGAGGCTCAGGGAGCAAGAGGCAGCGAGGTGCAGCTGAAAGAAGATACACTTCGGACTCAGAGATGGTTTGGGGTCAGCGAGCTCCTGGTGCTACGAGGGTGTCCCCCCGTGCAGGTCACTTCACGCTCTGAGCCTCAGTGTCTTCTGCTGCAAGAGAGTATTCTCGCCTTCACTTTTCCACGGCTTAGCTGTTTCTCAGCCTTCAGGTCTCAGAATAACAACGACTGCCACTATTGTTACTGCTTCCACTGCTACGTTTACCGAGGGTTCAGGGTGTGCTTGGCCCTGTGGGAAGCACTCTCTGTCCTCTGCCTCAACCAACAGGACTTCCGAGAGGTGCAGTTGAAAGAATACATACTTCAGACTTGGAGATGTGCTTGGGGTCAGCTAGGTCCCCGTCCTACGAGCTGTGCAACCCTGAAATTGGCCCATGGTGGCGACCGCTGGTGTTTGGGTCTGCTCAGCCTCCATTGCCCTTCTTCCTGTGATTTACTTCGAGGACGTGCTCCTCCCTGTTCAGCATGGTGTTGCAGTTTGAAGTCTGCAAAGGGCAGGAGCAGGGCCGGCCCGGTGGCACAGCAGTTAAGTGTGCACGTTCTGCTTCAGCGGCCCGGGGTTCTCCGGTTCGGATCCCGGGTGCGGACATGGCACCGCTTGGCACGCCATGCTGAGGTAGGCGTCCCACATATAAAGTGGAGGAAGATGGGCATGGATGTTAGCTCAGGGCCAGTCTTCCTCACCAAAAAGAGGAGGATTGGCAGCAGTTAGCTCAGGGCTAATCTTCCTCAAGAAAAAAAAGGGGGGGTGGGCAGGAGCTGGCCCTTCCCAAGTGTGGCGACGCCAGGGCCTGGGCTGAGCTCCTGCTGCTGAGGTCCCCAGAGCTGCTGGTGCTGACTCCTGAGGCCAGCTCCAGCTCTGCCTCACTCGGTCACCACCCTCCCTTCACCCACCACGGCCTCTCCCTCACCCGGAGGAGCGGAGGCCAGTGTGGCTTGCAGCCCAGGTGCCCTGACTGAGACACTCAGAAGACACCCCTGGGCACTCTTGCTTCAGAGCCATTCCTTCCCCATAAGTGGGGTCTTTGTTACCCACTTGGGAGCCTTTCAGAAATAAGATGTTGAAAAAATTAATTAGTGCATTTAAAAGATGAAGACGACGGTTTCTTCTCTTCTGCGCTTTCTCTCTGGAAAGAAAAGGGAGATGTTGATCCCAAACCCCAGGTTCCCAGGAACACACAGCCGGGCACAGGCTCCCTGGCAGTCCCCAGTCCTTGATCATCCACAGGCAGAGGAACCCAGGTGTCTGCTCACCCCAGCCCCCGTCCGGCACGGCCGGGCCTCTGCTCACCGTGAACAGACGCCTCTGCCTAGTGTTGGTGCCTCTCTCTCCGCCCTGGTCAGTGCTGCTTAATGAACCGCGAAACACTTCCAGCCGCTCTCCGCGGGCTGACCACTCGTAAATGACTGCCCTGGTGCCTCATGGTGAAAAATGCATCTCCAATCTCCGGGCAGCAACAGGTGTGTCTCTGTCTCCGCAGCAGGAGCTCACAGGGATGACCTGACAGCCTGGGCCCTGGTCCTCGGCGCTGGGTCTCCTGGGCTTCCAGAGGACGGGTGATGTTCCGGGAGGGGGGAGCCAGGCCACTCCAGGGAGGGAGTGGGTGGGCGATGGGCACCGTGTGGGGACCCTTGGCCGTACACACAGCGGGCTGTAACGGGGAGCAGGGGCGAGAGCAGCTCTCTAGTTACCTGCCATGTGATATGTGGATGGAGCCCCCACTGCCACCCCAGCCTCGCTGGGTCCTGAGCAGGACCCTGAATCAGGGCCTCAGTTTCTGTTCTCTAAATAAGGCCATTTAGGAAGCCAGCCCCACTTGGCAAGCCCTCACTCTGTGCCACACGCTGCACCGGGCACTTTCCACACTTTGTGTCACACGTGCATCCTCACACTGCCCTGTGAGGCGGGCATCACTGCTGTTCATCCCGTTTTCCACATGAGGTTGGGTCCTGGGTCCCAACCAGGGCTTTGTGACTCTGGAGGGGCTCTGTTATCCTGCAGCCCTGGGAGGCCAGCTGATACATCCAGGTCCCCCTGCCTCCCCCAGGGCCATCGTCTCTCCTGACACCACTCCATCCACACACCGGGGCAGAGCTGGCCCCTGGCATGGTGGCACCTGGGGGCCACTTACTTGGACGGCTTCCTGGGGCCTCGTCATCCGTCCCGTCCCGCCTGGTGAGACAGAAGTGTGGGAGCTGGTGCTGCGTTAGCTGCTGCTGGGTTTCTTCCTGATGTTCACTCCAGGCTGCTAGTTAAGAGTGTGTTTCCTAGGCGGCCGGCGGGTCTCGGCTCTGCCCCTTGGAGCAGTGGGACCCGGGTCCACATGCCCCACAATGCACTGGGGGCTCATCCTAGAAACGGGGCTGGTAATAGTCCTGGGGAAAATGACAGCCGCTGTGACTATGGTGAGTTTAGAGGGCTTTTTCTTTAAAGGAAAGCAATTATCCCACAGCACGTGCTGGCAAACAGCAGCCATATTATCACACTGTGTAGCCAAAGCCCATTATTCAAGCTGCCTTTTAACTTTCTCTTCTTTGGGCTAAAATTAGATTCCTGTTTTCTTTTAACTCAATAAACAGCCATAGAGCAGCCTCCATGGATTAGATTAGACCATCTCCATGGTAATCCGAAGCGTCTGCATCTTATTAGATCTGTATCTAGGCCTCTGTTCAAGGCTGCGTCCGGAATGGAAGGCCTTGGTAAAAACAGTAGCTTTCAATTACTGAGCGTGTCTGTCGTCGGGTTGTGAGCTGAGCCCTTCATACACACGATGGCGATTACTCCCCAAGGCAGTTCCACGAGGGCGGGAGCAGTAACATTTTCAACCCCATTTTACAGATGAGGTAAGTGGAGGTCAGAGAAATTGGGTAACTTATCCAAAGTCCCTCAGCTACCAGGGACGGAGCTGTGGTCCGATGTGGATTTGTCCCCAAAAGCTGTGCCCTTCCTCCTGGGCCACACTGCAGACCCCAGAGTGGGAATGGGACCCTGAGCCACCTCAGGATGCTTAATAGAAACCAATCTCATAGCCCAGAATTCTGCTCAGACTGACTCATTCCAGGGCTGAAACGCTATTAACTCTTCATGGCCACCCTGGGGGTCTCCCTCGGGTCTGGTTGGCTCTGATGGGCCCTTAAAGATGGGGTTAACGAAACAGAGGCTGAGTTCACACTGAACAGCACTGTGGGCAGGCAGCCTGGAGTCCAGTGGGGCTGGGAGCAGGGAGCGAAAGGCGTGGGTGCTTAGGGCTGGGAGCAGAGTTGGGAGCTCCTATTTTACCCTCCTTCCTCTTGTCTGTTCAGAAACAGGCAGGGATGAGGGTGGGCGTCAGGGAACCAGGGAGGACCTGAGAGGCAAACACAGCTGAGCTGCCTGCCCCATCTCATGCACCCCCCAACGATGTAGGAGCCCTGGTTAGTCCTAGTTTTCAGATGAGGAGCTGAGGCTCAGAGAGGTACCCGGGGTCACATAGCTGGTAGGTGGCAGAGCCAAGATGGCCAGACCCAAATCAGAGAACTACCTGAACTGTTCCCTCCTCTGTCATCCCTGCTGGTTATTGTTGCCACACAGCAGTGGACCCCAGACCAGCAGCCGTGCCTCTTCCTGAAGACCCTACTGGGCTGAGACTCTGTCTGCCTGGCGTGCACCTACTTCTCTGGCTAAAAGGGCTGCCAGAGCCCGGGTCCCCTTACCTGCAGCTGAGATCCATCTTGCTGCAAAAGTCCAGGGCCTTATGCCCCACATGCCTCCCGACAGTCGAGGCTGGCCATCACCCTTCTTCCCGCCGTCTCAGCCATGGCAGCACTTCTCAGAGGCGTGCCCCAGGCCTCCCCCTGACAATACCTTGCTGGGGGCCCTCGGCCAACCGGCTGCCCCTCTGTCTTCTCACTGGCAAGAAGAGGGGGCTCCTGAACGTCGGCGTGCAGAGCTCTCACCCAGGGAGCCTGTTCCTCCCGCTGCCCGATTCCGATTCTGCAGCTCTGGAGCAGGGCCCAGAAACCTGCATGTCAGCCTCACCCTCCAGGTGACTCGGATGCCCATGGGGCCCACCACACATGGGGACACAGGCTAGATCAGGTTGAAGGTTCTAACTGGTATATTGTCTAATTGAAGACAAATTCTCAAGTCATCTTTAAACTTTTCTCATCTAGGGCTAAAATGGAATCTCCAATTTAGTTGACTTTTCATTCAGTTCTGTCACTGTGCCCCGAGTACCAGTGGGGCCAGGACCTGGGCTGAGGGCCTGATAGGGACACACAGTGGTCCATGTCCTCCTGTTGTAGGTTCACATAACAGAGCCCTTGGCGGCAGCTGGGAGGAGCTGAGTGCTTCGATGGGGGCCCAGCTTGCAGGGTCCACAGGTCCCATCTTCTGGAATTCACGATGCCTTTCTCCCTGAGCATTCTCAGGGCTTTCTCCTCTCCCACACGCCCTGGGAGCCCTGTTGCCGCTCAGTAGGTAGGCACCGCATCTTGGAGCCCTGAGGAGCTGGCGGTCTGTTGGCCCGGTTAGGGTGGAGTGATTACCCAGCTAGCTGGGGATGGGATGGGCCAGGGTGGAAGATCTTTGGAACGGAGTACCCCAGAGCCCTCTGCATCTAAGGGCTTTGTTAGTACAGATTAATGGGCATAAATAAGATTCCTGATTTCCTCAAATAAATGAATGGTTACTCTGGCAATCAGGCTGGGCTCCTGTCATTATCCAGGGGAAGGAGACTGAGTCTGGTAGGATCTCTGTGCTTGCCCTTAGATTTTGCAATCCGTGAGTTTGGGGGTGGGGAGAGCGGAGGGTGGCTTGAGAAGTGTCATTCAAGGGGCACCATTGGCCTCTTGGTCTGAGGCCAGGCCCTGAGGGGAAATAAGGTAGGTCTGAAGTGGACAAGTAGGCCTCCAAATTCTGGGCCAGTGGGCTCATCACCAGGGGCCTTGAATGCCAGTAGCAGTGTTCTGTCATTCGATGACAACATGGAGGTTGCCTGTGGGGCACAGATCCAGGACTCGCCCTGCTGAGAAGGTTTGCAGCTGCCTGGCATGGGGGAGGGCACTGGCTGACATCAGTACCACCCTCCACCCTGCCTGCTCTTGGGCCTCCCTATTGTGAGGCTCTTGAGAGGAGAGGAGAGGAGAGCAGGGGCTCGGGGGTGTAGACAACACTACAAATATGCCAGGCAGAACCCCAGGAGCTCAGGGAAGGAGCCCTCTGAAAAGCGGAGCTGGGAGGGCACCAAGTCACATGACCAGCTGCTCAGAATTCTCTGCAGACACACTCCGACCCAGTGTGGACGCCGAGACCAGAGCAATGCCAAAGGCCCGTCACGTGGAAACCAGTGGTCTAGGGTCCCGTGGGACCCTCATCCTCTTCACAGCAGCCACCATGTCTTGAGCGCTATGCCTTGCTCTCTTTTTGCATGTGTGATCTCGTTTCATCCTCCCAGTGGCTCCATGAGGCTCGGAGATGTTAGGTCAAGGTGGCAGAGCCAGGAAGCAGGGTGCAGACCCACGTGGTCCGGCTCCAGAACACATGCCCATTAAGCAAGTTGTTCACTCAGCAACTCTTTGCCAAGTGTCTATTTCATGCTGGGTTCTGTCCTTGAACCCAGTAGGAGTCCTAAAGCTTCTGGGTACAGTTCTGGGTCTCTGGCGTCAGATCAGTCCCACACCTCTGACCTAGTCCCTGGGAAGGCTGACAGTGTCCCTTTGTCGGCGTCGCTCCCCACCTCAGCTTGTGGAACGTGATAGATGAATGGTCTTCAAAAGCCTCCTGTCAGGCTCAGATGGGAAAATTGCAAGGGAAGAGCTGATCGCCACCCACAGCTGCCCTCTGAGCGAGGCTGCCCGTCAGGAAAGCAGCAGAGGTTGGGCCGGCCCCTGAGAGGGGGCAGTGGGCTTCTCCCCCGTCCTGGTGGAGATTCTGTCTCCCCCACAGTATTTGTGCCCCTGCTAGTGGGGCTATGGAGGGGTTCTCATTGTCTTAATCTGACTCTTGCTCAACCCTCCCTGGATCAGCCTCCCACTAACCTGGCTTGCAAGGAGATACAGAAATACTTGGTCTACAGCTGCGCAAGGAGACAGGTTTCCCCAGAGCCGACTGTTCGGTTAACTCACGCGCCTCCCTCCTTCTCTCCTTTCTTTAGCTTTGCCATCTTTTCAGGAATTCAGTCTGAAGTACTTCTACACCTCATTCAACAGCACATCAGCTCATAGCGAGCACAGTTTAAATTTGGCTTAGTGATCCTTAGCCTCCATTTAGAATAGAAACTATTGTGGAGTGATGAACTAGATGCTGTTACAGCGGTGCTGGCCAATTCAGTGGCCACTAGGCACTGTGGCTATTTAATCAAAAGTAAATTAAACATCCAGTTCCTGGGTCGCATCAGCCACATTTCACGTGGTCAACAGCCCCAAGTGCCTTAGTGGCTTCCATCCTTGCAGAAAGTTCTCTCGGACAGCGCTGGTCCAGAGAGCGCCTGGGGTGGAGAAACCATGAAGTGGCCGAGGGGAGCCAGGTGCCCCGGGCCCTTTGATTTTCGGATGTGCAGCCAGTGGAGCCCGCCGTGGCGATGCAGAGAGCGGGCACAGCCACTGAGCCTGGACGCGGGCGGAGTCTGGAGCCACAGATGGCTTTTGAGCCCAGGCAGCCCCCAGGAAGAGCACCTACTTCATGGAACTGTCAGGAGAACGGCAGGCACCAGCGCAGGCCACCCACCGCTCAGCGCCTCTCCTCGTGTCCCCCGGCAGTGTTACCGCCATCTGTCGGTTAGAACAGACACCTGTGTGCACAAAGGTGATGCTTCTTCTCTCTCTGCTCTTTAGAAAAATTTTATTAAATTATGGTAAAATATGCATAACATAAAATTTACCATCTTAACCACTTCTAAGCATTCAGTCCAGTGGCCCTAAGTCCACTTACGTTGTTGTGCGGCCATCACTGCCCTCCATCCACAGAACTCTTCATCTTGCCAAACGGAAACTCTGTCCCCATTAAACAGCCACTCCCACGCCCCCGCCCCCAGCCCCTGGGAACCACCACTCTGCCTTCTGTCTCTATGAGTTTGACTGCTCCAGATGCTTTGTATACGTGGAATCACACAGTATTTGTCCTTTTGTGATGGGTTCATTCCACTTAGCATACTGCCCTCAAGTTTTGTCCATGTTGTAGCGTGTGTCAGAATTTCCTTCCCTTTTAAGGCTGAAGAATTCCATCGTATGTATACAACGAATTTGATTTATCCTTTCATCTGTTGACAGACACTTTGGTAGCTTCCACTTTATTCCACCTCAAGTGAATAATGCTGCTGTGAACATGGGTGTACAAATATCTCTTTGAGACCCTGCTTCCAATTCTTTTGGGTGTATACCTATGACTTCTTTTATATATGCACAATATTTAGTGTTGATGAGGAAATGGGAACTCAGAGATGGGAAGTAACTTGCCCTAGGTCACACGGCTGGACAGAGGCAGCACAGGGGTCCTGATTTCCAGCCCAAATTTCTCTCACTGCATGATCCATTTGGAGGCACATCATAGGAGAGGCAGTGCAGTCTAGTGGTTAGAATGTGGGTTCACGGGCTCAGATCATCTTGGTTCAAATCTCAGCGCTGCTACCTGTTAGCTGTGTGGTCAGAGACAATTTACCTAACCTCTCTGTGTCTCAGTTTCCCTATTAGAGAAATGGGAATAATGATAACAGCAACCTCACTACACGATTAGAGATGAAGTGAAATAACCCATGTAGAACTTTGAGAACAGTACCTGCACACAGTAAGTACTCAGTTGGCACTCAGTCTTACTATGGTCCCGTCCCTTGAGTCTTGTTCAGGACACAGATTATAGTCTTTGACGGTCCAGTTACTGAAACGGAGATTTATTTCCTGCATTCAAGCAAAACAAGGGAGAACAAGGTACCCATTCTGGGCTCCACACTCTCGGGGGGATGTTGATGAACTGAAGCAGCCAGGACAGCAAGTGGGAGGGGGCAGAGCATGGAAACCCACGGAAGGCGGGAACGGTGGTTTAGCCAGGGGATGTTGGGAGGAGGGTGTTCCTCATTCTGGGGGAGGGGAGTTGCTGACCTGACTGATCAGAACTTGGCATTCGCTTGGCCGCATTTTGCTAATGGGCAGTCACACCACCTTGGAAGGAAGCCCCCAGGCGCTGTCTGTACCTATGTGGCAAGCGCACAGAGGTGGGGTCTGCCCTCCCCACGCCTGCTGCTGGTGGTCTCACTGCTTCTAGGCTGCCCTACAGCCCCAGACACCTTCAGTTCAGTTCAGTTTCAGGGGGAGGAGCTCAGATAGCTGGAGCCTCCTGGCCAACCTGGTTTCTCCCAGGGAGCCCCCTCCTGGAGGGCTGTCGGATGCTACTTTGGACGTGAACCAAGTGTGCTTTGACTCCCAGCTGCTCTTGTTCTGAGTATGGCTCCCTGGGCGGGGGACCTGTGGGAAAGAAGAGCAGGCAGCAGGGCAGGACCTGGGCATCCCTGGGTCCCAAATGCTATGCCGTCAGGCTAGCACCAAAACTTCCAACAAGGGGCAACTGATCACGTGAGAATTCTTGACTACAATGCACACACGCATTCCCCAAATGAGATCTTCTTCACCAGGGCTGCTAACAAATCACTAGAGAACCTGGAAACATCAGTGACCCCCACCAGCCTGTGACTGCCTGCGTGTCTCCTATTTGGGGAGCCTTTTTGCACACCCAGGGCTGCCTGGCTGGCTCTCTTCTAGGTGACCGATGGAAGTTGAGCCTACATGTCAGAGCTGGAAGGCCCCTCGGCATCACATGGGCTAGACGTCAGCAGCCCCTACAAAGGGCTTTCACCGCTTATCTTAAGTCAGGTTCCCTGGAAGCAGAGCCTGAGACAGGGATTCTGTGCACATGATTTACTGAGGGAGTTCTCCGGAAGGAAGCTCTCGGGGAGTGAGGGAAGCAGGGAAGAGCCCAGCAGAGATGCGGTTTGGCTTAAGTGTGGCCTCAGCCTGATCCCATGGGGAGCTCTGGAGCATGAATGGTCCCCCAGAGGTGTCTTACTGAGGCACAGGTTCAGCCTTCTGCACCCCATATTGGTCAATCCTTGGCTGTCAGCTGCTCTCCCCCACCCCAGAGTTGGGGGCATAACTCCCAAGGCCTTATATAGTGAGGTGGCCCCCCTGTCTGAGGGCAATTTTCAGAAGAAATGTGGGGTGAGTGCACCAGCCTGGTAAAGGGGGTCTGGATGGGGACCCCAGTATCTATTGCATCCCCTAACTGCACATGCCACCATCTAGTATTTGGGGGAAACCCAGGAGGGGTCTCCCGGGTGCTCACAAACAGGTCCGACCCTATTGGGTACCAGTGAGTCCTCTGGGCATACGATGCCTCTGCCCAGCATCACGGCCCCCACCACATATCACTGTTTCCCTTCCAGGACCCACCTGAGCCCCCTGGTGCCTGATGGGTGCAGGACTCTTTGAAGAAATGTGAAGAACGCCCTTCTCCCCATTGGTGTTCCATCTTGTCACCTGGGCCCTGAGGCAGCATTGCGTGGGCCTGCATGTCTCAGGGGCCTTTGGCATCTGCCTGCAGCATTGACTCCATGGACCCCCTGTGGGCAGGATGGGTCCCATGTGTATATAGGTGTGTGTATATATATGTGTGTGTGAGTATATATGTATGTATATATGTGTGTACATATACATGTATTTTTTACTTATACTGACACTAACAATTATATATATATATTTTATTTATTTATTTATTTATTTTTCTTTTGATGAGGGAGTTTGGCCCTGAGCTAAGATCTGTGGCAGTCTTACTCTATTTTTTTTTTGTACGTGGGATGCCACCATAGCATGGCTTGATGAGCAGTGTGTAGGTCCGTGCCTTGGATCCGAACCCATGACCCCAGGCTGCCAAAGCAGAGCATACAGATTTAACCACTACGCCACTAGGTCCCTAACAATCATGTCTTTAAGAACGCCCATGCAGAAGGGTTCCCTCCATGAGTTACTAGGCCTGCGGTCTAGAGAAGAGGCTCTCAGCAGGATCTCAGAGTGAGATCCTTCCATATGCAGACAAGGAAACTGAAGCCCAGCATGGGAAAGCGACTAGGCCAGGATCACACAGCAGCCTAGTGACAGGGTCAGGGTTCCCAATTCCTTATCCAGAATGTTCTCTGGAACTCAAGGTGGAGCTGATCTGAGGTTTGAGTTCCTACCTGGACCAGGGGGGTTCAGAGATCTGTTGAGAAGTCTGCAGAACCTTGACCCTGGAGAAAGGAGAGGAAATTGGTCAACAGCAATCAGTTTCTACTGCTCAGTGACCGAAAGGCAAGGTGGACGCTCCCAGCTCTTGAAGAGATGAGGCCCCTGCCTGCAAATCTGTGGGTGGCTAAACACCACATCTCCAGCAGTTTGCTACATGTCTTTTATTCAATCTTTTATATAGAAATCATTCACACGGTTCCAAAATTTAAAAATATTTTAAAAACTTAAAAAGCAGTGAAAATTCTCATTCTTACACCTATCTTCCATCCACTCAGAATCTTCCCACTTTTCCTTTGTCCACCAATAACCAACCACATTAATTAGCTTCTTGTGTCCTTCCATAGTAAAGATATTCAAATATAAGCAAATACAAATGCATATTCTAATTCCTCCCCCTCTGTACACTGCCCTTCACCGTGCTTGGACATCTCTTCCCTCCACTGCAGAGAGCATGCCTCATCCTTTTCCACAGCTGCATAGCATTCTACCACCTGATGTATTCAGCTCATCTCCTCCCATGAACTTTTAGGTTGTTTCCAGTTTTTGCCTAACAGACACAGCCTGCAATGAAAATCCTCTGCATCTGCCATTTGGCACATGAACCAGTTTATCTCTAGGATTAATCCTGGAAGTAGAATCACGGAATAAAATGGCACATGCATTTAAAATTTGGCTTGCTATTGCCAAATCACTACAAGTGATAATCAGTTTAGCGCCCCCTCCCCCCCCCCTGCCAGGTAGGAGAGAGCCCGTCACCCACATCCCCGCTGACAGAGGGGCCTGCTAACCTTTTGGATTATTCCTGATGCGCGAGGCACACTCCTGTCTCAGTGTGGTTTAGTTTGTGTTTCTCTAACATCTATTGAACTGGGCACCTTTTCACATGTTTAGGAGACACTTACGCTGCTTCATTTAATCGGCCCTGCCTTCCTCCTGATCATGGACCAAGGTTCTCTTTTTGTCTTTTAATTAGGAAAAAAGAAATTTCGGGAACATACAGAGAATAATTGGATCATGGCTGCAGAGCCGTGCTGTCCAACGGAACTTTATGTGAGGATGGGAATGTTCTCAATCTGCACCATCCAATTTGGCAGCCACTGGCCTCTGTGGCTCTTGAGCCCTTGAAATGTGGCTAGCGCAACTGAGGAACTGAATTTTTAACTGCATTTAATTTTAATGAATTTAAGTGTAAATGTCAATAGCCACATGTGGCTTTGATACACTAACACTGCTGACAGCTGGAGGGCGCCACATTCTGGGAGACTCTGAACCTCAGTATTCAAGACCCTACTGGACGCAATCTGTCTGTGCTCAGTGAGGCTGCACAGGCTGAGGTCACATCAGTTCAGCGGCTTTGAACAGAATGGTAGGAGGGCAATGGAGTCAGCAGCCGGGGTTCAAATCCAGGCCCTACCACTTCCTAGCTGTGTGACCTTGGGCAAGTTACTTGACCTCTCTGAGCAGGTTTCCTCATCTGTAAAATGGGAGTATTACTAGCATCTGCTCCAAAGTGTTGCTTTGAGGGTTAAAAGAGACCTTTTGGTAAAGTGTACTTGAACCCTGGAAGGGGCCAGGACCATAGGAGGGATAGACACATCCCTTCAGGCTCAGGCTGACCACAGCTGGGTTAATGAATGCTGACAGGATTCCCAGTGCTCCAGGCACCTCGAAGGTATTCCTTCACTTAGTCCTCCCCACAACCCTAAAAGGTAGCTATTGTCCTTAGCTATATTTGGCAGATTAAGAAAATAGGCCCAGAGAGGTTAGGTAACTTGCCCCGGGCCACACAGCTAGGAAGTGGCAGAGCTGGGCTTCAAACCCAGTTTGGTTAACCCCTGAAACTGTTCCACTGACTGCTGTGCTAAACAGTCTGTGATTGAGAGGCTGTTTCGAAGTATGTTTCCAAAGGCAGTGGTTCTTGAAATGCGGTCTCGGACCGGCAGCATCAACATCATCTCAGAACTTGTTAGAAATGCAAATTCTTGGACCCTAGCCTAGAGCAACAGAATCAGAAACTCTGGGGGGCGGCCAGCAGCCTGTGCCGTAACAAGCCATCTGTGTGATTCTGGGGCAGCCTAGAGCTTGAGAAGCATAGCTCACAGGGCATTTGAGTCTTGGCTTTAAGCTTCGCTGGGGCTCGAAGCTCCTGCTCTCTCTCCTGGCCCGGTACAACTCCCTCCCCGACCGCAGCAGCCTCCCTCAAGCTCCGGCTGCCCTGTGATATATGCCCCCCAGATAGGGCCCTCCTCTCCAGACCTGCTCGTGGACCTGAGAGTAGGCCAAGACTTCAGTGGTTAGCGAGGGCTAGCCCCACCCCCGTCCCCCTGCTGCTGGCCCGGCTCCCGTTTGGGCGTCATTAATCTGCAGTCTGCAGGGGTTCCTTCTCAGACTGTTAGCCTCCCGGTAATTAGCCCCATGGAAAGTGGTGCGGACAGGGGTGCTGCTACCCTGTTGTTTTGAAAGGGGTATATCTCCCCGGCTGATGGCTTGTTGTGACTGACTGTCAGCCTCAGACGACAGAAATCAGGCCCCAGTGAGAGCATCTGTCACAGCTTGGAGCTACCAGGTCCCCAGGAGAATGAAAAGGGAGGGAGAAGACGTAGACACGTAAGCCCCAAATAATCGGTGGAGGCCAAGGCGCTGTGGGGCACCCAGGGCCCTGGCTGCACGTTAGCATCGCCCAGGGAGCTTGAGGACATGGGGAGCCTAGACCCCATCCCAGGCCAATGAGGATCAGACCCTCTGGGCTGGCACCTGGGTGCTGATCATTTTTAAAAGCTTCTCAGATGATTCCTCCCCTCCCCCCAACTTTATTGAGATACAATTGACATATAACATTGTATAAGTTTAAGATGTACAATGTGATGATTTGGTGCATGGATACGCTGCAAAGTGAGGACCACAATAAGCTTAGTTTACACATCCATCACCTCCCATAGTTATTTTGTTGTTGTGGTGGTGAGGGCATTTAAGACACTGTCTTAGCAACTTTCAAGTAAATAATACAGTATTGTTAACTATGGTCACCATGCTGGACATCCTATCTCCAGGACTCCTTCATCTGATAACTGGAGGTTTGTTCCCTTTGTCTCACATCTCCCTTCCCCCATCCTCTAGCCCCTAGCAGCTGCCAGTCTACTCTCTGTTTCTATGAGTTTGGCTTTTTTAGATTCCACATCTAAGTGAGATCATACAGTATTTGTCTTTCTCTGATTATTTAACTTAGCATATTGCCCTCGAGCTTTATCCATGCTATTGCAAATGGCAGGATTTCCTGCTTTTTTATGGCTGAATAATATTTCATTGTGTATATATACCACGTTTTCTTTATCCATTCATCTGTCGATGGACACCCAGGTCGTTCCCACGTCTTGGCTGTTGTGAATAGTGCTGCGGTGAACACTGGGTGCAGATCTCTCTTCGACATAGCGATTTCATGATTCTAACGTGCAGCCTGTGCCGGGGAGCAGGTGGCGGGCGGGGGGACTGCTGCAGCCCGTCCAGGCAGTGGTGGGAAGGCTTCAGCAACCCTAGTTTGAAAAATTAAGCTGAAAAAGAATCAGACGTCCCGTCTGACTCAGCCCCATTATCCCTAATCACGTTGAGATTGCACTAACCTCTGCCTGGCAAGTTCCTATGGCAGCAGCTCAAGAATGATGCGCGGGTGGAGGGAGGGGAGAGTGGGCAGCGGAACTGCTCACTCCTGAGCAACCGGAGAAGGCAGCCCCTGCCCACTGGACATGGCGCTGTCACGGGGGGCTTGTCCCCGGTGGGGACGACCAGTGCCTTCACTTGTCTGCCTGCAGAGCTGTCGGGGATGTGGGCTCTGCAGCGTAGGCCTGGCGTGGAGGCTGGGTCCCGGCCGTCCTTGGGTCTCCCCTCAGCCAGGCTCACGATGCTGCTCTCGGGGAGTCCTTGCTCCAAGACAGAAGGCACATAAAAAGCCTCGATTTCAGAAACATTTGGTATAAGCTGAATGCAGGTGTTAAAAATGATGAGGTAGCCCTTACAGAGAAGGACCTCAAAAGACGTCTACTGTGCACTATCAAATGAAAAAAACAGTTTAGGAAATAGTGTGTGGAATACTCCTAGCCTGCCCAGTCTGCTGTAACACAACACCACGGGCCAGGGGCTTAAACGACAGACATTTATTATCTCACAGTTCTGGGGGCTGGACGTCCACGATGAAGGTCCTGGCAGTGTTGGTTCCATGAGGACTCTATTCCCGGTTTCCAGAAGGCCACCTTCTCACAGGGCCCTCGCACGGCCTTTCCTCAGTGTGTGTGCTGTGGGGCCGGGGGAGAGAGCCGGGGTGGGCGGAGGAGCACTCGCTCTCTGGTGTCCCTCCTTAGGACGCCCATCCTATGAGAGCAGCACCCCATGACCTCAGTTAACCTTAATTGGAGGCCCCATCTCCAAATCCAGCCACACTGGGGGCTAGGGCTGCCACATATGAACTTTGCGGGGCACAAACATCCAGACCATCACTAGGAGCAAATGCTGCCAAGGACCTTGGGCTCCAACCAGCTCCTCTGTTGACGCATTGGGTCACCTAGGTGAAGTGATGTGACTTCTTAGAGGTCCTCAGTTTCCCCTCCTGCAATCTGGGGAAGACTGTACCTCTGCCTCCCACCTTCTGGGACCGTTACAAAGATGAAGATGGCTGTGAGACCGTGAGAGAGCCTTGTAACTTGTGAGGACCCCGCAATCAGAGGTCCCATTTGAGAAGGGAGAGCTGGAGTGATTCTGGGGAGCCCCTAACCCTCAGGCTCACCTCGGGTTGGAAGGGGGTGTTCACGAAGATGCCTGGTGCTTGAGGTTCCAGGTGCAGCACATGCATCTGCCAGGGCACAAACACAAATGCCAGAAGGCTGGGCTGGTCCCATCCTTCAGGGGAGTGGAAGTGGGCATGGCCAGGATGGCAGGTTGCCATGGTGACAAGGCACCTGGACCCGGCAGGCCACACCCTGCTTCAGCCAGGGAAGTCGGCTGTTTCCTCTCAGTTTCTGAATTATCAGGACAAGATGGAAATTTGACTTGTTCTGTGGGTGGGTAGGTAGCTGATGGAAGCATTTAACACACTAGCAAACCAAACCAAACTAAACCAAACAGGCCCAATTTGGCCCACAGACCAGCAGTTTCTGACCTAGGCTGTCAGAGTCGCTGGCAGGATGGGCAGCGTTGGGCTTGGGAAGGATAAAGGAGCTGGAGAGAGATGGGGGTGGTGGTGGTGGGATACCACTGGTATCTAGTGGGTAGAGGTCCGAGACGCCGCTGAACATCCTCCAGTGCACAGGAGAGCAACCCCTCCCCACCCCGCCAATTCTTTCTTGTCCTGTGCATTGTAGGACACAAACACATGGTCTTAACTGGGAGCTAGGCAGTAGGGGACTGTCCCTCAACATTCAGCCTGATGCCACTCTTCCTCTGAAATACATTCAGCCCAGTTCCAAGCTGCCTGTCCTTGTTTAGAAGGCAATTCTCAGGTGGAAGAGGTTTCTAGCAGTCTAGCCAGGCCTGCTTGTTCCCAGCCTCTCTGGGAGAAATGTGCAGCCTAAATATTAGTTATTACCATCTTGATAAGATTGCACCTAAAACGTTTTATCTTAAGTATGATCAACTGGGCTCTTCAAGAGAGAAACAAACAAGCTTATTTCATTTACTCTGAAAGTTCCCATCCAGAACCCAATTTCCCTCCCCCTCCCTGCTCCCGGCCAGCCAGCAGGAGGGCGCCTGAGCACTCTGAGAGGGGAGGGCGCAAAGGCAGGTGCGCCCTGCTGTCTCGCCGTCTTGGGGCTCAGAGTCCTTAACTGCTTCCAGGGCCGCTTCTCCATGAACCAGCGCTCTCGGGAGTGTGTCTGCCATTTATTATTTGATTAGTCTCTCCAAGGGCATCTTAATTTATCCTTCCCAGACACGTCCTCCAGCCAGACGGTGTGAGAAATTACGTCTCTGAGCCTGCTATAATAAGACAATTATTCCAACAGCCTCCCACATCACGGCAATAAGTCCTGAGCTTGGTCATGGCCCTAATTTCCATCAGGGGTGAGAACGCACGGAAACTTTGAGAAGCTGTAGCTTTCAGAGGACCAGTGTGCAGAGGAAAAACCCAGGCAGGGCCTTGACTCTGGGAGTGAGGTTTGTTCCCCTCACTGTGCTCGTGGTCTCTGGAGACATGGGGACAGCGTGCGGGAAGCCATGGGCTTTGGAGCCCAAAGACTGGAGCTGGGATCCGAGTTCTGCACTGTGTGTGGCCCTGGGAAAATGATTTAACCTCTCTGGGCCTCAGTTTCCTCATCTGCAAAATGGGTGTGATTATAACAGTCCTATGGGACATCGGCTGCTTACTGGCTGCTCCACACCTCTTTTCCCTCCTTTGGGAACAGCGTCTTGATTTCCTTTTGGGGAACTACCTCCCCACCATGTGCAACATCAGGGAGACACAAATCAACGCATTCTGTCACCCTGGCCACTGAGCGATCATGGGACCAAACCAGACCAATCAAAGTGACTCCAGGTGGGGACACCTGCAGAGTGACCGGGGCTCCTCCTTCTGGCAGCTGAGCCCTGACAAGACCCCTGAGAGATGCTGCTTCTCAGACCCCCAGATCTGCTGGGGTTCCTGGGCCTCTTCTGCTCCCGTTTCTCCAGCTTTCTTGTCACCTCCGTGAGCTAACCAATATCCTTCCAACAGACTCCTCTTTGCTTCCATTCTCTGGCGTTAGTTTCTCTCATTCGTAAGCGAAGACTCCTGTCACCCCTAGGCTTGTTGAGAAATGAGAAAGCGGATCTCTTGTATAATTAAGTTCCTCCCTCAGAGCCTAGCATATGTGGGTCCTCAGGCAGCGGGGCGCTCTCCCAATCTCTGCCCAGGAGAGCAGAGTGTGTGGAGCGGAAGAGAGGCCTGAGAGAGCAGCCCACGTGTGTGTGTGGGGCTGGGGGCGCTGCCACGGAGGGCCGAGACTGTCTGGGGCGAGGGCTCTTCATTCCCCTGCTTCGATTCGCCTGTTCCCCTGGGATCCTTTTCTCACTCCTTCTGACTCCTCGGAGGGAGGGGGAACGGTCAAGGGAGGGGCTGGAAAGGGACCATGGACCCGAGGCGCCCCTCCTTTCTGGTTTGGAGGAGGCGGCGGGCTCCAGGGGCGGGCTGCCCGTCCACCGCCCCGCAGCTGCTGAGCCTGCCCACCTGCCCGCTCTGGGTGAGGAGATACGCCACCAGAAGGAGAAGCTCTTTGGATTTCAAATCGCATCTCCATGTGCACAGATGAGCTGCCTGAAGCGCCATCAATTTGCCTGAACCTCAGGAGAGGCAGGATTTGCTGGGCCCCCTGGACAGCAATCATCAGATCCAAACGCGCCAGCGAGAAACAAATGTTCACTAAGTGGCATTAAATGAGCAAAACACTTCAGAATCACCTACTTCCCTTTTCTTGGAAAAAAAAAAATCTATTTTGTGAGAAATTAAATTGCACAGAAAAGTACAAAAAGAATATAACCAACATCTACCTTGTCACCACTTAATAGCTGTTAACATCTGATCTTATTTTCTCCCCCTCTCCCTTTTCTAAAAACAGTAAACAGGAAGGGAGCTAAAGTCTTTTTGACTCTCTTGCCGGATCCCATTTCACTCCGCCACAGCCCAAGGCTGCTCCTGCGAGGTTGCTGTGGCCCCGTCCGCTCCGCAGTGCGCACACAGTGTGTCCACAGTACGATCAGTACTGTTTTTGTGTGTTTTAAAAAATGACATAATTACATTGTTCTATACATGTCATTTGTCTTCTTGCTTTTCTCATCCACCGTTTTGTCTTTGAAATCTGTGTTGGGGTGTACGCCCTAAGGACACACTTGCTTCGTTTTAACTTCCATAAAGTATTCACTGTATGGAGAGGCGACCTCCTGCTGCCCTGTTGCTGGACACTCAGGTGTGTGTCCCCTGGGGCTGTGTGCCTCTGCGTGCACCTGTCGCCCTGAGCATGTGTGCGCTTCCCTCGGAAGGGTTTGGGGTGTGCATTTCCAGCTTTAGGAAATCCTGCCAGGCGGCCACCCATCCTCCCTCCCCACTTTTCCTAGCTGCTCCGTCCTCCAGTGTCACAGGGGCCTCCTCTGGTCAAATCCAGGGGTCGCTGACCAGCCTCCTCCTTGATGCTGGCTGACCACGCCCACCTTCCTGGTGTCTCTCCCCCTCTCACCCACTGTTGCTCTTCCTGCTTTTCTTTACATGCTTCTCTTCGCCCACTCCCCTCCAAGGCTCCGCCCAGCTGTTATGGAACCAGGTCCTTCTTTGCCCTCTGCCCAGAAAGCCAAACCCTGGGATGATGAGATTGCAGCCGAGAGAGAGTTTAACCACGAGGCAGCCATGCGAGGAAGCGAGAGCGTGTCTCAAATCTGCTTCCCCGAAAATGGGGCCTCAGGGATATTTATGGGGTGGGGGCAAGGAGGTCTGAAATGTGGAGGGAGGTGATGGGAGGTGAGGAGAGGTGAGGGAATTGATGATCTGCGCAGGCGTAGTCAGACTCCGTGCCCCTTCATAGGACCCGTGTTCATAAAATGGCGGCTTTAGCATGTTCTGGGGGAGGGGTTTTTTAGCCTCTTGAAGTCAAAAGGTCGCCTGTTGGACATCTGCGTGGGCCCAGTTGATGGGTTGGTGGTCTCAACCAGCCTGGAGTGGACAGAGGGGTTCTAGTTCCTGACAAAGAGCTCAAACATCCACTTTCACGGTGACCCAGGCTGCAGGGAGATGTTGTCTAGAGGAATCTAGTGGGAGTCGGATAGTGTATTGTCTAAACAGCATAGTTAACAATGGGTGGGTTAAACGGCTAAAAGCTATAATTTGTCATTGCAAAAAGGAAAAAAAAAAACTTTAGTTCCTAGCTGCTTAATCATCAACGGCTAACCCTCTGCCAGTTTCACAGCCTCTCCGATTTTTGTTTGTGCCCGGACTCGCACGCTGGCAGAGAGGCAGCTGTGGCTGAGATGTGTCTCGTCTGGCCAGCACGATGTTCGTGAAGCTTTTATAATGGGAACCCCCAGCCCCAGGTACTCCCCTCTGTGTCTTACACCAGCCGGAAGGAGGTTACCTGCTTGGCACCTGTAGTGGAGAGCGTCGGTTGGCTCACTCAGCTTCTGTTCCAACCTCCTTCTGGGATAACTTCCTCCACGGCAGAGGCTGGAAAGCTAGGGTCTGCATTTCCCAAACTCGCTGCAGGTGTGGCTCCAGGAGGGACTCAGTCACCATGGGACACACTTACTGGGACTCGCAGGGGAGAGTGGCAGCAGCTGTTTTGCTGTGGTGGATTCCAGCAGGTACAACGCGGCTCTGGAGCCAGCTGTTCTAGGGGCAGCTTTTTGACCCCCAACCGCCAGTGGTGTAGACGTGGAGCCAGCAGTTGCCTCCTACCCCTGTAGCTTCCTGATTATAGCAGAAGTAGCAATTCCCTTCCCTCGGTGGACCAGTTCTGTGGGGTTTTTTGGAATCTCTTCTCAGCCTAGAGATTATCTGTTCCTCCATCACTTCCAATGACTCTGTAGGCACTTAATTCCTGGAATTAAATTCATTTCTGCTTAAACTAGGTGGATTGGTTACTCTTATCTGCAGCTGAGCCCTGACTAATAGGGGCCCTGAAGGGAAAGAGTTTTTTTTTTTTTTTTTTGAGGAAGATCAGCCCTGAGCTAACTGCTGCCAATCCTCCTCTTTTTGTTGAGGAAGACTGGCCCTGAGCTAACATCCGTCCCCATCTTCCTCTGCTTTATATGTGGGACTCCTACCACAGCATGGCTTGCCAAGCGGTGCCATGTCTGCCTCCGGGATCCGAACCGGTGAACACCGGCACCCGGCCACCGAAGTGGAATGTGCGAACTTAACCGCTGCGCCACCGGGCTGGCCCCAGGGAAAGAGTTTTTGACCCCTGATTTATTCCTTCACTTTCTCTGAGAGCACATGCTGACTTCAGTTTTGTTCATTTATTTATTGAATCATCCAAAAATATGTCTAAAGCATCTGTTAGGCGCTCGTCACTGTGCTGAACTTGGGGGATTCGACAGTGAACAAGATGGTGCCGATCAGCATCCCCATTCCAGTCCTGGGAGCAGCACTCTCTCTGTCTTCTAAACTGGAGACCACACACACGCCGTTGACTCTTCTCTTTCTACCCCCGTCACATCCCAATGGCTCCTCTGTAAGTTCTGGCTTCATAGGGAGCTTCAACAAATCGTTGATTTTATTCCGTAGGACCCTGAGGCCCTACGTTCTCCAAGCATATCCCTGTGCAGACAACATGACAGACAAGCCGCGAGGAAGGAGGTTGTTACCCAAGAAGGTCACCTGCATTCCTGAGCTTTCTAAAGGGCAGCATTAGCATCTGCCCTGAAAAGCCCAGCTATCTGGCTCTAAGAGAACTGATCAATTGCCGCTTTCCCCAAGACAAAGGGCCTTATCAGCCCAGCTGACAGAAACAGCTGCTTCCCCTGCAGCTGAATTGGATCACATCTGGGAAGGTTTAAATCAAACAGACCATTTCTTTTTGTATAAATGGATGCTGTAACGTTGAGATCCGCCGTGCCTCAAGAGAGGGAGTGAAAAACCCCACAGAATGTCGTTGACTTTAAATGAGCCAGCGCTGCTGCAGGGACGTACATACTTTCTTGTCTTTTTCTTTTTTAGAGTTGGAAGGGAGCGTATGAATTATTTAAACTAGACTTCAAGATAAAGAATATTGCCAAAGCTATTCATCATGACAGACCTTTCCTAATGATGAAAAAGGCCAATTCATCAGAAGACATAGCAATCCCAAATGTATGTGCACCCAATAACAGAGCTGCAAAATACAAGAAGCAAACCTGACAGAACTCAAGGGACAAGGAGACATATCTGCCTTCTAGTAGGAAATTTCTTTACCCCCCTTTCAGTGATCGATAGAGCAAGTGGACAAAGGATGTGGAAGATCTGAACAAAACTATTAACCAGCTTGACCTAGTTGACCTTCATAGAACTCTCCACCCAATAACAGCAGAAGACACATTTTTTCTCCCTGTGAATGGAACATTCACCAAGATAGACCATATGCTGCACCACAAAACAAGTCTCAATAAATTTCAAAAGGGTGAGATTATATCAAGAATGCTCCCTAACCAAAATGGAATCGCATTGAAATAAAAAATAAAATATCTAGAAAATCTCCAAATATTTGGAAACTAAGAGACATACTTTTGAACAATCCATCGATCAAAGAAGAAATCATAAGGAGAATCAGTGTATCACCAATTGAGTGGATAATCATACTTCCTTTCACTCTCAGAAACACAGTGACCAAATGTCCCCCGTCTGCTCAGGGCTGTCCCAGTTGTTTCCTGAAAGTCCCATGTCCCAAGAAATTCCTCAGTCCTGGGCAAATCAAGACAGTTTGTCACCCAATGAAATGTTTGCATTCAGAGTACAAGTTATGTGATCACCTTAAGTATAGGGCTTCTTTCTCTCTTCCCTCTCTCTCTCTCTCTTTTTTTTTTTTTGAGCTTCTATTTTTTTTTATTGAGTTCATAATAGTTTACATCAATGTGAAATTTCAGTTGTACGTTATTTCTTGTCTGTCACCACATAAGTGCTCCCCTTCACCCCCTGTGCACACCCCCACCCCCCTTCCCCTGGCAACCACTGGACTATTTTCTTTGTCCATATGTTTGTTCATATTCCACATATGAGTGAAATCATCTGGTGTTTGTCTTTCTCAGTCTGGCTTATTTCGCTTAGCATAATTCCCTCCAGGTCCACCTATGTTGTTGCAAATGGGATGATTTTGTCTTTTTTTCTGGCTGAGTAGTATTCCATTGTATATATACACCACATCTTCTTTATCCAGTCATCAGTCGATGGGCACTTGGATTGTTTCCATGTCTTGGCTATTGTGAACAGTGCTGCGATGAACACAGGGGTGCATATGTTACTTTGGATTGTTGATTTCAAGTTGTTTGGGTAGATATCCAGTAGTGGGATAGCTGGGTGTATGGTGGTTCTATTTTTAGTTTTTTGAGGAATCTCCATACTGTTTTTCATAATGGCTGCGCCAGTTTGCATTCCTACCAGCAGTGCATAAGGGTTCCCTTTTCTCCACACCTTCTCCAACATTTATTTTTAGTCTTAGTGATTATAGCCATTTTAACAGGTGTAAGTGGTATCTTAGTGTAGTTTTGATTTGCATTTCCCTGATGATTAGTGATGTTGAACATCTTTTCATGTGTTTATTGGCCATCTGTATATCTTCTTTGGAAAAATGTCTGTTCATACCCTCTGCCCATTTTTGATTGGGCTGTTTGGTTTTTTGTTGTTCAGTTGCGTGAGTTCCTTATGTGTTATGAAGATTAACCCCTTATCGGATATATGATTTGCAAATATTTTGTCCCAATCGGTGGGTTGTCTTTTTGATTTGATCCTAGTTTCTTTTGCCTTGCAGAAGCTCTTTAGTCTGATGAACTCCCACTTGTTTGTTTTTTCTTTTGTTTCCCTTGTCTGAGAAGACATGGTATTTGAAAAGATCCTCTTAAGTTCGATGTCAAAGAGTGCACTACCTATATTATCTTCCAGGAGTTTTATGGTTTCAGAACTTATCTTCTAGTCTTTAATCCATTTTGAGTTGATTTTTGTGTATGGCGTGAGATAATGGCCTACTTTCATTGTTTTGCATGCAGCTGTCCAGTTTTCCCAACACCATTTATCAAAGAGACTGTCTTTTCTCCTTTGCATATTTGTGGCACCTTTGTTGAAGATTAGTTGTCTGTAGATGTGTGGTTTTATTTCTGGGCTTTCAGTTCTGTTCCATTGATCTGTGTGCCTGTTTCTATACCAGACCCATGCTGTTTTGATTACTTTAGCTTTATAGTACATTTTGAAGTCAGGGATTGTGATGCCTCCAGCTTTGTTCTTTTTTCTCAGGATTGCTTTAGCAATTCAGAGTCTTTTGTTGCCCCACATGAATTTTAGGATTCTTTGTTTTATTTCACTATTTCAGAGTGAAGAATGTCATTGGGATTCTGATTGGGATTGCATTGAATCTGTAGATTGCTTTGGGTAGTATGGAGATTTTAACTATGTTTATTCTTCCAATCCATGCGTGTGGAATCTCTTTCCATCTCTTTATGTCATCATCTATTTCTTTCAATAATGTCTTATAGTTTTCATTGTATAAGTCCCTCACCTCCTTGGTTAAATTTATTCCTAGATATTTTATTCTTTTTGTTGTGATTGTAAATGGAATTGTATTCTTGAGTTCTCTTTCTGTAAGTTCGTTATTAGAGTATAGAAATGCAACTGATTTTTCTAAGCTGATTTTGTACCCTGAAACTTTACTGTAGTTGTTAATTATTTCTGATAGTTTTCTGATGGATTCTTTAGGATTTTCTATATATAAGATTATGTTGTCTTCAAACTGCGAGAGTTTCACTTCTCCACTTCCCATTTGGATTCCTTTTACTCCTTTCTCTTGCCTAATTGCCCTAGCCAAAACCTCCAGTACTATGTTGAATAAGAGTAGCGATGGTGGACATCCTTGTCTTGTTCCTGTTCTCAGAGGTATGGCGTTCAGTTTTTCCCTATTGATTATGATGTTGGCTGTGGGTTTGTCATATATGGCCTTTATTATGTTGAGGTAATTTCCTTCTGTCCCCACTTGGTTAAGAGTTTTTATCATAAATGGCTGTTGGATCTTGTCAAATGCTTTCTCTGCATCTATTGAGATGATCATATGGTTTTTATTTCTCATTTTGTTAATGTGGTGTATCACATTGATTGATTTGCGGATGTTGAACCATCCCTGTGTCCCTGGAATAAATCTCACTGGATCATGATATATGATCTTTTTGATGTATTGCTGTGTTTGGGTTGCCAATATTTTGTTGAGGATTTTTGCATCTATGTTCACCAGCGATGTTGGCCTGTAGTTGTCCTTTTTTGTGTTATCCTTGTCAGACTTTTGTATCAGAGTGATGTTCGCCTCATAAAATGTGTTAGGAAATGTTCTGTCTTCCCTGATTTTCTGGAATAACTTGAGAGGGATAGGTATTAAATCCTCCCTGAAAGTTTGGTAGAACTCTCCAGGGAAGCCGTCTGATCCTGGGCTTTTATTCTTTGGGATGCTTTTGATTACTGTTTCAATCTCTTTACTTGTGATTGGTCTATTCAGATTATCTATTTCTTCTTGAATCAGCTTTGAGAGGTTGTAAGAGTCTAAGAATTTATCCAGTTCTTCTAGATTGTCCATTTTGTTGGTAAATAGCTTTTCGTAGTATTCTCTTATAATCTTTTGTATTTCTGTGGTATCCATTCTTATTTCTCCTCTTTCATCTTTAATTTTATTTATCTGAGCTTTCTCTCTCCTTTTCTTTGTAAGTCTGGCAAGGGGTTTGTCAATTTTGTTTATCTTCTCAAAGAATCAGCTCTTTGTTTCATTGCTTCTTTCTACTGCCTTTTTTAGTTTCAATTGCATTTGTTTCTGCTCTGATTTTTATTATTTCTCTTCTTCTGCTCACTTTGGGCTTTGTTTGTTCTCTTTTTCTAATTCAGTTAAGTGTAATTTGAGATTGCTTATTTGGGATTTTTCTTGTTTGTTAAGGTGAGCCTGTATAGCGATGAATTTCCCTCTTAGTACCACTTTTGCTTCATCCCATATGAGTTGGGATGGTATATTTTCATTTTCATTTGTCTCCAGATATTTTTTGATTTCTCCTTTAATTTACTCAATGATCCATTGCTTGTTAAATAGTGTGTTGTTTGGTCTCCACATCTTTGTCCCTTTCTCAGCTTTTTTCTTGTAATTAATTTCTAGCTTCATAGCATTGTGATTGGAAAAGATGCTTGTTATTATTTCAGTCTTCTTAAATTTATTGAGGCTTGCCTTGTTTCCCAACATGTGGTCTAACCTTGAGAAGAATGTGTATTCTGCTGTTTTTGGATGGAGTGTTCTATATATGTCTATTAAGTCCAACTGATCTAGGTTTTCATTTAATTCCACTGTTTCCTTGTTGATTTTCTTCCTGGATGATCTATCCATTGATGTGAGCGGAGTGCTGAGGTTCCCTACTATTATTATGTTATTTTTAATATCTTCTTTTAGGTTTGTTACTAGTTGCTTTATGAACTTTGGTGATCCTGTGTTGGGTGCATAAATATTTATAAGCATTACTTCTTCTTGATGGAGTGTCCCTTTGATCGTTATATACTGCCCCTCTTTGTCTCTCTTTACCTGTCTTATCTTGAAGTCTACTTTGTCTGATATAAGTATTGTGACACCTGCTTTCTTTTATTTGCCATTAACTTGGAGTATCATCTTCCATCCCTTCACTCTGAGCCTGTGTTTGTCATTGCATTTGAGATGTGTTTCCTGGAGGCAGCATATTGTTGGGTCTTGTTCTTTAATCCATCTCTCCATTCTGTGTCTTTTTATTGGAGAATTCAGTCCATTCATGTTTAGGGTGATTATCGATATATGAGGGCTTAATGCTGCCATCTTATCTCTCATTTCCTGGTTCTCCTGCATTTCTTTTGTTTCTCCTTCTGTGTATTTTAGTCTACCAATTGAGTTACGTAGTTTTTTATGTTGTATTTTTTTGTTTTCTCCTTATTTACTCTTTATGTCTCTGTTCTGCTTTTTTGTTTAGTGGTTACCATGAGGTTTGTATTCAAAATCTCATAGATAAGATAGTCCCTTTTCTGATGGCCTCTTATTTCCTTAGACTAAAGGGATTCAGTCTCTTTCCTCTTTCCCTCCTAATTTGTTTTTCTCACACATTATTCCATCTTGTTTTGTGAGTTTGTGGTTAAAATTGTCTTTGTTTTTGGTGTTGTCCTTCCCTTTATCTTTAATGTTATACTTCAGCATTTGCTAACCTATTCTGATGTATAGCTACAATTTACTGATTCTGTCTACCTATTTATCTCTTTACTCTCTGCTTTGTGACCCCTGTCTCCCTTTTGTTTTCAGGTGTGAGGGCCTTCCTGAGGATTTCTTATAGGGATGATCTCATGGCTATGAACTCCCTTAGCTTTTGTTAATCTGGGAAGTTTTTATTTCTCCATCATATCTGAAGGATATTTTTGTTGGATAGAGTATTCTTGGCTGAAAATTTTTTCTTTTTTTAAAGATTTTATTTTTTCCTTTTTCTCCCCAAAGCCCCCCGGTACATAGTTGTGTATTCTTCGTTGTGGGTCCTTCTAGTTGTGGCATGTGGGACGCTGCCTCAGCGTGGTTTGATGAGCAGTGCCATGTCCACGCCCAGGATTCGAACCAATGAAACACTGGGCCGCCTGCAGCGGAGCGTGCGAACTTAACCACTCGGCCACGGGGCCAGCCCCTTGGCTGAAAATTTTTGTCCTTCAAAGACTTGAATATGTCATTTCAGTCTCTCCTAGCCTGTAAGGTTTCTGCAGAGAAATCTGCTGAAAACCTGATAGGGGTTCCTTTGTAGGTTAATTTATTCTGCCGTGCCCCTCTTAGTATTTTTTCTTTGTCATTCAGTTTTGCCAGTTTCACTACTACACGCCTTGCAGTAGGTCTTTTTACCCTGACATACTTAGGAGATCTAGTAGGCTCTCCCACATGGATTTCCATCTCCTTCCTTAGGTTTGGGAAGTTCTCTGCTGTTATTTCTTTGAACAAGCTTTCTGCTCCATTCTCCTTCTCTTCTCCCTCTTGAATGCCTATAATTCTTATGTTGCATTTCCTAATTGAGTCTGATATTTCTCAGAGACTTTCTTCATTTCTTTTTAGTCTTAGTTATCTCTCCTCCTCTTTCTGGAGCATTTCAACATGTCTATCCTCAGTTATGCTGATTCACTCCTCTATGGTGTCTGCTCGAGCATTCAGGGAGTCCATATTTTGTTTTATCTCATTGATTTTGTCTTTCATCTTCAATATTTCTGATTGATTCTTCTTTATAGTTTCAATCTCTTTTGTGAAGTAGTTCCTGAACTTGTTGAATTGTTTCTCTACATTCTCTTTTAACTCATTAAGGTTTTTGATAATAGTTATTTTGAATTCTCTGTCATTTAGAGTACACGTTTCTGTGTCTTCAGGACTAATTTCTGGGTACTTGTCATTTTTCTCTCTGTTCTGGAGATTTAATATAATTTTTGATACTGTTAGGAGGTGCAGCTTTGTTCTTTTGCATCCCAGTCACAGTTACCACCTATCACCACTGGGTGAGGGTCAAGAGCTGCATATTCTGAGCCCTCTGCCATCTGCCAAGATCCCAGGCACTGAAGCCAGTGCTGGGTGGGTGGTGGGGAGGGGCGCTTTCTCCTGTGTGCTCTTGGGGTTTTCTTGCTCTGCCCTCACTATCTGCTATCCTGTGGTGTTTGCTTGATAAGGTCACCCCTGCGTTAGCTTTCTCTTCAGTAGGGGCTTTCCCTTAGGCTGCAGGGACCTCAGGGATCTTTGATGCTCCCATGAATG
This sequence comes from Equus caballus, assembly GCF_041296265.1. NCBI lineage: Eukaryota > Metazoa > Chordata > Mammalia > Perissodactyla > Equidae > Equus > Equus caballus. The sequence continues at coordinate 14,500,893 of NC_091684.1, forward strand.
AGTGACCTTTCCTTCCCTCTTGGAGGCTGCACACAGTCCCAGATCGCAGTCTTTTGGGGAGGAGCAAAGTTTTCTCTTACCCTGTTCCACCTTCTCCAAGGGGGGTTCCAGCCTCTCCACCCTCCGATGTGTGGCTGCATGGGTCTCTCAGCCGTCTTTTGTGTTGTGTGGATGTCCTCTGTCGGAGTATGAATGTCTTTTTTGTTGTATGCTGGAGAGGAGAGATCACCTCACTCTGCCATGATGCTGATGTCACTCCTTTCTTTCTCTTTTCTCCCCCAGCTTTATTGAGGTATAATTGACAAATAAAAACTGTATATATTTAAGAAGTACGAATTGATGCTTTGATATATGTATATATTGTGAAATAATCACCACAATCAACCTAAGTAACATTCCCGTCACCTCACAAGGTTACCTTTTCTGGTGTGTGTAGTGAGAACCCTTAAAATTTACCTCTTAGCAAATTTCAAGTATATAATACAGTATTATGAACTATAGTCACATTGCTGTATGTTAGATTTCCAGAACTTATTCATCTTATAATTGAAAGTTGGTACCCTTTGACCAACATCTTCCCATTTCCTCACCCCCCACCCCCCTGGTAACCACCATTCTACTTCTGCTTCTATGAGTTTGACTATTTTAGATTCCACATAGAAGTGAAATCATGAGTCATTTGTGTTTCTGCATCTGGCTTATTTCAGTTAGCATAATGTATTCCAGGTTCATCCATGTTGTTGCAAATGGCTGAATTTCCTTCTTTTTATAGGCTGAATAATATTCCATTGTATGTGTATGTGTGTGTGCATGTATATATATATATACCACATTTTCTTTATCCATTCATCTATTGATGGACATTTAGCTTGTCCCATATCCTGGCTATGGTGAGTAATGCTGCAATGAACATGGGAGTGCAGATATCTCTTTGAGATCCTGATTTCATCTCCTTTGCATATACTGAGAGGTGGGATTGCTGGATTATATGGTAGTTCCATTTTTAATTTTTTGAGGAACCTCCATACTGTTTTTCATACCAATTTAATTCCTGTCAACAGTATACAAGGGTTCCAATTTGTCCACATTTTCACCAACACTTCTCTTTTGTCTTTTTGATAATAGCCATTCTAACAGGTGTGAGGTTATATCTCCCTGTGGTTTTGATTTTCATCTCCCTGATGATTATTGATGCTGAGCACCTTTGCATATACCTATTGTCTATTTGTATGTCTTCTTTTGAGAAATGTCTATTCAGGGCCTTTACCTATTCTTTTCTCTTTATTTTTATTTATTTTTTTTTTGAGGAAGATTAGCCCTGAGCTAACATCTGCTGCCAATCCTCCTCTTTTTGCTGAGGAAGACTGGCCCGGAGCTAATATCGGTGCCCATCTTCCTCTCCTTTATATGTGGGACACCTGCCACAGCATGGCTTGTCAAGCAGTGCCATGTCCGCACCTGGGATCTGAACCGGTGAACCCGGGGCTGCCAAAGCAGAACATGCGCACTTAACGGCTGTGCCACCAGGCTGGCCCTCCCTTTGCCTACTTTTTAATTGGGCTATTTGGGTCTTTTTTTTTTTTTTTTTTGGCTATGGAATTGTATGAATTCCTTATATATTTTGGACATTAACCCCTTGTCAAATATATTGTTTGCAAACATCTTCTCCCATTCCATAGGTTGATTGCTGATCGTTTCTTTTGCTGTGCAGAAACTTTTCAGCTTGATGCAATCCCATTTGTCTATATTTGCTTCTGTTGCCTGTTCTAGCCAAAAAAATCATTGCCCACACCAGTATCAGGAAGCCTTTCTCTTATATTTTCTTCTAGTAGTTTTACTATTTCAGATCTTATGTTTAAGTCTTTAATCTAGTTTGAGTTGATTTTTGTATATGCTGGAGATAAAGACCCAATTTCACTCTTCTGCATGTGGCTGTCCAGTTTTCCCAACACCGTTTATTGAAGAGACTCTCCTTTCCCTTTTGTGCATTCTTGGCTTCCTTGTTAAAGATCACTTGACTATAGGTGCTTAGATTTATTTTGGGGCTCCCTGTTCTGTTTCATTGGTCTTTATGTCTTATTTTTTCCCAGTACTGTACTATTTTGATAGGGCTTCTCACCTTTTACAGAGATGGCATCATTGGTATAATGAAAAGATTTGGTTTCCAATTCAGGCTGTATCATTTATCAACTGTGTAACCTTGGGCAAGTTACTTCATCTCTCTGGGCCTAAGTTTTGTCATCTTGCAAATAGGGGCTAATATGATCTACCTTGCAAGACATTTATGAGAAGTAAGTGAAATGAAGTGACTATAGTGCCTGGCACACAAGCACTTAGTAAACAGGATCTATGGTTATTATTATATCAGCTCGTTAAAAAAAGATATTTTTCTTGTTCAGCTACAAGGCAGGAAGGAGCCTTGGAGATGGGTCATTAATCCAAATGCCCCATTTAACACTGTCATTATCATCATCACAGAAACAGCTACTATTCACGGTGCATTTGCCATAAGCCTCTCACTGTACTAACTGCCTTTTATGAGTCTTATGAGGAAAGTTAAGTACCAGAGAAGAGCAGTGATTTCCCATAGTCACACAGCAAGTCACGAATAGCTGTGGCATCAGCTTCTCAGTCTCTTGAGCTCAGAGAATCTTTCCATCATGTCCTGGAGGGTCTCCTAGCTTTTGGGAGAATCAGAAAGCAGAAGGCTGAGGGGCTGGGCATGTCCCCATCCTTTTCTGAGCTTTCCATGCTGCAGGTAAGAACTGACTGTGGGAACAGACTGGCAGGGACAGCTATTTCTGCCATGCCCTGCCACAGCCTCGGGAGGCCCAGAGTGAGAGGGGCTGCGTTGGTCACAGGAGTTGCTGTCACCAGCAGGAAACCCTTTTCTGCCCTTTGATTCAGGGAAGCAGATTTGCAAGCCAGTTCTGAGCCCCCTGCTCCTCTCTGAGCAATGGCCCAATTGCTCAGAGCTTCCTTCTTGCTACAGGGAGGGCAGAAGGCATAGGCCCCACTGGTCTCCAGCTGGCTCTCTTGTGCCCTCCCCGTTTCCCCCTATCCGAGGCTTTTTACAGAGTTTCCATGCTGGCTGTGTGGAGGCAATTATATTTCCAGACAGTCCTTACTGTGGTGGAGAAGAAAGAGCCTATGTGAGGCTGCCCTGACCCAGCAGAGGAGGTGGTTCCTGAGAGGAGGGGCCTCTGAGTTTCTGTTTGTATTTCCTCCCTGCAAGGGCAGCAGTGCTAGACACAGAGCTTGTTTCTCTGGTGAAATGTGGCTACTGCCCTCATGGATGCTGGATGGCAAAATGATTCTTCAGTTCCTTTTTTTTATTTTGCAACTGGCTAATCCCCATGGCTCAGATGCTGCAATTGCTCCTTGGCTGCAGAAGCCCCTGTGACAACATGCTTGGCAGATGGTCCATGGCCATGGCTTTATCTTCTATCTGCACAGGAGAGTGCCCAGCAAACCTACTCATAAATCCGGATGGCGTCTCCACCTGGTTGGATGACAATACCTCAAACACGGCATGTCCCAAAGTGATACAGTCGTCTTCCCCTGAGCCCGCTTCTCTTACCGTCACACAAGCTAGAGCCCCTGGAATCTGCCTCCTGTCATTCCCTCCCCCAGCCATAGTCTGTTTTCTCAACATGATTGAGTACAAATGTTGATCAGGAAGATATCCATGATACAGGATAATAGAAAGGCATCAGCATTAGCTAGGAGAAATAGGAGCTCAACTGATAAACTCAGGAGAAACTTGCTGGTCCAGCTAGACCTTGAGGAAAGAAGGACTTGGAGGAGAGGGAAGAAAAGAAAGGGCAGGGGACAAGAGAAAGGCAGAACTGAGCATCAGCGCCAAGATGCGATAGAATCTGATGCATTTGAGTTTCTGGGAATGTCTGGGTGGGAGCCATTGAGACAAACCCCAGCAGGTAACAACAAACTGTTGAGCTGCCCGGTATTGAGGGGATTAGCAAATAGGACAACAAGCCAAGTGAAAGCAACAACCAAGCCTTCATTCACTCACTTCACAGTGTAAATCAGGGGTGAAAAAGAACGGGACTGGCTCCTCGAAGGGCGTTGGGCGAGGGTCTGAGGACGCGCAGTACAGACTGGGGAGGGCGGAGGATCATGTCACTGCTGAGGAAGCTCGAACAAAAGGACCAGGGGAGCTGAGTGGAGAGAACGTCTCAGCTGAGGCCCCTGACTCCCATAGGGAGGCCTCTGAATGGAGGTACGTTATGAGGGTAGGCATCACAAGTGTTAATTCATGCAAAAATTTTAGATTTTTGTGCCAAAACTTCCTGTGGTTATGACTTGTTGAATTTCATTTCATTTTACTTTTTAGTGTGGCTACCAAAACTCCTGGGGAAGGGATAAAAAAACATGGTAATTATTTGTAATGATACTGGGAAATATCTGAATGTAGGGTGACTACAGGATTTAAATGGAAATGTCATAATCTGATTGTATCTTTGCCTTTTGAGGGTGGATTCTTGAGTTTCACAGCACAGTCAATACGGTGTATGATGTATAAGATATGGAGGTTATTCTGTAAACTCTCTGGGTGGAAGTTCTAAAATTATTTTACTGAGAACATGTATAAGTTGGGGTAAACTGATACAACAAAACTCCCCAATCTCAATGGTTTAATACAGTAACTTTTTATTTCTTGCTCGTGTCACAGTTCAATGTGGCTTAGTGGTCATTGGGAAGGGAGGGGGAGGTCTTAGTCTGTTCTTTACTATCATTTAGGGACCCAAGTTTCTTCCATGATGTGGGTCTTTCATCTTCTGAGGTCTTGTCCTCTTTGCATGCAGCTGGCAGAAAGAAAAAGAAAGATCATGAAGGAGGTTTTTCAGGAGCCAGACCTGGAAGTGGTGTTCAACAATTCTGCTTGTATTCCACTGGCCACGCTTAGACACATGGCCACCTGACTGCACAGGATGCTGGGAAATGTAGTCCAGCTTGTGTCCAGGAGAAAAGGGCAATGGAGTTTGATGAATAGTCTCTGCCACAGGACATTTGTTGGGTGGCTCTTTTTTTTTTCTTTAAGAATTTTTTTTTTTTAAAGGTATGCTTTTTGGTGAGGAAGATTGGCCCTGAGCTAATATCTGTTGCCAATCTTCCTCTTTTTTTTTTCTTCCCCAAACCCAAGTACATAGTTGTATATCCTAGTTATAGGTCATTCTAGTTCTTCTATTTGGGCTGCTGACTCACCATGGCTTGATGAGCGGTGTGTAAATCCTTGCCCAGGATCTACTCAGGTGAATCCCGGGCCACTGAAATGGAGCAGGTGAACACAACCACTTGGCTATAAGGCTGGCCCCTTGGCTGACTCTTGATATTAATTTAATTCCCTTTTTTGCTAGTCTTTGTTAACTTAAGGAATTGTGGGACAACACTAAGGTAATATGTATGTGTCCATGTTCCTCTGAAAAACTAGACAGAGCTCAGTGCTAAAGATGCTTGTGATGGAGAAACAAAAATTAATAAAATTGGGGCTGGCTCCATGGCCGAGTGGTTAAGTTCGCACGCTCTGCTGCGGCGGCCCAGGGTTCGGATCCTGGGCGCGGACATGGCACTGCTCGTCAGGCCACGTTGAGGCGGCATCCCACAGCCCACAACTAGAAGGACCTGCAACTAAGATATATAACTATGTACTGGTGTGTGTGTGTGGTGGGGGGGGTTTGGGAAATAAAAAGCAGAAAAAAAAAAAAGATTGGCAACAGTTGTTAGCCCAGGTGCCAATCTTTAAAAAAAAAATTAATAAAATGAAGAAAAAAGGGAGAAAACTGTGATTGTGATATAATAAATATATATTTTGGTCTTCCTCCACAATTCCTGGCATATAACCCCTAAAGCCCTTATAATTTCCTAAGTGATTAGAGCTATACGGGCATATTTTGTTAGAATATTTCGTTTTTGTTCCCAGTTCCTGAAATAGCGCCAGAGTGATGAAGGTGAAATGGGTGTCTTTTGTTATTCATAACAATCCTCTTTCAATCACACCTGAGTTTAGGTAATAAGGTGACTTTTGGAAAGCCCTAAGGATAAGGGCTGCTTGCAGGGGAACCAATCAGATGATTAGAGGGTTGGAATTTCGGCCATACCCTCCACCTCCTAGGAGAGGAGAGGGCCTGGAGATTGATGTAATCATCCATGGCCAATGATTTAATCAATCATGCCTGCATAATGAAGAGGCCATAAAAATCCCCAGTTGGTGAACACGAGGAGGTGCCGGGAGGGTGGCGCACCTGCAGAGGGCATGGAAGCTTCCTGCCCCTTCCCCCATACCTTGCCCAATGTATCTCTTCCACCTGGCTGTTCCTGAGTTGTATCTTTTTTTTTTTTTTTTTTTTTAAAGATTTTATTTTTTCCTTTTTCTCCCCAAAGCCCCCCGGTACATAGCTGTACATTCCTCGTTGTGGGTCCTTCCAGTTGTGGCATGTGGGACGCCGCCCCAGCGTGGCCTGATGAGCAGTGCCATGTCCACGCCCAGGACTCGAACCAACGAAACACTGGGCCGCCTGCAGCAGAGCGCGCGAACTCAACCACTCGGCCACGGGGCCAGCCCCCTGAGTTGTATCTTTTTATCCTGGACCTGTAACCTAGTAAGTAAACTGTTTCCCTGAGTTCTGTGAGGCACTCTAGCAAATTATTAAACCTCAGGAGGGGGTCATGGAATCTCTGATTTATAACCGGTTGGTCAGAAGCACAGTGACAACCTGGACTTGTGACTGGCATCTGAAGTGGGGGAAGCAGGCTGTGGGACTGAGTCCTTAACCGTGGGGTCTGAGGCTGACTCGAGGTAGATAGTGTCAAAATTGAGTTAAACTGTAGGACACCCAGCTGGTGTTGCAGAATTGCTTGGCGTGGGGGAAAAAGCCCACATGTCTGTTCGTAGAAGTGTGAGCGTGGTAGAAGCAGAGTGTGAGAGAGAGGGAGAAACAGAGTCTTTCCTATTCAAAAATAAATTTCAAGACAGCTCAAGTGGTGAAAATTAGAGGAGGATTTTAAGTAAAACCTCAAGAGCTGATAATTTCTGTGGTTCTCTCTCTTTCATTTTTACCTTCCGTTAAGCATATGAAAACTTTTTCTGAATGACACAGGGTGCTCTGTACCTTAGGGCTCTCTGGTGTTTCCCTGGGGAGAGGTTTGGGTGTCTCTTTTCAGATACTTGGTACTCAAGTGATGCTCTGGGGCTGGTCACGTCTACATCCAAACACTTTCAAATCAATTCCAGGAAGTTGAGCCAAGAGTCAAAAACAGCCAAGGAAATGGAAATGTGTAAACCCCAAGGGAAACACAGTTATTTAAGCACAAGTTCTGTTTGTTTAGCTAGGAGATTAACAGGCAGTACTTGTGAAGACGGTGGGTTATTTATTTATTTTTTTTGAAGATTGGCCCTGAGTTAATATCTGTTGGCAATCTTTTTTTTCCTTCTCCCCAAAGCCCGCTCCCCCACCCCCCAGTACACAGCTGTATATTCTAGTTGTAGGTCCTTCTAGCTCTGCTGTGTGGGACATCGCCTCAGCATGGCCTGATGAGTGGTACTAGGTCTGTGCCTGGGATCTGAACCGGTGAACCCCAGGCTGCCACCAAAGCGGAGAGCGTGGACTTAACCACACAGCCGCAGGGCCGGCCCAAAGGTGGGTTATTTTTAACAAGGTGGTAAAAATGTAGAAAGACACATGCAAAAGGAGGAGGGTTGTTGAGTACTGTGTCTAGTGCTTGCTATGAGCTCCTCGGTGGAAGGTGCCAGTGCCTGGCCCTGAGGCTGACAGTGCTGCAGGCTGTCATGAGATGGCATGGGTCCCCACCAATAGTCTGGGACTGTTATGGGAGAGCTGGACCAGAAGTGGCTGTGAGGCTGGCTCCTCACCCAGCTCTGAGCATGACTACGAGGGAAGTGAGGTTTTGTCCCCATCCCTACCAGGGAACTGGAAGCCCATCTTGCTTCTCCACTGGTCGCCGAAGCAGTGGCCCCTGGAGACAGATCCCAGATCCCTTTGGGAGGGCCTGACAGGCGCGTCTGCAAGATGCTGCCCGGAAGCCCCAGGTCTGGAGGCCAGCTTGCCCCAGGCTCTGTTGCCTCACATCTGTTCCCCCCTCAGGGCATCCTGGAAGGCCCCGGGGGAAGGAGAGTGGGGACGCGGGAGCTCTGATGAGTCAGTGTCCCTGCAGCGGTCGGACCTGTCCCTGCCCCGAGGAACAGGGACTTTTAAGGACATCACTCTTGACATCTCAGAAAGCCCTAAAAGGCAGTGGCAAAAGAGAATTTGCCTTCTCGTCAGGATGAAAGCTTGCCTTTACACTGGGCAATGCATCACTCAAAAACCAACCGCAAAAATGGTGGGGGTTGTGAGGTGCACAGAACAAAGAGACAAAGCAGGTCCCAGGCGTCGTCTGCAGTGGTGAAAAGAAAAAGCTTCTGGATGGAGCAGGTGGGCTAAATAGGAGGCGTCCTCTGCAGAAGGAGGGCTTTGGGATTATATAGCATATGAGGGAATGGTGTTCCTGGGGCTAGCATTATTATTTTATTGGTATCATATTTTAGTACAGAGCAATGGGAGGGAAAAAATGAAACAGAAAGGGCAGGTGGGAGAAATGGTCACATCTGGGCTCCCTTTTTAGATGACAAAGAGTTTAGAATGCCGCTTGTCGAAAGTGAGGGAGCATGGGGTAGCATGTGTGGGTCAGAGGGACATCTCTGCTTTAGCAGGGGGGATCAAGCTTTGCCAACAGATGTGGGAACTAAGTTAGCAAATTCAGGAGCAATCCACTGGTCCACCAGACCTTCAGGGGAAGGAGAGAGGGGGAGTGGAGGAAGAGGGGATGAAAAGAGAGGGGGACAGCCCAGGCGGGACAGTGGCAGGGGTTTGATTCTGTTAGTGGCAGAGGACCTGGCAGAGTCCCAGAGGTAACGGGCGGTCGAGACTGCCCCGCACACGCCACTCTCCATGGTCCTGGCACCACATCCTCATTTTACCATCCTGGCATCGAAACAAAGATAAACCAAGGCTGGAGAAGTGAACTGGAATTAGGGGCAGCGCCTCATTGGTGTGGGCGGCTCCACTTTGGGGAGAATGCCTGGACACAGGAATTTGGGATGGTTTGTGCCATAGACAGAATGAGCCATGAAGGAGGTGAATGGGTTCTGAGCTCATGTGTCCAGAGGGGAGAGCACCCTCCTGGGAGCCGCTGGTTCTCCTGTTGACCTGAGAGAGGCCATGGAGAGAGGGCATCTGGCCATACCTGCGACCTTGTGTGTGCTTAGAAGGAAACCTAGCATCTGAGGAACACGAGTTGTGCCCAGGGTGTGTGTGCATGCCCTCTAGGTGCTCTGGGTCGCATATGGAACAATCCAGGGGCTGCAGCTTTTGTGTGTTTCCCCTCCCTTGGATTCTCCCCCCCCCCCCCCCCCCGCCCCCCCGCCATGTCACACACAAAAGTTTGGCCCATCCAGTGGTGGGAAGGGAGGAAGGGATGGTACAGGGAGTTAGCGATGCTCCTCCCGTCACTTTTCCCTACACTGTTTGGGCTCTCCTCACCTCTCCCCTGGACCTCTGCAGCAGCCTCCCAATGGGCACCCCAGCTCCTGACTCTCTCCACTTCCATCTTCCCTCCAGACTCTCACCTCAGTGAGCTTCAGCTCCTGGTTGAAGACCTATCGGTGAGTCCCAGTACCTAGAGAATAAAGCTCTAACTCCTTAGCCTGGCTTACAGGTTCCTTCCTGATCTGGTCAGGCCTCCCCAGCCTGCCTTCTCTGTGCACCTGACTCTCCTCCCCCAAACTCTGCTCAGCCACCTGTACCACTGGCATTCTGGGCTGGGATGCTCTGATCTTCCAGGTCTTCATGTTTCTTTCTCTGTCAGTCTCTTCCAAGACTCATTCCAAGTATGTCCTGACCCATAGCCACCACCTCCTTTCAGGAGGGCAAAAATGCAGCTGGGCTTCAGGAAGAGTTGGATCCAGGTACTTGGATACTGTCAAGATTTTCTCTTGCTCCATGTTCTTTGTTACTCTCTGCCAGTCAGCTCCATTCTTTTCTTGAAGGTGGGACCTTATTTTACTTGGTGGGGAACAAGCCTTCCCAGGGTTCCCTGTGGTGGGGTTCAAGACATGCTACCCCAAAATATGGCTCATTGGCACATTAAATATCTCAAGCTGAAGGAGTTAAAAAGACAGCAGAAGCAGGTAGGTCACTTTGACCTCCCACTCACTTGCCCTTCTTCCCTGAAACAGGTCATGAATGTCCCACGTGATGAGTCCCATCCCTGGACCAGGAGGAGAGAAGACATTTTCTCACCAGAGACAGGGAACTTGGGGCTGAGAATCTGTACAAGCAAACCTTGTTAAACTAATGCTTATCTTTCTAGTCATTTCTTCACCACTTACTACCCTTCACCCTTACTACCCAAACCCCTTTGTCCTGTCAATTCTTCACATATTTATTGTTTCTTTGTCTAAAATATATAAAAGCTTCCTGCTCTGCTCACTTCTTTGGGTCTCCATCCTCTTGTGCGGGCTCCCATGTTGTAAAATGTCAATAACATTTGTATGTTTTTCTCCTGTTAGCCTGTATTCTTCAGGTTCATTTTTAGACCGAGCCAGGAATGCTAAGAGGGTCGGGGACAGCTTTGTCTTCTTCTGCACTTGTCTTACTTCTGGAGGGCTCCACCTTAGGGAGGGCTCATTCTCTTTCTCAACTTCAACTTGAAAAGACTTAGGGAAGAATTCTGAGTGGCCTTGCTTGGGTTAGCTGACCACCTCTGACTCAATCAACCACGGTCAAGGGGCAGGGTCCTTGTTATGAATAATGTTGTCTAGATGTGTGTGGCTTTCTGATTAGCCAAAGTACTAACTTATTTCTGGTTACCTTGATGCCAACTAACACTGAGTTCCTCAAACCCCTCAAAGCTTTACATCTTTTCCACGTGACCCGCCACCAGGTTAACTCAGATCAATTTGCTGAATGGCCATTGTCAAGGTACCACATTGACTAAAAAAATAAAATAAAAAGATAAAATAAAATTGAATAGTTTTAACTTACTGATTTTCCCTTTGTCTTCATAGAAGTATTTTAAGGCATGTTCCATTTGTCTTTGCTTTGCTCCCTGTTGCTGAAGCCAGAAGCTGTGGAACAGAGATGCACGAGGAGAGCTGGTGGTGGCCCAGTGGGGGGGGGCGGGGGGGTCCCAGAGGAGAAGGAGGGGAGATGAGGAACCATGAATAGATTTATAAGAACATATTCATAAGACTACAGCCTGAGGATGATATATTCACTGAATATAACTAATTCATTCAAAAATATGTTCAAGAAAAATATATGCATAAAGAATATTCTTGAATATAAAGAATTCTGCTTGCTACATTCTTTTTATGAATAATAATATGTTGGTGAAGAATATGTTGGTAGGAACTTTCATATTCAACATAATCTGATAACTGACTGAACTTAAGACAATAACTGAGTCCTAAGTAAATAAGTGAGATAATGGCACGATCAGTCTCCTTAAACTCACACCCAGTACTTCTACTAGCCACTGTCATTGTAAAAATCGTTATTAATGTTGTCTAAATACGTGTTCATTTCTTAATATGACCCCCGCCGTGAGTCCCCACTGGGCTTGCAGCCAGGTACACCCCTCCCCTTTTCCGCATTACCTGCCTCTGGCCTGGGAAAAGATTCTCTGTTCCACACCTGGGACCCTGGGAAAACACAAATGAGGCTCCCTCTCCGTATTCCAAGCCCTTATCTTTGAGTGGGAAGCAAGGACCTGAGATCCGACATCATTTGAAAATGAGAGTGTGTATTATTGATTTTTAAAATTGTCTTGGAAGCATTGGGTACTTTTACAAACTCTGGCAATAGTTCTAAGATTTGTAGGATGTGCTTGCTCCCAGGTTTATGTAAATCCTGGCAACACCACATCTTGATGGCTTGAATCTGTTTATGTGTGAAGACTTCAATTGTGCATCTCCCTGTTTGTGAAATCACATCGTGGCTTCGTTGGAGTCCTCTGTGGCAAATTCTGTGACTTAATTAGTTTTTTATTTAACCGTGGAAAAGGAAAGCATATTATGTTTCCAGACAGCGTTTCCACTTGAACTTGAAGGCTTTTCCCATCACAGTCTAGAATCGGGGTGTGCTTTCACCAATGCTCTCAGCCTGCTTATTTCATTCTGACTTTTCCCGCTCAAGGCACACAACAAAATTAGCCTTTAAATACTGATTTAATCTCTGTCATAATTACGTCGCTCTTTACCCCTGAGGCTTCAATTCTTGATTGTATGCTAAAAAGCAACAAAGCTTCAGGAAATAAAAAATAAGTCTATTTAATATTTTGAAAAGAATCCCATGGGCGCAGGAGGAATTATGCATGGATTGCCTTAGACGGAGGTGCTGGTTATTTGGGCAGGCGGCTGACGGGGGACTGAGACGCTCCAGCTGTGTGGATCTGGTCTCAGGTGGCCCAGGCTCTTAAGACAGGATGGAGAGAATCCTAGAAACCCAGCCTTGAGTCTCCGCCCCTCTGGCACTCAGATTCTTCCTCTGTAAAATGTAGCTAAACACAGCTCATGTTTACCGAGAGCTTATTCTGTCCCAGGTGCTATTCTAAGCACTTTAGTCATTCGATCTTACCAGGCAGGTACAAAAATCACTATGTCCATTTTAGAGATAGGAAAACTGAGGCCACCTAGAGCTTAAGTAATGGCCACAGCCACATATCTCGTTAGTAGAGGAGCCGGATTTGAACCCAAAAGTCTGGCTCCATAATCCACACTCTTAACCCCCAACTGTACAGTACAGAGCAGTTGCCCTCTCTGTTTTATGAAGGAGTTGAATGAGTGACTGTTGAGTGAACTGCTTGGCGAGCTCAGACGCTCCTTAGTGTTCTTAGAGCGCCCAGTGCCCTAGTTTCTGGCGCCCTCAGGAGGAGGGGTGGGGCAGGGAGCCTGAGGGACCCGGATGCGGAGCTGGGCTCGGCTTCTCCGGCCATAGGATCTTCAGGAAATCATCCAGTTTCTCTGAGTCCCAGCTCCCAAGTCTGTAAAAGGGGCGTAACCATCTCACCTACTTCTCAAGGCTGCTGTGAGGTGGAAACAAGGCATCGAAAGTGGGGAGCACCGGGAAGAACTGTCACGGGCTGAGATGGTTGCTGGCATTTACCGAGCGCTAACCCCGTGCAGGGACCTGCGTGCAGCCTGTTTCCCGTGGTGTCTCATCGAGGCTCACAGGAACACTAGAAAGGTAGGGCCACTAGCAACCTCATTTTATGGAGGAGGAAGCAAGCTCAGAGAGGTAGGTGGTTCACCTGGCATCACACAGCCAGGAAAGGTTAGAACTTTGAGTCCATGTCCTTAACCCCTGGCACCTCTACAGACCTCTACAGGAAGTTGTTTCTAAGAGGCTGCGTTCCCCTCTCCAGGAAGCCTTCTGGACGACCACCTCTGGGAGCGCACCCATCTCCATGGATACCTCCTCGAACCTGTCTCCACCACTACCAGCTTAATCCCCGGCGTAAGTGTGTCCTCAGTCGTCCTTCTCCCAGGCCCGGCCTTGTCTTCGTGAGCCTTGAACTTTCAGGGCAATTGCTTTGGACGGGGTGGCAGTGACAGTGTTTGCTCCCCCTCCCATTCCCCCTAGTCCTGCTCTGGGTTCTGGCCCAGGACTCTGCCCCGGCTTGGATGTTCGGAGTTTGTGATCTTGAACCACTGAGCTTAGGGATCGCTCCTGTGGACGCTGGCCCTCGCTGTGGCACAGGGAGGATTAACCAGGGCAGGACGAAGGCTCAGGTGGTAGAAAACATGGGCTACACTCTGGGAATGAATCCGGAGGATGTGATGCATGAGGGCTGCTGGACCACATCTCGTGACTCCTGTGACGGCAGGGAGGCAGCGGGGCTGAGCATGGTGGAGATGACCTGTCAGCCGCAGGCCCCTTTACTGCTCTGAGGGACTGTCCCCCTCTTTTACTGTCTCGGAGAAGCCAAAGCCCACCGCTGTCAGCTCCAGGTCAAGCCCCTCCCCGGTGGTGTCTGCTTTGGCTCAAAGGCCATGTTGAGTGAAAGGGAGGAAGGTGAGCAGACATGGTACAAGTCAATTATTTCTCCTGTAAAATCAGTGCTCTGCCTTCAAGGAATCGAAGGAAAAAAGCAAAGGATGAATTTATAAAGCAGACACGAGACTGTCTCACTCTATCTCTAGGGAAAATTTCTTTTCTCGTCTCATTCCCACTGACTGGAACAAACATCGTGTCTTATGGGTCCGCTCTTGCTCACGGTGCTTCAACTAAATTTGGAAGTTGTCAAGTCTCCTTCATCTGGATCTAATTTCAGAAGAACTTACAGAATGCTATGGGAACAGGAGAATCGCTGTCCCTGGCTGGTCTCACGGGGGCAATTAACCAAACAAATAAAACTCAGGAGAAGGAGAAAGCACTAAACACAGTGAGAGATGGACCACAGGACATTGGCGGCAACAGGCATGGGAGGAGTTGGGAAGAGGGAGAGATCAGTGTGGGCTCGAAATGGGGAGAAGTGGTCCTTTTTTACTTGGTTTCATAAAATAAACAGGATTTTAAAAGATCAACATGGTTGAGGATGCCCTGAGCTTGCTGGGGTTGGACACAGCCTAGGCAAAGGCATGGCCCTCTGCCTGCAGCTCTTTTCTCTATTTTTAGTGTTTTGTGTGCACAGCCAGCATGGTTTTCTATTTTGAATGAATAGAAGAGACAAGTCATAAAGGTCTGGGAAACCAGATGGGATGAGTCAGGTGGTCATAAGTGTCATAAGAACACTCTCCACCCAGAGAAAAAGCACAGAATGTGAGCTCCGGAGAGCTGGAGCCACGGCCTCGCTGCTCCCTTGAATAGCCGGGTGACCTTGGCCTGTCTTTCGGCCTGGCCTCAGCCTCCTCACCTGTAAAAACCCTTTTGCCCTCAAGTTCCCTGGCTATCTTTCTCCCTGGGCTCCAGGGGAAGTGCCTGGTGCTCAGATGGATTCTGCAATAGCCACGCCTGGCTGAGTGGAGCCAGCCATCCAGCAGCATTGTGTTTTAAGCAGTGAGACCCCGTCCTTCTCGAACCCAAAGGATCAAGGTAGGTTTTGACACATGGAGTTTCAACCTGAAATGACTGCGTCCCCAGGGACCATGTCTGCTCTCACCCATGCCCACCTGGATGCCAGGCTCAGCACTTTTTGAATCCAGTTCTCACTCCCCCCAATATCAAATGCCAAATGCACTGGTGAAATGCCAGATGCAGAGGTTAGGCAGGAGATGGAGGAGAGGTTTACATCCTACAACAGTCAAACTTCGTTACATTTCCCTCAAGATATTTGTTCTTTTTCCCCCAAGCGTACTTTGTCCATCTCCTCCCATGTCTTCATTCTGTTCCCTATGTGGGGCAACCTCAGTCCCTCTCTCTCTCTCTCCATGGAGCAAACAGAGGATTCCTTAGAATGCAGATGGATTTTAAGTAACAAATCGTCTCCCCATCACACAGAAACTAGGTAAGCGAGGGAATCCTGGTGAAGCTCAAGCAAGACTAGAGAAACAACCTGAAGACAAAAGGGCCCCTTGTGCCCAAATCTGTGCCGTGCAGCCCTGTGCCCCCACGTGAGGTGGCTGCAGATGGGGCTCCGAGCATCCTCAGCACTAGGAGGGGAGTACAGCCAGCTGCATGGGGCCCAGCCTGCCCACCAGCTCAGGAGAACTGCAATGTGACAGATGGTTAGCTGTCTCCAGTAGCCTCTCCTCCTAGAAGGAGCAGAATTTTAGCTGGGTATGTGCTACATTTCCAAGCCTCCCTGGCAGCAAGGAATGGCTGTGCAGGTTGCGAGCAGAAGTGGTAGGTCTTTCTTCTGGGTCTACCCATGGAAAGGAATGGTCCTTTGATCCTTTCCTTGTGGCTGGGGAGTGAAGAGAGCTAGACCCAGAGATGGAAACCACTTGTTGGATGGCAGAGCCCTTGCCAGCTCTGGACATCTGCCTCTGGGCTTCTGCATGAAGGAAAAGCTTTTCCTCTTGTTAAAGCTGCTGTGTATTTAGGGCCTCTTAGAAAAGCAGCTTAGCCTGGATTCTGATGTGACAACTAAGATAGAGAGATGCTGTCTATTCAATTCATCCTTCCCACATTGACTTGAAGAGTCACCTTTATCACAGGCTGTACTGTCTTCTCTGGAATGTAAAGCATCAGATGGGAGCATTGAACCAATACATGTTGCAAAATGGACAGACCTTAAAAGCATAGTATTAAATGAAAAAATGATGACTTATAGTACAATAATCTTTATGTAAATTAAGCCTTCCCCCAAGCCCACAGGACTTTATTTCAAGGATCTACATGTATATCCAAGAACATATATGAATCATTAGAGTGAGTGCCTAAAAAGGGAGATAAGGGGGAAAAATAAACATTTACAAGAGAGGGACCTTGCTAATGGAGATGATAATAATTGGTATGAACTGAGGAGTATGGTTAAGCCCCCACCTGTAGTTCACACACATACCCCTACACACACATGCACCCGTGGTGTGGAGAGTAGGAATAAGGCGGGATTTGGGTGAACAAAGTACTGTGTAGGGGTCCATGGTGAAGGGTGAGACATTTCCATTGGAAAGACCAGGATCAAGTTGGGGTAAACTCTCAACAGTTTCAGGTCTTTTCAGGGCCTGATTTTGGCCTGAGCTACATAGACGCATTTTCTGACATGATGCTGGTCTGTCTGCTCAGGAGCAGAATGAGGGATGTGCTTCTGAGCATGCAACTGAAGGTGAGATGGACAAGCTTCTAGCACAACGCTTCTCAAACTGGGAAGTGCACACTAATAACCTGGGATCTTGTTAAAAAGCAGATTCTGATTCAGGAGGTCCGAGGTGGGGCCTGAGATTGTAATTTACAACAAATGCTAGGTGGTGCTGTTGTTGCCGGTCCACAGACCATGGTTTGAGTAGGAAGCCCCTAAAGTATTTAAACTCATTTTTGATAGGCCAGTGAATAGACTTGAAAAAATAAAATGGAGAAATGAAAGCAAGAAAGTCTGAAGTCCTAGTATTTTCCCTGGATTGTCAGCTGCTTAAACATTTGATTTAGATGCAGGGATGGTGTCAAGATGGTGGTGTAGGTGGACTCAGAACTCACCTCCTCCCATAGACACAACAAATTTACAACTCCTCTTGGAACAATTACCCCTGAGAGAGAACTGAAAACTGGATAAAAAGAACCCCAACAACAAGGGACAGTGCTGACTGAGGTGGAAGAAGCAGAACTTCCTTTCTGGAGAGAAAGAAGCCACCTGTGAGCCATGATGCTTCGTGCCTGGCCGGGAGCAACCTTAAGGTACAAAGCCTTCCCTGGAGGAGTGGGGGGTCTGAGTCGGGAAGCATTACCACAATAAGCAGCTTTTGGACTCAGCACAACCAAGACAAGTGTCATAATGCCTGCATTGCTGGCTATTAACTACAACAGAGAATACTCCCAGAAAAGCTATCAGACATAAGAGAAAAAAAAGCCTGCTCTTAAAGAGCGCAGGCCCAATTCACGCATTTCAGAAAGCAACCTAAAATCACTAGAAAGACAGGCGCACAGTCCTTTGGTGAAAAGAGACTCACCTGATAAGGTCTGGGTGTACTTTGGTGAGATGTGAGACCTCCACAGTGACTAAGACATTGGCAGCAGCCATTGTTGTGAGCTAGTGCAGGGGTGCTGACACAGACACTGGCAGATGTCATTGGAGTTCTTCCCCTGGCCTGTTAGCACAGGGGTCTGCCACACCCACCAGTGCACCGATTTAATCCAGCTCAGCCTAGGGCAAGCAGCACACCCTAGGGACTGGCCTCACCCAACAGCAAGCCCTCAGGTGACTTGTAGGCCAGCATTGGTGGGGTGCCTAGAACCTCTGCAGCCAGGCAAGTGGGTCTGCCTCTGCAGGGCAGGGCATGTGCAAGGAGAGGGCCTGCACTGGTGGAATGTGTGGAGCTTCTGCAGTGGGGCGACTGGATCTTCTTCAGTGGGTTAGGGCACATGCACAGGGCATGACTGTGTTGACGGGTTATGTGGCCCTGTGGGTGGTGGGGCCTGAAAGCTGCAGCAGACTTGTGCTTCTCAAACACCCACATAGGGGGTCGGCCCTACCACCCAAAGCCTGAAACAACGGGGTACTCCCATGCCTGGGGCCAGCTCCACTCAGCTGCAGCCCTGAGAGAGCTGACAACAACCTTGCAGGCCAGAGGCCTATAGTAGTTGTAAGCTCCTGAGCCCAACAAGCAGCCACACTGGGGGCCTACTCACTCAACAGAAAAACTGAGACATGAATGTGCTATTAGAACTTACAGCCAACTGTGCTGGGGCTTTCCATGCCTGATAAAGTATCCAAAGGGTCCCTAGCAGCCACATGCAGCTGAGCATTACAACCCGCCAGCCGACGTCCCCCAGCACCTGCAGCAAGAGCAACCCTGCCATAACAGAAGGACACATGTATCCCACACAGAGGACACTCCTGGAACATTTGGAACTGGTGATGAGAGGGAAGCACACTGTTGGGCCTCATAAGGCATCTCTTACATAAGGCCACGTCTCCAAGATTGGGAGACATAGCTGACCTATCTAATACATAGATATAAGCACAGAGAAAGAGGCAAAATGAGGAGACAAAGGAATGTTTTCCAAGTAAGGGAACAGGACAAAACCCCAGGAAAAAAATCCTAAATGAAACAGAGATAAACAGTCTACCTGACAAAGAGAACAAACTAAGAGTCATAAAGATGCTCACTGATCTTGGGATAAGAAGGGAGGAACTCAGTGAGAACTTCAACAAAGAATTGGAAAATATAAAAAAGAACCAATCAGAAATGAAGAATATAATAGTGGAATTGAAATATCCACTAAAGGGACTCAATAGCAGGATTGATGATACAGAAGAATGGATCAGAGAGCTGGATGAAAGACTAGAGGAAATCACCCAAGTTGAACAGATAAAAGAAAAAAGAATTAGAAAGAACAAGGACAGTCTAAGAGATCTCTGGAGCAACATCAAGTGCACTAACATCTGTATTATAGGTGTCCCAGAAGAAGAAGAGACAAAGGGGCAGAGAAGCTATCTGAAGAAATAATAGCTGGAAACTTTCCTAACCTAAGGAAGGAAACAGACATCCATCCAGGTACAGGAAGCATAGAGAGCACCAAACAAGATAAACCCAAAGAGGCCCACAGCAAGAGACATTATAATTAAAATGTCAAGAATTAAAGATAAGAAGAAATCCTAAAAGCCACAAGAGAAAGGCAACATGTTACATACAAAGAAAACCCCATAAGGCTATCAGCTGATTTCTCAGCAGAAACCTTACAGGCTAGAAGAGAGGGTCACAACATATTTTAAGTGCCGAAAGGAAAAAACCTATGGCCAAGAATACTCTATCTGGCAAGGTTATCATTCAGAATGGAAGGAGAGATAAAGAGTTTCCCAGACAAGCAAAAACTAAAGGAATTTATCACCAAGAAATCAGCCTTACAAGAAATGCTAAAGGGACTTATTTAAGTGGAAAAGAGAAGACCACAAATAGGAATAAGAAAATTATCCAAAAAGAGCAATAAAATCACTGGTAAAGACAAATATACAGTAAAGGTAGCAGATCAACCACCTATGAAGATAATATGAAGGTCAAAAGACAAAAGTACTAAAATTATCTATTTCCGTGATAAGAGGGTAACAGATATACACACACAAAAAGAGGTAAGACATGATATAAAAAACATAAAATGTGGGATGAGGGGAGTAAAAAATAGAGCTTTTAGCAAGAGGTCAAACTAAGGAGACCATAAGCTTACTATAGATTGCTATATATGTAGGTTATTATATATGAACCTCAGGTAATTAAAACCAGAAACTTATAATAGATACACAAAAAATTAAGAGAAAGGAACTCGAACATAATACTAAAGAAAGCCATCAAACCACAAGGGAAGAGAGCAACAGAAGAAGAAAGGAACAGAGAAGAACTACTAAAATACTCAGAAAAAAAGTAACAAAATGGCAATAAGTATGCTCTTATCAATAGCTACTTTAAATGTCAGTGGACTAAATGCCCCAATCAAAAGGCATAGAGTGGCAGATTGGATAAAAACTGAGACGCCAATATATGCTGCATACAAGAGACCCACTTCAGACCTAAAGACACTCACAAACTGAAAGTGAAGGGGTGGAAAAAGGCACTCTATGCAAATGGCAATGAAAAGAAAGCTGGGGTGGCAATACTTATAACAGACAAAATAGGCTTTAAAACAAAAACTGTGACAAGAGACAAAGAAGGGTACTACATAATGATAAAGGGAACAATCTAACAAGAGAATATGACACTTGTAAGTATCTATGCAACCAACATAGGAGCACCTAACATATAAAGCAATTATTAACAGACATAAAAGGAGAAATAGAAGCAACACAATAATAAGAGGGAACTTTAACACTCCACTTACACCAATGGACAGATCATCCAAACAGAAGATCAATAAGGAAACATTAGCCTTAAATGACACATTAGACAAGATGGACTTAATAGAGATATACAGAATATTTCATCCAAAACTTGTAGAGTACACATTTTTTCAAATGCACATGGAACAGTCTCCAGGATAGATCACATATTCGGCCACAAAACGAGACTCAATAAATTTAAAAAGATTGAAATAGTACCAAACATCTTTTCTAACCACTATGGTATGAAACTAGAATCAACTACAGGAAGAAAACAGGAAAAGCCACAAATATGTGGAGATTAAACAAAATGCCATTGAACAATGATTGGGTCAATGAAGAAATCAAAGGAGAAATCAGAAAATACCTGGAGACAAATGAAAACAAAAATACGACATGCCAAAATGTATGGGATACAGCAAAAGCAGTTCTAAGAGGGAAGTTTATAGCAATACAGGCTACCTCAACAAAGAAGAATCTCAAATAAGCAATCTAACAGTACACCTAAAGGAACTGGAAAAAAGAAGAACAAACAAAACCCAAAATCAGCAGAAGGAAGGAAATAATAAAAATCAGAGCAGAAATGAATGAAATAAAGACTGAAAAAAAAATAGAAAAAAAATCAATGAAACTAAGAGCTGGTTCTTTGAAAAGAAACAAAATTGTCAAAACTTTAGCTAGACTCACCAAGAAAAAAAGAGAGAAGGCTTGAATAAGTAAAATCAGAAATGAAAGAGGAGAAATTACAATGGACACCTCAGAAATAAAAAGACTGTAAGAGAATACTATGAAAAACTATACGCCAACAAATGGACAATCTAGAAGAAATGGATAAACTCTTAGAATCATACAACCTTCCAAAACTGAATCAAGACAGTGAATTTGAATAGACCAGTCACCAGTAAGGAGATGGAAAAGTAATCAAAATCTCCCAAAAATAAAAGCCCAGAACCAGATGGCTTCCCTGGTGAATTCTACCAAACACTCAAAGAAGACTTAATATCTATCCTTCTCAAACTCTTCCAAAAAATTGAAGAGAAGGGGAAGTTTCCTGACTCATTCTATGAAGCTGACATTACCCTGATACCAAAACCAGAAAAGGACGACACGTAAAAGAAAATTACAGGCCAATATCACTGATGAACATTGATGCAAAAATCCTCAACAAAATACTAGCAAATCGAATACAACAATACTTTAAAAATATCATACACCACGACCAAGTGGGATTTATACCAGGGACATGGGGATAGTTCAGCATGGGCAAATCAATCAACATGATACACCACAATGACAAAATGAAGAATAAAGACCATACGATCATCGCAATAGTTGGCAGAGAAAGCATTTGACAAGATACAGCATCCATTTATGATAAAAACTCTGAATAAAATGGGTATAGAAGGAAGATGTCATAACATAATAAAGGCCACACCTCACACCAGTCAGAATGGATAATTAACAAGACAGGAAATAACAAATGTTGGAGAGGATGTGGAGAAAAGGGAACTCACTGTTGGTGGGAGTGCAAAGTGGTGCAGCCACTTTGGAAAACCATATGGAGATTCTTCAAAAAATTAAGAATAGAACTACCATATGATCCAACTATTCCACTGCTGGGTTTTTATCCAGAGAACATGAAAATGTGAACGCATAAAGATATATGCACCCCTGTGTTCATCCCAGCATTATTCACAATACCCAAGACTTGGAAGCAGCCTAGGTGCCCATCAAGGGATGAATGGATAAAGACGATGTAGTCTATATATGCAATGGACTCAGCCATAAGAAATGGTGAAATCTTGCCAGTTGTGACAAAATGGATGGAACTTGAGGGTATTATGTTAAGCGAAATAAGTCAGAGGGAGAAAGTAAATTACTATGTGATCTCACTTATAAATAGAAGATAAAAACAACAAGAAACAGACACATAGAGACGGAGATTGGATTGTTGGTGACCAGAGGGGAAGGGGGGGAGGGAGGAGGGCGAAATGGGCGATTAGGCACATGTGTGTGTTGATGGCTTGTACTTACTCTTTGGGTGGTGAACATGATGTACTCTGCGCAGAAATTGAAATATAATGATGTGCACCTGAAATTTATATGATGTTATAGACCAATGTTAATGCAATAAAAAAAAAAAATCAACAACAACAACAAACATTTGATTTACGACTGGACAGTTCCTGGGAAACATCTTAGTGCCTTGTCTCCTGCGTGTTTCCTTTTTGTTGTTAATGAAGATGTTTGCATAAAAAACATCTCAGGGAGCTCTCTAGCTAGGTTTAATTTTGTGGGTTTGATGTAAGGAAAGAAACCCTTCTGTATCCCTTAATTATGTTTTTGCAATTTGTGATACGAAATGAAGGTAGCTGAGGGAACCATAGACAGACTTAACAGCTTTTTTTCTTAATCTTGCAAAAGCA
This sequence comes from Equus caballus, assembly GCF_041296265.1. Classification (NCBI taxonomy): domain Eukaryota; kingdom Metazoa; phylum Chordata; class Mammalia; order Perissodactyla; family Equidae; genus Equus; species Equus caballus. Next base: position 14,523,806 of record NC_091684.1, read on the forward strand.
TCATCGTAACCAGCAGAACCTTCGAGTGGCCCGGAAAATGCTGGAAAAGTGAGAATGAGTAATTGTTTTGATTGGGTCTGGTGAATCATAGAAATCAATCAAAATGCAACTTACTAAGCTCTGAAGCCTGCCAAACACTATAGGGCTGCCTTTCCTCACAGTGCTTGAAGCTTGGGAGCTGAGATGTAACGAGTACACCTGGACTAAATTATTTCCCTCAGGGACTCTTCACTCAGTGAAGTGCAAATCCAAGGGCCTAATATTATTCCTAGACATGCAGGAAGGCCAGACCTGTGGAGAGAAAAACTAAAGTGTGGCTGTAAAGGATCCCCAGGTGCATCAGATAGAAGGTGGAGCACTTTTATCAAGGTGGACCTGGGAATAAGTGGTGTCCCCCAGGTGTGTGGAGAGCGGATGTCATCCAGGTGTGTGCAGACAACTGATGTCATCCAGGTGTGCACATAGTTGACTATTTTAGGACCAGAGTCTCGGACTCCTGGACTATCAAGCTGTGGAGACCTCCAGGATTGTCTAGTTCTCTTCCCCCGACCTACTTTACAGATGAGGACATGAGACCCTGAGGTGGCCAGGGCTTGCTCTGGGTGGCTCGGGGTTATTGTCAGTGTGGGAATTCGCAGCCAGGCGTCCTGATCCGTAGGCCTGGGAACGTTAGCGTTTCCCCTTAGACCTCATCAAGCTGTGTCCTCCTCATCCTGGCTCACTCCTACAGGGGCCTAGCTGGTCATGGTCTCAGCCTCTCCTATGAGCTCCACCTGATCCAGCGGTTTAGTGGCTTAGATTTAGGCCTTAGATGTCTTATTAGCTGTAGAATTATGAGCTTAAGTGAAGTCTCCCATGGGCACCTAAATTTTAAACCATATTAAAATAGAGGTCCCTCTGCTGAGCCCAGAACCAGGTGGTAAGCAATGCCTACGGCTGATGGGTCCACTTTATACAGGTCCTGCTGGGTGAGCCAATATCACTCCCAGGACAGTTCATCCTTCCCAGCAGCCACCATGAGGCCCTGGCTGTCAATGGGCTGTGTAAGGACCACGGCAGCTTGCTGTGCCCATGGGAGCTGTGGACAAGTATGGGGGCTCACTGGAAGAGAGAGGAGCAAGTAGGAAGACCAAGTCGGAGGGATGCGAGGGTCGTTCCCAACATCCATGAAGGATGCTGCTTGGTTCAGTAGCAGCATTCCGTTCCACACACACCTGACCGTTGTAAGAACTCATGCTATACATAGTGAGCTCTTATAATCCATTAAACAAAAGAGAGTCCCCTGGAGTGCTCGTGAGTGTGAATTGGGTCATATCTTGTGACTTGCAAATTTCCTTTTCCTGGATGGCACCTGGAGAAATCTCCCCAAGGAGACATTATTTTATTTTATTTTTATTTCTCTGAATTTGAATCCTGAGTTGTTACAAAATAAATAACAAATATGGAGCTGTATAAGAATATTTCTGTCAGCTAGAAAACATCATCACTGATAATATGCGATACTCTCAATCCAAATAATAATAAGTGGAATCTTTTCTTTCCAGTTTTACTGAGAAATAATTGACATATAACAATGTGTGAGTTTAAGGTGTACACAACGTAGTGATTTGATACACTTGTATAGTATATTGCAAAATGATTACCTGACACCTCTATCCCGTCACATAATTACCATTTCTTTTTTGTGGTGAGAAAATTTAAGATCCACCCTCTTAGCAACTTTCAGGCATATAATACAGCATTATTAACTATAATCACCATGCTGTACATTAGATCCCCAGAATTTATTCATAGTATAGCTGGAAGTTTTTACATTTTTTTTACGATTGGCACCTGAACTAACATCTGTTGCCAATCTTCTGTTTTTTTTTCTTTCTCTCCAAAGCCCCCCAGTACATAGTTGTAGGTCCTTCTGGTTGTGCTATGTGGGATGCTGCCTCAGCATGGCTTGATGAGCAGTGCTAGGTCCGTGCCCAGGATCTGAACTGGTGAAACCTTGGGCTACCAAAGTGGAGTGCAAGAACTTAACCACTCGGCCACGGGGCTGGCCCATATAGCTGGAGGTTTGTATTCTTTGGCCAACATCTGGAACATCTTTATTATAGTAAGGTTCGTAATGGCAAGAAGTTGCAATCAACCTAAATGTTCATCAATACTACTTCTTGTCTGTGGGCTCAGATATATGTATGTAAACGCACAGGGAAAGGTCTAGAAGGACAATGTAACCTCTGAGGGAGGGTCTGGAATTGAGGGTGGAGGTCAAGGGGATTTTAGGGCATATCTGTTCCATTTCTATTAAACTGGAGAATGTGTTCACGTGCTACTTATGCCATTTAAAATAACTTGAAAAAATAGAACAGAGAAAGCACTGAGCACGTGCAACACAATTGGAAAAATGTCTATCATGCACGGACAGAAGGAAGGCTGTGATCCACTGCTGGGGTCCTCTGGCAGGAGGCCGGGCTGGCCTTTGTGTTCCCCTGGCTAGCATCCCAACCACGTTGGGGAAGTAGGGAGCCATGACTACATGGAGTCACCACCTAATGGCAGACTGTCAGACAGCGGTTCTTACACTTCAGTGTGCATCAGAATAACCCACAGCGCTTGTGATAAAATAATCCATTTTCCCAGATCTCATCATCAGCAATTCTGATTTAAAGGGTCTGTCTGCATTTTATTTTTGCTGAGGAAGATTCACCCTGAGCTAATGTCTGTTGCCAATCTTCCTCATTTTTTGCTTGAGGAAGATTAGCCCTGAGCTAACATTTGTGCCAGTCTTCCTCTACCTTATATGTGGGTCACCGCCACAATGTGGCTGATGAGTGGTGTATATCTGTGCCTGGGATCTGAACCCACGAACCTGGGCTGCTGAAGTGGAAGGCACCAAACTTCACCACCACAACATGGGGCTGGCTCCTGCAATATGCATTTTTAATAGCACTAGAGTTGATTCTGATGAAGGTGGTCTTTGGGAGGAGAATAATACGTTCCTGTTATTCGCCCTTAGCAGAGACACTGCTCATGATCTCCAGGATGAAAGGCAGGGCTGTTTCCCTGGTGACAAAGGCCCACTCGCTAAGGTAAAACACAGGGAGGACACCCCATCCTAGACATTCAAACTGCCAGACTGCCATCCCTGAATGTCCTGTGCGTGTGCGCACACACATGTATAGTGCACTTGAAAAACTGCAAGGACCATTCCAGTTCTGCACTTTGTCTAAAATTAATAGGAAAGGGCCCCTCACACTAGCTAGTAACACCAGAATGCACTTAGATGCGTCTAGATAATAATTCAGAGGTGGACATAATGAGATGTGGCTTGGGTTCATCACTGTGTTTTGTCAGGAGACCTATATTAATGGAAACTCAAATGAGGGGCTTCTGCAAGGTCAAGGTCCCCATCTAAATGTGGCTACAAAGAGCCCTTCACTGCTAAATGCCACAATGCAGATGCGAGATGATTTTTGCCATCCATAAAAGCCATTTCTAGTCGATAATGAAGCAGGACTGGAATCAAAATGGGAAAGCAAATTGCCTTGTCCCTGCCTTTGGAAAAGAATGTAGTAGAAATGGCTTTCAAGTGTTTTGTTTTGGTCTCCATGTTTATTTATCTATTTAGGTATTGGCATATGTTTTCTACTCCCTGTAGACTAAGCTGAGATATGCTATCCATGCTGCTGATGTCTGAGTATTGATAAAAGTCCAATCAAAAGGTAAAAAATAAAACGTGCTGAGATCCTGAATTGGGCAGGTTAGCCAAGTTTTGTGTATTTTAGGGGGTCTTTGTACAGAGTGTCACCAGAGAAGGTGACCCGGTTGGGTCCTGGATCTTCAGGAATCCAGTGAGGTCCAGGTATGGTTGTAGTGAGGCTGCCAGTGAGGAGAGGCCCTAGCTAAACCAAGGGCAGGGACTAAAGCTGCCCTAGAATGTTGAGGAGGGCCCTACCCCAGCAACGCAGCCAGCCTGGACCTCTCCTCAGCCCTGGACAATCGTGTCAAAAATAGGCCACACTGTCAGCATCATTCATGGACCACTTGGGATGTTGATAAAGACATACATTTCAAAATTAAATTAAACTATCAGAAAAGAGGAGAAAGGGGTTGTGCTATGCAGCAATCTCACCCAGTTACTCCATGCCAGGGCCTGAGAGGGATGCAAGGGTCACTGGGAGCTCCTCCCCTGGGAAGAAATGATGCTGAACAGTGGCTAGGGAAAGACGGGGGATGGATTCCTGACACAAAGCTTCAGACCGAGGAACACTTCAATGATTGGGAAAACACGATGAGAGCCAGCCCCGGTGGTCTAGAGGTTAAGACTTGGCACTTCCACAGTCACGGCATGGGTTCACTTCTGGGTGTTGAAACCACAACATCCATTTGTCAGTTACCCATCTGTCCGCTGTCGTACTGTGGTGGCAGCTCACATACAGAACTAAACTAACAACTAGGATACATAACTATGCATTGGAGCTTTAAAAAGAAAAGAAAGACACACAATGAGCGCTCACTTCCTGTTCATTTCTTGCCACCTGAACTCTTAACTCAGAGAGATTCATAACGGGCCCTAAATTGTTGTGTGTGCTTTTGCATAAACATAGGAAGGAGGACATATTTAAGCAACATGCTCAATGTTGACACGGTTGAATAACAAAATGTTGTGAACACTTTAAAGACTCTTGTGTGTTAAAATAAATATGATTTATAATAGTAAACACAATTCTAATTCAATAAAGCAATTAGTAAATTTCCCAGTGATAGTTAATGTCTCCCTTTTGTAGCAGGTGAGTAGTAGCATTTATCATGGTCATATATCACAGTGATTTTTGTAAACTTCTCTCTTATTCAGTAGACCACAAAGTTTTAGACAATAATGTCCTTTTTTTTGGTCTCTGATTCTTCCTACAATATCTTGCCCTGGGCTTTGCGTGTCTGGCAAACAACGATGAAATGAAGGAAAGCATTTAGACTGGAAAACAGCAAATTCTTCTCACCCCAAAGACTATCTTCTGAAGTAATGTTCAAGTGGAAGAGTTGGGAATTGTACCCCAGAAACGCTCTTGACAAAAGGCAGTCACATAAGGCAGGACAAAGGATCAGCCAAGAAGAGCCGCCATTACTATGTGCCAGCGCCTTCAACCATATCAGATCTTCTCAATATCCTCCAGAGCTGGGCATTGCTATGAATTCCTTTTAATTTCCAAAACTGGGGTTCTTTCAGGATAAGGGATTTTCAGAACAACTCACCCTGAGTAGTGGTAGAGCTGTTGTGCAAGCCAAAAGCCGTACGCTATTCCTTATTTGGCCTTTAGGCTTTGGGACCAGTTCTCTGTTCTCTTTGGCAATCAACTTGGGCTTATCTTAGGGTTTTCTTTTTTTCTTAAACATTATCTTTCTCCATTAGCCCTGTTGCTATTTCGGGAGGCAGTGAGAAGACAATCTGGGAAAGGCAATGTTTTTGAAATACAATTCTGGGGTCAAGGTGTCTGCAGAGAGCTGACTGTGAGGTCTGACAGTACTTTCAAGCAGAGTATCTTGTGAACTTTAAAAGGGCTGTGTTGATGTAGGTCACTGGTTCTCAGCCAGGAGTGGTTTTATCTCCTAACCCCCAACCCCAGGGGATATTTGGCAATGTATAGAGGCATTTTTGGTTGTCACAACTGGGTGTGTGTGCTACTGGCATCTAGAGGGTGGAGACCAGGGATATTGCTAAACCTTCTACAATGCAAAGGACAGCCCCCCACAACACAGAGTTATCCTGCCCAAAGTGTCACTAGTGTGGAGGGTGAGAAACTCTGGTACAAGGTGTTGCTGTATTGCTTATAACTTTGGAAGCTAGTTTTTTAGAGGGGTTTATCTCTCATAAAGTGGAGGATACTTAATCACACATATTAGGATAAACTAAATTAATATATTCTAAAATATACATAAAACTTTTATATCCTTAACTCTGTTCTTCTCTGACATTTCCATTCAAAACAATGGAGAGGCAGGAGGGTAGAAAACTAAGAGAGCATGTGGGTCTCCTCACAGCTTTCGGTCATTGCAACCATTGTCACTGCTGTTAAAGAGTGGTGAACATTTGTCAGAACTCACGGCTACCCACTGTCTGCTTATATTTGGGGAAATTCCTCATTATCTGCCCAAAGTGGAAGTCAGAACCCAAATTCCCAGCATACTTTGCAATTAGAACTCAGGTGTGGGATCCAGGCTCAGATGCACCTGAGGGAGACTTTCATTTAGAAACGAGTGCCCTGAGGAAACCTGAGGAAGTAGGGGCCCCATTTTGTTGGACAGAGTGGCCGCAGAGATGTCTGGCTTTCAGGAACGGCAACGGCTGCAAGATGGGGCATTGTGGAGGTAACGTGGCAGTGGCAGCAAAGTTGTAGGTATGTGTGTGTGGGTGGAGGTTTCTTCATCAAGGATGATTCTGGGAACTTAGCCTTGAGGCTGATCCCTCGTCCTCCCAGCAATTATGGGGATGAGCTGGCATTCTTATCTACTTAAACCAGCCAGTGGGTTCTGTTATTTGCAATGAAGAACTCCAACTGATGCACAAGGTTTATCAGTGGCAAAGTTGTTTAAAACTTAGAGTCCTTTAAAAAATCTCTTTTCTTTTAGTACAGTTGTGAGTTTTCAGTTGAGAACAAAGGACTGAAGGTCCTCCTTTCTTTATAGTCTCTAGACGTGGGGCTTTAGAACTGTTGGTAGCGGGTAGAAGGCCAGGTAGCTGGAGATGATGGAGGCGGCTCTTCCCTGAGGATAGGGGCTTGGGGAACCAGACAGGATCACACTCTGGGTCTAGAGGAGGCAAAAGAGAACAGGCGGGATGGAGGGTGCCTCCCCCACGTCCAGTCAAGAGCAAGCAGATGAGCTCTTGTTTGCTATGACACAAGCTTTGCTTAGAGAGGCCTTTCATATTCTATTTTGATTTTGCACATTGATCACCTTTTCAACGTGTGGTGGGGGGAAGCTTTGCGTTTGTCTGGAAACAGCTTTTGTACTTATTTCTTTAAGCGTTTGGAGAGTAGAGAAACTTGTCCAGAGATGGGTGCAGGGCTAGATCAGCCAGGACTGCTGCAAATGTGCCCATCAATATGGTGTGCAGGTGGGCACTTCTTTGTTCTTAACACCCTGACTGCCGACTCAAGGTCTTATTTTTAGTTGAATGGGCAATTCGTGTACAAACCATTATAGTAAAACAATGAGAAATTACTTAAGGAAACAGCTATAATGAGATATGTAATTCTGAAAAGAGTTGGAAATCAAGAGTCTTGGCACTTGCTAGTTTACTAAAGCCACTAGGCTTTTCAGTTTAAGATGGGGTTTCCTAGAGTACCAGCCCCCTGGGATTGTTTTCATAGTTCCTTCAGCTAGATGACTCTGTTTCTAGTAAATTCTAGCCTGAGACTGTGAGCTCTGTGAGAGCAGGGAGTGTGTCTCACTTATTCATCTTTCTCTTACTTGAGGCATCCTGTCTGGGCATAGTCACCTAATAGATGCATCACAAATAATGTTGAATTAGGAGGTTTCATCCTTCCCTTTTCTCCTGTGGCAGGGAAGTGTTTCCACCCCACCCCAACTCCTCACGTTACTCTGGGGGGCTTACCCATTCCTTTCCCGGGGAGGTAGCCCACCTTCAGCATAACTGAAGGCAGAGAGAAGACTTTGTTAGTCTAGTTACAAAATTACACAATTAGGGGAGTCCACACTATAAACGAAAGGTATGTTTATCTTGTGGATGTTCTACTCCAAGGCCATGCCAGCAAGGATCACCTCTGTCACCAAGAGATTCTCTGGAGTCTCTCCGAAGTCTGCCTGAAATAAGGACTGCCTGATAGGTGACTAGTGAGGAAAATGAAGGGCTGCCTTACCCCATCCTCTGAACTCCACGTGTGTGTGGAATCATGCAGTAGTAAGTTTTCTTTCTAGTAGTGACTGTGCCTTCTCCCCTTCCAGAGCCGAGGGCAGACAAGAGCTTTCACACAAACTTGGCTGCAGAAAGCCCAGAAGTTGCCTAGATGTCAAGGCCAAAGGATTGGGACCCTCTATGCAGCCCAGATCAAAATGAGGCAGAAACAGGACATATGTTCTGCATGCCACTTCAGAGATATCTCTGGGTTAGAGGACACAAGGCCATTTGGAGCTCACTTTGATTTTTGACAGGACGAGAAGGAAAGTCTAGCCAAGGAAAGACTATTTTTGGTCAGAATAATAGCTTTTAAGCCTCCACTCTGTGTTTGGACAAAGTTGGGCTGGAGGGTTAAAAATGACTAGTGTGTACATGACAGAACTGGAAGTGATAATTAGTGTGTCTGGAATCTGTGATGAAAAGCACTTCTCAAAGTCATCTAAGGGAAACATCCAGGGTTTTCTTCACTTCCGTGTGTGATGTCCTGTCAGTTCTTACACTGCCTGTCACAGGCTGTCCTCTCCTCTAGGTGGCCAGCCCTGCCGTGCTGAGTCGGCTTCTAGACCTGCTGCATGGCTCAGCCTGTGGAGCTGGGGGGAGCCCAGCATTTGGAACATACACAGGACAGGCTTAGAAGACAAAACTCACTTCTGGGGGAGCTTCTACTTGTTATCGCCTGGACTTAGACATGTCTCAAAAATTGCTGAACCAGGGGCCGGCCCAGTGGCGTAGTGGTTAAGTCCTTGCACTTTGCTTTGACGGCCCGGGTTTTGCTGGTTCAGATCCCAGGTGTGGAGCTGCGTGCCGCTCATCAAGCCATGCCTTGGCAGGTGTCCCACATACAAAATAGAGGAAGATTGGCATAGATGTTGGCTCAAGGCCAATCTTCCTCACTGCCCGCCCCCCCCCCCCCAAAATTGCTGAACCAGCCTTGATGGCCTAGTGGTTAAAGTTCAGCATGCTCCACTTTGGCGGCCCCAGGTTCCCTTCCTGGTCATGGAACCACACCGCTCGTCTGTCAGTCAGTAGCCATTCTGTGGTGGTGGCTCACATAGAAGAATTAGAAGAACTTACAACGAAAATATACAAATATGTACTGGGGCTTTGGGGAGAAAAAAAGTTGCTCTCTCTCCAGCACTAATTTAAAACTGGTCTCTAGTTGTTTCCCATATGTTTAGGCTAACTGCAGTGTATCAGCATGAACTTTGGCATAAAAATCTTCAGCTCCCTTAAACAAGCTCCCCAGGCCCCTACCTGCTGTCCTTCCCTCTGTTGTCTCTGTCTTCTGTTATCCACATCATGTTCCCTGTTGTCATCTTGAAGCATAAGATCATACCCTGAAATTCAGATAGCCCAAGGTTTTGTCTCCTACGTGGGCTATAAGCAAGGGATATTTTGGGTGATGCATAAAGATACGTTTAACTTAAACATGATAAGGCTAGAATTAAAACAGAATTTTCTAGAGCTTCCTTTAATCAACCACTCCGGGAGGGGGTGTCTCTCTATTTATTCAATTCCATTTGAACCTACTTGCATTTTCAGTTTGTCAGGTCCATCTGTCTTTTATTTAGAGGTAGTAAAGTACAGGATTTGAGTGCTTTGACTCCAGAATCAGAGAGATCTAAGTTAAAATTCTAGCCCACTGCTTATTAGCTGTGCCATTATGGTTAGTTACTTAGCCATGAAGAGCCAGTTTCCTCATTGGCAAAATTGATGTAAAATAGCTTTGAGGGGATCAAAGGAGATAGTATATGTGAAATACTTAGCACAGTGCCTGGCATGTAAAAAGCCCTCAATAAATGGTGGTTGTTTTTCTCCTCTTAATCAAAAGAAATGTGTCTTGGGTATCTGCTGGGTTCAGGCATGTTGTAGGTACAAAAAAAGCTTCAAGACATTGGCCCCGTCTGTAAGAGTTTATGGTCATGGTTGGTGGAGGCAGGAAAGCAAAACACTTTCACGTTTCACAGGTGGAAAGTAATAAAGGACAGAGAGATCGTGAAAGGTAAAAGACTTTGAGGACAGGGTTATCTTTGAGTCGGGCTTTATAGGATGTGGAGTTGGGTGAGAGTGAAACAACCAGCATTCTGGAGAAAGGGAATAACCCAAAGAGAGGCATTTGACAGGAATGGTGAGGACATGTCATTGTCCAATAAACAGTCTAGTTTGACCTGAATATAGGGAGTGAGAAAGACAGAGATGGGAAGCCAGATCAAAAAAAAAAAAAAAAGAGAAAGAGAGAGAGAAGATCAGAAAAGGGGTGCATGTCGGTTGCAAATGCCATTCTAAAGGGTCTGGCCCTTGTTTGATGGGCCATTGAAGGTTTGAGGGGAAGGGGAGGTAATAAAATCCCGCATTTTGCTGTTTACCATATGAAGTATTATCTTTCTTCCATTTGTCCTAAATCTTTTGTTGTTTATTTATGATCTCTCAGGTTTCTGGAGAATTATTAGTGCAGAAAATTCTGAACATTAGTATGGTCTAATCATGATGTCCTGGGTGAGAGAGAGACTAGCCTTAACTCCAGTGAGGACCAGAGAGAATAAAGATCTAAAGTGGGCTACTCTGCTCTAAGATGTTCACTTCTTTTCCACCCTGCTGACAACACTGAAACTCTTACCAGATTTTATCTGGAACTTGGCAAATGATGAACTCTTTTCTCTAGAGGGTGCTCCAATATTGAATTTTCAAATACTGACTTTGCATGCCCTTTAGTTGTTGACAAGGTTGTCTTGTTAATTTTTTTAACATTATATATCAATGATATTGACTAGAGTGATGGCTCTAGTTATGGAGCCTATCTACATTCCACATCCTTTTTCACCTATGTTATCACAATTTCCTCTGCTTAAGATATTTTGAAGCAAAAGAATTCCACTCTTCTTGGGCACATATAACCCTGTTGGTGAACATGATGAGAAACAGTACTGGGTAAGGGATTAGACAGGCACAGAATGCATTTTATTTTGAGAGTTTTTTTAAAATGTCATACTGTCTTTGGCTAAATTGATTATAACTCAGGGAGTGCGGCTTAGAATAGGTACAGTGCATAAAATGGATTGCTCTTGTTTCAATGTTGACTTTTCTTCCTGTATGAGTGAATTACTTGAATCTGGAGGGTGGACTAATTTTACTTCTTTCCAGCCTAACGGGGATATCTACAGCCAGAAGGCAAAGTACAAAGGCTTACCAGAGAGGGCATGATGAAGCTCCACTCTCTGGAAAAAAGAAATAAGATACGAGGGGATGAGATGTTTTCAAAGGAGGGAGGGAGGCTGCAGAGCCTCCCCCCACCGTTGATGGATGCCTTAATGCTGCTAAAGATTCTATGTGGCTTCTAACCTTTTCAAAGGTTTGTTAGTTTTGTTATCCTAGTGGAAATCCTGCAATTGCTAGTATGTTTTTTCAATCCTAAAATGAGGTGAGGAGGCCTGGGGGTGTTTATTTAAGGAAGGAAAATGGTCCCAGCCCAGGAACATATGTTCTGGACTGGTAGAGTCAGGCAGATAAAGGATAGGGCATGGTAGCTGAGAAAGAGCAAGCAGAAAGGATGAGTAGGGGAGTGGTGGGGGCTAGGCGTTGAAGTGTGCCTGTGTAGGGTAGCTAGCACTAGCGCTTCATTTTGTAACTTTGGGAGGCAAAAGACAACGTCGTCGTCAGAATCACATCACCGCTTGCCAGTCTCCAGAGACCTCAGCTCATCAGCCTCCACTCCACCCTACTGCACTTAGCGTTGGCAGCCCCAGTCCAGGAAGCAGTTGGTGAGGCAGCTCTTTGAACCAGACCGGGTCTCTTCACCGAATGCATCGGACCCAGAGAGGGGCCAGAACTCTCTAATCGTTGTCTCCTCCCAGGCATCCTTGCGCGGCACAGCAGGATCCGCGGGAGCTGTCCATGGTGCTGAACCCTTTCTTAGGCTTGGTCGGACCCACGGCTCGGGAAACGCAGCGTAGGGGAAGGGCTCAGCGTGTCCTGGGGAGGGTTAGGTGTGCAACGAGCTCCGGGCTCTGAATTTTAAATCTCTGCCGGAAGCCCCTACGCGACTCTGTTAACCCCAGCCCGGACTCTATGCAAGATACAGGGCTGAGGGACAGCTCCCTCGTCTCTCCCCGACATCCCGTGGTGTATCCCAATCCCCCACCCCACTACCACCCTTGATCCCTCCTTATTGAAACTGCACCGGGTCATCCGGAGAACCTAGAGTCCTCTTCTCCCCCACCGCCCCCCGCCCGTCCGCCGCACTCTCTTTCGGAGCAGGACTCTCCCAGGGCGCTGCGAAGCTCCCGCAGTCTGAGATGCTCCCTCGTCCCTCTGGCCCAGGTCTGTCGGCCCCTCCTTTCTTTTCTGTTTCCATCCTCCTCACACTGTCCTTCTCTCTAGTTGTCTGAGCACCGAGTCGGCTGCTGCACGCTCCGCCCCCATTTTCCATACAAGGGAGCGCTGGAGTGGGGGCGGGGCGGAGGGGAGGTGCTCCCAGTCCCTCTCAAAAGCTGCGAGCCCACTGGGAACTCCTGAATCTGTTCAGCTCCCGCAGAGAAGCCAGAAGCCTGCACCGTCGTCGTGGGCGGAGGACAAGTAGGGGACAGCAGGGGTTCTGTCCCTCCCTCCCTGGAGCACTTTCCTGCTCGCCAAGCCCCATTCACTAGGTAGGACTGGACTCAAGTTCTGGCTGTATGGACTGAGAGGGCTCTTTACTGAGTAGGAGGCCTTTAAATAGCCTGTGCATGTCTAACCACGCATAGGTGTATTTTTACAGAGGTGGGATGACAGTACTTTTTATTGTTGCTTTTATTTATGGTGGCCAGTTATTCCGAAGGGTGTATTTGGGTGATTGAAGTGGGGGGCGCAGTTGGTGTAGGAGGGCGGTGGGAGAATATCAAGTGACAGACTTTGATTCTCTTTGGACAGGTGGCCATGGCCTCAGTGCCCGCTCTGGGCTCCGAGGCCCCTGACTTATTTCCTGGGCTGCAGCCGGCGGCCTCGACTCTGGCCAACCAGAGCGCAGAGGCCTCGGCGGGTAACGGGTCAGCGGCTGGCCCGGACGCTCAGGCCGTCACGCCATTCCAGAGCCTGCAGCTGGTGCATCAGCTGAAGGGGCTGATCGTCCTGCTCTACAGCATCGTGGTGGTCGTGGGGCTGGTGGGAAACTGTCTGCTGGTGTTGGTGATCGCGCGGGTGCGTCGGCTGCACAACGTGACCAATTTCCTCATCGGCAACTTGGCTTTGTCCGACGTGCTCATGTGCACCGCCTGCGTGCCGCTCACGCTGGCCTACGCCTTCGAGCCTCGCGGCTGGGTGTTTGGCCGCAGCTTGTGCCACCTGGTCTTCTTCCTGCAGCCCGTCACCGTCTACGTGTCTGTGTTCACGCTCACCACCATCGCCGTGGACCGCTACATGGTGCTGGTGCACCCGCTGCGCCGGCGGATCTCGCTGCGCCTCAGCGGCTACGCGGTGCTGGCCATCTGGGCGCTGTCCGCGGTGCTGGCGCTGCCCGCCGCCGTGCACACCTACCACGTCGAGCTCAAGGCGCACCGCGTGCACCTCTGCGAGGAGTTCTGGGGGTCTCAGGAGCGCCAGCGCCAACTCTATGCTTGGGGGTTGCTGCTAGTCACCTACCTGCTCCCCCTGCTGGTCATCCTCCTGTCTTATGTCCGGGTGTCGGTGAAACTCCGGAATCGCGTGGTGCCAGGCTGCGTGACCCAGAGCCAGGCCGACTGGGACCGCGCACGACGCCGACGCACCTTCTGCCTGCTGGTGGTGGTCGTGGTGGTGTTCGCCGTCTGCTGGCTGCCGCTGCACATCTTCAACCTGCTGCGGGACCTCGACCCTGGCGCCATCGACCCCTACGCCTTCGGGATAGTGCAGCTGCTTTGCCACTGGCTTGCCATGAGCTCAGCCTGCTACAACCCCTTTATCTACGCCTGGCTGCACGACAGCTTCCGTGAGGAGCTGCGCAAGCTGTTGTTGGCCTGGCCCCGAAAGATTGTGCCACACCGCCAGAGCATGACAGTCAGCGTGATCATCTGATGCCACTGTGCCGGGCCTTGGCTGGGAAGCTCCGTGTCCACTGGTCTCCAAGGGTGTCCACCCGAGGCTGGGCTGGAGAGCTTATTCCCAGCAACAGATCTAAGCCAATAGAGGCAAAACTTCTAGTCTAGCCCTCTTGCCCTGCTGTCTTGTCATTGTGTCTTTGTAAAATGTTAAGTGGGCTTTGGTGGGAGTCTCCTGCTTTGCTTGGAGGAGGCCAGGCAGAGGGAAGAGGATTTATTATTTCCTCTTTATGCCCTTGAAGGCCAAAAAAGCCCTTTCTCCAGGTTCAGGACAGTGTTTCCGTACTGTAGCTGTCTTCCTCGCTTTTCCTTCTGCTTGCTCAATGGTGAGATGAAGGAACAATGGGGGTGGGAATTAAAATGCCTGCATTGGGGTTGGTAAAGCTTTTCAGGTTGCCTTTTAAAAAGGACTCAACTGTGCTGTTATACATGATATTGCTTAGTCAGTTTGAACCCATTATTTTCTAGGATTCTAGGAAAATATGTATTACAAATCTACATCTAGGATTTCAGCATTCCCTGAATAAGACCCTTATACAACAAAAGAGTTTTAATTTTAAATTCACTTGAATTGATAGTACAAAAACACTTACCAGCCACCTTTCAAAATGTCCTATTATTTTCCCCCTTTATTACTCCCCAACTCCGATTTGAAATGATGAGATGACTTCGTCAAGAAAAGATAAGAAAATAAGGATAAAGAGGAAAAGGCTTAAACCACTTAAGGGGACATATAACTGTGCATAGGACAGACGTCCTATCTACGTGTTTGTTTGTGTGTGCACACCCAGTGTTGCCAGAAGGCAGACACTCAAATATTTGATTTTCTGAATAGTCAATGTCAACCATGTGCCATAGCATTCTCTTGCTTTTTCTAATTACTCAGTTGCAACAGATCAACAGCTGTCAACTGACTGTTCAACACGTGCTCTGTGGTGACACACTTGGAACATGCTCAACCCAGAATACGAGGACTGGGAGAAGTTTACTTCAGGCTGGAACAGAAAAATAAACTGCCACCCACTGGAGGCATAGATTAAACAGTTAATTCCTTCCAGGGTTAAGGGAACAGGTGAATACTGTTAGGCCACCATGCCAGGCTGATAATGCTCACCTTAACCTCCTGAGAGTTCTGTAAATGAGGACGAGTGCCCTGGGACAAGGGTTTCCACATTGACGTTGGAACAGTGACGAGGGCATGAGGGCAGGACTCTTGGGAAATGATACTCAATATTCAGCTGTCAGATCAGCCCCGGTGGCATATATGGCATGAACTAGTGTCTGCAGCCACTCAGCTACCATTTGTAAGATTCTAATACTGCCCCAGCTCACTGAACAGCAGAATCAATGTTTCTCCACCTCTTCCCCTCTCTTACTCTCCAAAATAACTCATTCACTCATTAAACTGTGCTCTGAAAGGAAGGGAAAGAGGGACTGATTTGGGGATGGCAAGGATTAAATCCTATTACTTCAATGTCAGGAACCACGATGGCAGAGTAAGTATTCATGGTTGGGCTAGTTAGCAAGATGAGTCTTTAGTAGTTATGTGACTAGACTTTTTGCAGCACAGGAAGGGCAAGAAAATGCTGGAGAAAGGAAAAGCCTGGTTAGCTTGAGATATGCAAGTTACCTCTGGCAATGGCACTAAAACTAACTTTCAGCTTTATCTATGGATGTGGAGAACAAGGAGCCTGTGCTCTGATAATGTAGCCCACCCACCACAATACGTCACTCCCCCTTCCCCAGATGAGCTGTTTCCCAGGCCTCCCGGGGCTGGCTCCTCTGCTTCCAGCAGCTCCATCACTTGGGAGGTGCAAGGCCAGACATTTCTTGTTTCCTCTGAGCATTCTTTTGACGGTATGCGTGGGGAGATCAGGGGAAGGGGGAAAGGTGGGATCATTGGGGAGGGATCCGATTAATTGTAGATACTATCTTGGAAGGTTTAAGTCACTGGTTCTCAGTCCTGACTGCTCCAAAATCACCTGGGGAGCTTTCAAAAAACATCATTGCCCAGGCCCTATCCCCAGAGCGTCCAACTGTTTTTTTTTTTTTAAGTCCACTCTTTGGACTGGTCTTTTTTTTTTTTTTTAAAGATTGGCAACTGAGCTAACAACTGTCACCAATCTTCTTTTTCTTTCTTTCTTTTTTTCCTGCTTTTTCTCCCCAAATCTCCCCAGTATATAGTTGTATATTTTAGTTGTGGGTCGTTCTAGTTGTGTGTTCCAGTGTGGCCTGATGAGTGGTGCCATGTCTGTGCCCAGGATCTGAACCAGCAAAACTCTGGGCTGCTGAAGCGGAGCAGGAGAACTTAACCACTCGGCCACAGGGCTGGCCCCTCCAGTTGTTTTGAGATAGGGCCTGGGCATCAGCATTTTTCAAAGCACTTCAGGTGATTTTAATATACATCCAAGATTAAGTGCCTTAAGAATTATCCTGTTTCCCATGAATCTCAGAAAAATCTGAATGAAGCTTTGATTGCACCTGCCAAAGGTATTAGGAATTTGGAGTTGAAAAAACAACAAAGAATTTGGAGTTGAATTCTGACATGAGTTACTTGCCACACTTGGGGAATGCTTGCTTGGCCTTCAGACAATCCCTGATGAATCACACAGAGGCAAATCCTTATAATCAGAATAGGTGGGTAGCCATTCAATGGCTTCCTCACACATGTCCTATGGGAAGGCACTCTGTGAGTCCACTCAGTTTTTTAAAATGTATTATCACTCAACTTCAGATCAATTTCATTATAAAATTATACATCATGAATTATTCCAAATCCTGGTTGCTAAGGTGTTTAAAAAAAATGAAGTGTGCCCCGATTTGCTTGATTTAAACCTATATCAACTATAGGAAGAAAGTGTCCCCATTAATCACTAGAAAAGCTGCCACCTGTTTCTAGCATGCCTACAACTTAAGTTAAAATTTTTAACATTTACACAGACTTTATGGAAAGCCTAAAGAGGTCAGCGATTTATGCTGTGTTTATAAATGTCTTTCCAAATTATGCAAATTGGCAACTGAACAGCAACTAATTAATTCTGACCCTATCTATTGGGGACTAGTTTGACTATAAAACAAACTGACTTTAAAAAAATTCTTTCAGGGACTGGCCCCAGGGCCAAGTGGTTAAGTTTGCACACTCCACTTTGGCGGCCCAGGATTTCACCAGTTCGGATCCTGGACGTGGACGTAGATCCGCTCATCAAGCCATGCTGAGGCGGTGTCCCATAGAGCAGAGCCAGAAGGACCCAACTAGAATATATAACTACGTACTGGGGGGCTTTGGTGAGAAGAAGAAGAAAAAGAAAAAAAAGAAGGAAGATTGACAACAGATGTTAGCTCAGGTGCCAGTCTTTAAAAAAAAAAATCTTTCAGAAGTGCGTCCTAGTGAAATCCACGTAGGATTGAGGTAGGAAATTTTATTTAATACAATTCATTTTAGTTAATACCAAGCCTCCAGTCCTCTTCCTGCAAGGACTGACCGTAAAGCTGAGATCTGAGCCAGCCTGGAAATTGGCAGCAGCCCTTTCCGAGGCTGGTGAGAGGGTCTGTAATCCTCTTTGCAGCAACGTCACCAAGTCCCACTTTTGGCAGCCAATCAATAGTTTTATCTCACTAAATCGGCTGGGGAGTGTTTCAACACGTGTTAGCAACAGTTACCTGGAAATAGCAACTGTGAGAGATGCTAAGGGAACAGTATTCCAATTGATGTACCCCTCCTGAATTCTTGTTCTTGTGCAGTCTCAGTCTGCTCTTCTACCTGGGGTGCTAAGTTCCAGATTTATTTCCTCAGGCAGGCTAGTTAGCCACCTCTGTCCTGTGGCTTGCATTCCTGAATATCTACTAGTCTTGCAAGTGCAAGGCATGGAACTGACATCAAGGGGACCCAGGCAAGAGTGCGGCTAGATCTAGGAGTGAACCCAGGGTCCATCCCCCACAGATGAGAGGTCAGGAGCACCTTTGTTCCCCAAGGTAGGTCCTCGATTGATTTCCCTTCGTGCACTGATGTCTTTGTTATGTGCGTAAGAGGCACGTGTGTCTGACTCATTGTGTGAAGCTCTTCATGCTGAGAATTGTACTGTGTTCAATGCATTGTGGGTGCTCAATAAATAGTAAGTCAATAGGACAGCCTCTGGTCCTGGGATTAATAAACCACACCAGCTACACACACAGTGTGACTACACAACCTCAGGATGGCCAGGGTGGAAGCAAGGATGAATCATGCCAAGAAAATGCTACTCAATCTAGATGTGTCAATTCCAGCTAAGTCCAGGAATGAACTTTTCAGTTGGGATCTTCTGTGGCCCCCTGACCCCAACCTCAGTAATGACAGCATTTTAGCATGTGGCACCAAGCTCTATGCTCTCCAAGACTGCATGTCCCTGGGGGCCAGGCCGGTGCTGTAGTGGTTAAGTTTGCGTACTCTGTTTTGGTGGCCAGTGTTCGTGGGTTTGGATCCTGGGCATGGACCTATGTGCCACTCATCAAGCCATGATGTGGTGGCGTCCAACATACAAAATAGGGGAAGATTGGCATGGATGTTAGCTCAGCAACAATCTTCCTCAAGTGAAAAAAGAGGAAGATTGGCAATGGATGTTAGCTCAGGGCCAATCTTCCTCACCAAAAAAAAAAAAAAAAGGAAACGATTATATGTCTCTAAATCCACAGGTCCATCAAAGGGAGAGTAGAGAATTCATGCTTAATTTCTATATCATCATGAATCTGGACCATTATTTAAATGTTAGCATTTAACTACCCACATCCACATACAACTTGGGAAACTCAGAAACATCCAGCTTATCGGTCTATAAACAAAATTTGAACATCTAGGTTCCAAAATGTTCATGACAGAATCAGTAACAGGATGTTTCAGTACAACTAAAATAAGACTTAAAAATGGATTATGTGCACCTTCCCAAGAATCCATCTATTTTGCAAAGTGAGATAAAGTAGTCTACAGATGTTGGAAATGCAAAGTATTCATTTGGACAGACGAGGGTTGCCATCTTGATTTGTTAAAATACTGTGCCTTCCCAATCAGTCTTTGGAAGAAGAAAGCCTGATTTTGAAAATTGAGTGTGAACACTTGTGAAGGTTTTGAATTGTTCTTCTCTACTTTCCAAGTCAATTCCTCCTCATTTCCCACTTTTTCTCTATTCTGCCTTTTTTCTGCTGCTCTTCCATATTATCTATAAAATATCTCTGATCTGATCTAATCTGAAGCTCCCTCTGCTCCAGTGAAGGGGAGGTGGTGGGATTCAAGCATCCCTCCTCTGAGGAGTCCTTATAGGGTGACACGTTGGAGAGAAAGCCTGGCTCCTTCCTTTGCAGAGGGAGCCTGCAGCAAACAAGTGGAGGGCTGCTGCTCGTTCACTTCCTGCCCACTGTGGGGTCTTGGAGCTCATGCAATTAATGTTTCACAGGCCAGCTCCAGGCAGAGATGGATAACAGGAGTTTGCACAGATTCTCTGCAGGGCCCTTAACATGATAAATCTCACGGAGAGCTCTCAAGAGGGACCTAAACGAAAGGTCAAATGTGTTTCATTTTGATGTTTGGGACTGGAGCAAGGAAAGCTGAGCCAGAAAAAGCACAGGACAAACAGTCTCTTCTTGTCAGCATTTCCCGGCCTCCCTTCCTCAGCCCTCACAAAATCCTCTTCCTGACTTGCCCTTGACTAAATCCCCTTGGCCCAGGACTCATCTCCTTCTGGAACGACATCTAATGATGAATGGAAAGCTACATCCTTCTCCCCCACCACACACACTCAGTTATTGCCAAGTAATGAAAAAAAAAAAAATCCTTTGAGCTGGACAAATTAGATAAAAACTCCAGGCCCAAGCTCTGGGTTAGAAGTCAGGTGCAGGCTTCTCCCCTTAGCCCAGAACACCACACTCACTCGTGGGTCTGCATCCTAAGAGGCTGGCCCGTCACCTGGGTTGGAGGCACAGTGTGGCAGCTAACATGCCCCAGGGCAGTCAGACGAAGTGGCCTGGCCATGCCCAGTGTGCTAAAGGCTGGTTCCTGTATGGTCAGCCCTTCTGAGGCTGCTGCCCATTGCAGAGCAAATGCTGGGGGCACGCTGACCCCCTCATTATTACAGAGACAAAGGGCGGTTGCGGGTGGGAAACTGGAGTGCTTGCAAGTCCCTTCACTGGCGATGATGGCTTCTTTAGGATGGACCTCTTTTTATGCCTATTTCCCCCCCACCGCTGTTTCCTCTAGGAAACCCTGTTTTCTTTCTATGATATAATTACTACCTTTTGGGAGACAGATGTCTTCTAAAGGCTTCGAGTGAGACTAATGACAAGCAATCCTGAGGTGCAGCTGAGCTAAAGCCAAATGACCTGGCGGGAATGCATGTCCTTCCGCCCGACCTAGCTGCATCCGAGGCACCGGGGACCCGTGGTCTTGCACGTCAGGTGTGCTGCAGAGAAGGCAGTCAGGCTCGGAGTGGAGGAGGATCGCGGGTGTGGAGAAGAGCGGCGCCGGGAGCGGGGGTCCCGGT
This sequence comes from Equus caballus, assembly GCF_041296265.1. Lineage (NCBI taxonomy): Eukaryota > Metazoa > Chordata > Mammalia > Perissodactyla > Equidae > Equus > Equus caballus. The sequence goes on from NC_091684.1 coordinate 14,544,268, forward strand.
GGGGCCTGCGCGCCGCGCCAGCACATCTGTCGCCACCGCTAGTGCCTCCCACGCCCGCGAGGTTGAGCTGGTTCCCGGGGACTGGCTGCATGTCCACGCCCAGGCTGCTGGGCCCTTGTCCCCCGCGAAGGGCAAAGGGCATCTCACACGCGCTGGCGGGCTATCTTTAGGGCCGCTGCTGCTGGGGCGCAGCAAGCAGCAGCTCATCGTGGGCTGTGCTCTCAGTGTCTCAGAGGGAGTCACCAGCGACTCCCTTCTCATCCACATGAGCAGCCGCACAACCTGACCAACTTCTGGCCTTCTACGGCCGGCTCCTGCGCCCGCGCGCGTGCGCCTGAGCTTGGCCTTCGAGTTCGAATCGCTGCGCTGGCTGCGCGGCGCCCTCCTCTGCTACTTTGTGGTCCTCCCGCAGCCCCGCGACGGCGCAGTGTCGGTTTGCGCTGACTGTCCTCGCAGTGGATCCTCTATGAGTCCGCGGCTGTCCCGCCGCTGGGCCGCGCGCTGGCGGCGCTCGAGGGGCCGCACCCCTCTGTCGCTGATCCCGTTGTGGCCAAGAGCGCCGGACCTACACCAAGGGCACGGTGTGGTCGGCGCAGCGGTGGCCTCCCTGTCGCCTCTGGGGGCGTCCCGCGGTCCGACCAGCCCCTCCATGAGCGCAGCCTGGCCCTGCCACCACGCGCCCCTAGATGGTGGGGCGCTTCACTAGTCCTGGCGGCCTGCGACCTCTCATGCCGCCTCGCCCTCGCCTTGCGTTGCCACGCGTTCCACAGACTAGGCCAGAGTCTCATCCCCGACGCTCTTTCAGCGTCCTGAACTGCTCTGCCCCGGGCGCCACCCGCATCTGCGCCACCCACGGCGCTCTAGTCTCGCTAAACTCCGCGTCTTCCCTTCGGTCTCCTTGCTCGGCTTCTCCCTCACTCTTCTACTCCCGGTGCCAAGGGAAGCCAAGGACTGTATCTCGGCACCCCCTCCCCGCTTTCCCTTTCACCGGCCCCAAGCCCTGGGCACTGCGCAGCGCGCTGCCAGGAGCGGGGGCGTGATGGATGGGGCGCTGCCCTGTGCCTGGTCCGGCCGGCGGGGCGAGGCGCACCCGCGGTTCTCCGAGAGACCCTGGCATTGGGTTGGAGCGGATGCACTCAGACAGTCGGCGGGGAGCTTCTCCTGCCCTGGACCGCTGTCCGTCCATCCCTGGGGCAGAGGAGTCATACTCCAGGGCCGGCCGCTGGGGCTCTTCGCGGCGGGTTCTGTCATCTTGTTCTAAGCGATGCGCACTTAGTTCCTTAGGAGTCCCTTGATCACTTTCTGACTTCCAAGGAGGAAATCCGGATCTTCCGGATGGTTGAGCCCTTGCCCGCGAACAAGCAGGCGGACATCCAGCAGCCTCGAGGGCGGGTGGTTGGGGGGCCAGGGCATGGGGAGGGGGCTGCTCGGAGAGTGTTTGGCTTCCTGCTCGCTTGTGGCATTATTGCGTCACCTCGGTCATTTGCCTATTTCCTGCGCCTTATCTCTAAACGGAAAGTAACACGAAACCACTTATTTTGTGTCTAAGATGGGGACTTTAGGAATCCGCATCCTTCTGACTCCCTGTGGAAATGGTGGGCTCTGTAGGGGCAAAGAGGGAAGGAAGCCGATTCGCGGGTCCCAGAGGAGTCGGCCCCGCGCGGCCTCTTCCAGCAGCTGCTGGAGCAGCGAGCTCGAGTCGCTTCTCCTGGGTGCGCAGACTCCACAACGCCGCCGCTCGGCCCGTCCGCGTTGTGAGCCGAGGTTGCTGCAACCTGGCCAGCACACACGTTTTTGAAGAGGTGGTGTTAGCTGCTGGAACAAAAGTAGCCCAGAAGAAAAGCAAAAACCACCTGTTGGCCCACTGCTTCAGGCACTTGTCGATCCCAAGCTAGGCCTTCTGCTGAAGAAAGGACCTCCAGGATTTAGATTTTTTTTTTTAATTACAAAATCAACAAATCTTTTTCTTTAAGAAGTAGTAGGTGAAAAAATTCCACCCTTCTCTTCTGGGGGAGTTATCAACAGTTTGCGCTTTCCTTTCCAGAGTCTACCAGGAGCATACACAGATATATATGCATAGTTTATATTTTACAAAAATGACATTAAACTGTACATGCTGTTCTGTAATCTACTCCCCCTCTCCTTAAAATTATATCAAGATCAGCCCTCCACGTGGGGACGTAGGAATGGATCTCATTCTAGGCTGGCTGACTGGAGAGGAGTCCGTGGTCTGGATGTACCACTATTTGGTCATTTTTCAGCCAGTGAGTGGCGTTGGTTGAAGGGACAGTTCCAGGCCTGAGAAGGGCTCCCAGAAGCCTGCAGGAAATGCCAAGCAGCTTGAGTGCGTTGTAGTCACAGATGCTAAGAGCTGCCCCTGGGTCCCGGGGAGGGGGAGGTCCTCTGTGGAGCCTTCTGGCTGAAACATCTGGGTGGGGTGGGGCACCCTCTCCTTGGCTGTTTCCAGATCCTGCACAGCACCTGGGCATGGCTGGTTCTACCCCAGCTGTTCTCCAGCAAGCAATGGCTGGTGTTTACAATGACACACTGACGACCCAGGGTGGGATTTTCCCGGGAGTTGGGAGGTGGGGTGCGGGTCCCTTTTGTGGCCGTGAATCCACAAAGGTCAAAAGCCCATGGGGAGTAAGATACTTCACCTTATTTGACCACAGGTGAGTGTTTCAGCCGGGGTCCCGTCATCATCAAGGAGGGTTTACTGATGAAGGGCCTGTTTACAAGGGTGAGAGCGAGGGGGAGGGAGTGCGGCAACCGGGAGCTGGCAGAGCGGAGTGTGACGGCTGGATCTGAAGTTAGCACAAGGGAAGCCATCTTAGGGAAAAGAAGCAACGTTGTGACTACGACCCTGACTCGTTGGTCTCTGTGTGTACATTCCAGCCTGCGCGTTGCCCAGATGATTCAGCACCTCTCGCTTTTACAAAATACGTGATCTGCGAGCTCTATGACTCTTGCTTACGTATGTCTCCCAGCTGTGACTAGGCAACTTTGTTCTCTGAGCTCCCCAGGAGCATGACGACCTCCAGAAAGAAAAATTCTTTGTTGGTACCTGTCATGAGTGACAGAAGAAAGAGATAATGTGGAGCCTTGAAGTTTGTCACTCTGGATAATCACATCCCAGCCCCCCCCCCCCCGCCCCCCCCGCCCATCTCCCCTGTATAACTGCCTTGAGATGCTGTAGGATTTAAGATGGTTCTTCAGGACAGTAGTCTGCCCTCTTCTGATTATTCTAGCTAATTGTATAAATGTTCCTTTCTCAACCCCTGACTTGTTTGCAATTGATTGGCACCAGATTGCAGCCAGCAGAACGAGCCCCTTTTTGCTTGGTTACAAGAGGAGCTGTCACCATCCCTGAGTCCTGGGACAAGAGCAGAGGGAGGGATTGCTGAAGCTCCAAAGGGCAGGGTCATTTAGAGAAGACACCTTAGTGGAGGGATAGAACCAGCCCCAGGGGTCTCCACAGATTGGGAGCCAGGGAAAAAGCAAGTTCACGAGGAACTCGAACACTCCCCAGACACGTCTGTCACAAAAGTGATACATAAATGTGTCATGTGAATTCAGCAGAGGAGCTATTCACAAAGGGCCTTGGGGATCAAATAAGCTTTCATGAATGAGGTGGTGTATGAGCCAAACTTTGCAGGGTGCCTGGGACCGTAAGCAATGCAGAGAGCAATGGCAGGCGAGCATGTCATGGGCAGGGAAGAGTGTTAGCAAGGGCGCCAAGGTAAGAAAGGGTGGTGCCCGCTGGGGAGAGTGTTGGCCGTGCTGATGGGAATACTGAAAGATGGCTGGCTGAAGCTAGATCTGGAGAGACTAACGACACCAGTTAGAGTTCCTGAATTCGCACCATGTGCTAGGCACCTCCCATCACATCGTTTATTTCTCAACGCATTAGGAAGTAGGCATTCTCACTATTCTTGCTTTGCAGCTAGAAAACAGACATTTAGGGGAGTCAAGTAATTTGTCAAGGTGTCCCAGATACTAGGTGGTGGAGCTGGGATCTGGATTCCAAAGCCTGAGACCCTATCCATGTAATATCCTAACTTGAATTTCAACCTCAGGGGTCTGGGCCTTTGGGGGACGTAGTAGGGAGCCATTGGAGGTTTAGAATGAGTGAGAGATAGAGGAATGACTTGTTCAAGAATGTGCCCTCAGACCTAACTCTGGCAACAGGGAAATTGTGGGATGGGGAGAGACGCAGGGAGCAGGGAGACAAGTTAGAGGACCATTGCCATCAGCTGGGAGAGGGAGAATAAGGTCAGAACCAGGGCAGTTACAGTGGGAATGAGGAGGAGACAGGTGGGAAGGGGCCCTAGAGAGAAATTAGTGTCAGATACCTGAAAGTCTTATCTGGTTAAACTTTTCCTATTTACCATATTTACATTAGGCAGAAAAGGTAAAATGTCAGCTCTTTGCCTGAGGTTCTAAAAACCTGCACCAATCAGGAATGCTTCCTGTTGAAGTAACCGAATACCCAACCGACCACAATAAATCCTAAAGGCCTTTGCTATCGACTTAAAAAGAAGTCTGGAGTGGTAGTGTCTGGGTTGATCCAGTAGCTCAGCGATGTCATTGAGGACTCAGGCCCTTTCTGTCTTTTCCTCCCATCCATACTTGACTGATTCACCTCTATTCCCATGCTGTTGCCTCATGTCTTCAAAATGGCTGCTGAAACTCCAGCTACTCATCCACAACCGAGGTAAGAGGGAGAGGGTAGGAGAAGTACCCGCAGTTCTCCCCCCATGCAAGGAAGCAGTGGCCCTCCTGTAAGCCCCCAGCACATCTCCCTTTATGTCTCAGCCAGTATTGGGTGACATACTCCCCTCTGCAAGGGAGGCTGGGAAAGAAACCCATTTACATCTTCTATAAAAGGAGGTTTACAATGGCCATAGGGTTATCCAGCCCATGGTGACTACTCCAAGTCCAGGGGCAGCATCTTCTTCAGGTCTTGTTCCATATTCAAGGAAGAAATGACACGGAAAGTATGCATTTATTGCGTTCTAGAAAGTAGCAAACTTGTGGGGCCTCTGGGGCTGAGTCACTACTGCTCACCGATGGCTGCCCCACACTGCTGGTGTCGTGACTCATGCCTTACGAGTCATCAGCTGCGTCTCCGCAGAACGCTGTGGGAACGTTCAAGTTACTTTCTTTTTAACAACTGCTCAGAAGATATTCCTAAAGCTTGGTGATTTGAAGACCATGAATAATCATGGAAAATAATATAAAAGAACTTGATGTGAAAGGTTTCACTGTCTGGACTGCTTGCTCTAAGATTTTTGTTTATCATGTTAATTCAGATGACTACTCATGACTTTATAGATTATAGATTTATACCACATAAAAATGGGAATAACTGTGAGCACCTCGTCAATGGAGAACTGAAACTACAAAAAAACCCCCCAAAGCATAAAATAAACCACCAAATTGTCAGCCAGTTATTTAATCTTTTACGGCAAAATTGCTTTACAGCCAAATAGTCAGGTGGTGAAAATGCTTTTGGCAAAGATTCTTGTGTTGAAACTACCGGATGGACGTGAGGGAGGCAGTCAGAGTGTCCTGCTTTGTCCCAAACTCCCAAATGCGGGATGTTGGCCATTTTAAGGTAGTTTCACCAGTGTGGGTTTCCTGATCTGCGCCGTAGTCGGGGACCCTGGGCAGCTGTGGCTTTTGCCCCTGCGCATCTGGTCACCCACCCCTGAGGGCCAGAAGTTAGTGCATCTGCTGTGCGCTCCTTGAGGTTTAGAGTGTCAGAACCTGGAGTCCTGCCGGATGAGCCCTCGAGTCAACCTCCATCCTTCTGGAGGCCTCGTCCCGCTGGGTCACGCCAAACCTCGCCAGGCCCAGGATTCTGTGGCCAAGCCCTCACAGCAGCAGGCCACAGGGGGGCCTGTGGTTTCCAGAAATGCCAGCTGTGTGGGTTTGCTAGGGCTGCCAAGACATGATGCCACAAACTGAGAGGCTGAGACAACAGCAGTGTATCGTCTCCCAGTTCTGGAGGCTGGAAGTCTGAGAGCAAGGTGTCGGGAGAGTTGGTTCCTTCGGAGGAGCTTGAAGGAGACGGTTCTATGCTTCTCTTCTGGCTTCTGCCGGTCTGCCGGCAATCTTGGGTGTTCTTTGGCTTGTAGAAGCATCATTTCGATCTCTCTCTTCATCTTCACGTGGCCTTCTCCCAGCGTGTGCATGTCCAAATTTCCTTTTTATAAGGACACCAGTCATATTTGAGTAGAGCCCACTCTAATGACCTCACTTTAACTTGATTACCTGGGGAAAGACTCTGTCTCCAAATAAGGTCACATTCTGAGGTCCTGGGATGCTGTGATCTGAGTGGTTGTGTCCTCCCAAATCGATATGTTGCAACTCTAACCCCTGAGGTGATGGCATTAGGAGGTGGGGCTTTGGGAGGTGACTAGGTCATGAGGGTGGAGGCTCCTGAATGAGATTTATGTCCTTATAAAGGAGACCCCAGGAACTACCTAGCCCCCCTTCCACCACGTGAGGCTACGGCAAGAAGTGTGCAGCCTGGAAGAGGGCCCCACCAGAACATGACCGTGCTGACACCCTGATCTTGGACTTCCCAGCCTCCAGAATAGTGAGAAATGAATTTCTGTTTGTAGGCTATCCACTCTGAAGTTTTGTTCTAGCAGCCCAAACGGATGAGGACGTGAAAGGTTAGAACTTCAACATATGAATCTAGGGGGGACATAACTCAACCCATAACACCACTTTAAAGTCATCCGTGGCCTTCTTCCTCTTAGGAACCACGGGTAGCTCAAATAGTCCTCAATTTGGCGTGGCGCTTCTGGAAAACCGTTTGTAATAACATGCCTTTTTATATTCCAGTGCCTTCTGCCTGGACTGCTTCTCCCTGGCTCTTCTCCCCGCTGGATATGTCTCTTTCTTCAGGTATCAGCTTAAATGTCATCTCCTCCGAGAAGCCCTCTCTGACTGCTTCATTTAATCTAATTTAATTAGATCTGGCCTCTTATTCTGTAGTTTAGCTGCTCCTTTGCTCTCTTTGTAGCACTCATCACAGTTTGTAGTGACACATTTCTTCCTCCTTCTCTACAAATGTGAGCTCCCTGGGGGCAGAGGCCATATCTGCTTTATTTACCAGTGTATCCCCAGAGCCTAGTGTGGGGCCTGGTACTTCACAAATGTGGTTGTTGAATGAGTGATTATATCTGACCTGCTATACAATGCCAGGAGGTAGGGAGGCCGGGCGTTATCCCCATATTTGGAGGGGGCAAAGGAAGTGACTTACCCGGTCACAACGCTCGCAGTTGGGGGACTGGGGCTCAGATCCAGATCTCAGGCCCATCCACCACACCGCGCCGCCCTAAGGGTTAAAAGGCTGGTGGGGGATTCACCCCTTCCTTTGCTCTGCCTTCAGCCACCCCCAGCACTTCTCAGAATCACCTGCATACCTTTCTAGAAATACAGGGTTCCGGTCCCTACCTGAGACCTTCTAGATATGACCCTTTTGATGTGGAATCGTATATTTGAAAAGTGGTGTTTGGGAACCAATTAAAAAAAAAGTGGTGATATATTGGATGCATTAAAAATAAAAAACTTGCTAGGAGTCACAGCTCTGTTTGTTGAAGGGGAATTCTGGCAGTGGGTTGGCTTAGATGGGGAGGACGCCTCTCAGCATCCTCAGTCCCCTGAAAGCATTTTCTCAGTCCAAATTCTAGTGAGAGACGAGAGCTCTACCAGGGGGAAGGGGCCCCACAGGGGCCTCAGCACACCTGTGCTCTCTCCAGGTCCCATGGAGCACCTCGTGGGCCTGGGGTGGTATGCACAGTGGGTGCTCAGGTCCTGCCACCCTTGGTATTCAAAGGCAGCATGAGGGATGGCGGTCATGTTCTTTCATGAGATTCCTGCTCTGTGCCAAGCTCACACGTCTCTAACACCCACAACAGACCTGCGTTGCTGTTACTTAGCCCAGTTTTACAGGCGAAGAAACTGAAGCTCAGAGAAGACATTTACCCAAAGTTGGTAAATGGCCTTGGGATTTGAATCCAGGTCTTTCTGGTTCCAAATCCCCTTCCTGTCACATGGTCTTGCACCACACAGTTGACATAATAATCATGACAAATAACAATAATCATAGTAATTATTGCTACATTTTATTGAAAGTTCACTACATGCAAGTAGCCTAGAACTTTAGGGATAGATAGGTAGCAACTCTGTGAGGTCGGAACTATGATTACCCCTGCCCCCACAATGGAAGGAGCTGTCAAGTATTTGTGGCCATTTGCAATCTACCTACGTTACATTTTATAGGTCAGGAAACTAAGTCCCAGAGAGACTAGGTAGCTTGCCCAGATCACACGGCTTGTAAGTCAGTGGCAAAGTTGAGAATCAGACTCAGGCAGACTGCTCTGAAGCCCATATTCCTGCCCCACTAAGGTGTGCTGCCTCTCCAGAAGCATGTTTCCCAGCGTGCTGTTGGGTTGTCCTGAACCACGCTCTCTCTGTCCCTGTTGCTTTGTGTTTGCCAGTCTCCTTTGATGCAGACAGCTGGTGTCCTGGCACACGTTGCACAAAAAGGCTGGCTTTGAGACAAAGCCCAAGGCCACGGTGGGTCTCCCAAGCAAACTCTGTGGATGCTGACCAAAGGAGGTGTGCAATTCTATCAGATGTAGTCCATTCCTTCCTTCTTCCCTTCCTCGCCTCCTTCCTTTCCTCCTTCCCTCCTTCCTGCCTGCCAACATTTATTGCCACATCTTCCTTCTTTTGCTACTGGTCATTTTCCACTTGGATGGAAGGATGGAGGATCTTTGGCTGCTTGAATGAATGCTCTACTGAATACACAAGTGCATGAGTAATTTGTCAGGACATTACCACTCGGGTGCTCATTATGATAATCAAGACGTAGTGACATTCCAGGACCACAGCTAAAGCCTGAATAGAAATCAGCCTGCCTGGTTAAAGAGAGGAAAGGTCACGGGAAGGATGTATGTGTCAATTTCTCCTGCTCACTGTCGAGGTAGTTCAGATGTGCATCTTAATGACTCCATTCATTAAGGGTGATTTGGTTTTGAGTTCATTTAATACTCGTCAAAGAATGCTCATCACCCCTTCCCCATGGTCAGCATACCTGCTCAGAGAACAGCAGCTCATGAGGCTCTTTGTCAACTGCAAACCAGACTCAGTGAACAGGCCCTCTTCCCTGATCCCCGCGGCCGATGGAAGAGACCCTCAAAGGGGCAAACACAGCCTTGCACATCACAGCAACAAGGCTGGTCTCTGTATCTGCTTGCAGCCTGTCACTCTGGGATGCCCACGAACGTCCACATTATGGAACTCTAGTACAGCTGTGCCAGCTGTGACTTGGAGAAGGTTGAGGGCTTCCCACTGGCTGGTCGCATTGCAAAATAAAACACAGTATTCCAGTGGGTGAGAGACTCCAAAACACATGTAGGGCTCACGACCCTCAGAAGGAGCCCTGAGGGGCCAGTCCCTGCATTTCACAGCTTAGGTGAGTGAGGTCCAGAGTGGGGGTGGGGCTCATCCCAGCCGTGCAGCTTGTGTCAGTGGCACAGCAAGGGCCCACTTCTGTGATTTTGTTTCAATTCTGTTTTATTTTTTTAAATAAATAATTAATCTTATTGTTAAAACAAATAATACATAAAAGTATGAGGAAGAAATGGAAAAATATGGGCGATTTCTCAGCTCTGCAGACATGTTGCTGAGTTTATACAGGATCGGGCTCATTTCAGACCCATTAAGAACAAAGTAGCCCGTGGGAATAAAACAGCTAGCAGGAGGGCTGGCCCCGTGGCCGAGTGGTTAAGTTTGCGCACTCCGCTGCAGGCGGCCCAGTGTTTCGTTAGTTCGAATCCTGGGCGCGGACATGGCACTGCTCATCAAACCACACTGAGGCAGCGTCCCACATGCCACAACTAGAAGAACCCACAACGAAGAATACACAACTAAGTACCGGGGGGGGGGCTTTGGGGAGAAAAAGGAAAAAATAAAATCTTTAAAAAAAAAAAAACAAACAACTAGCAGGCAATTGAATAGCAAATATCCACTCATTGATGGATTTTCTTTCAAAACAATTTATTGAAAACACACGCCTGCCCACCCAGCTTTTACAAGGACAGCTGGTCAGTGGGATACAGTTGCAGTGAAGCTTATTTAGGGCAAAGATGTTGATTTATATCCTGTGGCACTATTTGGGCCATGATGGAGCACTGTGCTGGACTCTAGGATTCTGGGAAGCGTAGGGAAAGGAAGGCATGGTGGGACTCTCATATACTGAGTTCCCATTATGTAAGGGTTCCTGTTAGGTGTTTATCTTCACAATAACCTTCAAGAGGTGGTTATTACTGTATGAGTTTGCCATAGACTGAATGTTTGTGTCCCCCGCTAAATTCCTATGTTGAAAACTAGCCCCCAGTGGGATGGCATTTGAGGTGGGGCCTTTGGGAGGTGATTAGGTCATGAGGGTGGGGCCCTCAGGAATGGGGTTAATATCCTTATAAAAGAGACCCCAGAGAGCTTTGCCCTTTCCACCCTGTGATGACATAGCAAGAAGACAGCCGTCTATGAACCAGGAAACTGGCTCTGACCAGATACTGCCAGCATCCTGATCTTGGACTTCCCAGCTTCCAGAACTATGAGAAATAAATTCTATCGTTTAGAAGCCGCCTAGCGTATGATATTTTGTGATAACAGCATGAACAGACTAAGACAGTGTTTAATATGAAGAAACTTAGGTGCCAAGAAGGGAATTTAACTTGTCCAAGAACTACAACAACAATGCAAACAAAATGTACAAACAAGAGCAGGAATGGTCTGGTTGGGAGCGGTGTGGGGTAAGAGAATGCTACCTTCTTTCAAGCTCTGTGTTCCTTCATTCAAGCTTAAAATGACAGGGAGGGGACGTCTGATGGACTCGGTTTTGTTCCCTTGGACGGGGAGAGCAAGGAAGCTGATTGTGGTTCCATCAGTCTGGAACCATGGAGAAAGATCTAATTCCACCAAAGGAAGTGGGGGTGCCATCAGGAAGGGGCAATGGAGGCTGGGCAGCCCCAAACACGAATGTCCCTAGAATAATCTTCTCACTACAAAGAGTGTCTTCCTCTCTCAGATGCTTCCCCCACTCATTCATTCACATGTCACCTGGTCAGTTATGTTTTTTGACACTAGCTAGCTTCTCTGTGTGGTTTAAGAGACGAAACATGGTCTCTGTCTGTGGGAACTTACAATCGTCCTAAGGTCAGAAGACAGTCGTGAATACCACGGTAAAACCATAGATGATGGGGTACAGGCCATAAAACTCGAGATGTAATCCTGATTCCCAGAGAAGACAACCTCCTTTGAGATTTAAATAAAATTGGCATAGGCATCTATTCCATATTCTGACCAGTGGGACCTCTAAGATTTCTGAGAATTTCTAGGGCATATGTTCTAACGAGCACTTGGTTATATCTGGCTCGGAGTTCCTACCCCAAGTGAACTCCTGGTTTCCCTTAAGCCTCATCTCCTGTGGATGTGTTATTCTCTCTGCTTAGGGTCAACCCAAAGGTGGACCTCAGCCCACTTTCCTTGATTTACTCCCAAGCCTCTCACCCAAGGAGGCCTTACATCCCCATATTGTAAAGGACCTAAAACATCATAAAAGTCCGTCAGCAATCCCCAAGTGAAAATTTCCCATCCCATTGGCCTCATTTTTCCTCCTGGGCTTCAGTCGCCAAACTATTGGTCGGCTTCTTTCCTCCAAGATACCCTCACATCTCATGATTTCTCTCTTTTGGGGAACCTCCTCCACTTAGTCCTTTAGCTCTCTGTATCAATTTGCTAGGGCTGGGTATCAGTCAGCTCAAGCTCTCATAATAAAATTCCATAGACTGGGCCGCTTAAAGAACAGGAATTTGTTTCTCACAGTTTTGGAGGCTGGAAGCCCAAGATCAAGGTGCCAGCTGATCCAGTTCCCTGGTGAGTGCTCTCTTCCTGTCTTGCAGTTGGCTGTCTTTTCTCTGTGCTTTCACATGGCAGAGAGAGAGGAAGCAAGCTCTCTTGGGGCCTCTTTTAAAACGACACTAATCCCTTTCATGAAGGCCCCATCTTCATGATCTCATCTAAACCTAATTACCTCCCAAGGCCCCATCTCCGAATACTGACACATTGCGGGTTAGGGCTTCAACATACGAATCTTGGGGGAATACAATTCGGTCCGAAGCAGGCTTCCAAAACAAAATACCACAGACTGGGTGGCTTAGCCTGCATAAATTTATTTCTCATGTTTCTAGTTGTTGGAAGTCCAAGATCAAGGTGTCAGCAGATTTGGTTTCTCCTGAGGCCTCTCTCCTTGACTCGCAGGTGGCTGTCTTCTTACTGCGTCCTCACATGGCCTTTCCTCTGTGTGTGCACATCCTTAGTGTCTCTTCCTCTTCTTATAAGGACACCAGTCATATTAGATTAGGGTCCTATCCTTATGCCTTAATTTAATTACCTCTGAAGGCATTATCACTGAATACAGCCACATTGGGGATTCGGGCATCACCATCTGAATTTAGGGAGGACACAATTCAGTCCAAAACGCTCCCCAACTCCTACTCACCTTGGAGCTCATCCGAACATAAAGATGAGTGTCACAGGTTGAGTTCCCTGAGAAACACACTCTGAGACAGAGATTAGCATGCAGGATGCTTATTAAGGAGTGCTTTGAGCATCAGTGACTTGTGGAAAGAAAGGGAAAGGAAGGGGATGATTGGTCAGAGGGAGAAGTTGAGCAGCAAGACAGTGTCATTGGAGACCTCAGCCAACCCTAAGGGAATATCTGAAGCTAGGATGCCTTGTGTCCGGAACAAGAAGCATGGGACTATCCTCCAAGGGTATGGGTAATCCTCCATACTCTTGAACTTCTGGGGTATCCCCAGTCATTGGATATGGGCTGCCCTGGGGAGGAGGCATGACCTTGAACGGTTGGCTATCTTCACTGAGGCAATCCCTGAAGGGGCTGATAGCTCCTGACATCCAACCAGGCCATTTAACACTGCCCATGAGTACATGGATATTCTAACCACAGAAATCTTCACTTTTTATTCAAAATGGGTGATCAGGTATGCTGCCTGAAGCTCCACTTCTACTTCACTATTGTCTTTCAAGGCTGCCACTGAGACGGGCTATAAGACAACCACCATCTATTTTTGACTTGCACCAACATACTGAACTGACCCATTGATGCATATTAGCTGGTCCTGAGGGATTCCCCATATGACCATAGGTGTGAGCTGAATGTAACCGCGGTGAGTGACATGGGGGTCTGGGATACATGCTCATAAAGCTTGGGTCCTCTGGTCTTGCTTGTGCTCAGTTCCAAATACATCATTTTCATTTTGCTCATTTGGTCCAATTAACATAATGTCATTGATAGTGAACCAGTATAATGTTTTGCAGGGGATTCAGCTGGTCAACCTCTTTGGACTTTATTATGCTGGAGAGCAGGAGAGTTAATATAGCGCTGGGACAGGACTATAAAATGGATATCAAATGCAAACTGCTTCTTATTTTTTGTTCTGATAGGAAAAAAAAGAATGCATTTGCCTGATCAAAGGCTGTATACCATGTACCTGAGGCCAGATTAATCTGTTCTAGCAAAGGCACCATGTCCAGCACAGCAGCTGCAATTGAAGCCACCACTTGGTTGAGTTTGCAGTATTCCAATGTCATCTTCCAGGATCCATCTGGTTTTTACAGGGCCCAGACTGGTGAATAAAATGGAGATAATGAATCACAGTGTCTGCATCCTTTAGGTCTTTAAGGGTGGCACTAATATGTGCTGTTCCCTCTGGGATACGAAACTGCTTTCGATTTACTGTTTTGCCTAAGGGAGGTTGTTTCAGAGTTTTGCAAATAGCCTTACCCATTCTCATAGCTCTTACCCAACAGGCTATGAAACCAATGTGGAGGTTATACTAACTGTCAAATGAGTTTATTCTAATTATTTGAGGACCACAAAAATGAACACCAGGTGAATTCATGGTGTTTCCACCATGTATTCCATCCAGTGGGCTTGCTGTGAGTCAAACCTGGGCAGGACTTTATTCATTACCTGGATCCCATATGCCCCTAACTGTAGGAGGGGGCATGATGAAGCTTTGGGTTTCCAGGTATCAACGTCGACTTGGACCCTGTGTCCAACAACCCTTGAACTTTTGGGGTATTTCTTTTCCTCAGTGTACGGTTATCTGAGTCAACGGCTGTAGGATCCTTTAGAGAAAGTCTGGGAGAATCACTACCATGTACACTTGCCCTGGTGTTGCTGAATCCTTCTTCCTGGGACCCAGGCTATGCTTTAATCAATGGGTTCTGGGTCTAGAAACTGGACACAAATCATGACTTTTTATTGAGGTGACTGTTCTCAACTTTGAAATCAAGATTTTGGATGCATTAGATCAGATGCCCCTGTACCATGTTCTAGGATTCCATTCTTTCCCAACAGGGCCTTGACCTTGGCCTACTAGATATGCTTAGGTTAAGAGCTTGGTTACTCTTATAATTAAATCCTGGTCTTCATCCTCAGCTTTCTCTGCTCATTGGTAGCAGACAAGAGCTTTCTCATGCTACCAAGAAGACTGTCTGGCCTTTGCATATGATAGCTTTAAATTCCCAATAAATCACTCTCAGCCTTTGTTATAATTTTTAAAAACAACAAGCTTAGCAACAGCCAAAAGCCTTCCAATGTGTTCATAGTTACTATTCCTCCATGTTTCTTGAATACCTTATACATTGCACCATCTAGTGCATTCCCTTCCATTGGTTTACCATTCTAGTTTACACCAGTGAAAGTTTTAACAGTCGCTCTGCTACCTCGTGCCTGGAGCCATCTGAGCTTCACCTGCCACCAGTGACGGTGTCTTCATGACAGCTCTGTGATTCCATGCCAGTATCTGCTTTCTTGGACCATTCTTGGTACCAATGGTTTGCACGTTGAGTTACCAGGAAGCAGATTGGAGATTAGCACACAGGGTATTTATTATAAAGTACTCTTGGGATCAATGCTTGTGGAAGGGAAGGGAAGGAGCATGACTGGCACAGAAAGGAGTTGATTTGCGATCACTGTCAAGAGAGGCCACAGCTGATCCTCTGAAACTGGGATGACGCTTGAGTTGTCTTGAGTTAGGGCAAGCGGCCAAACCTTTATACCCTGGCACCAATTAGTCATTGGAGACAGGATGTCCCCAGAGGGGGCAGGACCTCAGGGAAGGCAGTTGTCTTTTCAGCCAAAGGATCCTTGACGGGGCTGCCAGCTAAGGGCTGTCTTCTGCTGCACTCCCTTTGGGTTGGGGAATACGTCTCTCTCTGAAGGCAGATGTGGGAGCCACATCACATCACCCAGCACACTTTTTGTGCTCTACTAAGTAAAGGGACTCTACTCCTCTGGCATCACAGGAGAATCAGGAGAAGCACTGAAATTTTAGTTTCCTTCTCCCTCCACCCTTCTTCACGTGAGTGAAAGGAAACAAGCAGATGGAGATTTATTCTCTCACTTCTATCTCCCTACCTCCTTAGAAGATGAAAGCAAGTATATTAAAATTTGCTCTAAATAACATATTTTCCCCCATCCCTCTACCCATTTAACATGCATAAGAAGAAGCAGAGAGCTGACATCTTTATGATGTTGAGTCTTTCAAACCATGAACATGGTATATCTATTGATTTAGATCTTCTTTCATTTCTTTCATTGGCATTGGGTAGTTTTCAGCATACAAGTCCAGTATATGTTTTGTTAGATTTACACCTAAGTATTTCATTTTTTGAGGAATTGTAAATGGTATTTCATTTTTAAGTTAAATATCCATGTTTTCATTGCTAGTATATAGAAATACAATTTTTTGGTTTATCTTTTATCTGTAGCCTTGCTGAACTCACTTATTAGTTCTAGGTGTTTTTGGTTTGGTGTAGATTCCTTGGGATTAGACAGACAAACACGTCTTCTGAAAATGGGGACAGTTTTAATTCTTCTTTTGTGATCTATATGCCTTTTATTACTTTGTGTTTCCTTATTGCACTGGTTAGAATTTCCACCACTATGTTTAATAAGAGTGGTGAGAGTGGACACTCTTGTCTTATTCCCTAATGTGAGCTATAGCTTTCTTGTAGATGCTCTTTATCAAGTTAAGGAAGTTTCCTCTATTCCTATTTTTCTGAGAGTTATTATCATAAACGGTGTTGAATGTTGTCAGTGCTTTCTCTGTGCCAATTGATATGATCATAAGATTTTTATTCCTCTGCCTTCTAACGTAGTGGATTACATTGACTGACAAATATTGAACCAGTCTTGCATCCCTGGAATAAACCCCACTTGATCTGTGTATAATTCTTTTTATATATTACTGAATTCTTTTGCTGATAGTACGTTAAGAATTTTTGCATCTATAATTCATGAGGGATGTTGGTCTGTATTTAAAAAATATTTTTGTACTGTCTTTATCTGGTTTTGTATGAGAGTCATACTAGCTTCATAAAATTAATGGGGAAGTGCTCCTTCCTATTCTGTTTCCTGGAAGAGATTGTGTAGAGTTGGTGTTAATTCTCCTTTAAATGTTTGGTAGAATTCTCCTGTGAAACCATTTGGGCCTGGAGATTTGTTTTTTGAGAGTTTTTTAAAATTACAGAGGCTGGCCTCGTGGCCAAGTGGTTAAATTCATGTGCTCCCCTTCGGCGGCTCAGGGTTTCGCTGGTTGGGATTCTGGGTGTGGACCTAGCACTGCTCATCAAGCCATGCTGAGGCAATGTCCCACATAGCACAACTAGAGAGACCTACAACTAGAATATACAACTATGTACCGGGGGGGCTTTGGGGAAAAAGAAAAACAAAAAAGAAGATTGGCAACAGATGTTAGCTCAGGTGCCAATCTTTAAAAAAAATTACAAATTTAATTTCCTTAATAGTTGTAGGGTTATTCAAATCATTTCTTTTATAATGGGTGAATTGTGGTAGTTTTTGTGTTATGAGGAAGTAGTCCATTTCATCTAAGTTGTCAGATTTATATGTGTAGAGTTGCTTATAGTATTCCCTTATTGTTCTTTTGATGTCTTCAGGCTCTATATTGATATAGCCAGTTTTATTCCTGAAATGTGTAATTTGTTTCTTCTATCTTTTTTCTTTGTCCTTCCAGATGTTTGTAAATTTTATTGATCTTTTCAAAGAGCCAGCTCCTTGTTTTATTGATTTCTTTATTGTTTTTCTACTTTCAATTTCATTGATTTCTGCTCTCATCTTTATGATTTCTTTCTTTTGCTCCTGTTGAATTTGCTTTTCTCTTCTTTTTCTTGGCTTTTGAGGTGTGAACTTAGATGATTGATTTAAGACTTTCCCCTCTTTTCTAAAGTATGTATTTAGTGTTATAAATTTTCCTTTCAACATTGCTTTAGCTGTATCCCAAATGTTTCATTTTCATTCAGTTCCATGTCTTTTTAAATTTCACTGAGAATTCTTTTTTGATCCATGGATTATTTAGAATGTGTTGTTTAAACTCCAAGTGTTCAGAGATTTTCATGTTATCTTTCTGTTGTCTATTTCTAGTTTGATCCCATTTTGGTCAGAGAAGATTTCAATTCTTTTAAATTTGTTGAGGTTTGTTTTATGGCTCAGGATGTGGCTTATTTTAGTATATGGTCTATGGGCACTTGAAAAAAATGTGTATTCTGCTGTTGTTGAGTAGAATGTTCTATAAATGTCAATTTCATCTTGTTGGTTGATGGTGTTATTGAGTTCTTTTACATCTTTGCTGACTTTCTGTCTAGTTCTCTCTTCTCTCAATTGTTGAGAGAGGAGTATTGAAGTCTGTAACTATAACTGTGGATTTGTCTATTTCTCCATTTAGTTCTGTCAGATTTTGCTTCACATATTTTGCAGCTCTGTTGTTTGGTGCATAAACATTTAAGATTGCTATGTCTTCTTAGCGAATGGACCCTTTATCATTATATAATGTCCCTCTCTGTCTCTTGTAGATTTTTTCCCTCTGAAGTTTACTTTACCTGATATTAATACATTAGCCATTCCTACTCTCCTTTGACTGATGCTTGTATGATATATCTTTTCTGTCCTTTTCCTTTCAACCTGCCTATATCACTATATTTGAAGCAAGCTTTGTGTAGACAGCATATAGTTGGGTCATGTTTTTTATTCCACTCTCCCAATCTCAGTCTTTCAATTTGCATACTAGACCATTTATATTTAATGTAATTAGTGATATGTTAGAGCTTAGATGTCATTTTATTTTTTGTTTTCTGTTTGTTCTGTTTTTGTTTTTATATTTTCTTTTCCTGCTTTCCTGTGAGTTACTTGAATATTTTTTAGAATCCCACTTGATTTATTCATAGTGTTTTTGGGTGTGTCTCTTGGTATAGTTTCTTTAATGATTGCTCTAGGTATTACATTATATGTACATAACTTTTCACAGTCTATTGCTGTCATTAATTTACCAGTTTGAGTGAAGTATAGAAAATGTACCTTCCTTTATGTCCTTTTATTCTCTCCCATTTATAATATAATTGTCTTAAATATTTTTTCTTCATATATTTAGAACCACAATAGCCACTGTTATAATTTTTGCTTCAACTGTCAAACATAATTCAGAAAACTCTAGGGTTTCCTATTTTTGTTTGCCATGTTTGATCTTCCTTCTTAAGGTTCCAAAATGACTTCTTTTATTGTTTCCTTTCTGTTTGGAGAACTTCCTTTAGCCTTTCTTTTAGGGTAGGTGTGTTGGCAAAAAGTTCTCTTAGGTTTCTTTATGTGAGAATGTCTTGATTTCTCCTTCATTCCTGAAGGGTATTTTTGCTAGGTATAGAATTGTGAATTGAAAGTTATTTTTTTCCACTATGTGAAAAATATCATGCTACTTCAATCTAGCCTCCATGGTTTCTGATGAGAAATCCACTGTCATTCTAATTGTTTTTGTCCATTAGGTAGGTGTTATTTTTTTCTCTGGCTGCTTTCAGAATTTTGTTTTTTGTTTTCAGAAGTTTAATTATGATGTGTCTTGGCATGGATTTCTTTAGGTTTATCCTGTTTGGGGTTTGCTCAGTAACATGAATCTGTAGGTTTTTGTCTCTCTCAATTTTTGAGGTTTTCACCCATTATTTCTTTGAGTACTTTTTCAGCCTCACTCTCTTTCTCATCTCCTTACAGGACAAATGTTAGATCTTTTGTTATAGCCTCACAGATCCCTGAGGCACTGTTCACTTTTTATTTTTTAGTTTATTTTCCTTTTGGCTTATTTTCAGATTGGATAATTTATATTGTTCTTACAGTTCACAGATTCTTTCCTCTGTCTCCTCATTCTGCTGCTGAGCCCACCCACTGAGCTTTAAAATGAAATCTTTTAATTTTGGTTATTGTATGTTTCAGTTCTAAAATTTTCATTTGGTTCTTTACATAGTCTACTTGTTTGAGGAGACTTCTGATTCTTTCCTGAGGCTTTCTGTTTCTTTAATTTGTTTCAAGAGTGTTAATAATTGGTCATTAAAGCATTTTTATCATGGAAGCTTTAAAATCTTTGTCAGGTATTTCTAACATCACTTTCATCCTGGCATTGACCTCTATTTAAAAATTGACCTCTTTTTAAAAATTCAATTTGAGATCTTCATTCTTCTTGGTGTAAGGAGTGAATTTTGATGGGAACTCGACATTTTTGTATTATATCTGAGACTCTGAATCTTGTTTAAGCCTTCTCTTTTAGCTGGCTTTCTCTGACCCTGCTCTGGTAGGGGAAGGGGAGGCACAGCCTTGTCACGGCCATGTGGAGGTAGATGTTCAGATTTTCCATTTAGCCTCTGTTAACACTGAGGGGGTGGGGCGGGTCTCATTACTGCTGGAAGTCCTGACTCTATTAGCCTCCTCTGATACACCTCAGTAAGGAGGCAGAAGGATGCCTTATTTTCATGGGTGGAGGTAGATGTCTTGGCTGGGGGTGTGGTAGAGGCACATTAAGGTCTGGCTGGGGTAAAAGGCACAGAAATTTACAATCTAAATGACAGAGAATTCAAAATAGCTGTCACAAAAAAACCCAACAAGTTACAAGAAAATTCAGATAGACAGTTCAAAGAAATCAGGAATAAAATTAATGAACAGAGGGAATTCTTCACAAAAGAGATTGAAACTATAAAGAAAAATCAGTCACAAATGTTGGAGATGAAAAACAATGAATGAGATCAAGAGAAATCTGGAGTCCTTGAATAAAAGAGTTGATATTATGGAGGACAGAATTAGCAATCTGGAGGACAGAAATATAGAAATGCTTCAGATGGAGGAGGAGAGAGAACTAAAACTAAAAAGAAATGAAGAAATTCTCCAAGAAATATCTGACTCAATTAGGAAATGCAACATAAGGATTGCAGGTGTTCTAGAGGGAGAAGAAAGAGAGAAATGAGCAGAAAGCTTGTTCAAAGACATAATAGCTGAAAACTTCCCAAACTGGAAGGAGCTGGAATTACAAGTTAAAGAAGCTAATTGAACTCCTAATTACATCAATGTAAAAAGACCTTCTCTAAGGTATATAGTAGTAAAACTGGCAAAAGTCAATGACAAAGAAAAAATATTAAGGGCAGCAAGGCAGAAAAAAATAGCTTGCAAAGGAACTCCTGTCTGGCTTTCAGCAGATTTCTCAGCAGAAAACTTACAGGCTAGGTGACAGTGGAATGATATATTCAAAATTCTGAAAGACAAAAACGTTCAACCAAGAATACTCTATCCAGTGAAAATATCCTTCGGATATGATGGAGAAATAAAAACTTTCCCAGATAAACAAAAGCTAAGGGAGTTCATTGCCACAAGACCACCGCTCCACAAAAAATGATCAAGAAGGCCTTCATACCTGAAAAAAAAAAAAAAAAAAGAAAAAGTTTTCAAAGCCTTGAGCAAAGAGATAAATAGGCAGACCAAATCACAAAATTGCAGCTCTCTATCAGAACAGGTTAGCAAACACTTAATTATAACATTAAATATAAAAGGGAGGAAAACATCAAAAATAACTATAATCTCATCATTTTAATCACAAACTCACAACGCAAAACAGAGTAAGTCAGGACAACAATAAATTAGATGAGGAAGAGAAAAAGGATGGAAACTGCTTAGACTAAGGAAATAAGAGGCTATTGGAAAATGGACTGTCTCATCTACAAGATTTTTTATGCAAACCTAATAGTAACCACTAAACAAATAATCAGAAGAGAGGCACAAATGATAAATAAAGATAAAACTGAGAAAACCATCATAGAGAACTACCAAACTGAATTGGCAGTCGGAAATACATAGGACGAAAAACAAGGGGAATAAAGAACAACCAGAAGACGAGTGATAAAGTGGCATCATTAAGCCTTCATATATCAATAATCACTCTAAATGTAAATGGATTGAATTCTCCAATCAAGAGACACAGAGTGGTGGGATGGATTAAAAAACAAGACCGAACAATATGCAGCCTCCAGGAAACACATCTCAGCTCTAAAGACAAACACAGGCTTAGAGTGAAGAGATGGAAGATGATACTCCAAGCAAATGACAAACAAAAGAAAGCAGGTGTCACCATACTTATGCAGAGAGAGTAGACTTTGAGATAAAAAAGGCAATGAGAGACAAAGAGGGGCAGTATATAATGATAAAAGGGACACTTCACAAAGAAGATATAACACTTCTATGTGCACCCAACACAGGAGCACCAAAGTACATAAAGCAACTATTAACAAACCTCAAAGGAGATATTAACAACAACACAATAATAGTAGGGGACCTTAACACCCCACTTACATCAATGGATAGATCATTAAGACAGAGAGTCAACAAGAAAATAGTGGAATTAAATGAAAAACTAGACCAGATGAACTTAATAGATATATATAGAACACTCCATCCAAAAACAGCAGAATACACATTCTTCTCAAGTGCACATGGAACATTCTCAAGGATAGACCATATGTTGGGAAATAAGGCAAGCCTCAATAAATTGAAGGAGACTGAAATCATAGCAATCGTCTTTTCCAACCATAATGTTACGAAACTTGAAATCAACTACAAGAAAAAAAGTTGGAACGTGACAAATATGTGGAGATTAAACAACATGCTACTGAGCAACCAATGGATCATTGAAGAAATTAAAGGAGAAATTTAAAAAATCTGGAGACAAATCAAAATGAAAATGAAAATACACCATACCAACTCATATGCGATGCAGCAAAAACAGTCCTAAGAGTGAAATTCATAGCAATACAGGCCCACCTTGTACACAAAAACACCACAAAGCCCAAAGTCAGCAGAAGGAGGGAAATAATAATAATTAGAGCAGAAATAAATGAAATTGAAACCAAAATAACAGTACAAAGGATCAATGAAACTAAGAGCTGATTCTTTGAGAAGATAAACAAAATTGACAAACCCTTAGCCAGACTCACTAAGAAAAAAGAGAAAAGGCACAAATAAATTAAAAAAAATGAGAGAGGAGAAATCACCATGGATACCACAGAAATACAAAGGATTATAAGAGAACACTATGAAAAACTATGTGCCAACAAACTAGACAATCTAGAAGAAATGGATAAATTCCTAGACTCGTACAACCTCCCAAAACTGAATCGAGAAGAAATAGAGAATCCAAATAGACCAATCACAAGTAAAGAGACTGAAACAGTAATCAAAAACCTCCCCAAAAATAAATGTCCTGGACCAGATGGCTTCTCTGGAGAATTCTACCAAACATTCAAAGAAGATTTGATACCTATCCTTCTCAAACTATTCCAAAAAGTTGAAGAAGATGGAACACTTCCTAACACGATTTACAAGGTCAAAATCATCTTGATCCTGAAGCAAGATAAGGACAACACAAAGAAGGAAAATTACAGGCTGATATCGCTGATGAACATAGATGCAAAAATCCTCAACAAAATATTGGCAAACTGAATACAGCAATACATTAAAAAGATCATACACCATCATCAAGTGGGATTTATTCCAGGGACACAGGGATGGTTCAACATCCACAAATCAATCAATGTGATACACCACATTAACAAACTGAGGAAAAACCCCAAGTGATCATCTCAATAGAACACAGAGAAAGCATTTGACAAGATCCAACATTCATTTATGATATAAGCGATCAATAAAATGGGTATAGAAGGAAAGTACCTCAACATAAGAAAGGCCATATGTGACAAATCCACAGCCAACATCATACTCAATGGGGAAAAACTGAAAGCTATCCCTCTGAGAACAGGAAGAAGACAAGGGTGCCCACTCTCATCACTCTTATTCAACATAGTAATGGAGGTTTTGGCCAGAGCAATTAGGCAAGAGAAAGGAATAAAAGGAATCCAAATAGGGAGTGAAGAAGTGAAACTCTCGCTGTTTGCAGACATGATTTTATATATAGAAAACCCTAAAGAATCCATCAGAAAACTATTAGAAATAATCAGCCTCTACTGCAAAGTTGCAGGGTACAAAATCAGCTTACAAAAATCAGTTGAATTTCTATACTCTAATAACTAACTAACAGAAAGAGAACTCAAGAATACAATTCCATTTACAACCCCAACAAAAAGAATAAAATATCTAGGAATAAATTTAACCAAGGAGGTGAAAGGCCTATACAATGAAAACTAAGACATAATTGAAAGAAATTAATGATGACCTAAAGAATTGGAAAGATATTCCATGCACATGGATTGGAAAAATAAACATAATTAAAATATCCATACTACCTAAAGCAATCTACAGATTCAATGCAATACCAATCAGAATCCTAACGACATTCTTCACAGAAAGAGAACAAAGAATCTTAAAATTCATATGGGGCAACAAAAGACCCCAAATAGCTAAAACAATCCTGAGAAAAAAGAACAAAGCTGGAGGCATCACAATCCTTGACTTCAAAACATACTACAATGCCATAGTGATCAAAAGAGCATGGTACTGTTACATAAACAGACACACAGATCAACGGAATAGAATTGAAAGCCCAGAAATAAAACTGCACACCTACGGAGAGCTAATCTTTGACAAAGGAGCCAAGAACATGCAATGGAGAAAGGAAATTCTCTTCAATATATGGTGTTGGGGGGACCCGGCCCAGTGGTGTAGTGGTTGGGTTTGTGCACTCTGTTTTGCAAGCCCAGGATTTGCAGGTTTGGATCCTTGGCATGGACCTACACACCACTCATTGAGCCATTCTGTGGCAGCATCCCACATACAAAAAATGGAGGAAGACTGGTGCAGATGTTAGCTCAGTGACAGTCTTTCTCAGGCAAAGAGAAGAAGATTGGCAACAGATGTTAGCTCAGGGCCAATCTTCCTCACCAAAAAAAAGAAAGAAAGAAAGAAAGAAAAAAAGGTGTTGGGAAAACCAGACAGCCACATGCAAAAGAATGAAAGTAGACCATTACCTTTCACCATACACAAAAATTAACTCAAAATGGATCAAAGACTTGAAGGTAAGACATGAAATCATAAAACTCATAGAAGGAAATACAGGCAGGAGTACACTCTCTGACATCAGTTTTAGAAGATCTTTTTGAATACCACGTCTACTTGGGCAAGGGAAACAAAAGAAAAAATACACAAGTGTACTTGATCAGACTAAAAAGCTTCTGCAAGGCAAAGAGAACCATGAACCAAACGAAAGGACAACCCACCAACTGGGAGAAAATATTTGCAAATCATTTATCTGACAAGGGGTTAATCCCCAAAATATATAAAGAACTCACACAACTTAACAACAAAAACTTGAACAACCCGATCAAAAAATGGGCAGAGGATTTAAACAGACATTTTTACAAAGAAGATACACAGATGGCAAACAGGCACATGAAAAGATGTTCAACATCACTAATCATCAGGGAAATGCAAATCAAAACTACACTAAGATATTACTTTACACCTGTTAGAATGGCTGTAATCACCAAGACAAAAAATAGCAAATGTTGGAGAGGATGTGGAGAAAAGGGAACCCTCATCCACTGCTGGTTGGAATGAAAAGTGGTGCAGCCACTATGGGAAACAGTATGGAGATTCCTCAAAAAATTAAAAATAGAAATACCATATGATCCAGCTATCCCGTTGCTGGGTATCTATCCAAAAAACTTGAAATCAACAATTCAAGGAGACTTATGCACCCCTATGTTCACGGCAGAATTATTCACAATAGCCAAGATGTGGAAGCAATCTAAGTGCCCATCAACTGATGATTGGATAAAGAAGATGTGGTATATATATACAACGGAATACTACTCAGCCATAAAAAAGACAAAATCGTCCCATTTGCAACAGCGTGGATGAACCTCAAAGGTATTAATTTAAGCAAAATAAGCCAGACAGAGAAAGACAAACACCATATGATTTCACTCATACTTGGCAGATAAACAAACACACAGAAAAAAGAGAACAAATTAGTGGTTACCAGAGGGGTGATATAAGGGATAAAGGGGTGCAGGGGCACATTCATATGGTGACTGACAAATAATAATATACAACTAAAATTTCACAATGTTATAAACTATTATGACCTCAATAGAATTAAAAAAAACACGTTATCAGAATATTAAAAACTCCACATTTGGGATATATTAACATATCCCTATCTTTATTTAAATAAAATATCTAAATAAAATAAGCAAAAATATCTAAACAAAATAAAACATTTAAATAAAATATCTAGTGGTAGATCTGATGGTTACTATAATATTGAAGTAATATTTGCACAAATGGTATTTTGAGAATCTGCCACAGTTGCAATGTCAAATGCAGTTGTTATGTCAAATGATCTGTGGTTTCTACTGGCAACAGAGTCACTGACGCCTCTAATACTTTTTTTGCCTACATTCATAATTGAAGGAAATGCCAAATTTTAGTTATGAGTCAAAAATAAAGGTCAGTTGTTTCCTGATCCCCGTTCATAGACCCGTGAATTCTTAACTCTGGTGAACAATCCTGCTTTCAAAGATAAAATTGGATATATTCATAACCTTAAGCCCAGAACAACAACAGCAAACCCTGTAGGCAGAGATTTCTGGGACTAAAAAGAAAAATTATTTGAGACCAGCAGCCCACAGTGGTCAATAAATAAGATGATCGGGCCGGGGCAGCCAAGAGCACAGTCGGATCTGATTAGGGGATGACAAGAAGCCAAGTTTCCAGGCCAGACACTGGATCTCAGGGATTCCTGCTGCCTGGAGCCATGGACATCGCATCAGTCAAGTGGGGAAGCTCAGCGAAGCCAGAGAGAGACTCCATCTGAGAAGAGGGCGGGTCGTTGGCAATTCAACCGGGCAGAGTATAGACGAGGGGTCCCCCACCCCTTCTGAGAACCAGCCAATTACTCGCTCTGTGCCTGTTCCTGCTGCACAAAAGTGATTTTCCTCCAAGGACATTGTGTTCTGAGCTCTGGCCTTCAGGGCCTCACTCCCACACAGTTGGCTATCCAGGCAGCCCCAGATTAGGTTGGCAAATGCATCGCGTTTTCATCAAAGGCAGGATTGCTTTGTGAGGCCTTAGAGGGGCATGAAATGCTGTGTCGGCAGGAAAATGAAATATGCACCCCAATTTACAAGTTGCCAATTTGATCCTATTTGTATGGGGCAGGCCTGATGCAATTTGAAGGGCGCTTAGAAGTTTCTTTTGCCTCATTCTTTGCTTTTCTCTCCTTTTCATTAAAGTTATAAATAACTGTGCCTTGCATTTTAATGAAGGGGAGTGGTGTGAACAACCAGAGGCTTCGGGAGAAAACCTGAAATAAGAGTGCAGTTGCTTAGGAACGGGGCTGGACAAGTTAATTTTGTTGGCATAACATCTCGTTGTTATTTAATCTCCTAGCGTATTCATTTCATCCATCTGTCACCATGTCCCCGAAGCGGGAGGAGCTGCTAATTGCAACACCAAGGTGGGGAACAGACCTGTCCAAACCTTGTGTAAATTCCAGCTGTCAGAGTGGGGCCATGAGCTTTGATTTTACTGTTGGAGAGACCATCCTCTTCTGCTTCAAAAAGAAAGCTGGCGAGGGCCTCACCACTCAGTTTCTGCCAGACCAAACTCTCCTGCCCCCGCAGCTGCGGCTCTGTCCTCTGGCTGAACGTCAGTCACCCAGGGTGCTTTTGAAATAGACCAATGTCTGGGCCCCATCCCCAAAGATTCCAATGTAATTGGTCTTGGGGCAGAGAGCAGCCATGGGATGTTTTATCAAGCTCCCCTAAGTGATTCTAAAGGGCTGCCCAGGCTAAGAACCACTGATTTCTGGAATTGCCACCTTTCCACTGCTATGTATCATTTTCAAAGTTCCAGTGCTTCTTGAGTTTTCAAATTTTTTTTTTTTTTTGGTGGTCTCCTAATCACTTTCTCCCTGTCTCATACACAGTAACCAGGATAAGGAGCATTTAATGAGAGCTCCCTGGGCACCAGGCACAGCGCTGTGTGTTCTGCCCGCATGATCTCTCAGAATCCTTGAAATAATCTTGTAAAGTGGATATTTCTGTTAGCCCAATTTTACAGACATGGAAACTGATGCTCAGAGAGTTTCAGTGTCCAGCTGGTAAGTGACACATCCAGGATTTGAACACAGGTCTTCCTTCCAAGCTCAGTTACTTGTGCCAGTGACTTCTCCCCCACAGGAGAACTTGCTGGTCCACACCTGCAGGCTCAGCTTCCACTCATGTGTCTACACCTGCAGGGTCACTTCCACTCATGCCTAGGACCAGCTCGAGTCCTGGTCTGGGGCCGGTGGGGTTGGGAGAGGCTGAGATGGAGGTTCCGATGACTCAGCAGCTAGTCAGTCACATTTCATCAGCTTGGACCCTGGGTCCCAGCTCTGAGAAGACGTTCACGTGGGCTCCACACCTCAATGCCCAGATTGAATCCAGCCCTCCTTCCTACCGGCGAGTGACCTCGGCCAGGTGCCTTAGTTTCCTTAAGATTCAATTTGCTCACCTGTTGGTCGGGATGACAACCCTCTACACAAAATTGCTGAGAGGATTAAATGAAACAATGCACACAGAGCACTTAGAATAGAGTCTGGCACATATTACTCATGAAGAGTCAGTCTATTTCCCTCCCAGCTTTAGTGCGATATAATTAACTATCATGGTGTGTAAGTTTAAGGTGCACCCTGTGTTGATTGGATACACTGATGGACTGCAAAGTGACTACCACAACAGCTTAGCTGACACCTTCACCACCTCACATA
The DNA here is from genome assembly GCF_041296265.1 of Equus caballus. NCBI lineage: Eukaryota > Metazoa > Chordata > Mammalia > Perissodactyla > Equidae > Equus > Equus caballus. The sequence continues at coordinate 14,572,467 of NC_091684.1, forward strand.
ATTATCATTTCTTTTTTGTAGCGAGAACATTTAAGATCTCTCTCTTAGCAACTTTCAAGTATATAATACAGAATTACTAACTATAATCACCATGTTGTACATTAGATCTGCAGAACTTATTCACCTTACAGTTGGAAGTATGTACTCTTTGACCAGAATCCCTCCATTTTCCCCGTCCCCAGGCCCTGGTAACCACCATTCTAGTCTCTGTTTCTATGAGTTCAACTTTTTTAGATTCTGCATATAAGTGAGATCATGCAGTATTTGCCTTTCTCTGTCTGACTTATTTCACTTAGCATAATGCCTTCAAGGTTCATCTATGTTGTCGCAAATGGCAGGGTTTCCTTCTTTCCCATGGCTGAATAACATTCCATTATATACATATATACCCATCTTCTTTGTCCATTCATCCGTTGATGGACACTTAGGTTGTCTCCGTGAGGTTGTTTCTGTGTCTTGGCTATTGTGAACAATGCTGCAATGAACATGAAGATGCAGACATCTCTTCGAGATCCGTTTTCATCTGAAGGGTTAGTCACCATCATCGTTATTACCATAGAGCTAACACTCCGGGGCTGCCTCACTCCCCCAGTCTCCTCAGGCCCAGAGACAGCCAGTGCCCAGCATGTGTCTGGATTCCAGGTGCCGGTTGCTCTGAGGCTGTGTCTGGGCTTCCTGGAGCTGCTGCCTGGACTCCCTGGTTCAAACACAAGCAGCTGGCCCCAGGGACTGAACGCTGACCTCTGCCTTTGGTCCATCAAACCACAACAGGTGACAAGGACCTTTCTCCAAAGATATTGGTAAGAACTCTCTCAATGTAGAAAGAGAGAAACCCAGCTCAAACTGGCTTTAAACTGAAAAAGAACTTATTGGATGATGTTGGTTGATGCCACTGAGAAGTCCAGGGCTGGCTCTAGGCATGATGGATCCAGGGGCTCAAGTGGGGTCCCGGGCTTCTCTCTCTCTCTGCCGTGCTCAGCATTCCTTTTCTCTGTGTTATGTTCATGCACAGGCAGCTTTCTAGAAGCTCAGGCCTACAGCCTTATAACTAGCAAGTCCTACCGTAAAGGAATTTCTTGACCCCGATCATTCTAATAAAAGATCATGGAATGGGCTTGATGGGACCCACTTGTTCAACACTGATAAGGCAGCAGTGGCTAGCCTGGCCCAAGCTGGTTCAGAATGCAGAAGCGTGCTTTCCGACCATCAAACCAACCCCACATTTCACAGCCATCTAAGATGCTAACTCGGCTGTGCCCGGGCAACTCAGAACTCCATCTTATGGCTTGTTTACACAGACGAGAGTCTGGGCTTGGACAAAATTAGATTTTGATGGGGGAAAAGCTGTTTGGGAACACTGGCTTCCCTTCCTGATATTAAAAAAAAAAAAAAAAAAGACAGTGGTGGGATTTAGGTGATCTTTAAAAGCACTTTCAGCTCTCAAGGTTTGTGTCCAAAACTGTGTGAGCCTTGAGCACCACCTCGTGGCAAAGAGTGGTATTTTCCTAGGGTGAACTCTCCCGGGAACAGCATCAGGCACCACCCCGCCCAGCAATAGCGCTGCGCGATGCTGGGCTGTACGCTAAGGACACAGAAATGACAGTCCCCCACCATGAGGCGCCCCAGCCCAGATAATACAACACAACTTGGTGAGCACTCTTTCAGAGTATGAGAAGTCTCCTAAGGGGGACCCTTGAGAGGAAGACACATCTCTTCCCAGGCACCCCAAAAGCCAGCCCAGCGCAGGCACGCCATAAACGCCTGAGGAATGAGCAAGTAACGCTTCCTCCAGATTCCTCATTATCTGCTCTCTTTTTTCTTACGGACGTGTTCCCAGGGCTAACATTAGTCTCCGGCATATTCTCAATTTTCTCAGTAGAGACATTTCTTCTCTCACCGCTGGCATACAGTTTGTCTTCCTATCCAGGATTTTAGGATCAATACTTCCTTTGCCATCTGCCCCTCAGTCAATGAAAGGATCCTTATATATCCATGTCTCTGCAGAGCCCGAAGTCTGAGGACGCACAGCTGAAAATAGGGCGCCCCCTGTCCCCATCCGTGTTCTTGGAACTGAAGTAATTTCTGGTGCCTCATCCTCTGTACACACAGGCACGGGGAGCCAAGGGTCAGGCAGAGCTAGTTCTCTAGAGCCCTGGAGAGCTCCCAAATAGACCCAGAGAGCTGGGGGCGTCTTTGCTTTCCCACCAAAGCTGAGACCCTGCAGCTTCTTGACAAGCCGCCCACCGAAGGGACACGAGTCAGGCACTCTGGGGCCCCCACTCACCAGCAATCTTATCAGCTCTGCCAGCGCCTCATTTTCCCTCAGCTTGGAGAGATCCGATCAAGTTGGGCAGCCCTGGCCCCCAGCCTTCTCCCCGGCTTGTGTAGAGACAGCCTGTCCTTCTCACTCCTGCTGTGGCCCCGGCCATTCCCACTTTGGGGTGATGTATCTTCTTAGCGTCACACTTGCCAGCTGTTTCACTTGTGTAAAGGACAGCAGGAACAGCCTGGGTCATTGAAAAGGAGAATTAATTATGGAAACGACTGTTTATGAGCCAGAGCCGGACACTGTTCCAGGTCCGGGGGGTAGCGCAGTGAACTAGATGAAAATGCTCCTTCCCTCAGGGGGAGAGTATTCGAGTAAGGGATTAGGATTTTATTTTAGTTGCAAGGGGTCACCATGACGTGTAAGGGCCAAGAGGGGGAGAAGGAGGCGAGGGGCAAGTCAGGGGCTCAGCGCAGGCGCAGGGGGCTGTGAGGAAGGCTTTGAGAGGGTGGGGGCAGAGCTGACGGGGGACGATCTCGAGATATGTTTCGTGGGCAGAGCTGCCAGACTTGCTGATGAGATAGATTTTGGGGATCGGGGGGGAGAGGATGAGAATGACTCCCATGGTTTTGGTCTGGACGGTTGATCAATGATGGCACCATGGACTAAGATGGGAGGATGGGAGAACGGCAGGTCCAATGTGAGTTCTGGTTTGGCCATGTTAAGCTGGAGAAACCACCGGCACGAGGTTTCAAGGGGACCAGGCGGCACTTTGAGAATGACCAGGATGAGAAGTAGCATCAAGCCCTGTCTCAGCCCCGAGGCTCTGGGGGAGCATCCTAGGCCCCCTTCCTGCATTTTGCTTTTTGGTGTGAGGGGCACAGCCCCTGAGGACTAGGGGTTAGCAAACCTCTCTGCTAGTGGGGCTAGATCACCCCGACCTGCATGGGAAACAGCAGAGCCCCCGTCTCCTAAGTTAACCTGAAGGTGGCAATCACCTGGGATGCTGGGGAGAGAGCAGATTCCCAGGCTTCTTCCCTAGAGGAGGGCTCAGGGGGCCCGAGACAGGGCCCAGAAAATGTATGTTTCACCTGGTCCCTGATGTCCATCACTAGGCAGGTTTAGGAAAACCTGTTAGGATCGGCTGCCCATCCTTCAGTGCAGAACCCACGTTCCACGCTCGGTGAGAATCTGTCAGCTGAATGGACGGAAGCGCTGTGGACCTAGTGGGCTGCCGTGAAGACTCCCTCCCCTCACACCTCACTCCCCTCTCACTGAGAGACAGGGTGGAGGAGTCGTTAAGAACACAGTTTTGAAATCAGACGACCCTGGGGCTCATCCTCCTGTCCATTTCCTAGCTGCCTGGTCGGGAGGAATTACAGAACCTTCTTACAGGTCTGTTCCTCATCTGGGGAAGCTCTCACCTGCCTGGCAGCTGCATGATAAGGATCCCGTGGGCTAATATCCGTGAAGCTCTTACCCCAAGACACGGTGGCCCTTATGGTCCAAGGGAAAGCCCTGACTCACAGATGCTTCCAGGCTGCCTCTCTGGAAGCTTCCTTTCAGTCTAAGGAAAATCTGCAATGGCTGCCCAGGGCTTGAGCCACCCTCCTAAATGACTAAATGTGCCACCTCACCTTTCTCCACCAGATGTCAGACCAAAGCTGTGGAACGAAAGTGACTCCTGGGCTCTGCGAGCTGACAACACCCCCAGCTTGGAGTGCGCACCTCCCACAGGCCCCTGGTTTGGAGAGCTGGGGGGGCACCGAGGTAGGCAGGGGACATGGTGGGGTCCTGGCACCCAGGCTGGGGCTGAATTCTTGCAGCTGCGGGCTTAGGCGGGGTGGGATGGGACCACCTCTCCTGGCCGTGAGAGCTCAGAACTCATGGGCAGCAGGGAGAAATCCAGCTCCCTGGGCCCTCTCAGCCCTACCCTTTATGGTGGTGGCGGCAGTGGGATATAATACTTGAGGCCTGTCTGTTTCTGTTGATTAAGGTATGGGGGAAACGGCCATGTTGCATTACAGTCCCTTTTCCCTCTTTGGGGAGACTCTTGGGGAAACAGCCTCTGGTGTTCATCTGCTCTGCACCCAGGGGGCCAGAGCCAGCCCAGGCAGAGACTTGTCTGATTTCTCTCTGTCCCATCAGATTATAAACACTATGAAGGCAGGAACCATATTTGCGTTGCTCACCATGGTGTCTCCAGACCCTAACATGGTTTATTTGTTGGATAAATGAGAACTGAAGAAATGAATGCATTTGTGGAGACAAAATATAGCAGGATGCTCTGGTGTCAACATGAGCTTCCGTGAAAAATTCTAGTTTTGCATCCTCTTTGACCTTGGGCAAGTTATTAAAACTTTTTGAGCCTCCATTTCTTCATCTGTAGGATGGGAAGAACGATAGTGTCTACCACAGAGGGTTGTGGAAAGGAGTGATCCCCACCACAACCCAGGTGATGCCCCCAGTATGCCTCCTGGCCTGTCGTCAGTGCTGTATAATGTTAGCTCTTTGTTCTGGTTACTTACTGCTGTGTAACAAACCAGCCCAAAACCAAGTGGCATAAAAGAGCAATGACTTTATAATACTCATGGCTTTTGTGGGTTGGGAATTTGGAAGGCACTGAGGGGCACTCTTTTCTGTTCCACAGCCAAGACGACTTCTTCACTCAACTGCCTGGTGCCAGGCTGGGGCGGCTACATTTACATAAAATGGAAATTTACATAGAATGGAAATGCTAATCTCTTGAAAGTTGAAAGAAAAGAAGTATCTTGTCAAACCATTTGGGCCCAGGGTCCTTCTAAACCTTTTTCAATTCTTAACCTACTCTTTTAATGTTTCACAGGGTTACTAGTCTGCTCAGATTCCCTATTTATTTCTGAAGGTAATTTTGACAATTTACATTTTCTTAGAAAACCATCCATTTTATCAAGCTTTTCAAATTCAGTATCACAGAAGTATATCTATTATTTCTCATGACTTAAAATATCTTCCATACCTTTGTTTATATCCCTTTACTTATTTCTAATTCTCAGTATCTGTTTTCTCTTTTTTTCTTAACGGCACTATCTAGAGGTTTGTTTATGTTACTGTGTTCTCCTCTCCTTTCTTGTTTTCTGATTAATTAATATTTATTATATTTATATTTATTTTTTATATTTTATATTTATTAATATATTTATATATTATATATAAATATATGATATATATTATATTATATATTATATTACATATTATATATGTTATATTATATTATAATGTATTATATTATATATAAGATACATAATATATTTTATATTTATTAATATACATATTATTTTATATTTATTAATGCTATTATTCTGCTTTCCTTAGGTTTGCTGTGCTGCAAGAAACATTTTCCCATTCTGTTAAGGCTGAAATCAGAAAACCGATCTTTTTTTCCCTAGAAAACTTTCATGATGTTTTATTAACAAGATTATCAACACACAGTGGCAAGGGTTCCATGATCCTCTATCAATTAATCCATTTGCACATTCAGCAAAGCAAATTTATTTTTTTAAAAGGGTGTGCTACTGAATGGTTACATTAAACATCTTTAGAGATATTTGGGCTATTACAGAAAATGAGTTTATAATTCATGTCAAGCATTGCAGGTAGCAGTTTCAATTTCCTATTACCATCTGAACTGTCAACTTTCATGCGCACACATATATAGGAACCCGTCTTCATTTAACTTCCATTTGCAATTAAAGCCCTGTTGAGCCTGATGCTTCTCAGTAGGATCTTGTGCCCCGCACTGCTATTTCAGAATAACGATAGCTCAGGCTTTAGGGGTGTGGAGGCCTAGTTTTACATAGAAATAGTTTTAATAAAGAAAAGGCAAGTAAAACAACAAGCATTTATTTAGCAACCAAATGTTCAAGCTTCTGATAGGAGCTAAGTGAGTTAGAAAAGTGGAGAAAATATCCTTATATTTGAGAAGCTCACTTTTCTTCCACCGTACACTAGGCAAAGTGCGAAATGCTTCTCATGTCCTTTGTGATAGTCCTTATAACAATGTCTCACGGAAAAGCAAGATAGGTTTCCTGTCTCCATTTTGCAGACGAGGAGCCTTGCTTGAGAGAAGTTAAGTCACTTACCTATGGACACATATCTAGCAGATAGTAGGTTTGGTATTCAAACTGAGGTCTTTCAGAATCCAAAACCCATATCCCATCCTCTTCTTGGTGGTTTTCAAACTTCAGGGGTCCCAGAGAAGATGACCAGCATTCTATCCCATTTGCTGTGTGTGTCAATCTGGATGATTTCTTCTGACTCGGCCAATACTGGACTAGCTTTTTTTCACCCGCTTTATATGTTAGGCTTTCACATCAGATTTCATTTGAAGATGCAGTCTTGTGGATGTGTTGCCTTCCACTAGTAAAATCATTCTAAGTACAGTTCCAGTTCCAGTCAAAGTAGCATGTATTGGGCTAGTCCTTCCACTGATAGCAATTTTAAAAGCTGGAGGAAAATTATATACATTATATATAATATGTTATGTACAAGATACATACATATGTTTTATATGAAACATATGGATACATCTTTTTGAAGGCACTGGAGAGCAACCAAAGCAGGCAGGAACTGGAGGGAACAAATCCTTGAAAGAGAGGAAACACTTGAAATGAGTTCCATCTGAAGTACTTACTTCAGCTTTCCCCTTCAGGGCACTTTCCAGTTCAGGAAAGCCCTGGCATTAGCCAAGCAGAAAGCAGTAATCTTACGGGGCCAAGGAGATGGTAGATAGAGTTTGAGTCTGCCAGAGCAGGTGAGAATTGAGGGGCAAAATTCTAGGAAAGAGTTACCTACAATAAGGGGAACCCTGAACTTCCTCTCAGGTCACTGGCTGGCTCCTGAGATTCCCACACACAGAGTGAGATTCCAAGGAGCCCAGCCGAGAACAGCATTTGGGAGGCCAAAGTGTTGTGCAGCGATCCAGAAGCCCACTACTGCTGAGGAGATAGAAATTGGCACTCAAGTTCTCCCAAATTGGGAGAGGCTTGGTAAATTGGATTTTCTGTTAAACTTTCAAAGGGTCATTCTCTGAGAGGTGAAGTAAAACTGAAATAGACCAGCCATAAGTAAGTATTGAAACTAACCCTCGATAGAAACAACGTGATCTGCTGGCTTGCCAAAAACTGGAAATCTTAAACCTTTTTGGGAGGGAGGTATAATCCAGAGCTCCATTTTCTTTTTCATTCACAATGTCCATCATTCAATAACAAATTATGAGAAATACTAAAGATAGGACTAACTAGAAATGAAGAGAAATAATATCCATAGAAACAGACCAACAGGTGATTCAGATAATAGAGTTATCAGAAAAGGATTTTAAATGATTAATATATTTAAAAAATAAAGATAAAAATAGAGAATTTAGGCAGAAATCTGTAATGCATAGGGAAAAGTTCAGAGGAAATTCTAGATTTGAAAAATACAATTCCTGAAATTAGGAATCCGTTAGCAGATTAGACATGGCAGAACACAGTGAATTGGAATATAAGTCAGTAGAAAGTATCCAGATTCCCTCTGTTACACACACACACACACAGAATATGGGCTGTAAAAGAGAGTAAGAGACATGAGGGAAATGGTGGGAAAGGTCTGACGTGTTTCTCAGAGTCCAAGAAAGAGAGGAGGCAGAGGATGGAACAGAAGCATGATTTGAAGACCTGTTGCTTGAGAATGTCCAAAAAGCAATGAGAGACATCAAACCCTAAATTCAAGAGTATGAGCCTCAAACAGAATAAATGAAAAGAAAAATTACCTTTTGGCATAAATTTCTGAAAACCGAAGGCAAAGAGAAAATCTTAAAAGCAGCCAGAGAAAAAAAGGCAAATTACCTTCAGGGGAACAACAATCAGAATTATGTTACTTTTCAACAAAAGTTATGGAAGTCAGGAGAAAATGGAAAGACATCTTCAAAGAGTTGAAAGAAAGGAAATGTCAACCTAGAATTATATTCCCAGCAAAAACTCCTTAAAAATGCAGACAAAATAAAGATGTTTGGAGACAAATAGAAGCTTCCAGAATTTGAACCTAGCACATTTGCACTACACGAAATATTAAAGGGAGATCTACAGAACAATGAAGCCAGAGGGAAGCATGGATGTGCAGGGAAGAATGAAGAACACCAGGATGGGTCAATGTAAAGGACTATTGACTATTTAAACAACACCAATAACGACATCTGGTGCAATTTGAAATATGTGCAGAAGTAAAGTGTATGAAATCAATAGCATGCAAGGCAGGGGAATGCAAAATGGAGATGAATTGTTGTAAAGTTCTGACTTTTTTTGAAGTGGTGAGAGTACTAGTTTAAGGTAGATTCAGTTAAGTCAAACTTGCATTTTTGAGTTGAAATGTCTAAAAAGCTAAGAGTGGAAAAAAATGTAAAATACTTGATTAATCCAAAAGAAGGTAAGAAGGAAGAAATAAAGGAAGAAAGAATAAATGAGACAGAAAACAAGGAGTGAGATAGTAGACTAAGCCCAAGAACGTAGTCAATCATTAAATATAAATGGATTAAACCTACAGTAAGCCAAACTGTCCAATGTGGTAGCCAGTAGGTACACGTGGCTATTTAAATACATTAATATTAAATAAAATAAAAATTTAGTTCTTCAGTCACACTCGTCACATTTCAAGAACTCAATGGTCACAGGTGGTTTGTGGCTACTGAATTGGATAGCAAAGATAGAATATTTCCATCACTACAGAAAATTCTGTTGGATAATGCTAGAATGAATGCTCCAATGAAAAACAAAAGTTATCAGACTAGATAAAAATAAAGACCCAACTGTTTAGAAGAGAAATGCTTATAGAATACGGACACAAGTATATTATAGGCATGGAAAAGATAGACCACATAAGCAGTATCGAAAAGAAAGTTGGTGTGGCTATATTGATAGTGGATAAAATAAAATTTAAGGCAAAAATTATTATTAGAGATAAAGAGGAAACTTCAAAATGATAAAAGGATCAATTCAACAGGAAAATATAACAACCCCAAAATATATGTGTACTAACAATACAGCTTTAAAATATATCAAAGTTAATTAATAGAACTAAAAGAAGAAATACACTAATTCACAATTATAGTTGGAGATTTTAACATCTCTCTCAGTAATTTATAGAATGAAAAACTAAAAGAAATTAGGTAAAGACACAGATTTGATTAATGTAATTAACCACTTTGAACTAATTGACAGGTATAGAACCAAAACACAACTGCAGAATACACATTCCTTTCAGCGTTCACCAAGATAGACCATATGCTGGGCTATAAAGCAAATTTCAACACATTTAAAATGATTAAAATCACAGAGTATCTTTCCTGACCACAGTAGGATTAAATGAGAAATCAATAAAAGAAAGAAAATTTCCGAGTGCTTGGAAGTTAAGCAACATACTTCCAAGTAACCCATGGATCAAAGAAGAAATAACAAGGGAAATTAGAAAATATTTTTGGCTGGAATGATAACGAAAATGTCACATCAAAACCTATGAAATGGCAGCTAAAATAGTTCTTAGAGGGAAATTTATAGCTTTAAATGCATATATTAGAAAAGGAGAAAAATGGAAAATCAATGATCTAAGTTTTCATCTCAAGAGGCTAGAAAAAACCACCAGCAAATCAAACTCAAAGAAATGAGAAGAGAGGAAACAATAAGGGGAAGAGCATAAATGAATGAGATAGACAGCAAATACACAAGAGAGAAAATAAGAAAGCCCAATGTTGAAACTTTGAATGCACTAATAAAATTGATAAAATCCTAGCAAGACTTATGAAGAGAGGCTTCTCCACAAGGCTTCAAGGACCCAGATGTGGACAGTGGGGCGTGGATGGGGAGGGGGTGGTGCAGGGGAACACCACATGGTGACTGCTGGCCCAGGCTCACGTGACCCATCCCTATAGGGACCCGTGAAGGACCCGTGGACGCGCTGGGGGGAATAAATGTCCAATTTTAAGCTGAAGAGGGACTGTTCCACTATTGTTTGGGTATAAAGCGGAGCGCCATTTATTCTGTAGTAATACACAGAATTTCAGAGTTAAAAGATGCACAATTAAATACAATATTCCCCCTTTTCAGGTGAGAATCAAAACTCAACTAAGCAATATGATCCATTTTCTCTCACTCCACCCCATTGCTGTACTGCCGACTCTTTTTTGGTTGTTTTTGTGAGGAAGATTGGCCCTGAGCTAACATCCATCGCTAACCATCCTCTTTTTGCTTAAAGAAGATTGTCCCTGACCTAACATCTGTGCCAGTCTTCCTCTATTTCGTATTTGGGACACCACCACAGCATGGTTTGATGAGCAGTGTGTAGGTCCACTCCCAGCATCTGGGGTGCCTGGGATCTGGGGGGCCCAAGCAGAGCAGGCTAACTTAACCACTATGCCAGAGGCTGGCCACCTCAAGACTCTTTAAATAGCCCCAACACGCCTTTCCTGGTCTGAGAGCTGCTCTAGTCTGTGCGCTGTTTTGATCCCATTTTTCTTCATCTTAGATAGAATTATATTTTCTCAGTTCATAAATTTTCAGTCTTTTCTCCTCCTCTCCCGTCCCCTCCTCTCTCCCTTCCTCATTCCTTCCCTCTCCTCACCCCTCCCCTCTTTCCTTCCCCCCTCCCCTCCCTGCCCCTCCCTTCTCTCCCCTCCCCTCCTCGCCCCTCCCTTCTCTCCCCTCCCCTCCCTGCCCCTCCTTTAACTTTTCCTCTCTCCTCCCTTTCCTTCCCAAACAATTTGGTAGAGAAGCCCTAGGTGGGGCCAGGCAGGGAGGCGGCCGCACACTGCAGACCCGCAGTGCCCGGAGCCGGTGTGGGGCTCCAGCGCAGAGAGGAGGGTGCCGGTGTCTGTGTGGGCGTGGCCTAATGAGACTGTCCTGGCCTAGGAGAGCCCACGTGGTATGGAGGGGTGTGTCCTCCCCCAGAGGTTGGTGAGCCTGGGGATCTAAGGTGAGGAGGATGAGGAGGGCAGTCCACTGTAGGATGCTGGAGCCCCAGCAGGGTGAGGGGGGCGTCCGTGCAGGAGGTAGGCCAGCGAACGTCGGAGCCCCAGTGGCAGGAGGAGGTGTGCACACGTGGGGCAGCATTTGAGCTGCTTCCAGCTCCGGAGGTTCCCAGGACCAACCTTCCTTCTGCTTTCCCCGTTCTGGCTTGTTGAGTCCCCTAGGATCTGGACACCACTGCAGCGACTTCCCCCTCCCCCTCCCCACACCCTCTCCCACTGAAGCCGAGTGGAGCTGGGCAGGAGCTTCTTGCAGCCAGAGGAGGCCTGGATGACACGCAGAGACCACAAACACCCTGAAAAGCAGCAAAAGCAGGTCCGATGCCAGGCCTAGGAGGACAGGCCGGGCAGTGTGGCCCGACGTCATGGTGCCAGGACAATCATTTAGCTTTGTTTCATTCAAGCTGATGGGAAACAGCAGGAAATCACACTGAGACTTCCAGAGGCTTCTACTGGATCTACCCCCAATCTACTTCTCCATTTATAATTACATGTATTAACAAGTTCATGGCGGTGAGACAGGAAGAAGCATATTATGCAATCAGATTGTCTTTGATGGTATAGTTAATGCTAATGTGATGATTACTTGTGAACATTTAAATATATGACACTCATTATCAAAAACTGATTTAAGGACCAGACACCAGTTGGTTTTTGTTTTTTTCCCCCAGATCCTTTTATGTTCTTTGTCTCTATGTTCTTACTAATTCAGTAGGATGGCACGTGTCTAACTCATTCTTTAATGAAAGGACCCGGCTGGCATTCTGTTAGTTGTGACAGCCAGTTGTCCTCAGTTTGTCTCTAGAATCGCTGGGACAAGAGCGGCCCAAGAGTCCTCCAGCACAGACCCTCCTCCTGCCCTTGCGAACTGGAATAAATATGAAATTGAACTTATAAAGGTGGGTAGATACAGTGTCAGTCGAAGAAGACATCGTGGTGCATACGGTAAAATACTGCACAGCTCTTAGAAAGATCGAGACGGGCAGATCTCTTTGTTTCGTCAGGTCCAAGATCTGCTGTTTGAAAAAACATATCACATATAGTATGATCCTAGTTTTAAAAAGATGATTAAAATATGCACGTGGACAAGAAATATCTGGAGGAAAATGCACCAAACCATTATTGAGATTTAATGTTGAGAAGTGAGATTACGGAGGACGTTCACTTCTTAAAGCAAATATTTCTGTAATATTTTGAACATTTTATAATATGCAAATATTTCTTTTGTAAGCAGGGGAAAAAGATAAATAAAAATTAACAAATAAGGGTCCGGCCCCGTGGTCGAGTGGTTAAGTTCCCGTCGTCTGCTTTGTTGGCCCAGCATTTCGCCGGTTGGGATCCTGGGCGCGGCCCTAGCACAGCTCATCAAGCCATGCTGAGGCGGCGTCCCACACAGCACAACCAGAAGGACCCACAACTAAAATATACAACCATGTACTGGGGGGCTTTGGGGAGAAGAAGAAAAAAAGAAAAGATTGGCAACAGATGTTAGCTCAGGGCCAATCTTAAAAAAAAAAAATAACAAATAAAATAGAGGAAAACCCAGATATTCTCTATGTTCCCTTCATGTTTGAAATAATACTTTTCTAAGGTCATTGTCCTTTCTGCAGCTTTGTGCCATCATGGGAACTGGGGATGAAATAGGTCTTTGAGAAATTTATTAATTGCGGTACAAAATCAGGCCTGGAGCCAGAGGAATGAAGCGCCCGTGTATGTTTGTGTAAAATGTACATGGAAAACACCTCAGCTCTGTGGGTGCTGGGGGGCCGGTGGTTACCGAGAGGCTCATTCATATGCTGTTCTTGCGGCTCATAGGAATAAGCAGTGTTTTCCTTCCTCTCTTCAGAGCAGGCACGAAGCCCTTCCCTGGCTGGCTCTCCTGCCTTAATTGCTTTGGTGTTTCAGAGTCAAAATTGGCACCCGTCTGGCACGTGGGAGCGGACTCCCCCACCCGTCCTGACTTTGCTTGGGGCTCCAGGCCCTTAGGGAAGCCGAGTAAGGTTGCAGAGGTGGCTCAGGCCAGAAAGGTGCTTGGCCCCCCCCCAGGACTGGGAAGGGGATGGGTTTGAGCATGGGGGTGCAGCCCACAAATACTGTGGTCCTGGGGCCCACTGGCGTGCTGCAGCCAGATGTGGGGATGGCTGTGGGCTGCTGTGCAGAGAGAATACTAAGTCCTAGGTCTGGGGTACAGAGGGAGAGAGAGTCTCAAGTGAGCTGTTACTCAGTGGAGAGATGTTGGGGCATCTCTGGGTCCACCCGGGCCTCGGGGACTGACGACCTGGCCCATGGGAGCATCACTTAGCAGAAGGAGCAACGGTAATAGGGCATCCCCCAGACACTAAGGACAGCCTCACCTACCTTTTCTGGGCACCACATATCGCCCTAGGAGGACATGGGCCTCTCATAAACCTCCTCTCTTGAAACATGATTGACAGAAATTCTAGTCACTTGAGCATGTGGGGGCTCACAAGCAGAACTAATTTGAATTTTTTTTTTAAAGAAAGTAATATGGCCTTTTTCTTTTTCTTGTTTGAGTGTTGTGGAGCAAATTTACAGCCTTTACCTATTTTTCTTGAGTTCCCGGAAAAGACTTCACCCTGTCTTCGGCACATCCTGACCCCCGTTTCTCTGGTTGGACCTCAGCAGCTTGCTCAAATACGGCGGATGGGAGCCCTGTTGTTACTGCTTTTCCCAGCTGAGTCACTGTACGGACATGTGGAAATTAGCAATCATATTATGGGATGCTACTGTGCACTAACATCAACAACTGACACCAGGGCCCGTGCTGGGCAAAGGTTTGGAAAGTGACCATGAGACATCAAAGCTGCAAATGGCCCAAAGCGGGGAGCCAGCATGTTGTCGCATGGCTCACACTGTAGCTCTTGTGCCCGCATCGCCCAAATCTTCCATGCTGTCTCTCCTCCTAAACACCGGGCCCTGGAGTGAAAGGCCTGCGGTTTGCTCCTTTGGGCTTGGTGTGGAGTTTGGCTCATGTTGGGCACACAGTAAATGCTAAATGGAGTGAACTGACTCAGGGATGGTCTTCTGAGAGCCTCCGATCAATCCGTCACTCAGTTAAACAGTTGAGTGAGTTCCTGCCCCGTGCCGCGGACTGCGTGGATCTCGGCACCGTCTGGCCCGCCCGGAGTCTGCACAGGCACCGCCCCGCAGCCCTTCCTGTCATTGGCAGCAAGTCCTTGGCTCTCCCAGGGCTGCGAAAGGGTAAGGACAGAGGCTGACAGAGGCTGCCACCCAGCTCCCTTTCTGCGTGCCTTTCTCACTCCAGTTGAAAAGGAATGCTTACATTTCAGTGAAGATTCCCAGTCTCCCCTGCCTCCACCCACCCACTCGAGGACTGTCCATCCCGGCTGAACACACACGGTGGAGGCTTTGAACCTGATGTGTGCCAAATGCCACCTGCCCAGGCGCCTAGTTCCCTCATTAGACCACTGTTGTCATGAGGTGGGCTTCCATGGTACATGAGTCAGCAGCAGGCTCAGGTCATGAACAGGCTGAGTGGGATCCTTTTAATGCCATGTCGTCCCTATTAGCCAGCTCAGTGGGTCAGGGCGCTGTCACATCATGGGCAAAGCATCCAGGAAGGGCTGTCCCTGCCGTGTGGGCTCTGTCTGTTCCCCATCAGCAGGGCTTCTGGGCAATTGTGTCCTGCTGAGCCAGGACCTGGAGGATTGGGGACGCAGCGGGGGAAGACAGGAGCAGAGGAGTGGGGTGGGGTTGAAGGGGCCCTGGGAGATAGTTGTAGAGAGTCCAGATGCAGGAAAGACCCAGAGTCAAAGGTTGACATGGAACAGCAGCAGTCAGGAGCCAGACATGCCAAGTAGCTGAATCAGACAGGACTGGAATCCTAACAACCACACTTACTGTTACCATGTGCCAGGCACTGTGCTATCATCAAGCTTTACATGGGTTATCTCATTTCAGCCTCCGCAATCCTGTGAGGTAGGTGCCAATAGTGTCCCCTCCTAAAGATGAAGGAACTGAGCCCAGAGAGGGTAGGTAACTTGTGCAGTGTCACACAGCCTGTAAGCTGGGGTTTGTACCTAATTTGATTCCAGAGCCCAAATAAATAACCTTTACGATATCCTGTCTTCTTTGGGCAACACACCAGAAACAGAACGTTCTAGACAATGGGGCAAAGTCAGGTTCTGATGGGAAATATTTTGCATCCTTCCAGCTGAATCAACTGACACCAGCCTCTTAGGCTGTGCCCGGCCTTAGGTCGCAGAGGAAAGATTTTGTGACATTTATTATGTGCCGTGCTTTTTCACATTTATTATCTCATTTAATCACAACAGTTCTGTAGAATTTATTTCTCTCATTTTACAGATCAAAAACCTGAGGTTCAGGGAGGCTAAGTAACTTGCCCAAGGTCATACAGCTGGTAAGTGGCAGAGTCAAGATTCAAGCCCAAGTTTGCTTCCAGAGCTCGAGCTCTTTCCACAACATCATTTCTCCAACAGGGTGCTGAGAACCCTAGTTTCAGAATTTCCCAGAGGGGAATGGTATCCGTAGCAAGTAAGTCTGAGAAGCATTACAGGCTGCATTCTTCTCTCAGCAATCTATGGTGCACATTCATGTATTAAAGGCTCTGAGAAGTCCTGCAGTAAGTAAAGCTTTTGCCTTGTTGAACTCTAAATTGCTCGCTCTTGAGCACAGACTCTTTTTTCCCCCATTAAACACACTTTGAAAAATGTCACACTATACTATGAGGGTCCCCCAAAGCCCAAAGAGGCCAAAGGTTACTGTAGAAAGATTTCTTTACTTCCTCTCCACGAGTTCTAGTTTTGCCCTAGAAAATAAGAATGGCTGATAGTAGCTATTATAATTTTAAATGTGCATACCTTTGATAAAAATACACAAGGACGTGTGTATGAAGAAGCTCATTGCAGAGTTGTCTGAATCAAGAGAAGTTGGAAACAAGCTAAATATCCACTGACAGGGACAGAAAAAGAAAGCGTAGTCTATCTGTACCAAGCAGTGCCATACAGCTGCTAAAAAGAGTGAGCTAGCTCTATGTGGGTTGACATGGATAAGTCTCTAAGATAGATTGTCAAATAGAAAAGATTAGACATAGAACGATATGTTTAATATGATACCATGTATGTGAAATTAACAGAAACTCTACATTTTTTGTATAGACCTATATGTATGTTAGTGCATAAAGTAAGGATTGGAAGGAGACACGAGTTAATAAGTTTTCACCTCTGATGTTTGTCGGAGTCAGTTGGGATGGAGGGCATGTATCAGTTAGAACAGCATAGACCAGACCAGTAGCTCTTACAGTGTGGTCCTGGACCAGCAGCCTCAGCATCACCTGGGGACTTGGGAGAAAGGCGAATTTTTGGGTCCTACCCCAGATCTGTGGATCAGAACTCTGGGGGTGGGGCCCAGCTTCCTGTGCTTTACCAAGTCCTCCAGGTGATGCTGGCGTGTGGTCAAGTTTGAGAGCCACTGGGCTGGACTATCCGGTGCCTTAAGGTGGTAAAAAGAACGGGCAGGGCAGCCCTCCCCCATCTTGTAGCTGTGCCATTGGACATGCGTGGTCTCTGCAGTTGCTGAGATCAAGGAAAAGAGAGTGGAGTACTTCTGCTTACAGCCCATTGGCCAGAGCAGTCACGTGATCCCAACCTAATGGCAAGGGATGCTGGGAAATGTGGGGACCATATGGACTTTTAGTGAGCTATCTACCCCACAGGATGCTGGTCAAAGGAGACCGGTCTCACTTGTTGAGCTTTAATTTTTTTTTTAATAGGTATACATCTTTGTGCATTACCTTTGTCATTAAAAAGACTCAAGGTTGATTGGAAAGTAAAGCCTGCCCGTGACATGTGTGGAGTGGGGTGTGCATGCAAGTTTGGATGCAGAGGGAAGATGTGTCTCAGAGGCAGGAAATAATAATGATCTTGCATTCTTCTGCTTTCCACGTATTATCTCATTTAAACCTCATGACAGTCCTCTCTGGTGGGTACTGTCATCAGCCCCTTCATTTTATGAAGGCAGATTCTGAGTCTTTAAAGAGGTCCCACAACCTGCCCAAAGTCACAGAGACAGCAAGGGAAGCACTGAGAACTGAACCCTGGGTTTTCTAACACGAAAGCCCTCCTTTTTTTCTCAGTGATACCCTGCCACGATTTCTTTACTGGCTTCCTAATGGCTTCATGGGGGTGTCTTACACTGCAAATGGAAGAATGTTACTTGAGTATTAAATAACTGGTATGTATGTGTAAACAGGCAAATATCTGGACTTTCTCCCAGCTTCTGCCCTCAGCCCCTGGCTGCTCTCACACCTCTCACAGCCTCAGCGCATCATCACTTCCCCAGCACAACACAAATCCCGCTCCAAAACCTTTCACAAACAATGTGGATTCTACTGCAGGTTTGCAGAAGGGCAGCGAGAGGGGATATTGCACATTATACGGGCACCTTCTTTAAAATTCTCTACCAAGTTTCAGCTGCTTCGCCCAATCTTCCCTCCACAAACGGCTACTCGGCTCCAGCCTCCAGCCCCCCTACCCCTTCTTCATCTTCTCTTTACTTATAAAATTCAGAGAGCACAACAAATGCCTAGCAAAGCCAAATTTCCTCACTGGAGGAGTGGCGGGTTGGCGGGGGGAGGGGGGTGGTTGGTCTGTTGGTATCTGTGCGCAATTCTTCCTACTACATCTAATAAACACCCAGTGGACTTCATGCCCTATCAAAGCCATGAGCATGCTCAGCATAGCCTTGCAAATAGCTACCTGCCCTGTCATTCCGAGAAAATAATAATTACCGTAACAATGCTCCACTCTTAGCTGACAAATGGGGTTGGGGGATAGGGGAAAATTTCCATAGAGGAAAATATGTGCATGCTTATTTCCAAAAGAGACCAAGTGAATAGAGCTGGTGCATGGGAACCCAATGACCACAGTCAGGGCTTTCCAGAGTGTGCATTCTCAGTGAAGAGAGACTTCGAATCATGAATGTTTGAGGATAAAAGAGGTCAAATTCCAAGCAGTCAAACCCCTACCGGCCTAAGCTCTTTTGGCTAAGAGGGATGAGACATCCAAAAATGCTTCCCTTCTTCCTTTGTACAGAGATGGCGTGGGGAGACTCTGGCCATGTTACACCAAGAGAGGGAAGTGAGGAAAGGCTGGAGAGGGGCTGGATGAAAGTGCAGAGTGTTTGCCACTATTTTCTGCTTGTGGCATCTGTTTGCAATAACCCTCGATGCCAGCAAAGCCTGCTCTTTCTGCTGATGCCCTGGTGTAATGTTGCCGGAGAGTGGTGACGTGGTGGCTGCCTTTTGTCAGGCTAGCAGGTGCCTTTCACCTTGAGTTTCAGATGCAGGCGACTTCCAGCCTCTGACAGCAGCACACTGATGCAGGGACACTTGGATGTCAGTTATCTCATGGCACAGCTGACACAGTGCTGAAAATCGCTTCCTCTCTAGGCCGGAATTGGTCCTTTCCCATCTGAAATCACCCACATAATGTCCCTCCCAGGGCTTGCTGTGAAGTGTGCCTCAACCTCTTCCTCTTAGAAACCTGACCTCTAGGGGGCAGCAGATGTCTGCGGCCAGTGGAACATGTTTTTGAACTCAACTGTGTTGTCTTTAAAAATTGTAAGAATTTAGCATTCTACTGGATAATACATGTGCCTTTGTTTTAATTTAAAGTGTCCTTAAACCTGTTAGAATTTTTCCTCCCAAGTCTTTGAGTGGATTAGGTTCTCCAGAAAATGTGCGCTGTTTCTCCTGGGGTTTTGCATCTCCTCTGCCCTCCACTGGGCACACTCTGGTGCACACAGGCAGGCTGATGCTCCAAATTGTTGGCCTGTCATTCAAGGCCCCTCTCAAGTGATCTTGATCTACATTTCCAACTTTCTCCCCAGGGACCGCAGTCAGCACATGCCCTGATATTCCAGACAGCCTGTGAAGCGGGCACCTTGTCTTGTCCCCCAGAGTCCACACAGCACCTTGCACAGAGCAGGTGATACCTGAAGAGTGTGTGCCTCCAGCCACGCCCTCCCCCAGGACAGCTTCGTCTCCCCGGGTGCCATACTTGGAATGGCCAGCAGGTGGCACCAAGGTTTCCGCCAGGCCGGCCTGGCAGGCTTGTCCTGTGGCTCTGGGTAGATGAAGCCGGGAAACCGTAGACAGGTCTCCTCGCTGCATCTCACTACTGTCACTCTCTCAGCCCTGCCCCTGCAGGCTGCCCATTCAGCCTTCAGGGAGGGGAGCAAGTGGGAACGAAGAAAGTCAGGTGGGGGTTATCCCTCCATGATTTCTGCCTGTTTGGGGATTTGGAGATGAAGCAGAATGCTGGCTGATTCGAGTTTCTAGAAGAATCCCAGGATTGCCTATCTGTCTCAGAGAGACTCCAGGGAATGTAGAGAAGGAGTTCAGCACCAGGCAATGGGGGAGATTTTTCTATTAAGCAGTGGGGTCCTTTATCAGAGGAATATGAGACTGAAGTTAAGAAATGATAATATATTGAAATACCACTATTGTGGCCATCACTAACACCACCACCACCACCATCATCACCACCACCACCATCGTCACCACCACTGCCATCATCATCACCATCACCACCACCACCACCACCATGCGTTTGGAGCTTTGCAGATTGGAGAGTACCTTACATGCGTGATATGCTTTCTATCACTTGATCCTTAGCAGAGACACTTCATACAGTTTGGTGACGCCCAGGGAGCTTGGAGAGGTAGTCTGGTAGGAGACCTGAATACCTAAGTTTTCTGTCTACATAGTATGCTGGTCTCTTTTCAAATCTTCTGGGTTCTTTGGGAGCTCCCCAGCAGACCAGAAGAAGAGTGACTGTGCGGGTTCCCCTAATGTGAGAAAAAAAGGCCCCTTGTGCTTTAGAAGGAGAAAGGAGAGCAGATAAATAGGGGGAAAGACGATGCCTGCTCTGCCATCCGGGAGGGCCCTATGTGGATATAGCAACGGGCGACTTGAGCTTAAAGAACAGATGGCTTTGCTCCTCCCAGCCATTGCGGACATGACTGACCACTAACAAGACCTTTGAAGTTTACTCCCTGGTCCCCCATTTGATATTTATGGTAGGATAATGGGGCTGCAGGAAGACTTCAACACACAAAGCCACTCAAATGCTCATAATGGCGGCAAAGGACACTGAAAGGAGTCACTATGGCTTCTCCCTGGACAACATGAAAGACCCGGGGTAGCCATGCTTCCAGAAGGGCTGCATGCAAGGAAGGTTTTCTCTGAACATTAGTAGAAAGTGAATGCCATGCCTTGCTGTTGAGAGACCCAGGTGTTCCTCTAGGCCACGCCTGCCCTCAGGCCTCTGAACATTCTGGAAGGGGAGCCATCCCAGGCTCAGGAGAGAAGCTCTGCCTTCCCCGGTTGGAAGGTCATCTTTCTCTGGGGAAAAGTTATAGAAAGGAGAATTTTTTTTCACACCACCTGCTGGTGTGGGTGGCTAGAGGCCTGTCTTTATTTAACTTCGTGTGTGTGTGTCAATGTAAGCGCAGCTATCCTATGAACAGATTCTGTATGACTCTGCATATGTCCCTGGGAGAGGTACAGTTCGAGAAGGAGGAAAGACAATGTCTGTCCCTCACTCCAGTTTTATGCATCTGATATCACAGGCAAATAGAGACACCCAGAGACTGTCAAGCCAAAATTAAAAATTCATTGGAAGAAAAGGACACTACTTGCACAAATTGCCTATAAATCGTCAATGACTAACTTTCCTTGGGCATAACATCAAATGTTCACTTTCTTTTTAGTGCCTCATTAGGAAGGAAATTTATTGCCCAACTATTGAACTGTGTCAATATTTAAAAAACATTGTTTGAATATTTCCAGGAACCACATGCTTGATTTTATACTAGTTTTACGCCACTGAACAAGAAAGGCTTGGTCTTTCCAATGATGAAATGACCCTAATCATGAAATTAAAGAAGATAGCACACACTCAGTTGAAAGCAACAGCGGTTTCACAAAAATGTGTCCTAGCCCCAGCCCCCTTTGATCGGTTAGAATGACATCGCTCCCTCCAGCCCAGACCAGGGCACAATCTGCTTCCCCTGCTCCCCCGGCCCCAGCACCTCCTTCCCCCGTCTAAAAGTGGCCCAAAGAGAAGGCTTCAGAGGAACCAGATTCTTACGATGGGGTGTGTTCCCCAGCTGTGCTTGCTCGCCTGCCATGGTGGGAATAGCTTGCGAAGGGCCAGGAAGGAAAAGAAAAATGTTAAACAAAAATCAATGGATTGCATATGGTGTCCGTTAAAAATAATAAATGGGCAGAAGATGAAGGGCTGAGCTTACACGTGTGAATCTGCCTCTGCAAGAGCCCTTGGCATCCAGAGGGAGCGGGAGTGGCTGCGTCCTGTTCCTATTGTCCTGCCTCAGACCACACCCCAGTGGCAAGAGCTTCACCAAGCAACCGAGAGAAAAGAGATGGGGTGTGGGGAGGGGAGGAGCAGGGAGACTGGGGGGTTTACCCAGCCCCGGTCCCCATTTTCTCTGGGGGCTCAGCAAACAGGAGACTGCTTCGGCCATGGGACCTCTAATAAAGCCAGAAGGAAATATTTGAGTGGCTGCAAGCACTTTGGAAAATCAGGGAGACGTGGAAGGTGAGATTCTGTAAGACTGAAACCCAAGGCTCCACTCACAGCTGGAAATGAGCTTGGCTGAGTTTAGTTCGTGGCTCAACGTATGGCTCTTGTTCCCAGTTCTATCATGATGAACATATATATATGTGTATGTATCCATATATAAATATATATGTGTGTATGTATGTATCAGTAAGATTATCTATCTATCGAGACTCGCAATACTCACATTGCACTAGAATGGAGAAGAATCTCTTCCAGATTACTTAGAGGAAGGGGCCTGGAGTAACTAGACGTGAGTCTCATTTTCCCTCCCAGCTCTTTGATTTATGATTTGGTCTCTAATTAAGGGTTCCTTGGATGGACGCCCTTTTCCCTACAAAAGCCGTTTGCCTCTATCAACGTGCTAGTTACTAAAATCGATTTTCATTTGTTGAGCTAATATTGGAGTGTCTACTTGGCCAAAGACCCTGAGTGGTATAGGAAAAGGATTCACACACAAATAACTAGTATTTGAATAAATAGATGTAGGATACTATTTTGAAACTATATATGTTTTAGTGTGTGTATAGGTGTGTTTATACACGTTTATACATGTACTTTTTAAGTTTTAAAACATATATTAGTTTTTTTAAAGCAGAAAAGCCTAAAAAGGCTCAAAATGTGACTGCCCAGATAATCCCAAAGACCTTTCTAAGCAATAAAAATTCTATATGTGCGTGGTAGGAAAGTACTGAAAGGTGTGCTTTTGAAACATCTGAAGTGTATATTCCCAAACCCAAATTTGGAGTTCTGGCAAAAACTCAAAATTTGATTCAAATGTTTTTTTATTTTAGATTTTTTTTTTAATTTTAATTTTTCCTTTTTATCCCAAATCCCACCAGTACATAGTTGTATATTTTAGTTGTGGGTCCTTCTAGTTGTGGCATGTGGGATGCTGCCTCAGCATGGCCTGGTAAACGGTGCAGCGTCCATGTCCAGGATTCGAACTGGCGAAACCCTGGGCTGCCGAAGCGGAGCGTGCGAACTTAACCACTCGGCCACGAGGCCGGCCCCTGATTCAATTTTAAAACCCCAGTGTTTTGGTTTCCTGGGTGGCATAAGACAACAGAAATGCATTCTCTCACCGTTCTGGAGGCCAGAAGTCCGAAACCAAGGTGTCGCAGGGCACACTGTCTTCCTCAGCTTCTTCTTGTGGCTGCTGGGAATCCTTGGCATCACTCCAGTCTGTGCCTCCGTTGTCACATGATGTTGTCTCTCTGTCTCTTTTCCTCTTCTTGTAAGGACTGTAGCCACATTGATGAAAATCTACCCTACTCCAGTATGACCTCATCTTCGCTTACAACTTAATCACATCTGCAAATACCCTATTTCCAAATAACGTCACCTTCACAGGTAGCAGGGGTGGGGATATAGACTTATCTTTCTGGGAGACACAAATCAACCCACAACAGTTCAGATTACTCAGTCCCCCCACCCCCACCCCCTTGGTTCATGTTAAAGTGTATAAATAGAATTATTTAAAATTGTATTGTTTCAGAATAATAAGTTAGAGAAAACCCAATATGCATCCGTGTGTTTGTGTGTTTCTTTTTTTTTTTTTTTAAGATTTTATTTTTTTCCTTTTTCTCCCCAAAGCCCCCCGGTACATAGTTGTATATTCTTTGTTGTGGGTCCCTCTAGTTGTGGCATGTGGGACGCTGCCTCAGCGTGGCTTGATGAGCGGTGCCATGTCCGCGCCCAGGATTCGAACCAACGAAACACTGGGCTGCCTGCAGCGGAGCGCGTGAACTTAACCACTCGGGCATGGGGCCAGCCCCTGTGTGTTTCTTTTTATGTGTTCAGGTAAGTGTAATAATCAAAATTATGGAGATCTTTAAAACCACTCTCTCCAACATTGATCCCTCCTATCTCCCCAATAAACCCTACGAAAGGGCTTGGTGAGAGGACTGCAAACAGCATTCTTCGCCACACGGGGCGGATGTCAGATGCTTCAACCATGAACATTTTCTCAGAATCCCATTTGGGTCAATGCACTTGCCACTGCTTTCTGGACGAGGCTGAGGAAAGTCCTGCCATTGTTTTCATCAGGGGAAAAGTGTGCAAAGGTGATTGTTTTTTTTTTTTCCCCCCTGCATGAATCTGTCTTGGAGAGAGCAGGAAGGCTATTGGGTTGAATTACAAAATATATCTTGAAACCATTCACTTCTCTCCATTCTGCTAGTCCAAACTGCTGTCACCCAACTTCATTCATTCTTCAGCCAGCAGCCAGATTGACATCTTAAAAGCCTCAATCAAATCATTCCACTTTCTTGTTTCAACTTTCTGTGATGCTCCCCTCTTCCCTTTGCACTTAGAATGAAACCTGTAAGGCGTGGTCTACACGCCTCTTTTCTACAGTGGCACAGATGCCTTGGAATTCAGTTGATTCTTTGACCTTGCTTGGGTTATCCACCAATCCCTGAACCCCCCTGGTCGGGGGGATATGACCTCTGATAAGCCAGATTCCAAGAGTGGAAAATGGCATCAGACCCACCCAGACCACATACACTGACATGGAGGAGTCCTGGAACCACAAGGAAAATCAGTGAGCCATTACTAGAAGAAAGGACGCGGGGCAGGCTGTAAAGGCAGGTGTCCACCCCTGTGACAAAGGGCCATCATGCATCCTTCTTCTACTGTGAAGCCCGTTGGCAGCAACCTTGTAGAACTGGGACAAATGTGGCAGCTGCAGGTCTACGAGGAGGGGCTGGACATAAAAGCAGTTAGAGGAAAAAGCGTGTTTAGGAGTAAACCGAGGAAGATGTGCAAATAAGGAAGAGAAGAAAACAACCAGTCAGAACCCAGGGAAGTGGTGCTACTCAAATTTTCTGGAGATTCTGCAGAGTTCTAGAAAGGTCAGCTATCTCTTGCTCTAGGTCACTTCTCAGGTCCCTCAGATGGGAGGCCAGGGCTGCAGTCCAGAGAACCGGTGGGTAGAAGCTTCCTGCCTTTCTTTCTAGTTGACTCACCATATTCTCTTTTTCGGGGGTGAGAGAGGGTCAGTCTGTTCTTTGGGTGGGAAAAAAGAAAGACCGGGCACTCAGAAGGAAAATTGGCAGTCTGATTCACCCGTGGAACATTGATCTGATCATGCTTCAGAGGGGCAGTGGAGGTGGGGTGGGGGTAAACGGGGGCCGAGGCAAAGAACACTGCCCGTTCCTGGTTGAAGCTGCTTCAGCTGGGGCAACAGCTTGCTCAGAACACTCAGTTTTCCTTCTGTGGCTCTGATGTTCAGTTCTAGAGTTTTACTTCATCATTATAAGAGTTTCCACTCACAGGGTCAAAGGCTGAGTAAATATTTTGTTAGGCAGATTTGTATCTTACTGAAACTGAATACACATGTGATAATGCTTTCAAGCTGGCAGTGGGCCCTTTGATGAAGAAATCAGTAAGTTGTCTGTATACAGACCAACTTGTGAGGATTTGCCTGGGAAAGGGTTCCTTGCTCCACTCCAAAGGGGGCCATGGACCCACATGCTCACGGAAGTCAGAACAGAGGCATCCCCAGCACAGACCTCAGTCTGCCTCATGTGTTGTCATCCCTGCCTCTCTCCTCCTGAAATGAGGTGGCACCTGTGACCTGTGTAAAGAACTGCCTGGTGGCCATGCTCAGCACAAGGTCACATCCAGAAGACACATCCTTGTGACATCCACAAAGCATTGAAAATTCCTCTAAATCGTTATCAAAGTCACTCCAAGCAAAACAGAGACATGTTGCACAATTCATAGCAAAATATCCCCAAATATCTCTCCATTCTTCCCAACCTCTCTGGGCCTTAGTTTTCTCACCTGGAAAATAACTTTGTTTACTTTGTAGGGTTTTGGAGAGCACTAACTGAGATATTACCTGGAAAGTGCTCAGCATGGTGCCCGGCTCATAGTAAGGCTACATCCAGTGCCATGTGGAACCCCCAGTTCCCCATAAAGCTCCCTTGGGCCTAAGAATGAACCTTGTAGATATGGCACAATGTCCTACATGCATGGACTCCGAACACCAGCCATTTCCCTGTTAGCCTCCTGAGTTAGACGACACAGCCTCTTTCCTCGGCAAGTCTGACTGCAAAGAGCCCCAAGGGAGAGGTGTTTGCAGAGAGCAAGTTGGGGGGGACAGGGTCCAGGGGCTTGGGCTTCTGAAGGGATTCAAATTAATTGAGGGAAATCTGAAGAGAGAGGACTGACCCAAGGGAGAGAGTTGTAGGAGTTCGTGTGTCTCAGAACCGTCAGTGGAAGGCTGTTGTCTTAGAAAACACCTACTGTGCACCCAGCACTCTGCTACCTACTGTGCCAGGTCTTACAGTCCAGTTGGAGAGAGCTACACATGAAAACTACACGTGGAAGTCCAACGCAGTGTTCTGGGGAGCATTGGAGTGTGAGGGAACGAAAGACAAATAACTGTTGGTTATTCTCCATTGGCCCCAACCCAGATTCGTTCTGCACCCCTCACTGCTCTGTGCCCTGAGAAGCTGACCTTTTCAGGTGGCATCACCAGGACACCCTTCTCGGCTGGCTTCCATGAGGGTTTGGTCAATGGGACCTTCTGGCAGGAAATCAGAGGAAGGGAAGAAAGAGAGGCTGGGGTGCTTCTCTTCGACCTCCTCTGTTTTGGAGCCACTTCTCTAGAAATGGCAGCATTGTGTCGCGACTCCAGCTCCCCTGGGGAGCTCCTGCTGCACGGTGCTGGCTCTCACAGGGCTTTCCTAATGCCGTTGTGGCTTATGGATGGTGTCTGCATCCCACTTTTGCTAGTCTCTGGGCATCTCAACGTTTTTGCTGGTTCCCTTAACCTGCCTACACCCTGCATCATAATTTCTTCATTAACGTCTCTTTAGTTGAACTATCTGAGTTGAATTCTGTTTCCTGTCTGATTTCTGACTCACAAAGTACGGAATTCAGATAAAAGAGAGACCGTATTGAGCTAGAGTAATTACGTGGGGCTTTCAAACAGCCATTGGTATAAAACAGGGGGAAGCCAACCATAACTCCCTGGCTATATCTTGCCTGCCACTTGTTTTGTAACCAAGTTTCATTGGAACACAGCCTCACGTATTTATTGACGTATTGTCTATGGCAGCTGTCATGCTACCAGGGCAAGGTTGAGTTTTGAAAGAGATCATATGCCTCGCAAAGTTTAAATATATTCACTATCCGGCCCTTTACAGAAAAAGTTTGCCAACCTCTAGCACAGAAGTTGGATTGGTAGAAGGGATGAAAAAGGAAGCGTAATGTAGTGGGAAGAGTAAGACAGACAGATCTGGGTCCAAAGGTCAGTTCGGCCTTCATCAGTTGTGGGTAGTTAACTGCTCAGAGCCTCAGTTTCTTCATCCATAAATTGGGGATAATGGTGGCTCCATCCCCAGGCTATCATGATGATTAAATGTGATGGCATGGTACCCACAGGTGCATAGTGAGTGAGTGTTTCCCACTCTCTACCTTCCCCTATCAGATATTAATAATGATGTAAGGAAAGACACAAACATGGGTCTCAGAGAGGCAGCCAATGTGATGGGAGGAAATGGTGCATCAGGAAAGTGTGGGGGGCGAGTTTAGACTCTACCTGCAAGCAGGACCAGCTAGGTCATTTGCTGGTCTAGTGCAAAATGAAAATGCAGGGTCTTTATTAAAAAATTATTAAGGATTTCAAGATGGTGACAGCAGAGCATTAAGCTAAGTCCAGGGCCCTTCTAAATGTGGGGTCCCATACGACTGCTCAGGTCACATGGCCCAGAAGCCTCCCAGCTTCAAGTCACCAGAGGAGGCGCCACCATCCTCAGGGCAGACAGTGGAAGAGCAGAGGGAGCGTGAGCCCGTGAACCTGGGTTCTGGGCTTGACACTGCCGCTTGCCAGGTGTCTGGGCTAATCACCTGCGTGTTCTGAGCACTGCTGTCATTTCACCAAGCGAAATCACGTTAAACCCAGTGTGTGGCCCTTAGTAAATGACAGCTGTCTTTCCTTTGATGGATTTATTCTTTCTTTACATATTTACTTTATGTACTGTGTCTATCGGGAAGCCCGTAGAGAACACAACAGCCTATAGGAAGGGGCCAGACAAGAACTTGGTTCTCAATGTGCAGTCACTTCCACGTTGCCACCACATCACCTCTGCAGGAAGGTCCAGTGTTTCAGAAATGGAGAAAGGTACAAATGGAAGGGAAAAAATAGCAACTTTCTTTTTGCCCAACTCCTCGCTTTCCCATACCTTTGGAGTTCCCAAAAATGCTCCGTTGAAAATACAAATTCAGTTCCCAAATGGTCCTGGTCTTGCATGGATCTGGTGGCAGCAGAATGAAGTGATGGTGATCCTGTTCAGAGGTTGGGCCCCGCCGTGTGGCAGCAGATTGAAGCAGACAGCTCTGCCTCCTGGGAAGGCGGGTGCTCCGGGCGGCCCCGCGCGTGAGATCTGTGTGATGTGCACCTGTCAGGTGGTAATTTGGCGTTTGCGGGTTGCAAGTGACACCTGCCAGCCCAGGAGGCCACATCCACTCTCTGGAGGGAAGTAGTGGGTCCCAGTCTGGGGAAGCCACTGGGCAGGAGGGCCCCTTGGTCACATAGGGTTTTCTGGGCCTTTAGTGAGCTCTATCCTAGAGCAAGGAATCAGTAAGTCACCAGCACATGAAGGGTTTTGCTTTGTTTTGTTTTTAATAAAAATAGTGGCCTTCTGTCCTAGTTAAGGAGCATGCTCTTTCCATTGTTCTGAAACAGCTCTTGGAGGCTGCCAGGCTTCCACCATCCAGGTGGAGAAGCAGCACAAGGCATATTGAACAATTGGCGGCCTGGGCCACTGGACACGGCATGCCAACAGCTCAATCATGTGCTGAATTTTGCACTTGGCAACATGAGCACCACCTCTGCCTATTGGAACAGAGGGTGCATAAAACATCCTAGGAAAAGTGTTGATTGGGAGCGTGGTAAATAATTCGGGGATGCTGTGTTTTTGTTTGGTTCTTTTTGCAATGGCACAGTGCAAAGAAGCCTCAGAAATGAATAAAAAATGCCTTCCTTCTGAATCAATCTGGGCAGACAACACATTCGGTGTCTCTGATTCCCATTTCTGGCTCTGCAGTGGATGCTGGTATATTTGGCCTTGGCGTGTGCTGGTGGCATTTGGAGACGCAGGGTTTGAGCACAGAGGATGAGTCAGATGACCTCACGGAGCTCCTTCTCCTTCAAAGGGAGGTATACAAGAAGTCCAGTTCTTTTGGCTCAAATGCATAAACAAGTCCAAATGGCTGGATCATCATTTCGCTCTCCTCTTCCCCCAGGTGCCACCCTGGGGAATGTACCGTAGTCAGCATTACACTTTGAACTTCTTCTTAGTCAACAAAAGCCAGTTCTTCTCTTCAGCCAGTCCTGGAGCCCTCCATCAGTCTGATTAAGTTCTCCTGCTGCTATTTAAGTGGCAAGACAGAGACTGAGCATTTACCAGAAATAAATGTTGAGGTAAAGACTTGACATTTATTTTCAAAGTGAGAGGCCATCTTCCCATCACAGCATCCAGTTTGTTAGATATTCTCTTTATTAGACCAAATGATTCATGTAAATAGAATCAGCTTATTAGCCCGGCAGGCTAACATGACCCCTGTTCACTAGGCTTTTATTGAAAATGTGGATTGTGATTTTTCAGAGTAGGTGGGAGCTCTCTCAGTGATGGCCTATCACGGTATATCTGATTCCTTGTAGGTTTGATGTATGACGTTTGCCATATCCCGCCTTCAGCCATAGTTTGTAAAGTTTAGGGTAGGATGATACCCAAGGAAGGTGGTAGAAAATAGAAAAGAGCACATTAGTGATGGACTCAAATCCAGGTCATGACCTTAAGAACCTCCTCCAAATAGCTCATCGCAGTTCACTGGTGTGGTGTTGGAGACTGTCTGGGTGGGTGAGTTAGCATGAGGACAGACCAGCGCTCCGTCTGCAGAGTTTGAGTACTGGTGGCATTCTAGTTCTGCTTTTAGTGGCTGTGCTTCCGCTTGACCATTACTTTGTAGTTTCATGTGGCCAAAACACCCAGCTTCTCACCCTTCCTGTTCTACTGATCCCTTTTCTTCCTTACTGTCCACTCTCTGGAGCTGGTAGGGTGTGACCAGGATTGGAGGATCTGTGGTCGTTCTGCGGAGGGTCTCTAGTATGCCATAAACCTTAGGGAATAATTTCTTGGAAAGGCTGATTACATAATTTGGGGGGATACAGTGAAGAATGAAAATGTAGGGCTCTGATTCAAAAGCTATTAAGAATTTCAAGATGGAAACAGCAGGGCCAAGCTTCTGAGCATGGGGCCTGTGTGACTGCACAGGTCTGTGCCCATGAAACTGACCTTGCCTCTGGGGTACTGAGCATGGGATTAGGGTGAAGGAAGTCACCACAGTCCCAATCTCGACTCTTCTTCCTGAGAAACTAGAGGGAAACACCTCTCAGAATTTGAGGTGGAGCCTCTTGGCCTCCCTGCGATGGGAAGGGACATGGCCCCGATGGAGTGGGTAGATGTTCCAGGAAGGAGCATCTCTCCAGAGCATGCCACATTAAGCTCCAGGAGAAAACTGGATACAGAAAGTTGGCCCCTGTGTATGGTTACAACAGACTCTTCAGGGCAAAGAGGAAAGCCACTCAAGGACAGAGCTCCCTGCTGGGATTGCTCCAGCCCTTAGCCCCCTGCCTGCTCCTTTATCCCCTCCCCACCCTGAACAGCCTGATGGATGCTGAAATGGTACTGGAATCTGACATCATTCAGCCTTCTACCTGAAATACTAAGACAAGTCTAACAGCATTCAGAGAACCAGGCAGGAGATCCAAGGAGAATATCTCCTCCTCATGCCTACTTGTTTGAGACAAATCACAGGCCTGGAGAGACTTTCCTGAAGACAAGAAACCAGCAACAAGGGACTTGTGAAAAGCTTCTGTGCCATCACTGGTGACACATGGCAGGCAAATGATGAAAGACATATATTTGAAGAAATAAAATTTAGATATGAAATCCTTGTAAGAATGCAACAAGAAAAGTATTTATGTGAAAGAAGAGATGATAATGGAAGAGATTGAAATAAGAGATGTTGGCATAGGTAAGGAAAATGTGTGTAGACACAGATAATGCCAAAATAGAATTTAAAATAATATTATGGTCATTTAAGAGTAGATCTAACACTGTTGAAAATTTGTATCAGATGTGGAAATCAGGTTTGAGAAAACCCTCCCAGAGTTCAGAGGAAAAGTTCAAAGAGAAGAAATCAATCAGAGGGGCAATTGATAGGGAGATGAGATTACATAGCTATATATGTGTCTCAGTGGAGTTGCTGAAGAAGAGAAAAATATTCAAAAATATAATGGAAGAAAATTTTCCTGAACTGAAGAAAGATCTGAATTCATAGATCGAGAGAGTATTCCTTGTGTAGGTGAATTAATTAAAAATTGCCAAGACCTAGACAAATACCCATATCTTGAACCTTCTTGAATTTTGAAAGCATCCTGTTGCCTATAATGGAAACAAAGTCAGGCTGGCTCTGGAATTTTCTGCAATGTTAGATTTCGTAAGACCATGGAACGTTCATGGATGTTGGTGAGTAAAAAGGGATATGGTGCAAGAATCCTCTGATCAGCTGCGGCAGATGCTTTTTATGTTCTTCCCTATGTTCTCTCAGGCCACCTGTGATTTCAGCTGCCTGTGGTGGCAGTTTCCAGACATGCTGTCGGCTTTGCACCTCAAGCCACTTTGGGAGCTTATCTGCATAAGAGCTTTCTTAACAGCTGTAGAAGCCAGAAGTGAGGGAGAGCTAATGCTCCTGAGGGCAACTCTCGACCAATTGGAGACGGAAGTTGTTAGATGAATGCCTAGTCTCCCATCCCTTGTGAAACAATTTTGGGGCATGTTTTGCATGGTTCCTCAGGGGTCCCCAGTGGTATTTTACCACTGTTACCCACAGTGGTAACTAGCGCAAGCATACGCCATTGGTTTTTCTATCTTCCCTGTCTCTCCCTCTTACTTCGCTACTGTTTCCTGGGAACAGCTCCAAAATAAACTACCCACACCCAACTCTTTGTCTCAGGCTCTGTTTTGAGCAGAACCTAAACTAAGACCCCTACAATTTCTCTTTTTTTTTTTTGAGGAAGATTAGCCCTGAGCTAACATCTGCCGCCAATCCTCCTCTTTTTGCTGAGGAAGACTGGCCCTGAGCTAACATCAGTGCCCATCTTCCTCTACTTTATATGTGGGACACTTGCCACAGCATGGCTTGACAAGCGGTGCATAGGTCCACACCTGGGATCTGGACCAGTGAACTCTGGGCCGCCAAAGCAGAACGTGGCACCACGGGGCTGGCCCCTACCATTTCTTATTTTTGTCTGAAAACAACAGAAAGAAATTCTCACATATTTAAGGACTCAGAAAATTTATGTCTATTCACTGTTTTATAATAAATTATGTGAACATACACTGTCGCCAAATGATAGATGAGCAAAGTAAAGACCTCATGAGTGAAGAAATGTGTGCTGAAAATTTAAAAAGGACCAACAGTGACCATAGAAACCAATTAAGCACAGAATTATCCAAATGGCTGTGGTAAATGTTATCTTAAAGCAGTGTAAATATTATAATTCTTGAAAAGAAAAGACAGTGAAAAACAACATCGTAATAAACATCAAGATATATTGTTTCTTCATGTTGATTAGTCAAGGTACATAGTATAAAGTATAAATTTTGAAGTCTAAAAGGTACACCACTAAGATTAAAAGCAATCTTTTCCCTTTTACTCTTGTTCCTGAGTCATCCAGTTGCCTTCCCTATAGGCAACCATCTTACTAGTTTATTTTGCATCTTTCACACATATTTAATACATATTCCAGAAATTCCATATGTATCCCCTTTTTTGCACAAATAACATACTAAAGAGCCTTATTATTTTCATTTAGTGAATTTTGTAATAGTGTATTTAGGAAATCATTCCATGTCCTTTTCTACAACTGCAGAGTATTCCTTTGTATGGATGGACCTCCAATTATTTCTTCAGTCTCCCATTATGGGCTTCTAGGTTATTGCTAATCTGTTGCTATTACAACAGGGCTTCAATGAATAACCTTAGCGCAGGGATGGGGTTACTTGTCCCCTTCCCCCTTGAACTCTCTCCTCCCTTGCTTTTCATGGTACTGTGCTTTCCGGATTGTCCTGTGACTTCTCTGCCTGCACCCCCTTAGTCTCCTTTGCCAACTCCTCCTCCTCCACCTCCACTGAATGTCAGAGTTACTTGAGACTTGCTCCTGAGATCTCTCTTTTCTCTCTATACTTTCTCCGTAGGTATGCTCCTCCATTCCAGGGCTTCAAACCCATCTACAGGCTGTTGTTGATTGCCCAATTCTCTCTCCAATCAAACCTCGCTTCTGAGCTCTAGTGCCTTCATGATACCCTCCCTCACATCTCCCCTAGACACTGCAATCTTAACAGATCCCAGACAGGACTCTGGAGGTTTCCCTCTAACTCTGTTCCTCTCCCAGTCTTCCACAAATCAGGTAATAATAACAGCATCTCTCTAGTTTCTCAAGCCAAATCCTGGATGGAATTCTACCTCCAAAATATATCTACAATCCTTCTACCTTTTTCCTCTTTCCAGTGCTACCACTACTGTACAGACTGCCATCATCTTTCTTATGGACTACAGCAATACCCTGGCTGCACTCCTTGTTTCTACTCCTTTTTTTTTTTTTTGAGGAAGATTAGCCCTGAGCTAACATCTGCTGCCAATCCTCCACTTCTTGCTGAGGAAGACTGGCCCTGAGCTAACACCCATGCCCATCTTCCTCTACTTTTTTTCTATGTGGGATGCTTACCACAGCGTGACTTGCCAAGTGGTGCCATGTCCGCACCCCGGATCTGAACCAGTGAACCCCGGGCCACCAAAGCAGAATGTGTGCACTTAACCGCTGCACCACCAGGCCAGGCCCTCCTTGTTTCTACTCTTGCCTCCTACAATCTAGTCTCCATTTAGAAGCTAGAGGGACTTTGTAGGAAGTAAGTCAGACTTATGTCTCTACGTCATGGCAGTTATTATGCTGTAATACAGTGACTTTTGGTTTTGTGTTTGACTCCTTGCAAGATTGGAGTCTCCTTGAGACACAACTTGTCCTTGACTCTCCAGCTCCTAGAACAGTGGGTGCACTTATTAACGTAGGAAATTCACATGAAACTCGATCACATTTCTAAATCACAAAGAGGAGCCCATTTAGGTTAGGCTAAAATGACATTTTCTGGCCAGCCCGGTGGTGCAGCGGTTAAGTTCACATGTTCCACTTCAGTGGCCCAGGGTTTGGCAGTTCGGATCCCAGGTGCAGACATGGCACCGCTTGGCAAGCCATGCTGTGGTAGGCATCTCACATATAAAGTAGAGGAAGATGGGCATGGATGTTAGCTCAGGACCAGTCTTCCTCAGCAAAAAGAGGAGGATTGGCAGCAGATGTTAGCTCAGGGCTAATCTTCCTCAAAAAAAAAAAAATAAAAATAAATAATTTAAAAAAAAGAAGACATTATCTGAATCACCATTAAAATACTGAGTCCATTAGAGCAAATGTCAGATATTCTGACCCATCTCCCATCTCAATGCCCTTTCCTCTTCTCCTCTCGTTCTTTGACTTTTAGATGACTTGAAAGACTGCTTTAAGAGAAGCGAAGATCTCTATGGGCTGTCATATTTCTGCGTCTTTGGGAAGGTTCCCTGTTAGTGCGTAGAGAACTCTAACAATAAAATGATAGTCCTGATAGACTTTCAAGATTTCATGTTATTATTCTATTTGTGAACAGCAATGATTATTATGATCTATTTCTCCGTATAGACATTTTAAAGACTGGTTAAGCAACTGAGAATTAATTTATTGGTAATGAACATTTTCAACTTCATTAGATACTCAGAAGCCTACTACATTATCATTATCTGGATGCTAAATTTTAATTGCGTGCAGCCTGGTCCCTCAATAATTAACACATTGTATATCCCACCTAATTCACAAACTAATTGTCATTTCTTAGATCTTAATATGACTTGCTAATTTTGCCATGGATAAAAAAAAATCTGACTGTCAAAACTCCAGAGAAAATGACATTATACAGGCACAATAGTGACAAAACAAGTTAATTTATTGCAAAGTCACCGAGAGAAGGAGTTTTTAATTGCATATTTGTTACCTTCATAAAAGACATAAACGGCTTTTTAGTTACATATTTGCTTATTTCTTACGTATTAAAAAACTGTTAACAAGCCTGATTAAAATTAATTGCAAGGTCCAAGATCTGAGTGGAGATACTGGCGTTAGCAAACTTCTAATTGAAGCTGCAAGAGAAAGAACGAAAGGAGATGTTGGGCGGAGTGGGAATCAGAACAGATGTTTGACTATGGAGATGGAAAATAATTAAATGACCCACCAAGAAGCAGAGAATCTAAAGAGAAAATCAAACTTGATAATAAAAAGGAAAAATTTTGTCCCAATAATATTAACAGTTGGTAACAGTGATTTGCTTCTAAAGGCTTGAGATGGAACAATAATAAATATCATTAAACAATTTTAAGAGAAGTACACTCTGTTGTTATAGTATAAAAAGCTGTAATAACAAAAATGTTCTCATATCACAGAATCACCTGGCAACTTTTCAAATCAATGTTGATCCCATCTATATGCAGCAAGTTCTATATAAGCTTCTATTGGCAAAATGTGGCCTCTTTAATGAGCTGGGGCTGCCATATAATTTGGAAAGACTGGCAGATGGGAAATACTCTAACATTTTATTTTCATGATTGGTTGATTCTAACAAGAAAGAAGACCACCCTTCCTGATGTGACATTTTCCTAGTACTGCTTACGTTCAAATGTCCCCCAGTCTGTCCATGATCTGCACAAAGGGAGGATGTCTTTAAGCACTAACACATTAGCTATGCCTCTAAAAATGAGAAGTAGCTTTCTTAACTACAGATAGTAGAACCCGCCTTCTAAAACAGGGCTTCCCAGGAAAGGAATTTTGAATAAGGAGGAAAATGGCCGTTGATAGCATGCGTAGAAGAAGTAGAAAATGGCCATATACCCATGAGTCACTTAGACTATTTACATCCAATTTGTTTTTATGGTGCATTTGAGCCAACCCAGCTTTTCATTATTTCAGCAACAAATTAAGGAAGTCATCCATCCTATTTATAAAGTTTTTTCCCACAAGGTTATCCGTTGATTGGAAATCCTCTTATCCAATGCAATTAAAAATGATTAGCAGTCAGTTAATTGAAAAAGTTGGCCAAAGCAGGGAATTATAAAAGATGACATATGAGGACTATACTTGAAATGTTTTATTTTTACTTATAACATATGTATGTGCATGAATTCACTAGTATTTTGATATGAGGCCAAGGCCTTTTCTGTGAGTATGGGCTTGTTAATTGGATTCCATATTGTTTTGTTTTACATTCAACAAATCAATAAGGCATTGCCTATCATCCCCAGAGTAGATTTCTTTAAACTGGAACAAGGATTTCAAAGAATGTGTGAAGTCATTTAAGTGCAAAATCATTCTAGTTTTAATTTTTGCCCGTCTTTTAGAGTTTCCTCTTCCACAATTAATTGAATGTTTTTGTTCAGCGCCTCTCCCTTATCCAACCTTTTTAAAGAATGCTGAGTTTAGGTCCCAGTCATTCCATGTGCCCGGGGCATTTGCTAAATATTATACAGACGGCTAAGAGATGGCACCTGCTTTAATAGATAAATTTGGAAATAACTTAAATATTGGGGGTTGATTTTCTTAAAAAGGTACATCTAGGTGACAGAATACTATAAGGGCACCGAAAATACTTTTTAAACATATTTAATGACCTGGAAAACAGTTCATGATATATTAAGTGAAAAAGCAGGTTACAGCTCAGCAGCATAGTATGAATCCCATATTTATAAAATCAGAATATGTGTATATACACAGGATATTGGATATTAGGTTACCAAAGATACACTGAAATATTAACAGAGTTTGTCTCTGAATGTTGAAATTGAAGGCAATATTTATTTCTTGTGTTTCTTGTAATTTCAAAATTCATCTACATTGAAGAAGCATTCCTCATTATCATAAAGGCATACATTTTAGTTCTAAGCTAAAAGGCAGGTTAGAGTCGTTTCCAGTAAGTATCCCAAGCAGACCACATCCAAGGTCCTCTGCTGGTCTGTCGCACCTTCCAGCAGGGATGGTCCGAGGAGGAGACAGACTCGTTAAGGGAAGTGAGGCCCCGGAGAGAACAGGCTGCACCTTTGGAAGTTAAATTCCTAGGGAGTGTCTACGACTCTCAATCTTAAATTCTCTCTTGGTGCCAAAGACAGAAGACTTGGGTGATGGATTTACAGGACCTGAGGTTCTGGAACACTTCGTGGTTCAAAAAGCACTTTCAGCTTTCAAGACGGAGAACTGGTTTTGGCATTTGGGAAGTCTTTGCCTTTTGAGAGGGGAACATAGGATCCGCCTTACTTCCTTCCATGCCCCGAAGGGAGAAATGTATTTTGAAGAATTAACTATGGCAGCTTCTCCACAACATCTGAATGTTGGAATAAAAAGTTTACTCATGGCTACTTGGGAGTCCCTATTTTGATTAGAAAATTTCAGCAGACGCAGTCTACCTGCGAGCATTCCCCAAATGTCTCTCCCCGGTGTCGGAAAGTGTGCCCTGCAAAGGCTGCTTCGCAAGAGTGAAGCAATGAGCTCTTCCTGGAGGAGACTTCGGCAACGTGTATCCAAAGCTCGAAAATGTTCATTTGTTTTGACTTAGTAATTCAACTATTAATACTTCCATAAGATACGTCCACAAGATCTGGCTTGTGAAAATAATCGAGAGGGTATAGAAAGAAGTAAGTACAAGAATATTTACTGCAGAGCTGTTTACACCAATAGAAAATGGAAGATAAGCTAAATGCCCAACAACAGAGGATTTAGGTAAATAAATGATACATCCACCACCGAACACTGTCAGTGTATAGTCAAGCTTCAGAAGAACGTGTAATAACACGAGCAAACTCAGAATATCATAGGTTATAAAATATACAACGATCCTGATTTTGTAAAAGGGAAAAAGTATACCCCAATGTTAACAGTCTAATCTTTAGTGAGATAAGGGATAATTCTCTAAAGACTTAATTCAATATAATTTTAAAACATAACATTCTAACATAATAAAAAGTATTTAGTAAAAGCTAAGACTTCTCCCACCCATACCCCCGACACCACCAGCTCCCTTCCCTGAATGCGACCATTATGTTTCTTGTGTTTCCTTCTATTTTTTTTAATTGAGGTAACATTGGTTTATAACATTATATAGATTTCTGGTGTTCATTATTGTATTTTTGACATCTATATAGACTACATTGTGTTTATCACCATATATCCTGTTGCCATTCGTCACTGTATGCATCTGCCCCTTTATCCCTTTCACCCTCCCCCCACCTCCTTTCTCATAACCACCAATCTATTCTTTGTGTCTTTGTGTTTGTTTGTTGTTGTTCTTTTTTTATCTTCCACATATGAATGAAATCATACAGTATTTGTCTTTCTCATTCTGACATATTTCACTTAGCATAATACCCTCATTTTCATCCCTGTTGTTGCAAATGGCAAGATTTCATCATTTTTATGGCTGAGTAGTATTCTATTGTGTATACATACCACATCTTCTTTATCCATTTGTCCATCAACGGGCTCTTAGGTTGTTTCCAAGTCTTGGCTATTATGAATAATGCTGCAGTGAACATAGGGGTGCATATATCTTTTCAGATTAGTGCTTTATAGTCTTTGGATAAATACCCAGAAGTGGTATAGCTGATCATATGGTAGTCTTATTTTTAATTTTTTGAGGAATCTCCATACTGTTCTCCATAGTGGCTGTACCAGTTTGCATTCCCACCAGCAGTGAAAAAGGGTTCTCTTTTCTCCACATCCTCTCCAACACTTATTTCTTATCTTTTTAATAATAGCCATTCTGACAGGTATGAGGTGATATTTCATCGTGGTTTTGATTTGTATTTCCCTAGTAATTAGTGATGTTGAATATCTTTTCATGTTCCTGTTGGCCATCCATATGTCTTCTTTAGAAAAATGTCTGTTCAGATCCTCTGCCCATTTTTAAATTGGGTTTTTTGTTGTTGACTTGTATGAGTTCTTTATATATTTTGGGTATTAATTCCTTATTTGATATATCATTTGCAAATATTTTCTCCCAATTGCTAGGTGTTTTTTTGTTTTGTTGATGGTTTCCTTTGCTGTACAGAAGCTTTTTAGTTTGATGTAGTCCCGTTTGTTTATTTTTCCTTTTGCTTCCCTTGCCTGAGGAGACATATTGAAAAAGATATTGCTAAGACCTATGTTAAAGAGTATACAGCCTATGTTTTCTTCTAGGAGTTTTATGGTTTCAGGTCTTACATTCAAGTCTTTAATCCATTTCAAGTTAATTTTTGTGTATGGTGTAAGATAATGGTCTACTTTCATTCTTTTGCATGTGGCTGTCCAGTTTTCCCAAAACTATTTATTGAAGAGACTTTCCTTTTGTCACTGTATGTTCTTGGCTCCTTTATTGAAAATTAGCTGTCCATGGATGTGTGGGTTTGTTCCTGAGCTCTCAATTCTGTTCCATTGATCTGTGTGTCTGTTTTTGCGCCAGTACCATGCTGTTTTGGTTGCTCTAGCTTTGTGGTATATTTTGAAATCAGGGAGTGTGATGCCTCCAGCTTTGTTATTTTTTTCTCAGGATTGCTTTGTCTTGTGTTTCCTTCTAGAGACATTCTTTACATATTAGGGTGGATTTTTATTTTCTTCATCATACTTTTCTGTATTTTCCAAATCAAAAAATATAACCAATATTTCAAAAGTATGTTTCACTTTACTTGTTCTAAATCTCCATTGATACTTTCCACTAGAACTTGAATCACCATTATATCATATAAATGAAAAGATGGAACAGAAGTTATTCAACCTTTCATTTAATTTCCATTTATATTACTGAATGAAAAACAGCTTCTTGCAATTTTACTTAAATATCCAATTTTGATACTGTTCTATTAGTCTTCTAATAGCATGAAGGCCCAGAAATTAAATTGTTCCACTTCCTTATCCATAATTATGTACAATTAAAATGGTTGCAGACCCTAAAGTTTTCTTGCAGGCTCCAGACCCTTCAACTGTCATTCTATATTATCTTGAAGCCCAACACTTTTTAGTAACACTTTGTATACACTGAGTTAAGCGAAAGAGGAAGTCGTATATTTAGCAGATGTGAGTGTTCTTTAATTAATCCGAATTAGCT
The DNA here is from genome assembly GCF_041296265.1 of Equus caballus. NCBI lineage: Eukaryota > Metazoa > Chordata > Mammalia > Perissodactyla > Equidae > Equus > Equus caballus. The sequence goes on from NC_091684.1 coordinate 14,612,694, forward strand.
TTTTTGATATGGGTACTAATTGTTTTCTTTGAAAAAAATCACCGTAGATGTGTGATTCTTCTATGCCTGTTGCTCTTCAAGAAAACGGTTAATTGCAGAAAACAAGAATGTTACCTTTTTCAAATAAATGATCAGCATTGCATCAGAAGAGTTGCTCTTAATCCAACTTTCTGACTTGCATTAGCAGGAAACTTGAAGTATTTGCGATCGGCAGAGTTCCCTCTGGTTTTTGATGTTCGATTTACATTTATTCATAAGGTAAGAGAAATAATTATAACATGAAGTTGGAATAACAAGGGTTTCATTTGTTTGTTTTAACAACTTCTAAGTCTCTATAAGGGAGCAAGGTAAGAAACAAGTCCCCGTACCATTTTTCAAGATGACTTGATTCAGTCTATTACCAAAATGTAAATAGCTTATACTAAATAGATGGATTTAACTACAATTACCACACTCCTCCCTCATTAAGACATCCTTTTCAAGATCTAAGTGTTTTGAGCATTTATAAAGAAGTGTTATCCTAACAAGGGTGATAATGAATTAAGTGCACTTGGGAGTCAAGGTACAGCTGAATAACTAAACTTTAAAGAGATCATTAAACCAATATTCTTGTGTTTTAATTTGTTCACAGTATTTTCAGATCACTTTTTAATGAATATGGAACCTTATGCAGGATGCTGCAAAAAAAAAAATCTTTAAAAAGCAATGATTAAAATTTGGTAATCTATTACATCCTCTCTTTATTTACTGGGTGTTTTTCCATTAGGAAACAGGATAACATCTTTGAATCTAGTCAATGGTGGCATATGCCAGTGTATTATCTGTATTTTTCATCCAAGTAAGCAGGGCTCTGAGTAGAATAAATAGCCATGTGGAACACTGGTGAATTACGCCTGCTTTTCCCCCAAACAGTTCATGTATTTTACTCGTTAGAGCTCAAAATATCTTCTTGTGCTTGACTTCATCATTTGGACTTCGGCTTACACCTCTCCCACAGACTACAGAGTTATTCATTCACACATGGTGAGCAGAGGTAAAATACTCCGGGAGAAAAACAACACAGAGTTTAAGTGATAAAAGCATACCATAAGCCATTTCCACTAGAAACACAAAAAACGATTTTCCAAACACTCAGTATCACACGAACTTTATTTCAGCCCCAGATCTTCTTTGAGCATCACTGAGTTGTTTCATCGCCCACTGAATCGAATCTTTTAGTCCCTACATATTTATTAAGGGCCTGCAATATTCATAGCACCATGTTAGAAGGATAACTGGTAGGCATGGTGCCGGAGCAGCTCGAGCTCTATCTGGGATGCAGGTCACAGATGTGAGAAGTTACATTACCATGCTGGCCTGATGTGAGAGGTGCCACATGAGAGTCACTGCTGGGGATTTCAGAGGAGCCAGAAGTTGGGTGACGCACCAGTGAAAACTTCAGGCACGACTTGAACTGAGCACTGGAGGATGGAAAAGATGGGGGGGAGCAGGAAGGGCCCTGAGGGCAAGAGCTAGGCATGAGCAAAGGCCCAGAGGAGGGATTAGCAAGGGATGCCTGGGAACAGGTCCTCAGCTTGACTGAGAGAGGAGTCACTGTTTCTCAGGTATCATGATATCCCATGATATCATGGGAATGATATCAATGAAGGCTGTTGGGAGGTCTGTCTTTGGGGTTGGTTTTCAAACAGCGCTGGTGGATTTGGCCTGTCTGCTCTAATGGCATCTCTATAGGATGGCCAACAATGGTTCAGGGCTCCTTGGGGACCCCGTCCAGAGCAGGTAATGTGGGCCATGTGGCTCAGCCGGGCTCTCTCCTTACCACCCACTGGATTCCCTGGCCTCAGGCAAGAAGAAGGGTTTGGTGGTGGAAAGAACAAAGTCAGAGGAGCAGGCCTCGCTCAGGTTTGCACCCTTTCTGTACCTCTGTGCCTTGTCACTCCTTGGCCTCCCCGAGAAGCCTGCTGGGTTGGCTAGCTGAGAAGCAGCAATGGGCTCTTCGTTTCTTTTCCCCAGTACCATCAAAGGCAGTTCAAAGTATTTCCCAATTCAATTTTGTAAATTTGTATTTTCACAATGTTCTAATTGAGTCCTTTAATTCCTTCCAGACTTACAACGTTGGTGATTTTTTCCTCGGTGGGGCAAATGTGTGGACTTTAAGGCCAGAGGGCCCTGGGCTTTAGGGACCTCTGCCAGGTACAGCTCTGACGATGAGGATAATGATAAAGATATAGTAATAATCACTACTCTTTATTGGTCTCTTGCTCTGTGCCAGGCACTGTTCTAAGAAGTCATTTAATGTTCATATAAGCCCAGCAAGGCAGTTGGCATTTTCTCCACGATGATGAAAGTGAGGCCCAGAGGGGTTGAGCTACTTGTCTCGGGACACCCAGCTAGCAGAGAATAGAGAGCCAGATATGCACCAGGCAGTCTGCTTGCAAGTGTGTGCTTTGCCGCCATGGTGTATGACCTCTATGTGACCTTTGGTGTGCATTTGTTCACCTGTTTATTTGTTCATGGATGCCCTGTTAGGCATGGCCTGTACACTGGAGCTTAAAGTCCAGCGGGAAAGCCAGGCGAGGGTAGGATGATTCTAACACAGGGGGATAAAAGCTATAGGAGCAGATGACCACCAGTCCCTGTGCTGTGTGAGCCTGGAGATGGGGCATCCAAGAAGACTGTGGGTTGGGGAGAAGGATGGGGTGTCAGGGAACACCTCCCAGAGTACACAATCCTTAAGTAGTGGTTGGGTCAGAGGAGGAGAGGTGCAAAAGGAGGAAGTTATTTCAATCTTCTGAGTCTCAGCTTCTTTGTAAAATGGGGGAGACAATTTGAGGGTTGCCATGAGAATGAAAGGACATAATGCATGTCAATTGCCTGGAATGGTGTCTGGCACACAGTAGGCCCTCAGCTACTTCCTCAGCAAGTGGAAGCCCTGATCACCAGGGAAGAGAAGGACTAAGAAAACAAGGCTCCAATATTACAGGCAGTAGCAGAAAGTGGGAGACGGGAAGGGGGCGGCCGTTGCAGAAGGGCCAGGAGTGAGGATCAAGTGAGATCCTGGGAGCCATGCTGTTACAGCTGTGTGGGCTTCGAGGCTCATGGTCCAGCAAAACCTGAGCGGTCTCATGGAAGTTTCCTCCTGCTTCCTCAAAGAACTTATTGGCAGGCAGAGCCCAACAAGAGAGAAATAAAGAATCACCCATGAGGTGAGTTAATAGGCTTGGGAAAAGGTAATTTACTGACAAATTGGTGCGCAGGTGAAATCTGTAAATACCAGAAAGGTCTCCATGGTGAGCAGGCTTTTAACCGCACAACCCTGTGCTTTGTTTTGGCTGTATAGTCTTTGGCTGGAAAATAGTGTGTTGTTTTCCTTCATAACTGGGAATAGATAATTATAATAATAATAAAAATTAAAAAGTTCAGGGACGTGATTTGCCTGGGACCCCATTTCTGACACATGATGTCATGTGATCTCTGGCAAGTTGTTTACCTCTCTATGCCTTGGTTTCTTCATGTGTAAACTGGAGAAAAATGGTGATGAATAGTGATATTTTATGTAAGATCCGTTTAAACACTCAGTAAGAGTCTAGTAAATGTCAGTTCACCGTCTATTTACCGAGCCCTGTGTGGGGCCAAGCCTTGTGTTGGGCACCAGACTTGGGCCAGCTCAAACTTCTCATTGCAACCTCAGGAGGGAAGGAGATGGGGGCTCAGAGAGGTGAAGCAACTTGGCCAAGATCACACAGTGAGGAAGTGCTTGGACAGAGGTCTTTTTTTGCTTCCATTTTCTCAGCACCAGGCGAGGTATCCACACGGAGATTTGATACAGATCCTTGGAAACAGTGTGTTAATGACTTGAAGAGAGAACTCACTGGGAGCTTAGAAAAAAATCTCTTTTGCATTATTCGCTTCTCATTTTATGTGGCAAGAACGTAGTCCGTAGCCCAGAAGATACTTGCACATCATCGGTAAAAATGCGTTCATTTGTCGTTTGTAGATTGTTTTATTTTTAGATTAATGAAGATCCAAATTAAACCATCGGAGTGCGATCATCCCGATAGTCCTTATCACGTTTTGCTCATTATCACTTCATTTATATTTATGATGAAGAACAGATGGTACCAATGTCATATTTCAATGTGTATCACATCTAGCTAAGAGGAAATATCTCATATTAGCTGCACTTATCAAAATATTTGTACTTAACAACAACAGAAATCTGAGCTTATGTACTATCTTGTCACTATGTGGTAGCTACCATTTAGAAAAGACCATTTAAATTAGATATGCAAGGGAAGGAACCCGTCATTCGTTATTACTGAATGAATACGCTGAACTCTGAACAGTAATTATGGGTTAGTTGTAAGGAGAGAATCATTAAGCTTGAATGAAAAACAGCAATTACAATCTGTTGTCTTTGCGGCATGTTCAGCTTTTTTTATTTAAGCTGCTTGCAGAGAGCACCGAGAAGGAAAGAGAACAATCGGTGATGATGGAACAAGGGGAGATGGTGACAGACAGACAATGGGCATGGTCATCAAATTTATGAGCCCGCTTTCTTTCCTCAGTGGTAGTTCTAAGGAGAAGAAGGCTCAGAAAATTTCCGAGGTGAATTATAAAGCCGTTTTAAATAATACTCTGTGGCATGCTTCATGTTGGAGAAAGTCTCAGAGGGGGAGGAAACATAAGGGTCCCATAAAATATCAGGATGTTGTGTACTGGTGATCCCTGTCTTCAGATAGGTGGTTGGTCAACAGGCACTGAGCGTCTATTATGTCCTAGGCATATGAGAGATACAAAGAGGCATAAGACACGCTCCCTGACCTTAAGAAATTTATCATCCCATGTGAAAGCCAGACATGGCAGCAAATAACTCCAACGACCAAAAAAAAAGCGTGCACATTGCCAAGGTGGCTCAGAGGGAAAGGTTACCTCCATTTTTGGGAGTCAGGAAGGGTTTCATAAAGGACGTGATTCTGGATCTGGGTTCTGAAGGCTGAATAGAAGTTCAACAGTTGGATAAGGGAGCGGGAATGGACACTCAGTCAGGGAGCAGTTTGTTGGAAGGGTCAAGAGGTCAGTTTTGGTGTCAGACAGACAGGCTTTGAGTTTTAGTGCTAACTTCTCACTAGTTGTGGGAACTTGGGTAAGTCATTTATTATTCTGTGCCTCAGTTTCCCTGATCTACAAAATTAGGCTAATACCAGTATCTGTTTTGTATGGGTATTGTGAAACATTTAGCACCGTGCGTGGCACAGTGTGTGCTCAGTCATGTCAGCTGTCATCAGCATTCCAGGCACAGTGCAAGGCGTGAGCAAAGGCTCAGAACATGAGACGGCCTGGCGTCTCTGTATTTTCCCAGGGCAGATACCTCTAGCCATTGCTTACAATTATGTAACCAGAAGGGCGCAGAAGAGGTGAAAAAGTAAGTGATATCAGAAAATCTTTAAATCTTAAGATGACGTTAAAGCCAACTGCATTTGATGATGTAACTTGCCAGCAATTTGTTTAGAAAACAATAAGGTTAGGAATCGTGTTTTCCCCGAGTGAAGTCATTGGAGCTTTCACGAGGGAAAGGCCTCTTGGAAGCTAGAAACCGCTGCGCCGCTCGAGGAATGGGGGATTGGAAGAGCCGTGGGCCTGGTGTGAGCCCCGAGGAGCCACCGGACAAACGGCGCTCTGAATCCCAGGCATTTCTGGGTTCCTTGTTGAATGACAAGTGCCCGTCACACTGCGCGGACCACTCTCCAGAAGGGACTGATGATTGGTGGGTAAGCTCCACATGTAGAAGCTAACAAGAATTTTGCCAGAATATGGTTTGAGAAAAACATAATACATTTAACGTGAAAAACAAACGACACAAAGGTGTGTGCAAAAGGGTGGTGGTGGTAATTTGGTATTCAGTCGGGCACATTTTCAGACGCAGGCACATTCTGCTTGTAACTGGGTCACAGATTCACGGTTTGCTCACTAAGCTGGCTACCACGTTCTGCGACAGGGAAGTAGCAATGCCACCCCGAGGGGAATAGCAAGGCGCCATCCTGGGCCCTCACCCACTCATGGCCGTTTTAGTGAGCGAGTTCTTTTTACTTTTATTTGCTCTTTTTCTGAAGTGTCTTCTGCCTTGAACTCAGCGTGAGTGCCGAGAGGCTGAGGGTGGGGAGGGAAGCAGGAGGACCCTTGTCACTCAGGACTGTGCTTGGATTCCCCTGTCCCCTCCAACCCTGCACTGTCTCTCCTTTAGGGGAATCCTTTCCCTATAGGCTCCGGTCCCTCATGCAAACAGACCCTTGGCAGGCCTGCCTCACGGCCCTTCCCAAATGCCTAGACATGCTCAAATCCTACAGAGAGCCCGGCTTAGGCTGCCAAAATGGCACTCTTGCTACACAGTGGCCCTAAACACTCCAAATATCACAGCTTGACGTGGTAGGGGAAATCTGTAGAGCACACAGGTGCTGACACCTCAGTGACTCATGCTCTCCACACATCTCTACAGGCTCCCAGCCAACAGACTCATTTCCGTAGGCTTTTAATTTAGCTTTGGGCCTTGCTCCCATAGGGTAATGGCATCACAGCCACTCCTAGGAGGACCAAATAGGCTCAAGGGCTCATGGCAAATACCCATGAAATTTCATATGAACCTCAGTTCTCAGACTTGGATGAGCCAAGACTCCACTAAATGAGAGTCTTTTAAGGTGGTCTACGCAAGCCAAGGGGGTCTTGAGAGAGATCACGACCACAGGCTTTGTGGTGAAACCAAGTGGGGTTGACACTTGTCTGGCCACTTCCTAGTTGTGTGACCTAGGGTAATTTTTAACTTAACTTATCTCTGTCTCAGTTTAGTCATCTGTAAAAGGGGTAAAATAATTTACCTTTATGGGGTTGCGTGGTTGATCATATGAGATAAGAGTGCAAAGGGCCTTGCCCGAACTCTGGCTCCCAGGAGGCTCCCAGGAGCGGAATCTGTGACTGTGACTAGACTTCCAGGGAGAAGGGGGTTGCGCTCTGGGTCTGGACAGGCAGGCGCGATGATGTGGGAAAACCGGGGAGGGCGTGAGAGGAAAAGGGGATAGGGGCATTTCTGACAGAGGGAACAGCAAAGCAAAGGCATGGATAAATATGAAGTGTTGGGTACAAGGGGTTGGAGGGCTCCCTTAGAAGATCTTTTTCAGGGAATTTTCTAGCTCTCAGAGAGCGATCCGGGTTCAGAAGCCTCCCCTTACTCTCCAGCCTCTGCACAGCTCGTGGTTAAACCCAGCTCCAGTTGGAAGAATGTGAGAGCCAGGTCTGGACTGGGTAGTGAGCCACCGCCTGCCAGCCTGGTGCATTTCATGCAGGGCCATGTTGTTGCCATCCATTTTATCTCCTTACCGGGATGTCAAGCATATCATGTCAAGTTTGAGGCCTATATTCTTTTCAATGCAAATTACTAACTATGGTAAAAAGTAATAGGCTAAAATTCAATTTGAAACACACTAGCAAGGATTTATTAAGCATCTTCTATGTGCTTAGCATTGTGCTCACAATGGATAGACTTAATTTACCCATGCTTCAGTTTACTCATTTATTAAATCAAGCTTAGACTAAATGGTCAGAGTTGTTGTTGTTTGTTTGGGTGTTTTTGGTGAGGAAGATCGGCCCTGAGGTAACATCTATTGCCAATCTTCCTCTTTTTGCTTGAGGAAGATTGTCCCTGAGCTAACATCTGTGCCAGTCTTTCTCTACTTTGTATCTGGGACGCTGCCACAGCATGGCTTGACCAGCAGTGTGTAGGTCTGCACCTGGGACCTGAACCTGTGAACCCCAGGCCTCCGAAGTGGTGTGTGTGAACTTAACCACTATGTCATTGGGCTGGTCCCTGAGTTTTTTTTTTTTTTCCTAGTTCTAAACTTAAAGGAAGCCCTCAAGAGCTCAGAATTTTACTGAGAGGATAACTTTGCTTTCATGGCAAGAAAAATTATATAAAACAAAATATAACCAAGTAGGTCTGTAGTACTAATGATCAGCTTAATTCTGAATTCAAAATAACAGCTGTTAAGCAAGGTCAGCAAGTCTGGTCACGGTACACATCTGAGGACCCCGCCTGGGGAAAGCATTTCAGATTTGGTCTGCAGAGAACACAGCCCCACATCAAACCTCAAGTCACACAACACTTTCAATTGTGAGAGGAGAGAACGTTCAGGTGCCACTTTCCCTCTGAGAGTCTGTGAAGCCAGCATTTGCTCGAAGTGAATTATTAAAGGCAAGATTTTTCTAATTCAGGTCTGACGGGAAGATTTCTATGTTTGGTGACTGTAATCACAGATGGATTGAGATGATTCGTTCCCATTCAGCTGCTTATGAACAAGCACAATTAGAAGTTGACAGCAAACACGCTTCACAAAAATTATCACATTTAGTGTGATTCCCATAATAAAAACAGGAGCAAGCGCAGGAGTCTTTTCAATTTACACAAAGAGCCCTGGGGTCTCTCGACAGTCACTGCCGATCCAAGGTTTCTGAGTAAACTTTATTAGGAAAACAGATGGAAAACTCCTGAGGTTTAGTTAAATCTCAGTTTAAAACACACAGACACACACACACACTCACACACACACTCGCATATACACCATGCCTGCACTCACAACTTATTATTCTATTTCTTTAGCTGAAGTGTTCATATAAATACGACACCGATATTAAAGAAAGAAGAGGCACAGAGGGTCCTATTGCCACCACATTCTATGTGCACAGCGATGCACGAAGTCTTGAAGGCGCTTCCTAGATGTGGCTGGCTTCCACCCTTATTGTGATATTATTGTACTATTGTACATTTGTGTACTATTGTACTTTAAGAGACCTTTTATATATGCTATCTGAGTTAATCCTCATAACATTCCTGAGAGAGATAGATAAAGTATTTTCTATATTGTTTTATAGGGAAAAACAGATGTCTGGAGAGGAGAAAGTAACGTATTCAAAATCACCCTGCTGTTAGGGGCTGGAGTCAGCTTTCAATCCTGAGATGGACCTTGCCTCAATTTTCATCTCCTTTTCTCTTTAGGCGTCAGGAAGGTGAGAAAAGGACACATAAATTACTTATTCATTCTAAAAGCATTTATTGAGCATCTATGTTGCCATTGCTCCCTACTAGGCGTCTACACAGTGGAGTGGTGCTTATGATTACATTGTGTCTGCTTAGCATCCTTTGGGAAACCGCCCCTCACTCACTCTCTAACATTCCTGTTCCCTCTACTCAATTTGGTCAAGGCTGTCTCTGCTCTCCTGCCACTAAGGGTGGGGTCTGTCCCTGACTAGCCAATTAGAATACGCCACACACCCATAGCCACTTGTGATTGGTTCAGACATGAGCATGTGACCTCATATGGGCCAATCAGAGTCTCCCACAGGATTTTTCCCCAGAGGTTTCAGAAAATCATTTACTTCTTTCTCTGAAACTGCCAGGGACCACATTGCCCCCATGGGGAGAAAAAGTGCTGGAGGATGGAGCAAAGAAAAAGCAAGAGGAGCTGAGAGATAAAGAGTGCAAGAGCCCTGATGGCTTCCTTTGAACTCTGGATCCAGCAATGCCACCCTGGACCTCCCAGTCATCTGAGGTGAAATTTAGTTTTCCTGTGCTGAAATTTAATATAATTGGTGTGATTCAAGAGATGAACGAGACAGAGAGGACTTTTCTAGTCTGTCGAATGGAGCAAGACAGACAAGAAACCAGCAAAAGAACCAATATAATATAATATAATATTTAAATATATATACATGTAAATGTGTGTGTATATGTATGTACACGTATATATAATTTCAAACCACACTGTGTGTTATGAAGGTAAACGTAGGCAAAAAACTTTGATTCAGACAAAAGTGCTATGGTCAGAAGAGGAAACTTTAAGGTGTGGTCCAGGAAGGATGAGAATGTTTTCTTGGAGGAGGTGTGACTTGTGCTGGATTTTGAGTAATAAGAATAATAAGGATAAAGAATAATAATAACAATGACGATCTGACAACCACCACCTCAATAATTGCAACAGCTAATATTTATTGATTCTTGGTGTATATTGTGCTATCTTAAATTATCTCATTTAATTTCCACATTTATGAGGTGGGGATTATTATATCTGTGTCTTCCTGATGAGGAAATGAGGACCAGAACAATGAAGTAACTTGCCTAAGAGCTGTAACTGGTAAATTGCACAGCCAGGCTTGAACCAAAGACTAGCTCCAAAACTCATGCTCTTTAATTTCTAGGGTGTGTTGCCAGCAAAGAGGGGAGTAGAGTTCCAGATGGGAGGTACGATCCCGAAATTTTCCATTAGAGGAACAAAAGGGGAAATCTGGGAGAGCGTCGGGGCTTACATCAGCGCTGCTCTTTCACATCCTGGTATCCGTCTGTTGACACAGAGCGTTCATCGGCTCCTGGCACATGCCTGGCATGGGATACAGAGTGCACAGGATTCAGCCCTGCCCACAGGACCTCACCCCTCACCATCTGGAGACAACACAAACAATTGAACGCACGTGCAACCCTGGGCTGAATATAAGTTTAATTTCCCATCCCTGCTTAGTCGGTCTTCCCCTCCACTGCTTCCTCCTCTTCATCACCCCTTACTTCTCATTTCTTACATCTTATTTCTCTTCCTGACTGAAGCTGAGTTGGAAATGGAACCTTTAGTGGTGGACAATTAGACAGTAAATCCCCTTGGCTTATGTGCCAGTGGATCCATCACCTGTTATTTTGCTTTCTGTGAGTTACTACGTGTGAATTACATACGAGCTGGATGTGAAAATCCAGCCCTATCAAATGCACACCTCACGTCCCCTCACCCCTTTCACTCCCTTGCTCTTATTCATTGCTGTTCCTTCCCCCTCCCCCCCTTGGTTTGACAAAAGCAGATTCTTCAAAATTATCCTTCTGGGACTGTCTAGTTCATTTTGAACTTGACACGAAATTACTGTTTTTGACAGTTGAACTTTTCAGCATGCTTGATACAAGTATTTTAATATCCTGTTACCTGAGCTAAGGGAGAGATAAAGTTTTATGCCAGACACCTACAGCGGCAAGGGAATTAGTTTTCTGGTGACTGATTTAAAGGTACAGTAATAGCAAAATGGTTAATGAGCTAACCATGCTTGGTAGGGCAGAGGTCAACAGAGAAAGCAAACCCAGTAACTCAGCCAGAGCTGTGGGACCCACACAGGGGAAGAAATGCTGCCTGTCAGACAGTGCAACAGTTTTACCCCAAGTCCATTCTCAAGAGGCTAGAAAGGAAAAAAAAATCAGTTGACATCTGAATGTCTCCTGACTTATCCCAAGGGACGGAGGGCAGGAGGGGAGAAGCAGCCTGGGTGACAAGAAAGGAAGGCTCATGATTGCTGGTGTGCTGGATGTGATGGAATGGTGATTGTTGTCATTGAAGAAGTGTTGTAGGGTAGGTCATCTGGGTAGGAGAATAGATATCAAAATATTGGATATTATCTCGATTCCATATGCTCAGCAAATCAGAAAAAGATGGAGAGTCAGGAATGAGAAGGCAGTAATGCTGGCAGAGCTGAGTCTCTCAGAAATTGGAACTGACTCACACAGCCCCAGGAACCCCTAGAGCATCACCAGCCAATAGAACTTTCTAGAATGATGGAGATTTTCTCTTCTACACTCATTTGGTAACCATTCCATGATTATTGAGCACTTAGAATGTGACTCGTATATCTGAAGAATTGAGTTTTTAACTGTTTAATTTTAATTAACTTTAAATTTAATCGTCCCTTATGGCTAGTGGTTACCATATTGGACAGCACAGCTCTGAAATGTGGGAAACTCATAGGATGACCCTAAGATGCCGGCTCAATTACTCCACCAATAATGGAACTTGGCTTCTCACAAGTTTCTTTCTTTTCTCTCTGCCAACTGGTGCCTTTGCCCTCTACTCTGTGATTCTTTTACTCACCTCAAGTTTCTGCTTACTCCTGGTTCCCGTGGCTTCATGATTCCGACTTATGTGGACCATCTTCTATTTATATCAACAGTATTAATTTTCTGCCGCATAACAATATCACCAAAAAGTTAGTGGCCTAAAATAAGACACATTGATCATCTCATGATTTCCACGATCTCATCTGAGATCTGAGTGGGGAAGGGTCTGCTTCCAAACTCATACGCTTGTTGAAGGAATTTAGTTCCTTGCAGATGGCTGGGTTGAGAACCTCAGTTTCCTTCTGGTTGTTGCCTGGAGGTTGCCCCCAGCTCTGTGCTCTGAGGGTCTTCGCTTCTTCAAAGCCAGCAAGAGAGAAGTCTCCTCCCAACGGGGGTAGTACGCTCTTGTGCAATGTAATCATGTAGCCAAATATACATAATGACACACATCCTGTCACCTTTGCCGCATTCTATTGAATAGAAGCAATCACAGATTCTGCCCATGCACAAGGCGAGGGGGCTACACAAAGGCATGAGCACCAGGAGTCATGGGGGCGCCCTGGAGTTGATCCTCTACGCCATTTCCAGCCTAAGATCTTATTGCATTTGGCTCCTTTCCTTGATATTTCTGTGTTCAAGTTCCAGAAAGAAAGATTAACCCAGCTCGTTCCTTTGTACCTGGCTACCTCATACATCCCGGCCTCAGGGTGGGTGGGGGGCACCTCTCTGGGTGTTTCAGCCTTGTCCATGGGGGAGGTCACACGGTGAGCATGGCTGGGTCAGGCAATGACTGTCCCCCTTGTACACAAAGTCCAGTGGGGCCGTGCCCAGCAACATGGGCGTGTGGTCAGGGCGTGTTCTGCTCGTGTAAAAGGCACAGGAAATTCTACTCGCAAAGCCTGGAAGAGGCAAAGAGGTTTTCTTTATTCTCCTTCCTTTGCTCACAGCCTTTATCTGAGGTCCAGAGACAAGAGGAGAGCAAGGAAAGGGACCCTTTGAAACTGGATCCAGTTACATTTTAGACAAATTAAAGGAAATGTTACTTTCCAGAGTAGAAAGCAACCTCAAGGAATGTTTCATTCCAAAGGCAAAGAGGGCTAGGAATATAAATGGATTAAAAAATATAAATGACATAGTCATAAATTATGCCTATGAAAATAATCCAAATGATTAGCAATATGGGAACAGTTAAACAAATTATGGTAAATTAACATCATCGAATGTTATACAGCTTTTGAGAATGATTATACGAAAACCAAAACAATGTAGAAAAGTATTTTTGATCCAAAGCTGTAAGAAAAAACCCAGAATATAAAAATTTAAATATAAAAGATTACAACTGTATAAAATTATATATGCATGGAATGGAGCTTAGAAAATGTCTGATTATAAGAGTATGAGTAATTTTTTTTCTTTAAATATCCTTTATTGTTATTATAAAGCTTATTAGGCAAAAAAAAAAAAAGTTTAAAAATAATGACTAAGAATAATAGCTAACGCTGTCTGACCTGACCTTGCGCTAAATACTTTCCATGCGTTTAGCAGGGTGGTCCCGGCTATCAGCCTTAATTTGTAGATGAGGAAACTGAGGCTCCAAGAGGTCAAATAACTTGCTCAACCAGATAGAAGGGTTTGAACCCAGCCTGACGGGCTCTTGAACTGGGCTCTTTTAGTCAATTTTAGGCACTATGGGCAAAGCACATGGAGCCTACAAGCTCTTCAACGACTTGTGGAAAATTTGAAAGCTAAAGCAACAATGCGTTGTTTAACACATTCAGTCCAAATTCAAACTCAAACTTGATAAATGTAGGAGGACCTATCCATAGACTGTGGCATTATATTAACATTGTTGTAAAGTTTAGGATTCACAGCAATTAAAATTTCTCATTTTGCAAGAATTCCTGATTGCCTACGGTGAGTGTCGCAAAATTATAGCCAATTGCAAATTGAGGGGCCGGCCCAGAGGTGCAGCAGTTAAGTTCACAAACTCCGCTTCAGCGGCCCGGGGTTAGCGGGTTCAGATCCCGGGTGTGGACGTGGCACTGCTTGACAAGCCATGCTGTGGTAGGCATCCCACATATAAAGTAGAGGAAGATGGATATGGATGTTAGCTCAGGGCCAGTCTTCCTCAGCAAAAAGAGGAGGACTGGCAGCAGATGTTAGTTCAGGGCTAATCTTCCTCAAAAAAAAAAAAAAATAAATAAATAAATAAATTGAATCCGTTGCTTTGGGCCAAATAATTTCACCAGTAACATTAGAAAAACCATGCCCAAATTTTTGCACTTAGTATAGGGTATGGGTACAATTGAATATTGATATGGTGTGGGATCTATCACCTATCAAAGTCTCAGACTAGCCCTGTCCAGAGCCTGCACTGTCAGCTGTTATCTGTTCTACCTCATTCCTACAAAGAGAGGCAGAAGGGGGCAATGCTGAGAAGGGGAGGAGGAAGACAACAGGGAAGAGGGGTGGGAGGAGTAGCAGGTTGGGGAGGAGGGGTGATGGGCAGGAGACGCAGCTCTTAGCTACAGGCCGGTGGACTCCATGCGTCACAAAACTGACTCTATGTGATATAATACCTGAGTTCTTATTCTTATGCTCTTCTGAGGGTATGAGCTGTGTGTGTGCATATGCACATTCATGTGCACCCGCATGTGCACGTGTGTTGCCCAGTGGCTTTGTCTGTGGCAGAAAGACTTGAGGTAGGGTTCCCCTACTTTTCTTTGCAATTACAACTTTGTGGGTCCACATTTTTCAACAGGTTGCCAACTCCAACTGCAGCCATCTCCAGAACCAACCCTGTGCTTTAGCAGAAACGGAACTGTGAACTGTCTTTAAATAGGGAGGAGGCAGTTGTTAAATGGTCCACTCCACCAGCTCTCCTTCGTGAGTGCTTAGTAAACTCCTGGAGCTTGCTTTAATCTTTGCAGGTTTTCACATTCATTTGAAAGCAAATTTGTTTTTTTTTGTGTGTGTGTTTTTTTGGTGAGGAAGATTGGCCCTGAGCTAACGTCTGTGCCAATCTTCCTCTGTTTTGTATGTGGGGCACCACCACAGCATGGCGTGATGGGTGGTACACAGGTCCGCACCCAGGATTGAAACCCACAAACCCCGGGCCGCTGAAGTAGATCGTGGGAACTTAACCACTGCACCACTGGGCCAGCCCTTAAAAGCAAGTTTTAACCTGAGCTTTGCTCTATTTGGGAGCCACACTCAGGGGATTTTATGGGCCTGTTCCCCCAGCATCCTTAGTTTGGGGGACACTCATCAGGGCAGGAATGCTCTTTCCTGAGGCAAGTGAGCAGAACGCTTTGAATGGCAAGTTGCTTGAAATTTCGTTAATAGATTTTCCACCCCTCCCTCCATCCTCTCCCCAGACCTCTTCTCTACCAAAATATCATTCTCAGTTTACAGGTGGCTTTTAAATGTGACTTTTCTTTAAGTTACTTGAAACGAGTTTATGAGGGGAGACCTCCATGCACCAAATGTGAGGCATTTACAAGATCAGAGTCGAAGACAAAATCCTGGGACGGGAGCCTCTGACATTTCTAGCCTTCCACACTCATTTTTGATGACACCTTTAAATAACATTCACGGCATTTTTTCCCATTCTGCCCAAGCACTGGGATCTCATTGTGATAACTTCAGGCTGTATGTTACTCGATCAGGATAATGTAGAATAATTGCCGGTCCATTGCACTTCATTACACCACTGTAATCGGTGGTGGGTCAATGTTTCAGCTACAGCTGCTCTGAAAATTGAGCTGACATGGATCCTGTGACAGGAGTGATAGCATGGAGGCCCCCATGCAAATGGTAGAAATTAGCATCCGGTCAATAGATTCTGAAATGCAATATGCTACTCAGCTCAGGACACCTGCCTTGGGTTTCTCCTTTTCTCTTAAATACAGTATGATGACCATGGAGTAAATGAGTCCTTCCTCTTGTGTTATGCCTCATAAAAGGTCATTGAAATGCCAGAGAATGTTAAATACCACGGAAATGTTCAGAGAATAACATTCCATAACACATCATCTAATTGTTTCTAATGGTCAGTTTCACTGGTGCAATTGGCACCCTGCTTCGGTCCAGATCCAGTAGGTGGCTTTTAACATTTACCTGTTATAAAACAATGATAAATAGTCCAGAGTTGTAAAAGGGCAACAGGGTGACCATATAATTTATCACCTGAAATAGGACATTTTAGAGAGTAAAATGGGGCAATATTAATAATTACATGGAGACAAAGGACATAAACCTGGATTGTTCCCAGAAAAATGAGGTATGTGACACCTAAGACATAGGGCACAGCTATGATCTTTGTTCTCTATCCTTTCCCTTACAGGCAAAGCGAGTGTCATCTGGAGAGGACAAAGGTCATGAGCTTGGCCCTTCTTCCCCACCCCTCTCTCTGTCTGAGTGAGATGAATTCCATTGACCCTTCCAGTCCAGCAAGATGTTAACATAGGCCTACAACTTCTGAGAGAAATCTAGGATAAATTTAGAGATTAGGGAGTTATCTCTGTATATTATGGTGTGTGTGTGCGTATATATATATATATATATATATATATATATATATATATATACACACATACTCAAGGGAAGTCCCACTTTGGAAAATTCCATTATGAAAGCCATGGACAGAAGATGAGTGCCACAGGTATAGAAGAAGGAAGAGTCTGGAGAAGAGGGAGAGCCAAGAGTGTCCAGCATCATGGGAAGTGAGAGAAGGATTAACAGACATCATTGGATCTGGCGAGAGGAAGGTGTGGCAGCCAGCCTCCAAGATGGCCTCCAACGGCCTCCAGGTTTTCATGTCTGTGTGGTCTCTCTCACATCAGTAGGGACCACTGTGTAACCCACGAGATATTGCTGAAATGATGAGTGTGACTTTTGAGACTAGGTCGTAGAAGACGTTGTGGCTTCCACCAACCTCTTTCCTTGATCCCTCACTCTGGGGAAGATAGCATCCGTGTCTTGAAGATACTCCAGCAGTCCTGTGGGAAGCTCCTCGTGGTGGGGAATGGAGACCTCCTGCCTCCTGTGTGAGTGAGCCATCACGGAAATAATACAGCTACAAAGAGTGTTTCTTTTAGGCTTCCCACAGGCAATGTCCACTAGCTTCTTTTCAAGGGAAATGATACTACAAGATGTGACTAAAAACATGATTTGAAACACTGTGTGCAAAAATCTGCCTTATTACTTTATAGCCACACTTCTCCTTTTCCAGGGAAATAGTTTGAGTCTCCTTTTAACTTTTCATCCCCCGACATTTTTCTATAGATAAAGTTTTACGGCACAGGATAACCCATATAAAATGGATCCACAGTAATTCTTCTAAGTGGGTCAACTTATAGCACAGGCCACCTGGAATTACTGGATGATGTCCAAACAAACGTATTCTTGAAGACAACTGCAGTGTCATCACATGATCTGAATCTGTTTGATTGAAAAAAAATGGAGGTGTGGCCGCATGGCCCTGCTGCAGCTCACTGACATTCGCTTCCTTTGAAGACGGCAAATTGCATGTGGCATTTGCAGGGTGAGCTGAGTTTTCTCTATTAGCTTCATCCAGACCCAGACCCTCCCTTTGCCCTGTGTTTCCTTAGATAAATCACATCCCTTGATCCACTCTAAGTCATGAATTAGTAAAGAGCCAAGCCACTGCCCTGTTTGGAGAAGCCTGTTTAATCTTTCATGGCCAGCTCCTGGAAGGATGCCCTTTGAATGGCTATTTCTTTCCTTTTTTCCCCATTTCCCTCAAGAGTTGACCAAAACAAATGCTGTCTGTTTTTTTTTTTTTTCCAGGTAATGTTTTTCATGCTTGGACTCACGAAATAAGAGAGGAAGGAAGGAAAACGAACATCCAGGGCTGCTGCGTACAGCTGTATAGACTGTGCACTTTACAAGGCGTGCAGCAAAGGAGGAGAGTGCGGCTGAAATCCAGACCACACTCTACTTGCCCCAAGGTGGGCCCTGGCCCCGGCCCTGTCCTCTTAGAGGACGGGCACCATTTTCTGATTCATACTGAGGCCCTGTCTTGGCTAACACTGGTCCCGCCAACATTGTTTCTTTCTTCCTTCCTCTCTTTGTCTTCTCTTCTCTTTTCACTTTAGCAAAAAATCTAGATGAAGTCTCTCATAATTTGTTTTTCTCCACAAGGAAAGGTTAATTCTTGTATCTGTAATTTATTTACAGGAAATTAGACACAGGAAAAGTTAGATACCCGAGATAATTTGAAAAGCTCCTTTGAAGTTCTTTTCCTCCACGTTCGTGAAAGGCCCTTTCTCCATCCTGAATTCCTGATGGAGACTCAGGATATTACCCAAATGGGTTCCCTGTGGCAAGACTGGCATCTCAAGGAGGGATTGACTGAGGCAGAACACCTATGTCGGGACGTCTGGGGGTGACTAGACTGGAATGGGTCTTAGAAGTGACCGCAACATTTCCTCCAGAATCCACTTCCTTTCCCATCCTCAAACACTTCCTTCCAAGAGTTTTCTGTTTTTGTTTTTGGTGAGGAAGATTGTTGCTGAGCTAACATCTGTGCCAATCTTCCTCTATTTTGTATGTGGCATGCCCACAGTATGGCTTGATGAGTGGTATGTACGTCCACAAGTGTGATCTGACCCACAAACCCTGGGCCACCAAAGCAGAGCAGGCGAACTTAACCACTTTGCCACCGGGTTGGCCCCCCAAGGGTTTTAATCAAGCTTTTTAATGTTTGGTGTCAGCCCAAGATGATGGGCCTTTTTTCATATCCATACAGAATCACTACTCTAGTTTGTCTGTCATTTACAGGGTCAGAGGTCTGAAATTCACAGATACTTCAAAAGTACGTGATGAAAGTTTTCATCTTCTCTTCATTCTAAATTTTTTTAGCCAGTGCAGTCACATGTCATGGAAATAACAGATCTGAGTTTTATCCTGGTCCATTCCTGTCTCCTGGCATGGAGAGATCCAGGGACTCACTTAGAAACATTGCTGTATTTAATTGTCTTCGTGACACTGTCTTTTCTTCTCTTAAGGGCGGCATTATGTAGAATGGGCTGGAGTCAATTCCTGGTTCTGCTAGTCTAGCTGGGTGACCTTGGGCCAATTCTTCCATCTCACTAAGACTCAATTTCCTCTTTTGCAAGGTGGGTATAGTGATGGTACCTAAAGAGGGAGACCAGGAAGTTAAATGAAGACCACTAGATAAAGAGCACTGCCACACAGGTGCTCCGTGGACACTAGCTGTTACTTTCATGTGAGCAAAGCCTGTTAGAATGGCTAACAAAGAGGAAGCCAGGGGTTGGGGAAGCAGCCCACAGTGGCCAGGGCATTGCTCAGGAAGCCAGTAGACTTGGGTTCTAGTCTGTTATCTGCAACTAAATAGCTCGGAGATGTGAGCAAGTCTGTAATTTCTCATCCATCAAAGGGTCAACATGGGCTAGAAAATCTCTCAATTCCCCTTCAGTCCTAAAATCTAAAAATAGAGGAATTGTTAGCATGAAGAAATACCCAATGTGAACATGCCAATAAGGTTGAAAACAGACCAAGGTGAAGGGCAAACCCATTTCAGGTCTGCCCTGTGGCTCTTGGGGAGCATGTGAGAGGTGACAGGGCCAAGGGGGTGAGCAGGAACACACTTCCAACTAGAGATGCCCCACACTTTCATCCAAGGAGAGCTTTATGACGCAGCAGCGCCTGCCTCTCTTTGCATTCACACGTGGCTCGGGGAGCCCCAGGAAGCTCATGGTGAGGGGGGCATCTAGGCCGTTCTCCCACTGGCAGGCTGTGGGAGGAGGCGAGTGAGGCAGACTGTCTCTCTTCCCACAGTTATGGAGAGTTTGATCACCAAATTGTGAGTCACAAGAGAACTCAACAATTAGAAAAGCAACCTTCTTGCGATTAAGAACTTAACACACGTGAACACTTGTAGGGAGGTTTGCTGTTTACAGATAGAACACCTGCCTGGAGTTTGCCTCCCAAGTTTGCTCAGTCAGTGTCCAAATACCCACTGGACCCAGATTCCTTCCAAGCAGGATCCTCCACCTGAAGTAGGTGGGATTTTTGTTGTAGGGCTTAACAAAGCCAACAAATGGCTTGTTGAGAAGAGCTGATGCTGCACGATGCCGTGGGCTGTGCAGAGTGTGCTTGTCCTGACCCTGCAGTTATGCACCGCATGCCCTGGGAAATGTTGCTTAACCCCTTTGTGCTCCAGTGACCTCACTTGTGGAACATGCAGTGTGGACAAGATGGGCTCTAGGTGTCCTTAGCTCAAGATCCTATGAGTCGCAGCCAATTTTTTATTTGTTATAATAATCATCATTAGTAAGAATTACAAAATGATCACTGATTATATTATTAATAAAAACAGATACTGTTTAGAGGCTTATATGTGCCAAGCACGGTGGTAGATACTTTGCAACCACTATCTGATTTGATCCTCACAACATCCAAATGAGGTAGGCTAATTATCTTCGTTTTTCTAACAGGCTTGGAAATGTGAAATGGCTTGACTATAACCAGATAATGGGAACACGTAGTGCCAGGATGGGAACCCGGGTCGGCCTCGCTCCTGAGTCTGACTCCTAACCTCTATGGTACATCACGGAGCAGAAATGCAAACTCGAACCCCACGCGATGTTGCTGCGTTTCATTTGTTTAGTCAGCCACCTGCTGCGCCCCGTCCCCTCACCCCCCCCCCCCATTTCTCTGTTGCACAGGAATCTGAGCTACTCTGAGCACAGGAATCACCTTCCTGAAATGCTTATTGTCTTGTACAGCCTGATGTAGTAGCAATGACGGATTACTTTAGTCCATAAGCCAGTATCTAAGGTCGTGCTGGCTTCAAAATATTCTTTGTGAGTTAGCCTTCCTGCTTTCTTATCTCTTTTCTAAACTGACTGGTGGGGAAATTATTCTTAAAAGCGCTCGAGGACATCCAGACAATGGAATATTATCCAGTACTAGAAAGATATGAGCTATCAAGCTATGAAAAGACGCGGAGGAAACTTAAATGCATATTACTAAGTGAGAGAAGCCAGTCTGAGAAGACTACGTGCTGGACAATTCTGATTATATGACATTCTGGAAAAGGCAAAACTTCTGAGACAATTAAAAGATTAGTGGTTGCCGGGGTGGGATGGAGAAGACAGATGAATGGTAGAGCACAGAGGAGTTTTAGGGCAGTGAAAATGCTCTGTATGATATTATAAGGATGGATATATGTCATTATACATTTGCCCAAATCCACAGAATGTACAACACCAACAGCGAAGCCTAAGGTAAACTGTGGACTTTGGGTGATTATGATGTGACAATGTAGGTTCATCCTTGGTGAAAAATGTACTCACTTGGTGAGTGATGTTGATAATGAGGGAGGCTACCCATGTGTGGGGGCAGAGGGTATATGGGAAATCTCTGTGCTTCAATTTTTTTGTAAACATAAACTGCTCTAAAAAATAAAGTCTTTTTAAAAAAAGTGCTCAAGGGACTAAAGCTAAAGGACATCTACACTATGACTCAGTAGTCCACACCTGGGTATACAACAACAGTGCTTATATTCACTAAAAGACATGTACGTGAATGTTCACAGAAGCTTTATCCATCAGAGCCAAAAGCTGGAAACAACGCAAATGTCCACTGACAACAGGAAATTATGCTAGAGTTATACAATGGAATACTATACGGCAGTGAAAATGAAAAAATTGCACCTTCATGAAACAGTATGGAAATGTCTTGCAGACATACTGTTGAGCCAAAGAAAACAGGCACTAAAGAACACATATTGTATGATTCCACTTATATAAAGCTCAAAAACAGGTCAAATTGATGTATGAGGATAGAAGACAAAATGGTGGTTATTGACTGGGAAGGGGCATGAGGGAGCCCTGCCATGTTCTGGGAAAGTTCTTTATCTTGATCTGGGTGGTGGTTACATGGGTGTACACATAAGCAAAAATATATCCCTTAAGATTTCTGCACTGTATGTAGGTTTTACTTCAATTAAAAAAATTTCACGGGGCCAGTCCCAGTGGCCTATTGGTTAAATTCAGCGTGCTTTGCTTTGGCCGCCCAGGGTCAGTTCCCAGCTGTGGACCTACACTACTCTGTTAGCAGTCATGCTGTGCTGGTGGCCCACATACTAAAAAGTAGAGGAAAATTGGCACAGATGTTAGCTCAGGATGAGGCTTCCTCAGCAAAAGAAAAAAAATTTAACAAAACAAAAGCCAAAAACACTCAAGGGCACAGAGTTGTTGGGAGTTAGTGTTGGCCCCTGCTAATTGAGTGAAGGTCTCCGAGGATGCCCCTTGCAGAAGCCTCCCACTACATCGTTCTGAAATCAGTTCTGACTCAGTGGGCAGCCTTGATCCATCAGACATGTATGGAATAAAAGTCACACTGCTAGGGATCCAGTACGTGGGGTGCCTGTGGCTCATTCTTGGCATCTTCATGCCCAGTGACACTTTCTCACACTGCTGCTCATGTCATATTTTCTTATGAGCAGATTCCCAACAGGCTTGTAGCTGTGTGTTGAACCCAGGTCCACTGCTGGGGACACTGAAGCCATGCCTTTCTCTTTTTTTTTTTTTTTTTTTAAAGATTTTATTTTTTCCTTTTTCTCCCCAAAGCCCCCCGGTACATAGTTGTGTATTCTTCGTTGTGGGTTCTTCTAGTTGTGGCATGTGGGACGCTGCCTCAGCGTGGTCTGATGAGCAGTGCCATGTCCGCGCCCAGGATTCGAACCAACGAAACACTGGGCCGCCTGCAGCGGAGCGCGCGAACTTAACCACTCGGCCACGGGGCCAGCCCCAGCCATGCCTTTCTCTTACCAGCATCTTTTTCGCCAGGTGCCTGAACCCATCTTCCACACCTACAGTCACGGGGTATTGGATGGATTGATCTTCTTGAACCATTTTGGTGTGACCTGCCTAGGAGAACCCCCATAACCTGGAGCCTCTTGTTGTCCTGTCCATTGCTTGGTGGACCCCCACCCACTCCAGATTACTGACAGGCCCCTCTGACACCATATATTGGACTTCTGAGCCTCTGAGAAGAAGCCCTACAGGTGGGTTACTTCACCTACCTACTGTCCCCAGCTTCCTGTCACTCCCCACTGGGTCATGTTGCCGAGCCCCCAACCACGTGACACACTCCCCTAGCCCAGAACAGGATAGTTCACCCCCGTCAGCTGCTATATTTCTGATATGCCCATATCAGACAGAACGCTAAAGAAAACATAGATGTTTCTTTAGACACCATAACACCTAGAGTGTACAATGAAACATATATTGACATTTTCTTTTGAGCTCTTTCCTGTGGCATTTCTTTGGAGAGAGAAAGCTATTTTGCAACTGCCCATTAACCATTAATGTTTTGAGGTGCAGTGGGAAAAGGGGAAAGGAGAAAAGATAAAGGGGTAATGCTTGTGAGACAGTCAACCTGAAAGGTTCATCACAAAGTGAGTGATTTCAGACATGTTCGCTCTGTTTCTATAATTTTGTTATTCATGAGACATAAAGGGAATGAGAGAGCAAAGTAAACACAGCCACTTAGGAGATGGATGGAGCACACAAAGAGAAACTAAGCCACAAAATACGGCAAAAGAACAGAGCATTATAGGCAAAAAAATTACATCTGGATTAGTCTACTTAAAGAGGAGAAACAAGAATCACACCAAGGGGCTCATAGCAATGTGCATTGGAGTGATAATGAACAGACCAGCCCAGACTGCCCTCTCTCTCCCTCACTGAGTCGAATCCTATGCCTCCTGTGTGAGCCGGCAGAAGTCCCAAGACCCAGTTATGGTCCCAGTCCTGCCCAGTCCTGCCCAGTCCTGCCCAGTCCACTGTGGCCTTGCCCCTGCTCTGCACTCTCTAAGCTGTCACCAACTATATTCTGCCCTTGCCGTTGTACTTCTCTGCTCATTCCATTGTTGTCTTTGAATACACCTTTGTCTTAGCTTCTCTCTTAGGCTGAAGACCCCTTGAAGGTCCTTGTGTCTTTGAACCTTTCTTCAGTGCCTTAGGCTAAACTCCTTACGTGTAGCAGGTACACCATATATTTGCGAAATCCGATATGCTCATATATTTGTTGGTTGATTAATTTGAAATGCTTGTGATTGGGTGTTCTCTGCAGTTGGGACTGGGAACAGAAATTCTGCACGCACAGCACTCTTGGAGGCAGATGGTTAATTATCACTGAGCTGCCCACTATAGGATCCTATTTGGACAAACACGTCCATTTATAGCAGCTGTTTCTCTTAAAATACCTTCAATAGATTGATAAAAATAAGGCATCAGGTCAAAGATTTTCAATAGTAAATACTTTTGTCTAGATTTCTCCAATTAGTATGTTTGGAAAGTCACTAAGATTTGAGAACCGATCCCTTATACCCAATAAGGACATCTCCAAATCAGGGATGTGTTTGTTCACTCAACTATTCTTTTCAAATGTCTCAATTTCCTTTGAATAGGAAATAGCAGGAACACTGAACCGTATGGATATCATATTCATCTGGGTTCTAAAATTGTTGTAAATCAGAAATTCCAATTTTTCTCCTAGGCCTGCAAGTGTTGTAGGTAGATTCATTCACTTTTCAACTTGGATAGTCCGTAAGACCTAGAAGGAAATGGTGCCTAGCATTTGTTAAATTCTGGATGTGAGTCACAACGTTGGGTTTGTCCCCCACGTATGGGGCAGTGAGCATAGAACCCTTCTCTGCTCGTGTTGCCTCATCTATAAGATGACAATAACAAAACTACCATCAAAGTGTTGTTCTGAGGATTAAATTAGTTAATATGTGTAATATGTAGCCTTAGATTAATGAATGACATGTGGTAAGCTCTACATAAGTGTTTGGAGAGGAAATAAAAATAAAATTTAATTCTCACAGCAGTGCTTTATAGTAGGTGCTTTCAAAAGCCCTTCTACCAAAAATTGTTAAAAACCAACTGATTCATTTGTTTTCTAGCCTTAGATTTACAAACAGTGTATATCACCAAGCAATCTTCTCTAACCCTTGGCAGCAATTATTTGTACAGCCTGGCAGTCTCGACTTTATTTGTTTTGAATAAATAAATACAATTATATCCATTCTCAAGGCTTCTAAGAAACGTTTTCCCAACACCCAGAGTGAAAAGATACACCGCCATCTTTTTTTTGTAACTGACTGAGTCAGTTTCACGCTCGGCAAAGGAGAAGCTTAGCAGAATCGGAAAACGTCTTAAAATATTAATTATGTATTACTGAGTTTCATAAATTTTTTAATTTTCTGAAAGGCGCTAGTAACAAGAACCTGTAATGACTCAAGGGAAACAATGACACATTTGCATTTTATTTGTTAAAATAAGTGCAGTAACACTTCAGTTATCTGATTGTCACTGGAAACGGTCCACTTAATGTTGTGATTTTTTTCAAACAGCTAAATCTAGGTCTTTCAATGGCGACAACTTTGATCCTTTTAAGTTTTTTTTAATGTTGAGAATATATAATCACTCACTTTCAGACCATCCTGGAGAATACAAAAAAGTGCTGAACATAATGTTAGCTTTTTCATATGGGAAGCAAGGGTCAACATTTAAATTTACTGAATAGTATCACAGTAACATGTTCCCATATTTTGAGGCCTGAGAGAACTCTTTGCCCTGGCAATGAATGGCCCCACTGCTGATGACTTATTAATGATTGTGTTGGGATTTCATATTTTTATTAGTTTACAGAGCACCGTGAGGCTCTTGGGTTTCACTTGTGAGGTACCAGCTATTGAAACTAATTAGAAGTACTTTCTGGGGATTAAGAAAAAGTAGACAAGCAGGCGTTATAAGCGTGTATACCCATAACCATCTATTTAACCACAAGAGCAGGTGTTATTGGCGATTAAAAAGAGGGAGAGAACGGGAAAAGAGGGAGAGGAGGAGGCGAGGCAAAGAGCGTCTAGAAACTCCTTTCCTGCCTGAGCCTGGTGTAAAATGGCGGCCGAGCCTGCCCGAGAGCTGCGAGACCTGACGGATGCAACAGAGTGTTCTGGAGAGACTGCAGCCAGAGGGAGGCGCCACAGTATAGACTCAGAGCCAGAGAACGCATTCTGGCCGCTGGTGGGTGCACACATTGAGGACTTTCCCTGACACCATGCAGATGAGCATAATGAAGCAGCCTTGTTCCTCCACCTGGAGGGAAGTCCAAGCTATTTTAAACATCTTAGATGTTTTCACCTAAAAGAATAGTCTTGCCCAGCATAGTCAAATTCTGCCAACCCTTATGACATGGTTGCTCGCAAAGGCCAGCTATTGATCAGGCTGAATTTTAAAAGTTAAGGGCAGTGATGCTTTTGAGTTAGAGAAGAAACAGAAATAGTAAATAAACGGTAAATGGCCCTAAATAGAATAGGGAAAAATCTGAGCAACTGACCTTGCTGTGCTCCACTCGCAGCGTCTAGTTAGCAGTGCTGACCTGGTAGGGCTTGATCATTGCTCTGGGATGCTTGGCCATGTATTTCTTTTTGTTTCATGCAGTCGCCCCTGGCTTTTCCTGGGCCTCAGAACTGATCGCAGCAAATCAAAAGCCCACAGACATTACCGGGGCCCCAAGAGGATCTGGCACTGAGTGACGATGGCAGACATGTCTTTGGCAGAAACACAGGTACGATGGTGTTGACTTGACATTCATTTTTATTGGTTTTATGATTGTTATTATGGTCTGTCCTTGTATCTGATCTAATAACTTCCCGAAGTCCTCCCCGAGTGTTAATTACCTAGCGTAAGGCGGCTGCTTGGGCTGGAATCAGCCGTCTTCTCCTCAACCCGCCTCTCCCATCTTTTCAAGGAGAAGGAGCCACGATATTTTCATAAGAGAAGATTTTGTTAAATCTATTCCAGGCATCTGCTTCCGTGACCGTATCAGAGCTTCATGACAAAGAAACTTTGCCAGATATTGAAATCCAATTAACTGTTAAAATAGTGCTAATAGCTAACATGTACTGAGCATTTATGTGGTAGCAGGTGCTGGAGCAGAAGTAGTGGACGTGCGTCAATTCATCGAATTCTCCACCAACTCTGAGGTGCTAGTGTCATCTGCACCCAGAAGAGGAACGGAGACCCGGAACAAGCAAGCAGCTTTCTTGGGGTCCCAGAGAAAGCAGTGCTAGGGCCCTGGGCCAGCCTTCTTGCTATGAGGTTATACTGACTCTCTGTCATATCTCTTACGAGATGTGAATTTTGTGTCTCAAAATTCAACTAGTCCGGAACAGAGGCAAGAACCCAACTGTAAGCTAAAATTACCCCGGGGTGAGGGCAGGTGTGAGGCACAGAGTGTATTTAACTTCATGCGCTTCACTCCGTGCAGGTAGAGTCTTCCTAAGGTGGAAGCTTGAGCTTTGTTGAGTAGGGCATGCAGGACAAAGGGGATTTCGGACTTACCCTGCAAGGGTGGAAATTTTGTACAAAAACAACGTTGCTAAGTGAAAAAAGCCAGTCACAAAGGACCAGATGTTGTGATTCCATTTATATGGGATGTCTAGAACAGGCAAGTGCATGGAGGAGGGAAGTACGTTAGTGGTTGCCCAGGCAGGAGGGCCGGTACTGGGGGAAATGGGAGTGACTGCTGGGCGGTATGAGCCTCTTTTTGGGGTGATGAAAATGTTCTAAAATTGATTGTAGTGATGGTTGCACAACTCTGTGAATGTACTAAAAGCCCTTGGGGTGTCCAGTTCAAATGGGTGAATTGTGTAGTATGTGAATTATATCTTAATAAAGTAGTTATTAATAATAAAAAAAACCCAAAGTGTAGAGTCTGGCCCCAAGTGTCTGAAGGCGGAGGTGGTTCAAGAGAACTCAGGCACATGTAGGTTTCATGAAATTCACTTATTAGAGGAGAAATGGCCAATTAATTAAATGTAGGTAAATAATTTATGCTGATCATAAAAAATTAAAAGCACCCATAATCTTGACATTTAGAAATAATCGTTGTCAACATTTTTGGGTTTATCCTTGAGCATTTTTTTCTGTGTGACTATAGGAGGCCCTGGGTCATGCTCTCTCTGTTGTAATTTGCTTTTCTCACTAAGCAGCATTCTAGCACAGTGACTCTTGAAGTGTTACGCCTGGACCCTCAGCAGCGTCATCACCCAGGCACTTAGAAATGCAGATTCTGGAGCCCCATCCCAGGCCTAGTTAATGAGAGAGTATGGTGCTGGTGCCTGGTCAGGTGATCCTGAGGGCACACTCCCGTTTGAGATCCCTGCTCTACCATGACCTTGTGGGCATGTAAATACATATGGATTGGGCCATAATTTTTAATGGCTAATATTCCAATTACTGCAAGTAATGCTGCAAAGATCACTCTTGTGTTATCTTTGTGTACTTGTTTATTTCCTCAGGTACACTCTCAGAAGCGTGTTTACTGGGTCTGGGTCTAAGGCTTTAGACACTTCCAAATTGCCTTCCAAAAGACTTTCTTAATTTAAGTTCCTACCTACAATCTATGAGAATACCTATAAATTGCCCTATATTTTTGACAATTTTGGCCATACTTTTAAGTAAAAAGTGTGGACCACTGTGTTTTAGCTTATATTTCTTTGATTACAACTGATATTGAACATTTGTGTGTGTTTACTATTTCTTTGTTTTTGAATATCTTGTTTACGTCCTTCACCCAAATTTCTCTTGGATTTTTCATATATATATATATTTCTGGTGGAATCTGATATATATTTAAGTATTAGGGACCTTAACCCCTTGAATATCACATACGTTGAAAATATGTTTTCTGGTTTGCCTTTTAACTTCATTTCTTTTTTTTGCCATTTAGAATAAGTTTTAAATTTTAGCACCATAAAATTTTGTTTTGGTACCATTCTTTGAAAGCAATTTCCCATAAAATTTGATAAAAATATTTACATATCTTTTTGTTAGTACTTTTACATTAAAAGTTTTAATCCATATGGAATTTATGTTGGTGTAAATTGTCTTCTTTCCAGATGGTTATCCTTAGTTTTTTTTATTGAGTAGTTCCAGCTTTCCTGCTTGATTTGAAATTCTAACCTTATTGTATATAAAAAACATTTTTTTAAACGATTGGCACCTGAGCTAACAACTGTTGCCAATCTTTTTTTTCTGCTTTTTCTCCCCAAATCCCCCCCGGACATAGTTGTATATTTTAGTTATGGGTCCTTCTAGTTGTGGCATGTGGGATGCTGCCTCAACGTGATGCTGTGTCTGCGCCCAGGATCCAAACCAGCGAAACCCTGGGCCGCTGAGGCAGAGTGCACGAACCCAACCACTCGGCCACGGGGCTGGCCTCCTATATAAACATTTTTTATATTCTTGGGTATGCTTCTGAATTTCCTAGTATATTTAATCAATCTGTCTCTTTTGGAGACAGTTTTCTTTTTTTTTTCCTGCTTTATCTCCCCCAACTCCCCCTGTACAGTTGTATATCTTAGTTGCGGGTCCTTCTAGTTGTGGGATGGAGACAGTTTTGGTTATCAGAATTTTAATACCTTTTAATAATTGGAAAAGCAAATCCTCTCTCATTAGCCTTCTTTTTTCCCCCAGACTTTTTTTCTGGTTATTCTCACACCATAGTCTTTAAATAAACTTTAGTCAAATTTGAAAGGAAGTATCAGAATTTTGACTTGGATTACATGAAGTTCATAGCATGATTTGTCAGTATTAATATCTTTAAATATCGGTTCTCTCTTGTGGATGTGATATGTTTTCTGTAATTATTCAGGTATCTTTTTGTATTTCTGAGTAAAGTCTTACGGTTCTTATCATATAGATTGTGGTCATTTTTGATAAGCTCATTGCTAGACATTACACTTTTATGACTATTATGAAGCTCGTATTTTCTATGTGGTTATAGACATGTGATTGATTTCTGTAAACTCATTTTATAACCATCCACCTCATTGAAGCCTCTTATCAGTGCTAACATTTCCTCGTGGGTTTTCTGAGTAGACAGTTATATCATCTGAAAGTGATGATGATTTTTGGCCGCAGTTTCCAACGTTGCTCCTGTTGTTCATGTTCTTTTCTATTGTATTAGTTGGTACTTCTAGAACAAGGTTAAACAGTCATGAGTAGGCATCTTTATTTCGTTCCTAACTTTTAATGATACTATCTTCCATTTTACACTTAATCATGATTCTGGGTGTTAGTTTGAAAAAACACATTATATATAGGTCATTCTTGGCTTATTAAGGGTTTTTTTTTAAAACACGGATATTACATTTGATCAAATGTCCTTTCAGGATCTATCAGGATGATCATGTGTTTTTCTTTCATTGCCCTATGTAACAATTATTTGTTACAATTAATTCAACATTTGTTGAGCATCTACTATGTAACTAGGCATTTTATTGAAAAACAGAGACACCAAGATAAATCAGAAGAGCTAAGTCCTTTGGTTTCCCAGCTCTTAGCAAATTAGAAGTTGCCAAAGAGAAAGAAGGAGGGCTGGACGGAGGCAGGTGTGGCCCTTTAGCTGTGTCCAGGAGACGCCAGAGGCCCCGCCCAGGATATCTATCTCTGTGGTTCCCATCCTGGACACTCACAGAGATCACCTGGGGAATATCTTTAAAAAACAAACAAAAACTATGCCTGAGCCCTTTAAATCAGTGCGTGTGTGTGTGTATGTGTGCATGTAAGTATGTGTTTGTGCTGGGGAGCTGGGAACAGTAACTCAGGCATCTAGGTAGCTAAAATGATACTGCAACTTCACTGACTGATGTCCTCAGCTTTCCTGCAGTGGATGCTGTCAGGTAGTTATGGCTAAAGTCTGCTCAGTGATATTGCTGTTATTACTATCATTATCAGGTTGATCCATTATTAGGATGATGCCATTTTTTGTGGGTAAACTATGGTGAAATATCAGCAATTTCATATGTTCTAACCTAACATTATCAATAATGAGAATTTATCATCTATTATATACCAGCCTTTTCAGTCTCAGTATTTTCTCCAGGCCATGTAATTTTATTTCCATAACAACTTATTAAGGTAGGAACGATCATCCCAATCTAGAGATGAGAAAACAAGCTCAGAGAAGTTAAGGAAGTCATTTAAAGTCACACAGCTAGTTAAGTGGTGAGCCAGGAGGCAGATTCAGGTCAGTCTGACCCCAAATGTTAGGCTTTTTCTTTGACAACAGGACAGTCTTGGGTGTGCTTCATTCACTGGTTTTCACTGCTGGTAAATTGACCCTTGACGGCGAGTAAAGTCTGCCCAGTGCTCATTTCAGACAGTCCTGGACTGGATGGGGGTGTGCACACATAACTCTCCGTTGTCTTCATTTTGTGGTGTCCATTCCGTAGAGCAGTGGGCACCCAAAATGTTGTCCACAGACCAGCAGCATCACCTGAGAACTTGTTAGGAAATAAATCCTCCTCCCACCCCAGACTTACTGATTCAGAAACTCCGAGAGTGGGGCCAGCAGTCAGTTTGAAGCAGCCCTCCGGGTGATTCTGATGTTTGAGAAGCACTCCTCTAGGTTACAGCGATGACAGTGACTCATAGTGAGCACTTGCTCTGCACCAGATCTGAACCCTTCCACCGGGGGTCCCTACGAGGGAATTCACAGCATCTTAACTCCTATTCCCTCAGAAGCAGTATTGGAGCCTGACAGAGGGTGAATGGATCACCTGAGGCTCTGCAGGGAGCGGGTAGCTAAGACTGGATTTGAGCCCGGCTCTGAAGACAGAGTTGATGGCCCTAACCACCATGCTTAACTCCCCTCCACTCAATTTTGAGAAGTCCAAGCTGTCTCCTTCTCTGCCGAGTATCTTCAGTAAAGGAGGGATGGAGGGGAGATGACGATGCTGTAGGACAAGGGCTTCGGGGGAGATGAAGCAGCTCATCTCCCAGGGGCATCCTTGGGATGGGGAAGAAAGGGACCCAGGGTTTTGGTATAAAGGTTCCCATTTAGGGGGCCAGGGCATTCCAGATAAGGCACCCTTGTTTTCCTTCCCGCAGGCCAGATGCCATTCTTCAGGCCCTTTGCGGCGACTGCACTTCATCTGTAGAATGCCCAGTGTGAGCTGGGGTTTTGTATGTCGAGGGCCTTACTGGGGATTATCGTCAGGCAAGAATAATGGTGATATTGTTTGCAGAGCCAAGGTGGAAAATCAGACCCGGGTGGAGGATTTATTTTCCTGCCATAAAGCTGACGGGGGCCTCTTCAAAAGTTCACTGACTCTGGCACTAAGTCCCTGCGTTTGGAAACACTCCTGGGTGACATGGGCAGATTCCCAGCTAATACAGTGCACACTCCTCTATCACCAGGCATCCAATTCCCAGCGAATTTTGCAATATAGTGACAGTAATGGAAAGCAAAATGATCTCTAAATAATGGTTTAAGATGGCTACTTGATAAAGGGCCCTGCAATAATTATGATCAATGGAGCATGGATTCAATATATATTGCCCATTTAGATGCACCAGATTAGCTTAACAGCTTTCTTTAATGTTCTGAGTATTTTGCGTGTGTGTGTGTGCGTGCGCGTGTGTGTGTGTGTGTGTGTGTGTGTGTGTGTGAGAAGGAGAGAGAGAGAGAGAGAAAGAGGGAACAAGAGAGGAGACGGGAGGGAGAGAAGCGGCAGCCTGCAAGCTGCTATGAGCATTACTCGGCTTCATACTGATCAATGTGGTGGAGGTGACACAGAGCCGAGGAGAGGAAATTGGGATTCAGAAGTTGTGTGATCCATTACCAGGAGAAAGCACTCAAGTGTCATGTGTTTCAGACGGGGCCTTTGTGGAGGGAGGTGGGAGCAGGAAGGGGCAGAGGAGAGACACCTGATATGAGTTTAGTCATTTTGCAGAGGTCTCTTTCTGGATGACGATTTGGTGTAATCACGGAAATTAGGCATGCAGGCAGCCAGCCAGAAGAATCCCTCAACCTCCCGGAGCACAAGCACCATAAACTAAGTGAGCTGGACAGGACTCGTTCTGGAAAGCGGGGCTAGCCGTGGAAATGTGTTTCACCAGGAGAGGGGGAGTGATTTACTTGACATGGGTCCTAATCCTCCCCTCCCCGGCCCCCCCAGGAAGGAAATTTTCCATGACAGCCTGTCTAGAAATCTGGGTCCGTTCCCTACCTTTTATGTTGCTGGGTTGATCCCAGGTAACACGAAGGGTCTGTGATCAGCGTGTAATGATGAGGGCAGCGTGCCATATGGGCTGAAATTTCTTGGGATAATGAGGATAAAATGATTGCAGTCTTAGCCTCGACTTGCTTTGATTTGTCAGTTAAAATAAAGACTCCGTCTCCACCCTTTCATGAAAGGACAAGAGTAGGAAGTGTCACTGCTCACGTGAGGAGAAGCCAGTCCCTTAAACCCGATAATCCCCATTGCTGTCCCTGCTGATTGTGAGTGGGGGAGGGGCTCACTGATGGGTGATTCCAGGCCTGGGAAGGCAGCTGGAGTTTGCAGGATAATGGCGGCAGCTGACGTGCTGGGTGCTTTTGCACAGGGCTTCCCAGACTTTGAAGCACACGCAAATCACCCAGGCAGCTGGTTAAGACAGATTCTCGGGTAGGGCCTGAGGGTCCACATCTCTAGTAGGATCCTGGCTGGTGCCCGTGCACCTGTGTCAGCAGACCACACTCTGAGTAGCAAGGGCCCAGTGCCAAGCTTATTTGATTCTCACGTGAACCCCATGAGCTGGGTGCTATAATTAATCCGATTTTATGGGGGAAGAACAAGTTGATACTTAAAGAGGTCAAGGGTCTTGTAGAATGTTTCTCCTCTTCACCGCTCTTAAATGACAGGTCTGAGACTCCAAACCAGGCATTCCATCCTTCCATGCTTCTCTTCCCCTCAGCAGCAGCCATGGAGATAGGCAAAGCATGATGCATGGCGGACTGGGGAGATGGGAGCAGCCTGGATTCCTGAGGGACTGGAGGACAGACGTCCTGCAGAGTCATCCAACCATGATGGCATGAGCAAGGCGTACACTTATTTGTGTAAAACCACTGAGACTCCTGGACTTGTCTGTTGCAGCAGCTATGGTTTATGATCCCGACAAGCACGATCAGACTCTTAACCACTCTCTGTGGCTCAGATTATTGTCCGCTCCACGATTCCCATTTGCCTCGGGTCATCAGGCATCCAGATTCATCTGGAGCATCAAATTGGGAACTAGCTGTCCAAAGGCGGCCATGAAGGACACGGATGTAACGGAGGCCCTGCAAGGAGTCCTGGGAGGTGCTGCCTGTGCTCACTTTGAGTCTTCAGAGAGGTAACGCTGGGCCTTAGGGCTTCACTCCGAGCTCATCAACACCTCAGACCAATTTTCAAATGCTCCAGGCTTGATTAAACCCAAGGCGCAGTTTGCCAAGTGCTTCCTCCCCCACCTCAATTGTTTAGATTGTATAGAATTTGAGTAAAATTTAATCCAGATGTTTCTGATTTGTTTAAATCACCAGAAAATGCTCTTAAGTTGCTATTTGATGTTGAAGAGGTTTTTAAAGCATTTTCCCCCTTCTTAATAGGAAAGGTCACGTTTGGAGAG
Source organism: Equus caballus (assembly GCF_041296265.1). Taxonomy (NCBI): domain Eukaryota; kingdom Metazoa; phylum Chordata; class Mammalia; order Perissodactyla; family Equidae; genus Equus; species Equus caballus. The sequence goes on from NC_091684.1 coordinate 14,647,098, forward strand.
GGGTAAAGCAGTCCGCTGCACCTAGAGGTTTCAACTGATTTGATTGGAAAATCCATTTTTGTGAAATCTGAGTCAGAACTCAATTTTACTTTGACCTCCTTTTCAAATCCCCACCATGACCATCTCAAAGGGAGAACCAGAGTAATTTGCATGCAGTTGATATCAGGGATTCTTGTTTGAAAAAATAATACCCCCAGCCCTGGCTTTCTCCAGCCCTGCGACCTGATTGGAGCTGGCAGGTGGCCACTCCCTTCTTTAATGACAGGAGGGGCAATTTTGTCCAGGTGAGCACACTGATTTCCCTTTATGCTGCTACCTGGGTGTTTGCTAAGCTGAAGTCAGTCAGTCTGGCACCAAATGTCTGAGAGCTGATAAATGAGTTCTTATGTGAGGTTATAATCCATAGTCTGGGGCAGTGGTTCTCAAAGTGCGGTCCCGGGGCCCGCACGAGCAGCATCGCCTGGAGTGCGTTAGAGATGTGAGTTGGTGAGCTCCATCCTGGACCTACTGAGTCAGAAGCTCTAAAGGTGGAGCCCCAAGGCTGGTGTTTTAATAAGCCTTCTAGGCAGTTCTGATGTACCCTGAAACTTGAGCATCCCTACTTTAGGCCCTCAGGTAATACTTCTCATAGAGATTAATGAGAACATTGTCGCTTGATTCTAGACTCTCAGACCCAGGCTGTATTTACTCAGGACTCTAAGAGGGACCTCTTTGATTGAGTCGGAATGTCGACGAAATCAAACAACCTCTGGAGTTGATTTTTCCCCTCTGATCAACTGTTTTTTTTTTCTTTTTCTTTTGCACAGTGTCTGCTCTGAATGGTTGTTTAGCAGCGGTGTAATGCAGCCAAGAGGCCTGTTTTAAACAGCAGCACCCTTGAAGTGAAAATTCTTCTAGGAGCCACTGTCTGTTTCAGGAGCTCAAAAGATGCAATTCCCTAACATTCAGGCTTTTATGATGTGCGCTTAGAGGGACCCCTGGGGTTGGCCGATTGATGTGACCAGATCCCCCTCCCTCCCTGAGGTCATTCAGCCAGCCTTACATTTGTCAAACAAGAAGCGAGCTTCGGCCACATTCTGGTGCTGTCCTAGGAGGTCTTGGGGATTCCCACCAGAGACCAAGCTCTTAACCACTGTGCTTACCAGAAAGTTCCCAGACCAGAGGTTGACTAGAGTAAGTAAACAAACGTTCAGTAAACAAAGCTCTCTCATGAGCATTTCCCAGGGACAGGGGGAGTGGAGGGCAGCCCAGAGTGGGTGGAGGGGTCGCTGGGCTGGACTTCCCGGAGAAGGTGATGCCTGGGTCTTGGAGGTAGAGATTGGCTGGGCAGGTTGGGGTGGTGCAGGAAGACGCATGCAGCCAAGAGTGGGGCCTACAAGTTTCAGAATTCCTGAGGGAGAGATGAAGCTGGAGGCGGTGGGGCCAGCTTACAAAGCATCTCCCACGACTCACTAAATTCCACGTATTCTTTGGAATCCTATTTAAAGCTTTCCTTCAAGGAGCATCCCATGATGTTGGCGTCACCTGTCACTCGTTTCTCTCCAGCCCTCTTGGTACACGGAAAGGCAGTGAGGCATGGTAGGAAGTAACAGGGTCCCGAGTCAGAGACCTGAAGATAAAAAGTGCCCTGGCAGCATCATTCACGGTGGCGTTGGGGGTGATGCTGATGGTTCTGCGTCACCTTATTCAGTCACCCACAAGATCAAATCCAAAAACCCTTTGCTTTGCATCTGATATGCTTGTGTTCATTTAAACTCTCTCCCCCTGGTATCACCATCCACTGACAGATCGACTGTTCCTCTGTTCATTTCCACCTTCCCCTCTGTTCATGTCATCCCTCCTACCTGTCTCAGAGTGCCACCTCCATAAACCCTCTTTGGCCACCTCAGTCCACAGCAAGCCACCCCATGAACTTCCAGGGCTTCCTGTCTGTCCCTTATTTGTATGGGACCTTGGGGGTCTTATGTTTATTTGGCTCTTGAGTTTGCCGTATAATTGAGGCTTGTATTTTCTCCTGAGTTGGAGGGAAAGTTTCTTCACAGAGACCCTAACAAAGGTGTATGCACTACAAGAGTGTTAGAATACGTGAATGGTAAGCTGGAAGGTGGTGCCCCACTCCACCTTTGGGAAGAATTATACAAATGGCTCAGTTTTATTTTTCCCAGGGAAAATAAACCACAAATCATGGGGCTGCAGTAACCATATTAACCACAAACCATTAGGACGTTTTTTTTTGGTATAGGAGATAGGGGTTTGTTGAAAGTGTAGGTGTATGTTTCCAGGATGTAAATCTGATCATATGACTCCTCCACTTAAAACCTTCAATGGCTCCGCATTTCTCCCGGCATGAAGTTCAAAGTCCTTATTGTGGCTTCAAGCCCTGCACAGCCTGGGCCTGTCCACCCTCTAACTTCCTCTTCCATCCCTTAGCCCTCGTGGTCCAGGCTCCCACCTTATTTAAGGGCTTCTAGGGCCTTGAATGGGCATTTTCTCTCCCCACTGCACCTTCAGGCAAGATCTTCTCTTCAACAAACAGCTTCTGTCCTCTCACAGTTACCTGGTTAACTTTCGTTCCGTAATGCAGGAGCTTATGTGTCACCTCCTGCAGAAGGTGGCTCCCCGGATCGCCTGACTTAAGTGCCCTCTGATGTGGCCTCACGAGACCTGGACTTCCCCTCTCCTGGGACCCATCCCATCTTTATTGCCCTTGCGATAACTCCCTAGACAATAGGCTCCCTGAGGTCAGGGACCATTTCTAGTTCATGATGGGTAGATTCGAGGCTCTCAATTTTTGGTTCCACAAATGAGTGCATGAATGAACACTTGATCGACAAGGCAGAAGCTGAGGGTTGCAGGTCAGAATAGTGTTCATTGGGCAACACTTGTCAGTAAAGTCCCTACTGGATATCATCTGTAGCTTTAGGGCGCCAGAGCAGGGAGTGCCGTTTGTACCTACGATAAAAACATCTTTTACTGAGGGTTCCAAGAAATCTTCTTAAATGACTCCATTTCTATGCCTTTGTTGACATATATTCCTGCTTCTGAAAACCTGTCATGACAATTTCACATGTCAAACTGCTGAAAGAGTGTGCCTAGGTCGAAACTTTCTGCCGTTTGCCAGGATGTCAAGTTTGATTCCTGGATGCATTTTTTCCCAGCTGGCTTTTCTCTACCTGATAATGGAGGGTTATAATGGAAATGCTGCCAGATCCATCAGCTGCAATGTGGCGAACATCGCCATTATAATACAGCCGGCGATAGGTACCTGAGGTCCACGGAGCGACTGAATAGAGCCAGCAATTTTGAGGGGCTGATAAAGCACGCCACGCTTAAGGACTGCATCGTTCCCCCTACAGAATAGTTGAAGAATTGGATAGAGAAGCCGGGCCACATTATTTCTTTCAAAGTGCCTCTAAACAGTCCTAATAATGTGGTATCTGAACTTTTAATGGCACTAAAAAAGGGCTTTCTGTTGTTGCGAATGTTTGCAAAAGCGCATTGAGACAAAATCCCGAAGAATTTGCTTCCAAATAACCTGCCAGCCAAACATTTGCCAAATATCCTAATTAGTCACATTTATGACAACACTCCCTGGCTAAGAAAGGGGATGAAGATTTTCGAGATGATAGAATGGGTGATATACAAATATTTTGGGTGAGACATAATCAGTTAATTGGTTTATTAAATTATAAAACCGTTGTTTGCCCGGAACAGCAATAAAACTAACTAACTGAATAGTCACCCCTTTGAAGACTTCTTCCATTAATTATGTTTATGCATCACTTGCAGCAGTCGTGTTAGACAAAGGGCTCTTTATCTTTACATGCCATAGCTACAATGTATTGTGGCTCAAATGATGGCACCGACTTTGTGTCTACATAATTACAGAAATCTTATCCCTTTTGTGTTTGCACATCATTTTCGGTTTTTTGGAATAGTTAAACTCCATTTTACTTTTTAATAACATTTTAGAAATCATTGCGATTCAGGTAAACAGAATTTGATTGCTTTGATGGATTGAAAATGGTTAGCTCAGCCCGAGTTTATTTGATTTGTTTCTTCAGGGATTACAAAGAAGAGGATTTTATCTCCAGACTGACAAAAGAGACAAACTCTGCATTTTTGCCTATGTGGAGCCAGAGCTGCTAAGCCACACAGCTCCTGCACAAGGGAAATACATCAGGCAGGGGCTGGATTGTTATTCACCGTCGGAGTTTTCCTTCTGTCCTATGCTCGTCGTGTCTGGGAGCAGGGGCGGGAAGGGAGGGCGTGCTTCACTCCTGTTGTACTTAGCAGAATTTTTTGGTAAAAGAAAACCTGGGTTATTGCATGGCACTAAATACAGCAGATCCCAGGGAGATAATTTGGTGAAGCACCGCCTGTCCTTAGGAATAGTCACTTTTGGCAATCTGCTAATTGAATGGGTTTCGAAAGGCCATGCGCTGATTACTTGCCGGGGTTCACCTCGAGACACGTCCCTGTGGATTTCCTGAGAGCTCTGATCCAAGACCCGGACAGATTGCTTGGTGTCTGATCCTGCTCTTCATTTTTTCCCGATGTAACCTGACATTTGTACGGCAGGAAGAGATCAGAAGAATGTCGACGTACAATGCAAAGGAAAGTTTATGTGTTGCAGATACCCTTTCTCAACACAGCTTCCTTGCTCAGGAGGGGTGGGACCTCCTGAATTAAGGAAATTAAGATTCCTGATTCTTTAGGAGAGCACGAACCTGCTTCTTTCTCAAAACTTCTTTAAATCCCGGCTTCTTGGGGGATGGGAGGCTGTGGAGTCAGGCAGCTCACCAACAAGCCTTGATTCAGATTCCTCCCTGTCCCATTACCTGTGTGACCTTAGACACACAGCCAAACCTCCCTCATCTCAGTTTCCTCCTGGGGTCACTGGAAGGATGAAGTTAGTCCTCACAAGCCCCTGACACAGGGCTTGGCATGGAGTGGATGTCCACTGCACGCTTCCTGAGACTCCTGAGGAAGGCATGGCCATGGCCCTGAGGTACTTACCACGTAGTTGAGAAAACCATCCACAGATGAGGGACAAATATTTGAAACACACTGGCACATTTTTGTCCCTAATGAGGGACAGCATTTTAATACAACCCATATAGGATTACAGGAAATCTTGTTACATCATGATGGGGTCTTTTGATTGTGACTGAAACAGACCAATTTCATACAGATTCCATGCTAGGAGCAATTGCAAATGTTCAGCAAATACCCACATGCAAATCACCAGCAGGTCAAATCTCATTACAACAAATCCAGTTTATAAAAAGCAAAGAACCACCACCTAAAGTGTCCCTAATGGCGCTAAAATATTCCCGAGCCTTACTCGCTGGTTAATTGATTTAAGAAAGGAACTGATGCAATAACAATGATAGCTTGGGTAATGCTTTGAAATTCTATATGATGCCATTTGGTTTTAATATAAACCTAACACTGAAAACGCGCAGAGTAAACTCATAATCAGAATCAGGAGATCTTAATCAAAGAAGGCTCTCAGGTGGAGGTGACTTTTTTTTTTAAGAAGGGGAGGAAAATTGAGGCTGGGAAAATTATTTCTGCACAAAAGCAGGAACAATAATGGTGGAAAGAGAGGTGAGCAGTCTGATAGGGGAGGAGAAGGGCTGGCTGGGGGTTAAAGGAAATGATTCCAAGACCAAGGACTCCAAGAGACGGGGTTAGTCCTTGGGCTGAGAAATGAGAATGGTATTGGAGGGAGAGCAGGATTTACAGAACACTCAAGAAACTGGCCACTCAGATGATTTTCCATGGCCTCTAAAGCTTCGAATATACCATGGGCCCCCTGAATCTCCCAGACGAAATGACTTCTTTCAGCATCACTTGCGAGGAGTTGAAGCTGTCTTGCAGATATTGGCGCATAAAATACAATTCTCTTTCTCCTACTGTTTGCCCCACGGTGTGTCTGCCCTGTGGTTGAGCATGTAGATGAGTTAACCTGGGCATAGAGGCATCTCTCTCTTCTAGTCTCCTTTTCTCCACTGGGAGTTCTTTAGGAATAGCACCAGGCAATAGGACCCAGGGTGCAGGCAGGACTGTGTCTAGGGTGAGGGGTGGGAAGGGGGATGGACCACAGCAATGGGCAGTGGACTGACAGCAGAGCTTTCCAGGACTGATGGCCACAAAATGCATCCCTGAATGTACCTCCTGGGCACCCACACGACAATCATAATAAGACAGAGTCTCTGCACCAGAAGTCAAAAGAGAGTCTGTAGACAAAGACCAGAATAGGTCGGAGCCCTGGGCAGGCAGATTTGTGAGGTCAAAGCCAGCAGGGGTTTTCACTGAAGATGACAGGTGTAATGGACATGAAGATATGCCACCCAGAACCCCATCAAGGGAGGGTTTGCTGCCCAGCTCTGGCGAGTGGGATCAGCAGACAGCCTCCAACTGTGAGCTCTTCCAGGGCTCTCTTGGCTGTAGACAGCTCCCTGTCCAGGGTCACAGGCTTCCTTGGGGAAGCCCACATCCAGAGACTGGATCATCCAAGCAGGAGTATAAAGGCTGGGCCATTTTTGCCTCAACATGGGAAAACTCTATCAGGCAATATTTGTTCCAGAGCTCCCGCCAAGCTGATGGAGTTTTGTCAGGCCTGCATGACTTACCCCTCTTCCCATTCCTGACTCCGTCCCCTTCTTTTCGCAGGTGTTGATCCCCAATAAACATTTGCAGCCCAAACTCCATCACACATCTGCTTCCAGAAAACTCAACCTATGCCAGAAGGAGAGGACTGTGAACATGATGCTGAGAGAAAGAGAGAACAAGAAAGCTTTGCAGACAACAGGTGTCCCTAATTGGGCAGCAGGAGAATTAAGGAGCCCACAGTCATCTGCCAGGCAGGAGAGCAGGCAGAATTCTGGAGAGTCAGGAAGACGGGACGAGGCGTGGGTAACCAGATGGGGTGATTAATCTTGATACTACATCACTGGGCACTCCTCATGTGCTCCCTGGGGCAGCATGTCACGTCAGGGTGTGAGCAGCCTGGAGCCAGCAGGTGAGAGGGCAGGTGAGTAATTGCACCTGGCTAGGCAGAGGGACTGGCGAAGAGATGAAAGTGCTGAAGGTAAGTCCTGGTGATGTCCCAAGGGTCTCCTTCCTTCTTAAGCCAAAGCATCTCATGGCAGTTACCACATCTCTGTGTTTGCGTGAAGCCGGTGCTCAGTTAATGACTGAAATATTAACACGCAAACAAATCAGTGTTCAAGAGTGCCTGCAGCCTGACCCAGGGAGCAGTGGCGGTTGGCACAGCTAGGTTCTCGGAAATTGTGGGTGCTGGTTGCTGTGGAAGAAATGAATTTCCTGAACCTTTCAGCATTCAGGCCTCTGGTAAGGGAAGCGAGGGCTGACAGGCACATTTCCAGCCAATTTACATATATGTGAAATTATTTGACTTGGTACTGATTTCTTTTCTTGTCAACCATCCCCCTGCTACAGTTGGCGTGCCATGTAAAATTCTACATTCTTTCTGTCAATCTGCTCTTTCAGTCTACTCCGCCAACTGTCCCGCAAATGAATTTCAGAAACAAAGACCAATGGTACAGACGACTGTCTTTGCTTATAGAGGCGTAGATACCTTGAGCGTCTTTCTTCCACAGACATAACCTCGTGTCTGAATCTTGCTGGAAGGGAAAAAACGCACTTAGGATTTGAGGAAGAAAAGTGACTTCAACTCAAGGGAAGTTCCGGAATTTATACATCTTAGCACCTAACGACGTCACAGTTGATGACTGATTCCTAGTGAAAGCTAAACTTAGAGCAATTTTACTTGATGTTTTCATTTCTAACGTGCCTTAAATATAATTTAAAGGGAAGAGTGAACATTTTGGAGAATTGGAAAATAGTATCTAATGTAAAATATTGTTAAGTTCAGTTTATTATGCCCTAGATGGAACTTTCTGGTAAAGACAGGTGAAAGAGTCCTTTAATTTGCATTTCTTATGTAAATATATTTGTGATTTCTGGAGTATAGTTTATACTCTTTATAGAGTATAAACTATAGTTCATTATGCTATTTCTATGTGGCTTTCTGAGAGGCCTCTGAGCTATGACCTTTGAGGAAAGCCAGAGATGGGCAAAAACGAAGACAGTGGCATAAGGGTTTTTAATATCAATTTAGCAAATTAATTCTAAAAGAGCCTCAGCTCACAGGAAATGCTGTGACCCAAAGAATTTTACCTGCCTTTCCCCTGCACCAGCCTGCTGCTTAACTGGGATGCATTTGATGGTGGGAAGCCTCAGTCTCCATTTTAAACAAAGTCCTCTTCTGACTTCGGTCTTATTTCTTTTCATCTGGTCTAACATCCTTCAGGTCTCCATCCTGCCGACATGTACCAGCCCAAGAACTTCATTCGGAACATTTGACTTCTTGGTCTTCCCTTTGGCCGGGTCAGGAATTGAGCATCAAATCAAGGTAACTGTCTTCTTTCTTTCCTTATTGAATCACGGGATGCTTCACAAACTTAGTGCATGTATCTTATTGACAGTCAGAAGCCAAGTCTGTCAATGAGTGAGAAGTATGATGAGTTACCACATTCCACCCATCTCCCTGTGAATGAGAGGGGACTGCAATGGCTCCAGTAGGATGATGACTTGGGGGTGATGAGATTCTCTGGTTTATAATCTGATGGATGGTAAAACTGTTCATTAACTCTGGTTATTTCCCCAATGGAACTCTCTGACTGCCATTCTTACTATCCTAAGAGTATATCATTTGAATGTTCTCTCTTCCTTCCTTGCTTTCTTTCTTTCTTGTTTTTAGTGAGGAAGAGTGGCCCTGAGCTAACATCTGTGCCAATCTTCCTCTAGTTTGCATATGGGATGCCACCACAACATGGCTTGATGAGCGGTGTGTAGGTCCACACCTGGGATCCAATCCATGAACCCTGGACTGATACCAAAGTGGAGTGCGTGAACCTAACCACCACACCACTGGGTCAGCCCCATGAATGTTCTTTCTTGATATCTGTCCTCCTGGTCAAAAAAGATAATTTCTTGGGGCCGGCCCCGTGGCCGAGTGGTTAAGTTCGTGCTCCGCTGCAGGCGGCCCAGTGTTTTGGCGGTTTGAATCCTGGGCACGGACACGGCACTGCTCATCAAGCCATGCTGAGGCAGTGTCCCACATGCCACATCTAGAAGGATCCACAACTAAGAATATACAACTATGTACCGGGGGGCTTTGGGGAGAAAAAGGAAAAAAAATAAAATCTTTAAAAAAAAAAGGTAATTTCTCCTTAGTGATGAATTATTATTAATCCCTAGTGTAGATGGTCATAATGATAATGAAAACAATAGCAGCTGTTATGGGGCATCCACTATGTGCCAGGCACTGTGCAAAATACTTTATAGATCTGTCATTTAATTTTCCAAATAGGTTTAGGATAGAAACATTACTATCCCCACTCACAAATGAGAACACAGGAGTCTAGAGAGATTATGCAATTGCTGGAGGTCACACAGCTACAAAGTGTGAGAGCCCCAGGTCTGTGTGATTCCAAAGCCCGTGCTTGTAACCACCATGCTGGGCTCTGTCAGAAGCATGACAGGAGCTTTGGGGCGCCTGGGGCTGGATTGTGCAACGATGTCCCATCAACCCATTACGTTGATTCCCGGTATGTGTGTACAAAAAAATGCTCTAGATCCAGAAGAGCTCGCCTGTAAAGAATGTGCGTCATCAGCTTGATTGGATATTACTTAGAGTTTAATATATGTTAATTATATACTTATTAGATGTTCATCAGTTATTATTAAATGTCAATTAGATATTAATTGGTTAGTTATAATTAATTGGTTAGTTATTAAATTTTAAATAGTGATTATGCCAATTTAAACTTCCACCAGCAATATACAGGTTTTCCACTTTCTCCAGATCCTGTCTATGTCCAGATCTGGTATTGTCAGCATTCTCTTTTTAATGGCTGAGGTGATGGGAGCTGAATTCCATCTCAGTGAAGTCTTTTTTTTTTTTTTAGGAAGATTAGCCCTGAGCTAACATCTGCTGCCAATCCTCCTCTTTTTTTTTTTTTTTTTTGCTGAGGAAGACTGGCCCTGAGCTAACATCTGTGCCCATCTTCCTCCACTTTATATGTGGGATGCCTACCACAGCATGGCTTGTCAAGTGGTGCCATGTCCACACACAGGATCTGAACTGGTGAACCCCGCTGAAGCGGAATGTGAGCACTTAACCACTGCGCCACTGGACTGGTCCCTCATTGAAGTCTTGATCTGCATTTCCTTCATTCCTACGAGGTTGTGCATTATATTAGCCATTTGGGCTTCCTGTTCTGTGAATTGTCTGTTTACGTATTTTTCTCTTTTTTCTATTGGGTTATTTGCCTGTTACAAAATTGATTATAGGAATTCTTTATATAGCCTGGATATGAGGATTTCATTGGTCATGTGTGCTGCAAATATTTTCTTCTGATCTTCTCTGTTAACTTCAAGGTGACTTTTACAAAAGTTTTATGCCGTGTAATTGTATACATCTATCTTTGCTTTTTTTTGTCTAGGTATTTTTGCATATCATTTATACAGAGTTTCCTATATTTTCTTCTAAATGTTTAAATTTTGGTGTTCCCACTTAGGCATATCATACATATAAACTATTTTGTTGTTTTTTCTATAGTTTGAGGTATAATCTAAATTTACTTTTGCACAAACAAATCGCCAATTTTCCCAGTAGCATTTATTATGGGTGCATCCTTTCCCCTCTGACTTATAATACCCTTCTCTCCCGTATCAAGTTTCTAGGCATATGGAGATTTGTTTCTGAACTTTGTCTATTCTTGTGCCAACACTGATTTAGTTAGTATATCTTTATAATCAGCAAGTCCTGCTTCTTTGTTCTTCTTCAATAGCTTTTGTCATTCTTGGTCATCTGGATTTTAGCTTCGGCGCACCAATAGCCTGTTAAAAAATGAACTTGTTGTCTGATCAATTAAATACACTCATCTTTGCGATGCCCGAGGGCTTGATCATACAGTGTGCTGGGTCTCACCCACCAGGTGAATTCCTTCATTAAAACGATTCATCTGCCGCTCACCTGAACTAGCTGAATGTTGAGACATTTTTAAACCCTCATTCTGTGTTTAATTAAATAAAAGTCAGGATTTCAGTCAATTTGATTAGAAAACTGAATCTGAGGTCTACAGGTCAGAAGATAGCAAGCTTGGGGCGCTGTAATTGTAGATAAGAATTACATAAAATCATATGAATCACAAGAAAAAAAGAAGAAAATCATTCCTGTTACTATGTAGCCTTCCAGCTGCATTTAACAAAATTAGCCACCAGAGGGCAGAATGAGCATGAGAGTCCCACTGGTTTTCCCCGGATAAGGACGGTAAATGAGTCCTCATTAGTTCCCACTACTCCTAGGCACGTTCAGTGTTGAGCAGGCACCAACGCTCTTGGGGAGAGACATATTTTTCAACTGCTATTCAAGATGGCGTTTCCTGCTTGTCTTATCTCAGTTGAAGTATTTTTTTTCCCTTCGCGCGGTGAAAGAGAAGCTCACTTCCTAATTGTTGAGATCAAACCTTTGACTTTGTCCCAAGGAAATGCTGTTTAATGAAATTAAAAAGGAAAAACCCACTCCAAACACTTATCAGAATCTCAAACACCCTAATGCAAAGTCAAGTGACCCACCAAATGAAATAGGGTAGTATTTCCATCTAGGCTATTTGCTAACTGACCACACTATTTTGTTTCCACTGACAAAGGGTCCTATTTATTTAATTGAAAGTTGATGGGTGTTTATTTCATGGCCTGGGTATCATTTGGTGGCAACCAGTCCATCTCTGCTTGTATTGCCAACACAAATAGTATGCTTTTCTGGGTACGACTGATTTTTCATAAATAGAAAGAATGCACACTGTATAATTCTCTTTGCCAAAGGAAACAAGCCAAGAGACTAATGTAGTTTTTCCATGCAGGCTACGGAGAAGACCAGAGATGCCAGGTATTCTGTGGGGGTGCACCCTCAGTTCAGGACGTCTTGATGAATGCCTGTTGGGCATTCTTTGTTGTTTGAGGCATTGTGGGGCCCACTATCTTGCCATTAATTAACTGAATCTCATTTGGGAGAGATGTCTTCAAATTGGGGAAGTCGTTGAAACAGCTCAATGAAAAGATCATTTAAATAAAAAAATAATGTTTAATATGGATCTTGAATCTGACTAAATACACAGTAGCTATTTTTATTATTATCATTTAGTTCAAAACTTCCTGTTAGAGGCCTTCTTTTCATTCCCCATGAAATTCTTCCACACGTGTCCTCCGGGCAAACACTAGCTGGATCCTCAGCTCCTGTGTCCTCCTCTGGATGCTGCCCGAGACTTCACCAGGCAGCATCAGCTACTCTTCCTCGCAGCTTCTCTTGCTCTTGTCACTGGTATGGCAATGCTGGTTTGCTTGTTCATGTCCCTGTCGGACCACAAGACCATCAAGAGGAGAGATCATGGGTCGCTGCTCATCTCTGGATCCCTGGTTCCAGCACAGAGTTGGTGTACAGCATAACTCAGTGAATATTTGCAGAATTGAAGTGAGGGTCCATCTTCTCTCCCCAGCCCTTGGACGTGATCTTGCGAGGCACGTCCGAGCTTTATTTAACCATCACAGGAAAGCCCAACAGGCTGCTTGCGCTCCGGCCGCGTGGCCCAGCTCTGTGCTGACGTTCCGGCTGTGTGTGTTCTCCAGAGCTCTGTGACAGGGAACACTGCTTTACACCTGCCCAAATCCAAGCCTTTGGCACTTCAAAAAGTTGAATTTGTTTTCATTCAACATAATAAATGGCTTTCCTGTGCCCAGGAGTTTAAGGTTTATGTCCCAGGAAGGCAAGGAAGGGTAACAAAAAGAACATGGCCTTCTGGGTCAATTAGTAGGTACTCAAATATGTGCTGCCTGAGTGAAAAAGTGAGTGAATAAAGGATTCATAAGGTTGGAAATATTAAATACACTAAAAATAATACGTGAATGAAGAGCTTACTATATGTCAGGAGCTATACTGAATGATCTTACTTTAAAGGTATCTCATTTAAACCTCAAAGCTCTTTGAGGTAAGTACTCTTGATAGCTCCATTTTACAGATAAGAAAACTGAAGCTCAGAGAGATTAATTAAGTCTCCCAAGGCCACACAGCTGATAAGAGTCTGAGCCATGATTTGAACCCTGGCATTTGGACTCCAGAGCCTGTGCTGTTAACCGCTGCACGTAGAGCAGAGATCAGTAATAGAAGTGCTCCCCTTTCCGGATCCTGTTGCACTGCCTCCTAAAGCCTTTTTCAAAAAATTTGAATAATACGTTTATGGAATAATGTAGGCCTAAAAAATGTTATATACGTTTCTTTTCAACTCCTGGCCCTTCTGCTTTTTCCCTAGTAAGGAAATGTCTGGAAGGTACCGTGTCAAGGAAGATAGGAACCCAAGTGTCCAAGGCAGTGGGCCTCCTACAGCTGTGAGGAAACCCCAAAGCAAGCTGGTCTTCCTAGGAGGGGACACTTCCGCCGCCACAGTGACTTTCCCCTCTCTCCTCCCAATAGCACTGGATTCGCCTTTCAGATCCCCAGTTGGGAAGAATTTCAACTGGGAGGCGCGTCATGGAGGATGGGATGGAAGCCAGAATTTGCCCTCCTAAATCTGGCCCGAGCGATAGAAGGCATCTTTGGCCTGGAGAAGTGTAATACAAAGAAAATCCTAATTGCTACAGCTAAGTAATTAGAGATGCAACCTATAAATCAGAGGGAGGCAACCCCTTTAATTATGTGCACATTTAAATAGGTGATGAAGGCACACCCTTGCCTCGATGAGCGTGTTCACGATCCTGTAATGGCAACAAGTTTCGAGCTGATTTATCGTTATTTTGTTTGGTCAGATGATTTTTCTGCATTTTAATGTGTTTTGTGGTTACATATTTGCTGTGAACAAACAATGCTTTTCCCAGGTAGTGTGTTGTGAAGGACTGGCTACAAGATTTGTTTACTATTCTTTCAGGCCTCTCGGAAATCAAACAACATTATGTACTTATTTTTAAGTAGCTGCACTAAAATCTTAAACAGCCTCCTTGGAGCCTTTCTTTCTCTGCCAGTACGTAGACACACACAATAAAATATTTGAGAAATGATCAATTTCCTTGAGGCTCATTTTCAACACATGGATATGAGGTTTTGATATGAAGTTCTAATAATTATATAATCAGAAGCATCTATGAACTCTGAAATGGTATCTTTTTTTTTTTTTTGAGCAAGATTAGCCCTGAGCTCACATCCGTGCCCATCTTCCTCCACTTTATATGTGGGACGCCTACCACAGCATGGCTTGCCAAGTGGTGCCATGTCCACACCCAGGATCTGAACCGGGGAACCCCGGGCCACCGAAGCGGAACGTGTGCACTTAACCCCTGCACTGCCAGGCTGGCCCCTGAAAATGGTATCTTAATTCAAAGGGGCTAAAGACAACACATTTAGCCTGCACATGGTGTGACATTAGGCATACCACTGAAATTTAAAATAGTGGTAATAGTAATAATGTAACACAATTTTCGACATGCGCTGTAAAAGCTTATGTTCAGATTCAGTGGCATGGTGGGAAGAATCCAGGCTTTGGGATTGCATGGACTTGGGTTCAAATCCCAGCTCTGCCTCTCTCATTAGCTGTGTGGCTCAGGGCATCTTGTTTAACGTCACCAGACTAAGTTCCGGTGAAGAAGGAATGAGCCTAGCCGCTTTGCAGAGCTGCTGTGAGGATTAGAGACATTGCGTGCGAGGCCCCAGCGCCACGGTTGGGATGCGGTGGGTATGCTGTGAGTGCTGGCTGCTATTGCAATTGTAACCCCATCAAATCAGGCTGTTCTGCTCATAGAGTCCAAAAGAAGCTCAAATCAGAACTCCAAAAGCCTTAACACTAATTTGTATGTCCTTACAGAACGCTTTCTTGAAAGGGCAGCAGAGGGAAGATGGTACACACAGCACACAGCCAAACTTCTTAGATATCTTCCTTATTCATCTTTCTCCCCAAAGTGCCCCAAATCACTTTTCTCCCTTTTTTCCCCTCAAATTCCAGCACATACCAGTTCCCTGCTGCCCCTCTGCTCCCTTAGGCGCCCTCTCCTAACCTCCAGCGTGCTTTCTTTTCTCTGGGGAGGCTCTGACAGCCCCTCCTGCCATGTGGGGAGGATGCCACGTTCTCAGCTTCTTCTATCTGCTTTTCCATCCATTGCCTCAGAGCAGCAGAGCCAGGCCCAGGGAGCTCTCCTCTTTAAGGGAGAGGGGGAGAGTTACAAATTCTCATGCTTTCGTATTTGTTTTCGTCCATGAAACACTATGAATTTGTTATACCTGACAGACGTCATTTATAAAAAGTAGGTTAGGATATCAGAGTTTATACTTTCTTTTTTGGGGATAGAAAAGGATGATTTCGAAGTATGAGAAAATAGGAGGCTAGGGGAGAAGGTGAGAGAAGCAAACAAGGATGATAATAGAGGGCTGGGGGTGGCACAGGGCCGAGGAGAAGAGAGGGAGGCATTTAAGGGAGGCCTCGATCTGTGTGGGAGCCCACAGCCGTGCCTTCTGCATTCATAATAGACGCTGATGCGGGTGGAGCACTGATTGGACCATTCCAGGCCCTGTTCCGTGTATTGATTTATTTAACTCTCACAACCACCCTTGGAGATAGGAACTTTATTATCCTCGTACTACAGATCAGTCAACTGAGGCAGAGCAGGCCTAGGTGACTTGTCTGAGGTTGCAAAGCCAGAACTCAGATGCAGGTTGCCTGGCCCCAGAGCCCGTGCTCCTGCCCTGTGGTCACAGAGAGCGGGACCCAGGGACAACTTCAACACTGCAGATTTGTCTGCACCAAACAAAGCATTAGAGAAGGAAAGAAAGAAGGTCTTTGGTTGCATGACTGCGAACCCAGTGCCTAAAACTATGCTGGAGCATAAAACTACGCTTGCTAAACATCTGGGGACAGACAGACAGACAGACAGGGGTATCTACTGGGAAGAGAATAAATGTCCGCATGGGAGAAGAAAGGCTGGGATCTCTCTACAACCAAGTGATGGAGAGAATTTCCCCACTGACAAATCCCAGACTAGATGGACCGATGCTAGGCTTTCATGTCACAAAATAACCAGCCATCCAGAGAAACACAAAGCTGACGATGGTTTGAAAAGATGCCCTGGTGGTGGGGGGTGAGCAGAAATGGCTTTTATGTTTTTCCTTTAAAAATCTGGCCTGAAGCACAAGGAATATATCCTTAGAATAAGCTGTCTTAAAAATTACACAAATGTCCCAACCACATCAAAGCATGTGAGCGGAGGCATCGGCATCAGCAACCATACCTGCACAGGAACAGCATCGCCACAGCAGGACACCGCAGGGAAGGGAGCAGGGAATGTCGACATACTGTTTTCGCTTTTGTTTTAAAACAAACCATAAAGATGAGGAGGACTTTTCCAGAGTTCTGGCTCCAGGGCCCCATTTAAACAATGCCACTGAAACCCAGTGATACTGACTCTAAGTCAGCTGCAGCCTCATGGGACCTCTTTGCCTCTGTGGACATGGGAATTGTCACTGTGTTTCTTGATGCGACTGGAAATAAAAGGAAAGGAATCATCGCAGAAGATCAATTTTAAAAAGATTTTCTAGGGTGGTTTTGCATACTCAGTGCGAGGCGTCGGACTAGCATCCAAACCTGCAGGTTCCTCCTCTCTGCCCAGCTCTCGCGCTGGAGCCATCGAGGGCGCCCATCCTATTTAGTGCGAAGAATTTCACGGGAGGTAAACAGCATCTGGGCATCGCTTCCCTCCTTTGATGTTTAACACAATTTACAATGAAAGCTTTGGGAGACATTTAAAACCGTGCAAGTTCCTAAATCATTAAAGGAATGTGGTGCTAGACTTAAAAAATGATAATTGAATGCATTCAACAATAAAGCTGCCAAATTTTAGTGGCCTGTTTGCTGGAGGCTCTCTTGGAGAAACTGAGCTAGATTTAAAAAAAAGAAAAAAAGCACACGGCGGAACTTCTCAAATAAGAAATTGTGGTTACACAAATTAAGTGTGGATTGATGTAGGTAAAAATGAAAATAAAAATAGACTAGCTAATGATGTCAAAAATGCTAAATGATCAGAATGTAATCATTCTGGACACTTTTTGGGGTGTTTGACAGGCCTGTCACCTACATCTCTGGGCCCCTGTTACCAGGTTTGGAGCATATACCCACAATCCCTTATCGATAGGGTGAACTACAGCCTGTTTTCTCTGGGGCACTCTATTATCCTGATGTAAAAATTTTACAAAGCTCTTCTTACGGAAAACTTCCAAAATATACAAAAATACACAGAACAGAATAATAAATCTCCTTGTATCCTTATTCCCTCTCCTGTGTTATTTTTAGACAAATCCAAATCATCATAATTATAAAAGATAGAACTTTAAAAAAAGCAGAACCACAATACCATTATCACACCTGAAGTAGTGAGCTATAATTCCCTAATATAATCAAATATTGTCAGTGTTAAAATTTTCACTTTTCTCATAAATGTTATAAATGTGCTCTTTTCTTTTTCATTTTTTGTTTGTTTGAACAAGGATTCAAATAAGGACCCACACTGCAATATTTTGATATGTCTGTTGTCTCCTTCCATTTATAAGTTCCCTCTCTATCTCTTTTTACTTTCAATTGATTATTTTTATGTCATTATTAATTCATGGATTTAAGTACATTTTATGTGTTTCAATTCATTACAGTTATTATCCTTATTGATGTTCAAAGTGTCCCATGTTTGGTTAGTGGGGACTTCTTCAAGTTGGCTCTTGAGTTCTTTAACAAGATCCCGATAGCCTTTGGTAACTTCCTTGCTTCTAACATAGCAAGAGCTTCCAGGCTCATCTTGTACACTTCTTGCTCCAGTCCTGGAATCAGCTATGGCTCCAAGGACGTAGTATTTAGTGACCACAATCTGGGCAGTAGGGTGCTCATTCCTATTGACTGGTCATGGTTTCTAGGCCTTTGCAGTGGGCACAGATAGGAAAGTTTTAAAAGTAAAGTATATCATGAGTTTATGCTGATACTTTCAGTTCGAGTTCAGGAATACAGGATTTTTACTTAAAACTTTTGTCTTACGTTTGTTTCTCCATTTCTCATGCCAAGAATACTGAATCACCAGTCCTCGTGTCAATGTCTCTCCCGCCATTTTGATTGTATGAAGCTTGCTATCTAATAGATCCCTCAGAAGAGCTCATGAGGAAAACATTTTGGGCTTTTTCCTGTTCGTAACAGTTTATTTGCATAATTTATACTTTAATGTCAATTTGACTAGATAAAAAAATACAAAATCGTGTTTTCTTCCTTCATTATGTTAAAGACATCGCTCCACTTCCTTCTGGCATAAACTGTTGCTGTTGAGCAGTCTGATGATGATCTTAGTTCCTTTCTAAGTGACTTGGCCTTTCTTGGATGCCCAAAGAATTTTCTTTTCCTTAAAGTCTAGTTGTTGTTCAAGACTATAATTCAATATTGGTCTTTCTGGGTTTTCTTTTCCTTTTCTTTTTTTTTTTTTCAGGTCCATGGTATGTCGTTTTATTATGTGGTTTCAAGTAACTTTTTGTTTCTGGAAACTTTTCTTGAATTCTAGTTTTCCGTATTTGATCTGCTACACTACTTTGGTTTCCTTCTTTGATGGGCAGGGGGACCTTTTATTATACATATGTTGCACTTTTTTTTTTTCTATCTCCTATATCTTCCATTTTCTTTTAAATCCTTTTTATCTCTTTATTTCTTTCTAATTAAAAAAAATTTCCTTTTTTCCTTCTGTCTTTATATCTCATAAAGCATTACATGCTGCATTTACTCACTTATTTTTTACCATTTGGTCTTCATTTATGAAACGATTGATTATTTTATTTCTAAATTTTTCCTGAGTCCTATAACCTCATGTCTGAAGTTTTAAAATTCTGACCTATGATTTTCTTTGATATTTTCCATAAGTTTATATCATCTTCTTTATTTTTTAGCTCATTTTGAAATATTGGTTGCCTTTCTTACGTATTTTGTGGGCATGTCTTTCTGACGTGCTACTTATTCTCTTTTAAAAAAATAATGTTTGTATAGGATTCAACTGCAATCATATTTTGTTGGTTATTAGGTGGGGGTGGGGGTAACTAGGACATTTGTTTTCTACCTTTATGGCTCTAGAGCTCTCTCTTCTGTTTTTTTCCCCCAAAGAGTGATTAAAAATACATGGCTTCGAACTTCAGAGAACTGCCCCTACATTGCCTGCCCACAGCTTTATCTGGATCTTATTTTTTCTTTGCTGTCTACTATTGAATTCCTGTTCCACCCTGGATCCTACTCCCAGGGAGCAGCTTTATCCTGGAAGGAAAGCTGCTTTGCTTTTTTTTGCTGTTGTTCACAGGGCCCAGACTACTGCAGCCGCTTAAGATATTCCCATAAAACTTCGCACTCCCCTGAGAACTGAATTGTGCAACAATCCCTCTCAGTTTTAACTGCTGTTTTCAGATTGGCCTGCCACATTTCCAGCATGTGCCTGCTGGAGATTTGAGGATTCTCCTGTTCTCAGCTCCATTCAATGACCCATAACTTCCTTTTCCTTCCTCCTGTGCAGACGCTGCATAGATCTTAGCTCTTAAATATTTAATTGCCTTTTGGAGTTTATGGGGATACTTGTCACTTAGTGTTTTTAGTAGATGTTGTTCATAGGCTTTGATTTTGCTGTCCTAGTTGCTCTGTAATTATAGGAGAGTTGGAGAGATTAAAAAAGAACACCATGTATGTTCAGCATTCCCTCTCAATGCAATTCTTAATAGCATCCCATTTACTCTCAGAAGTGAAGTTTGGCCAATAAATTACATGATTGCCCTACTTATCCTCAATCAGAAATCCAAATGACTCTGAAAATTGAAAGATTTTCCAGCTCATTTGAGGCAAATTCAAACCTGATCTGAACTCATTTGATAGCGAAAGCTGACCTGGCCTGACTTGGAGCTGTTTATAATTTTTATTTGTCCCATTTATTATGAATATTCATACATTTTCCTGCAGAATGCTCATGTCTTTAATTTTAGAATGTGGCCCCGGACCCATTGACGATGTCATGTAATATACAGTGTATGAACCACATTACCATTTTAAAATATGAAAAGCTGTAAAATCTGAAACACTTTTGGACACACAAATTTCAGATAAGGAATTACAGACCTGTAAAAGACATCACCCTATTACCACTGAAAATTACAGCAGGGTGAATTTCTGTCCCAAGCCAGCTGATCAGATTTTCTCTCCCTGGAATTAGGAACAGGGACTCTGGGTTGCTGGTGGGGCTTGGATGGTGCTTGACCTGAAAAGACCATAGAGTCACCTGGGGCAGCCATGTCTAACCCACGTTTACAGAGAGACAGAAAATGATAACCGCCAACTGAAGACACAGAGCGGTGCACGAAACAGGTACAAAAAGGCCGGCTGTGAGGAGAAACCATGGGACTGGAACCAGAGTAAACACTGCTTATGCAGGCTTTCCAGTTCACGATTTCAATCACTCATGAGTCCCTCCTTTTCTGAGGTTGTTTGAGCTGTTCCTGTGTCCTTCTGATAAAGCCCACTCTATTGCTTCAGTCAACTGGAATGGATTTCTCCTACTTGCAACCGAAGGGTCTTTAATAAGACACACACAGATGTTAATCTTCTCCCCAGTGCCATCTTCACAAAGGGGTTCCATTGGATCTCAACCAAAATGGTGGAAAGGGTCTAACCACTCACTTGTTAACTCATTTATTCATCCCAGAAGCTCCTAATTAGCACTCAGGGCTGTATAAGATAGAATATAAACAAGTGGGATGTGAAAGAATAGACAGCATTGTCCCCACCATTGGGAAACAAATTTTAAGAGTTCATTCAATGGCATTTTCTTTTTGGCTCCCCTCACCTCTACCAGATACTGCCCTCTAGGGCAGATGCAAACATCTGAAAATAGTCGGAAGGCAACTGAAGAAATGGTAGAGTCTGACCAGGATAATCTTACAGAAAGTGCAAAAAGTCCTTCCGTTTGGAAGAAATTGTCATTCATTTATACATCCAACAAATATTTCTTAAATACCTCCTTGTGTCAGGCACTGATCTAGGTGCTGGGGAGGCAGCAGTCAGCAAACCAGAGCAAAATCCTGGCCTTCACAGAGATGGTGTTGTCTTGGGGAAGCAGAAAATAAATAAACAAACAAAATAGTAGGTGAAATGGATCAAGAATCAGGGAGAACAATAAACCAGGAGGGGGCGGGACAGTATGTGTGGGATGAGGGTTGTGATTTTAAGTAAGGGGGTCAGGGAAGGTGTCACTGAGAAAATAGCACTTGAGCAAAGACCCAGAGGAAGAGAAGGAGCAGGTCATACGGATATCCAGGGGAAGCATTAGGGAAGAGGGGACAGCAAATCCAAAGGCCTGAGGCTGCCACACTTGAGGGTTGCCCAGAGGGAGGGTAGCTGAGGACAAGGTGAGACAGGTAATGGCCGGGCAGGTAATGGTCAGGTAAGGCTCAGGAAATGGCCACTGCAGGACTTGAGCTCTTCATGGGAGCGAGGTGGGAGGGGACAGGAGAGTTTGGGCAGAGGAGTGCCGTGATCACCGGGCTGCCGTGTAGAGAACAAACTGAAGGACTGGAGGATTCTGCTCCCAATTCCAATGTGTGGGGGGATTCTCCACACTACCAAGCAATTTTCTGACACTGACACTGGCTGGGTGTCCTACAATTCAACTCAATTATGACACTGCTCTCTACTTGGAGATAGCATCAGCTTTGACAGGTTAAAGGCTTGGTCCCATAAGACTGCACGCCCTTCCTCCACTTCAGATGCCGAGCTCAAGTTGTCACTTGAGCTTCTGACTGGCCATAGATCTGAGGTTCCAACAACTCCCTCCTTGGGTTCGATTAATTTGCTAGAGCAGCTCACAGAACGCGGAGATCACCAGTTTATGATAAAAGGATATAACTCAGGAGCAGCCAGATGGAAGAGATGTATAGGGCAAGGTATGGAGAACAGGCACAGAGCTTCCGTGCTGTCTCTGAGCTTGCCAGGCCCCTTGAATCTCTATGTGTTCACCAACCCGAAAGCTTTCCAAACCTCATCCTTTTTCGGTTTTTAAGGAGTCTTCATTACATAGGCATGATTGATTAAATCATTGGCCATTGGTGATTGATTCAACCTCCAGCACCTCTCCCCTCCCAGGAGGCTTGGGGACTGAAAGTTCAAACCCTCTCATCTCAAGCTTGGGTTGCCTGGCACCCAGGCCCTTAGGGGCTTCAAGTCACCTCATTGGCGTAACAAAAGATAACTTTGTCTCTCTTACCACTTAGGACATTCCGAGGGTTTTAGGGGCTCCATGCCAGAAATGAGGAGGAAGACCAAATATATATTTCTTATTATAAATCACAACATCGCAGAGAGCAGATGGAATCAGAGAGAACATCTGGGAGGCTGTTACAGAAATTCAAGGAGAGGTGGTAGTGGCTGGGACCTGGGAGCTCTTTGCTCGGTACCTCGAGTGTTCCTTTTCCATCAAATATGCCATACTCTTCTGGAAGTTTTAACAGTGTGCTATTTTTATGATAATTACGTGTTGCAGGTTTATAGGCGTCCCGTGTTTGATGCAGCAATTTATGAAACAATGACACCATTTCACACCTTTCATCTTAGGGTTTTGAAGAAGATGACACATTTTCTGCTCCGAAGAAGCCAATTAATTAACCTGATTCCACCCTTTCCACAGAGGAGGGTGTTACTACGCCCATTTCAGCACTGTTAAACTGAGGCTCCCTCAGATCTCCGCTCTTCCCTCTGCAGAGTTCTTCATGAGCAGAATTTTGATTTCCCAACGTCCTCATTCCAACTGTTTTGAACTTGCAGAATCTATATGTAGCTAGAAATGGGAATTATTCAAGAATAATTCTAGAATCTTCATGGTGGGGAAAGGCAGGAATTCTAAATAGGAAGTTGGGTTCCCTTCCTGGCTGTATTTGAGAATGAAGACTCATTCCCAAACATGGGCAAACTCAGTTCTATGCCTGTAAAGAAAAGGCGGAAGAGAGGAGGGCCAGCAGGCGGGTGCAGCCAGGGAAATGGAGTCATATGTGTGTGTCTCCCTGATTCGGCAATTCTGTGTGCCACTCCACCTGCAGGCATCCGACAGAGGGATGCAGTGTCCTCAGTGGGTCCCAGTCCCACCTTCAAGCTACTTGCTTTGCCAAGTGTGTCTTGGGTTAAAAGATATACATTTTGTACTTCTAAATGCAAGCCAACCACTGCATCTGGTGCTCAACCAAAGAAAGAGCAATTTATTCCAGTGCTGGAGGAGAAATGGCTGTGCTGACTGGACTGATACGCCCGAGTGGCCTCAGTAGAAGCTTGATGCAATGCTGCACCTGATGGGTGACTTTAGCTGTCTTCAAGAGCAATATGACTTCCCACCATTTCCTTAGTCCATGTTGACCGTGGCCCTAACCTCTGTGTGCCCTTTTCGTTCCTACTTCTCTGCCATGGAATCTGAGGCTGAGAATCAGGAGCCTTCCGAGTGGACCTAAGGAAGCAGTGGGCACCCCAGAAGAGGGTGACCCATTGTTTGCAACTGGAACTGAGGTGCACTAGTTTGCCAAGAGGCAGTCAAGTTTACCTTGGCAAATTTCTTCCTAAGTCATGTTCATATGTAACTTTGGGGGCTGATGCACCTTGAGGGACTTGAGAACCCGGGGTAGTCAAGAGTTCTTTGGATTCAGATCAGATTTAATCATATTTCCTTACTAAGAGCGAGAAACTGCTTCCTCCAGCCCCTATCTGTTCCTCTGTCTTTCTTGGTGGAGGAGAAAACAAGCAGATCAGCCACATATGCATATGTGTCTTTTCTGATTGGTCTTGGTTTCAGCAACAGACCAGCTGGCTGTTTAGGGAAAAATAAAGAGCTCGGTGCACGTTGCCTGCGTTGGTCTGAATTCTACCACTCTGCCAAGGACTTAGAAGGGGCAGCATCTGCATCCACTGCTGTCGTGGGCATTCAGGCTCTTGGATAACAAGATAAAGGGCAAAAGCTGAATCTTCTTGTGCCAAGAGGAGGAGATCAAACCAATGCTGCCGAGAGTGGCTAAATGGTACCCATTAACCTCTGTCAGTGCTGGAGTCCTGGAATGGGAATTTTGCCAGAAAGCAGCCCTGAGTGAAAAACAAGGTTTGGCTGGCTCTGTATTACCATAGCTTGGAGGCATGGGAATTTCCAGTAAAAGAAGCTAAGCTGTTCCATCCCCAGTCTGTAAGGATGAGCCCAGGGCTGGAAGGAAGCATTTTGTGAACTGATGAGCTGAAGGTCCATGCCTTGTCCCATGGAGGAAGTGGACAAAGGGAGTTCCTGCTTGTCATGGTCACACTCCTGGCCAGGAGCCACTCAGATGGGAAGTGTGCACATCATCACAGGCCAGGAGTTGGCCCACGTTGAGAACCTGTCTTCTGAGAAATGCTTCCATGTTTCCTGTTCCTGGAATCCCGGAGACTTACAGTTTTCTCCTGCCGCTCAGATTTGCTGGCTCTGTTCTTTACCCTGGCGAGGAAAGGATACTCGCCACATGTTAAACGAGGGATGTACGTATTGAAACTAGGATTTTGTGTGCTTTACCAGAGAGAAGATTGGTGGCACCAATCACCTGAGAGCATCATTTGAATACCAGCAAGCAAACAAATACCTAAAAACCACTAGGGGGGAGATTTCTCCATCTCAGTCTCTGATGGGTTAGCACCCTGGCTTAGCTCCTTAGCAAAGCCCATCTTTCCCCCCTGCTAGTGAAACTGGATTAACGCATTTCAGTGTACACCATAGTCACCCAAATAAGCCAAAACACTGCACTGGGTTTTATGGAGCAGTAATTAATAAAAGCCATTTATTCCAAGGCAAAGAGCCATAACATTAGGCCAAGAGGCTGACTAAGCATCTCTGCAGAGCAGCCCACTCCTATTGTCTGAACAACTCACCTTTTAGTGGAATTGTTGCTTTTGATCTCTTCTGGATCTTGTATTATTTGAGTTTTCTTTTTCCTGCCATTTAAGCTTTTCTAGTCTCTAACACTAATGAAAATTGATAACTTCCTGTAGGAGTTGAGTTTGTTTCTATCAAATGTAGCAGGTCTGCGGAATGCAGGGTTTGGATGAGGTATTGCATCCTTCTCTGCCTCTCGGACGGGGAGGCAGAGCAGGGGTTTATTTGTGGACAGTCTTTATTAAAGGGAATGTAATAAGCCATTTTTGAGCAAATGTAATGTGGGACAGTGTTTTTAAAGGTGTAGGTGATAAGCATAAGTAGTTCATGACCAGAGTTAAAAAAAAAGGAAGTGAAACAGAACAGAACAGAATGGATCAGAGCACATCACATGTAATAAAGGTAAGAATTATTCCTTGAAATTCTGCTTCTGTTGCTTGGATGCACACGTAACTGGATTACAATGGACAATACATTGTGTGCAGCGATTCCTAAGCCAGAGAGCTTGAGTTGCTGTTTGTGTGTATAGCGTCAGGAGTCCTTGGGTTCTAGTCTCAATTCTGCTGCTGCCTCTATGACCTTGGGCAAGGCATTTCACTCTTCTGGGTCTTAATTTCTTATCTGAAAAATGAAGGAATTGTCCGTAAACTCTCCTCAGTTCTAAAATCCAATGATTAAGTAAAATTCCCCAAGGAATCAATTTCAGCATTCAACAATTATCAATAAAAAAAAATTCTTCTGCAGAGTTGAGCTCTATCTTCCATGTTTTGGAAAGACATGATTTCCCAGATTGCTGTGAAGAGTGCAGACCATGCAGAGGAACCCAGCCCGTAAGGATGGAAACTGCTTCAGTGAGCTCGCGTGGCGCAGGGACCATCTCTTTGGGTTTCCAACAGAGGTTTTGTACCAGATTTCTCTGATTATGCTACAAGTATATTTTGATTATATTTGAAAATATACACAAATCTTCTTTTGGGTGGTGGGGGAGGTTGGATGGAGAAGGGTCACTGATTGCTGAGGAAATGCTGAATTGGGTTAATTTGGAAACCGCTCCTGGCTAGGGTTGAACCTCTGGGCTCACAGCTCCTGCTTTGTATTATGATGAGTGGAATGTCAAAGAAGCGTTGATCTAATCAGAACAACCACGGCTGCCCAGAGCAAGCCAGGCCTCTGGGGGGAGAGTGAGTGAGAGCTTCTTATTTCTGGGCAGAGGTTCTTTCAAAACAGTCTTTTAAACTATCGACTCCTTCATTCATAAATTCATAAGAGCATAATTTGGAAGGCATCTAACACTGTTACTTGGATCTCATTATGCTTGTTGAGTATCGTTTTCTGAATTAATATCTCCCTAAATTCACACAGGGAGAAACCAAGGCACAACCAGAAGTCAGCTGTGTCCCGGGAGTTCAAATGTGTCATTTAGAAATGGGTTCTACTGTCTAGCTGGTAGTGGGTCCCAGGAATGAAAGACACCTTCAGGTTCTTAATCTTAGGTCTAAATCTAAACGTGTCTGTAACAAGGAAGCAGAGGTTCATTACTGCTGTCTGCGTTCACCGGACTCTAAGTCCCCCAGTGCAGTTTGTAGCTTCACCAAAATGTCAGAACTGGAAGGGAGCCTGTGGGCCATCAGGTTCAACGCCCCCTATTTTCAGAAGTGGAAAACAAGGCACTCACTTCTAGCTGCCTTTTCTATGTGTGGATGCATTAAATGCTTTTGTCTCTTTATGAAAATTTTAAGGAGATATTATTTTGCTCTTTAACGTGGAGTATCAGAAACTGATTGCCTAATTGTGGCTGTAGCTTTGCATTGTGTTGACTTTGTGATGTTGAATTTCAGTATTGGTAAACATGGTGCCTACCAACACCGTACAAAAATCTAACGTCCTCTATCCATGACCAGTCCTCTCAAAACTCAAAGCCTGAGATGCCTTGACATGTACGAGAAAAGTTGGGGAGGCTTTTATTAACTTTGATTTTGACCCCATTCTCATAAATTATGTGAAATGTGTCACGTATATGAACAGCCTAGAAGAGCAGTTGCCAGTTGTAATATAAAAAATGATACCACGGAAACTGAGACCTGGTTGTGGCAGATACCCTGTCAAAAGAATGATTTACAATCTGGAAATACAAGCAGTGAGAGAGGCCCACCAGCTAGGGCTGTATCATCTAAAGCAATCAAATCCCGCAAATATAAAGCAATTTTGTAGTACCATTTCCAAGTGCTCCCCACAATAAGGACTCTTGTATGCCCAAGTTTAATATTCAGAGCAGAAACCACAAACTCTAGCAGCCGCTCCTGGTCAAGATAGTTAATAACAGTCCCCAGGCAAAGGCACGCTGTAACAGCATCGCTCCTAGAAGCTGGGGACTTGCTCGTGTGGCAGCCTCTCTCTCTGAGAACTAGAAAGCGATGGTGGGTCAGACATCCATTTGCTTTATGTGTTGATATAATTTCATCAGAATTTATGATGTGGGAATTATTGCACAGGCAAGAAATGTAATCGAAACTTCATCTCACACAATGCAGGAAAGATATTATGTTTTTGAGAAAAATATACCTACTTGTTGAATCGGATTATGCACGTGCAATTCTAATGGATTTCAATATTTCCTTGGACAAGTCATTGCTATTTGCGTTGTCTGTATTATATTGGCTTGTATGGAAGACGTTTTTACAAACAATAAAGAATTCTAATGCCATTTCTTCTTTCATTTTTCTCAAGTTCTGGCATGTGAGTTCATTACTGGCAAATTTTAAACACCTGTGTGTGTGTAATGGTTTGTCCTAATTTCCCTAGCCCATATTTAGACTTCTAATGCCCGAATGTTGCAATAACGTACATGATTCTCTTTTGTCCTTATGAAGAGTTCATTGGGCTTCAATTGTCAAAAAGAGTAAATGCTGATAGGCGTCGAGGGATATTTTGTAGATGATTATCGCAGTCTGTAGGTCCTGCTCTTTGGGCCTTGAAACCATTTTGATGACTTTGAGTTCTATAGTCTTCTTCCAATGGGAACCTGAATATAAGATACGTTTTTAAATGAAGGGCTTTCAAGATGGCACTTACTTGTTTCATGTAAGAACTAAATATTCCTTGAATCAAAAATTCTTTTCATGTATTTTAAGAAAGAAATGACAACTTACAAATATCAGAATAGTGCCCCCAAACTGTGTGTCTACAAAGTCTCTTTTTGTAATACTTTTTGATTTCTGCTAATGACATGTCTATGTAGATAAATGTCCATGATTAATCCAGACAACCAAAAGTCACCATTTTTTTTCCTTTGGTGAGGAAGACTGATCCTGAGCTAACATCTGTTGCCAATCTTCCTCTTTTTGCTTGAGGAAGATTGTTGCTGAGCTAACATCTGTGCCAATCTGCCTCTATTTTGTATGTGGGTGCCGCCACAGCATGGCTTGATGAGCGGTGTCTAGCTCTGCACCCGGGATCCAAATCCGTGAACCCTGGGCCACCAAAGCACAGGGCACAAACTTAACCACTACACCACCAGGCTGGCCCCATAAAAGTCACCATTTTAATTGTTCTATAATGATTCTGTTGAATTGCAAATACATTGGAGAGCTAAAATATTCTTAATATGGAACTTAATCTTTAGAAAATATGTACCAAATAGAAGGTATATTTTATCCAAATAGGAAAAAATTCACATTTACTTGGCAGATGTCTCCAAGTAATAACTACTCTTCATTTCATACCTACTGCCACATACTATTCCAGGTGCCTAATGTACATTATCTCCAATATTCACCTCTCCTCTTACTTCAAGGACACCATTACTCCCCTCATTCTTGCAGTCAGGAAATGAGAGTTCAGAAAGTTTAAGTGTCTTGCTCAAAGACACATAAGTAGTGAGGGATAGAGCCTGCATTTGACCAAGGTTTGTTGGGTTCCAGAGCCTGGATTCTTTTTAGTACTTTTCAGAGTTGTTCCTTCCAGAAGGCTAGCCAGGTTAGGGCTCCTTTCAACTGTTTTTTGACCACCCAAAAGCTGCTTCCACTTCCTTCTTCCTAGTCATCTCCCACTAGAGAAGCTCGAAAGTCTTTTATGAGATATAACCAAAAGTTGACTGAGGTGGGCAGCGTTCGGGAAGCCATTTGTTTCCTTAGGGAAAGAAGAATAGGATCAGAAACAGCTGAATGGCTCTACCCTCTACTCTTTCTTCCTCCCTTGAACAGGAATGTGTTTGCTGATGCTACAGCAGCCATCTTGCAACCATGAGGCAGCAACAGAGCATTTTAGGCATGTGGTCTTGACATTGCTAAACAACTAAACCAGTGCCAACAGATTCCTATTTCTAAATGTCTTGTTATGTAGGAAAACAAATTTCTGTTTAAGATGTCTTAAGTAGGGATTTTGCAGCCAAATGTCTCCTACACGTTGGTGTATACATTGGGTACACCCACCACCCACCATGTGGACAATTCATTCAGTCCGTTGTTTCTCACAGGAGAGACAGAGGAAAGGTTTCTTTCTCCTGAGCCTCTGGAGGGTAGAATCTGGTGTGAGGGTTGGGTGACTGGCTCCTGGACAGAAGCCACATGTGGGATGTTTATAAGTTCAAGTGACCCTAGGTACAGGTGTGAAAGTCTGAGGAGGGGGGAAAACTCAACATTTGCTATCACTTGAGAATCACCTTGTTATCTTACTCACAAAATCCATTCTTATCTTTTTGCGAGACTTCTTGATCACCTAATAATAATGTTTGAATAAAATTGCCAAGTGAAGCCTCCCGGAATTTAACTTTCCATAGCCTCATCCACCAGTCCTATCCACCCTTATTTCCATCTTGGTTGTTCCATTAAGACAGGGTTGCCAGATTTAGCAAATAAAAATACAAAATGCCTGGTTAAATTTGGATTTCAGGTAAACAATGAATAATTTTTTTAGTATAAGTATGTCCCCTGGAGGATTTGGTGTAAGATGTCCCATGAAATATTTGGGACATATTATATCTGGCAACTTTACTTTAAGACTCCGTCCTCAGCCGAAAGTGGCACCAGGCCACCCCATAAAGCCCAAGTCATTGCTTGCTTTACTTTATTTTCCCAACTTCACCATTCCTTATTGGTTTTTTGAATTCTCAGTTTTGCTCAGCTCCTCCAGTTCTGATGTCCCACTGATGACTTCCATCTTTCACCCTTTGGCTCTTTCCTGAGGACAGATCTACCAGCAACTCCTCCTCTACCACACGTGCACACTTTTCAAGCTCTTCTTGGGCACCATTGCCCTCAGAGAGAGTTCACACTGCGGAGAGGGAAACCAATCTTTCCTATGTTAATGGACATGGCAGATTTATTCCCACTTTGATGATGAAATGTTGTTCGTGCATTTATTTATTGGACAAGCAGATTGAGCACACACTATATGCTAGGCACTGTGGGGAAAAATAGAGAGACATGGCATGAGCCCACGTGAGCTGCAGAGATGACCTAAAAGCAAATGATTATGATACAGTGCTATCAATGGTAATAGATGGATAGATACCAAATCATGGGACCAGAGAAGGAAGGGGCCCTCTGCATTTCCCAGGGGGCACAAATGTAGCTCTTTTAGCATGTCTGCTCTTTTTCCCCACCCCCTATCCAAATTCACTCGTTCCCATTGGGTTGGTTTTATACAGTTTCCCATTGACCCATCACCTGCCTTGTGGATTCCTGATGCCTGTCTGGCACCTACTCTGTAAATTCCCTGAGGGCAGGCACAGGGTCCTTCCTATTTGCCTGCTTCAGCATCTCTGGCACAATGAAAGTCCTCAAAAATACTTGCAGGGTGAGACATTGATGTACTTTATAAAGCAGGGCTTTTGAAACCTGGAGGGTTATGTGGCTCTTATAGGGCTGTAGCACAAGTCAGTTGCTGAGCAACAACTAGAGGTCACAGCTTTGGAATTTGTGGTCACTTGTCAAATTGGTAGAGTCAGGCAAAAGCAGTATACACGTAATTCCCAATTCCATCTAAAGTAAAATATCCTGGGGCCTTTTCTTTCTGGTTATCCCAAAACACATCTGATGTATTGCTTTTAAGCATTCCTACACCATATTTATATAAATAATTGCAACACAGAAAGCCTTTTTCTCTTCTGCAATGTGTCATCACATACCTTTTAGGGTCCCTGTAGGGATCCTTTTCGCTGGCCAGGGCCTCTGTACGCTATGCGTATTTAGAGAATCTCCTCTGTCTGTTTGACTGTTTTGTAGGTCTGGTTTTACTTAAGAGCACACAGGAATGGAAATGTAGCTGTTAAATTAATCTGGCCTTGGTGAAATATGTCTGCTTCACTAGTAAGATTACTGAAATTTACATTTTCGTCACTCTTCAATGCAGGCAGGCCTTTAACTCCTCTTTGCAAGAGTTTTCCAGAACTCATCTCAAGAGACCCAAGTACTCCAATAATGACGTCAGTAACGTTGGGGCAACGCGAAAGGAAGAATTAGCTCTGTTACTGTAGTTTACGTTTAACAATCGCATAGGGACGAGAGGTGAATGGTGGGCTTACCATAGACCACGGCTGGAAGGGTGGTTGCCTCACCTTCCTGCAGCTCAAGGCCCTATCAGAGCGTCACGTTGTGCTGTGCTGTCTAGACGACAGGGGCGCTTGCACGGAGAAAGTTGATGAAAGGCAGCTCTGATAGATTTTCTTTGGGGGAAATGTGTTCTCCTTACTTGTGCTCAAAAACAATAGATCGTCATTACTGTCCAAGAAAAGTGAGAGCTGTTAGTCAGCATTTTTAATATATTCATTGTCAAATGGGTTAAATGACAGAGTGATCCATTTGTATCGTTCATGCTGCAGAACATCTGCTCTGGATGAGGTCAGTCAGAACATAGCTCATGGACGGCTTTGTGTTTGTTTGTTTCCTATTCCTCTGTCCTCCTAATCAAAGCTCATATTGCTGCAGACACGGCTTATTGCAAAGCCTCCTGACTGTTGTGTTGCCCCCGGTCACTCCTCCTTATCCATCCTCTATATTAACTGCTAACCAACTCTTTAAACATACCTCCTTCTGAGGGACTCATTTGGAACGACTAACAGGAACGACAGGAATCTCCTCCTTTTAAATTCCGTCAACAAATCTTTAACATCTGAAACAGAGGCCACTTTCAGAAGTTTCAACAAAGTTTGGTGGGTGAAATTTAAGAATGCATGAATAAACAAATTTAAAAGTAGCTTTGAAAAAAGATTTGAAATGTGAAAAAGAGACTACATCTGAAACGAATGTTCATCAAAAGACCCCAGATATTTCTGAGAATGCCTGGAATTTATATTCAAAGAGATAACAGAAGAGGTACAGTGCTAAACATGTGCAGCCTGGTACGGGAAGAGAGAGAGAGACAGGGAGAGGAGGAAGCAGTGGGAGAGAAAAGAAGAAAGAAAGGAAAGAAATGAAAAAGGAAGCAGAACACTAGCTCCTCATTGGAAGTAATAAAAATTAGAATAAAAGTACTAAAATTAGAGCATAAAAAGAGAAGATAAACTTGAGCCATATAAACTGAATATAGAGTAAACAAAGAAAAAAGGCAGAACTGCAGGATGGAGAATAGATCCAACAGGTGAGTAATAGGAATTCCTGAAGAAGATAGGCAAAATGTATACGTATGAAATTGGAAATTGAGAAGGTTCATAGGGTTGATGTGCTATAGATGGAGACCAACCAAAATATAGCCTTATGAAAAGAAAAGGGATATTGCTGGTTTACAAGTCAAGAATTGAGGTTACCCACAAGAGAGAACAAATTGGAGAGGCTTTACATCCTTTCCCACTTAAATGATCAAAGCCAGAAACAATGGAAAGCATTTCAAGGAGAAAGAATGAGACTAAAGAATGCTTTTCATTCACAAACTGAGTCATTACTTCACTTATTCATTTAATAGAAAAATATATCTCTCTATCTGTCATCATCTCCCAAGCGCTCAATACTTATAGAGCTCTAAGGAAATAAGGAAAGTTTCTGGTGGTGGTCGTGGGGGGCACCTACTCAGAGGTCTGAATGATGACGAGAAGGAATCATGCAGGGAAAGAGACGGAGGATTAGTATGGACAGGGACATGGAGGGAAAGGCTGCAGAGGCACGTGGCGGACAAACCGCTTTAAACACCTTGTGACTCTATCCTGAAGGCACCGGGGGAGCTACTGAAATGTTTCAACCAAGAGAATAATACAACAGTTTTGCATTTTCAAAAATCCTCTGGATGTAGAGGGGAGAATGAATCAAAGATGAGTAAAGATTGGTGGGAGAGGGATGAGTAAGGACAAGGTTTGTAGTTGTTCAGACAAGCAATGGTGGCAGCTTGGACCAGGGTGGTGGCAATGGGTGTAGAAAGAAGCAAATGTATTTGCGAGATAGTTAAGATGCAGGTGGACGGCAAGCAAGCAATGGGAGAGTGTGAGGTTGAAGACGACATTGAGGTTTCTGCTGGAGCAGTTGGACTAGGGAATTCAGAAGAAGGAGCAGCTTTGGGGGACACGCCAGGGAAATACCCTGTAGGCAGGTGGCAGGATCTGTGGGTTTGAGCTGGAGAAATAGCTTTGAATGACATCAGTATAAAGAAGGTTATTATGTCATAGGAGTAGATGCAGTTGACCAGGGTGAGTATATAGAATGAACTGAAACTAAAAGGCATTTTCAGAACAGCTGTTTTAGGGCATATATAGTCCGTGTACTGTTTTTCATCAAAGAATGCTGGAGGATGCAACAACCATGAGTCAATAGCTGGTGGAAAGTAAATAAGTAACAAATATTAAGGAAAGAGTTCTTGCTGAAAAATCTAACTGATTGGAGCTACTATTAAACCAAAAGAATATTAAGTCAAGAAAACTGAAGGAGAAAAATAGAGATGTTTCAGAATTTTGGGTTGAAATAAACAAAGAAATGAATGGACGAAGGGGAAGGAGGGAATCGCAAAATGGTAATAGTTTTTGTCTGTCATAAAGATAGTCTAAAGATATTAATGACAAATACAGCATTAAGAATGATTATCAAGTGTTTTACAATAATGGCTGTACCCATCCACAGAGGTGTCACCTTAGTCCCCAGGCCAAAGAGGGAAAGTGAAATCTCCAGTCAAAGAGTAACCCTGATATAGACCAGATACACACAAACTGGAGCAGGGGGCTTGTTTTGTTGCCGGTGGTGTTATTGATACATTGACACAAAATTCATTTTACAGATAGGAAGCTGAGGCTCGATGAGGCTATGACACCGATTACCTTCTTGATTTTAACTCCAGTGACCTTTTCACCATTTATTTCATAAGAACCACACGATATAACAAAAG
The DNA here is from genome assembly GCF_041296265.1 of Equus caballus. Taxonomy (NCBI): domain Eukaryota; kingdom Metazoa; phylum Chordata; class Mammalia; order Perissodactyla; family Equidae; genus Equus; species Equus caballus. Next base: position 14,681,454 of record NC_091684.1, read on the forward strand.
ACAGATCAAGTGTAGTACTAATTATTACACTCTTGCGCAATTATCACTATCCTCAGCATTTAGAGTACCACCTGACATATAGTAGGCTTTCAAATGAACATTTCTCACCTGAATGGATTAATCAATTGGACTAATTAAATAATTGGATTAATTAATAACATATAATATATAGTATAAATGAATATATATACATACACAAATATAGTAAAACAAAAACATGAAGAAAGAGATACTAAAATGAAAAAAATTAAATGAGAGAGCGGGGTGTAGATTATTATTAACAGTAACACAGAACACCATAGAAGAAAGTGTGAAGTAAGAGTGAGATAAGGATAGGCCATAGTATAACGACAAAAAGCAAATGAATAAAGGTACAATAATTCTGAATAAAATACTTTGAAAAAAATCTAAAATTATAAATGGAAAGGAGGGAATAACACAAGAGTGGAGATTTAAACTTTATATTATCTCTCTATCAAATCAAGTAGACAAAATAAAGGCATTGAGAAAGTTTTAAAAACACAATGGTGGGATTAATACATATGTGCTGGATTTTGTGTCCTATAATGGAATAGCCCCTGTTTATGTATCCTCAGAATATTTTAGAAACTGATCACAAAGTAATTCCTCAAAGGAAATGTCATTAAACTTTAAACCCCCAAACTAAAATTCATTAAAATTATGCGAAATGGACTCCAACCTACTCAATATCTTGGAATTTATATGTACATTAAATACATGTGTATTAATTACAATTGGTTTAAGAACAAATAAGAAAAATAATGATAATTTAAAACTCTATATAGAAATAAACATGTATAAGTTCTAACAAATCAGACTTCAGACTTTTTAAATTAGATTTTCTTATTCTAAAAAAAGATAAACATAATATCTAATTTTAAGATCTTAGAAAAGAGAGAAACAATAAGCCAAACAAATAAGTAGAAGGAAATAATAAAGATACAGCAAGTAAAAATAAATTATGAATGTAAAATGGAATAATTGATAAATTCAAGCACAAATTCCTTTAAAATATTAATATGTTAGAAAAGCCTCTAGAAAATGTAATTGAAAGGAAAAATTATGAAACAAAATTATAAATGAGACAAACATAACCATAAAAATAAATGTGTTATTACAACAGTGATGTTAATGCCTGAGTATGGGCGATTCTGAATGTCTCTGAAATGAATGATGTTCTGAAAATTCAAAACCTGAAAATGAGCACAAGGAATCTTGAACAGATCAATACATGAAGAAGGGATTGAAAAACTATCAAACACTATGACCACCCTCCCACCAACACCAAAAGGTAAAAAGAACCAATAGATTAATGTAAGGAATAGAAACTTCTTGTTATACAAAACTATTGTTGAACATAGAAAAAAATGGTAAACCACCTAATTTAATCTACATGCCAAACATAGATAATCTAATTCAATATAGTTCTCATCCCAAACAAGATGAAGATTGCAGAAAACTGTGTAGAAAGGTTTATGAATATCGATGTGAAATTTTGAAATAAAATGCAGTAGGAATAATTCAGCAATACTGTAAACAAATAATAGTCCATAGCCGGTAAGTTTACCCATGGAATGCAAGGAAAGTTCAAACTAAGAACTAAGAATATAATTACTGAAAAATAGTGAAATAATTCACAGCTGTAGGTTAAATAAGAAAAAAAATTTTTTTCTTAAATAAAGCAAAAAAAAGAATTTGACAAAATTTATCATCAATTTCTAACTTAAAAAAACTTAATTGGGGGGCTGGCCCCGTGGCCGAGTGGTTAAGTTCCCGTGCTCCGCTGCAGGTGGCCCAGTGTTTCGTTGGTTCGGATCCTGGGCGCGGACATGGCACTGCTCATCAAGCCATGCTGAGGCGGCATCACACGTGCCACGGCTAGAAGGACCCACAACAAAGAATATACAACTATGTACCGGGGGGCTTTGGGGAGAAAAAGGAAAAAATGAAATCTTTAAAAAAAAAATTAAAAAAAAAAAGTTAATTGGATCGGGCATTTTCTTAATGTGGTAAAGAGAACCAATTTAAAATACAAATAACTAACGTGATAGACATTGCGCAGGAGCAAGCTCAATAATAAACTCTAAAAAGTACCTAGGATCAGGTAATCTATGGTCTTGGGTAATTACTTTTGAATAAAAAAAGCTCTGTTGGGAGGAGGGCTGACATCTTCTGATAAAGATTGGTAAGCCTATAAAGAATATGTGAATGGAAGGCCACATGCTCACCTCGGGCCACAGTTATGTTTGGTCAGTGATAAGATTCCACGGCAGAGACAGTTACCTGCTAGTCAATTTCCATTTTCTCAAATTAACAAAATCCAATTTCAGCTGGACACATTGCTGCTGAGTAAAAAGATTACATCTTCAGGCTCCATTGCAGCAGCCAGAAGTGATCATGTGCCTAAGCTGTGGTCAATGAGCTGTGAATCTCTGGGAAGTCTCATTAAAATGGGGGAGGTGTACCATTCTTTGCCCCTTCTTCCTTCATCCAGCCTCTTGGAAAGGGGTTATGATGGCTGGTGCTCCAACGACCATTTTGGAGCATGCAAATGAAGTCATACCCTTCTAGGTTGGAGCAGAAAGCTATTCCATCAGAGACTCAGCTTGAAGAAGCCTGGGCCTTGAGTACTGTGAATCTGTGAGACTCAGTTGTTTTAGTCATGGTTTTCTGGGTCTCTATTACTCACACCTAAATCTTATTCTAACTGATAAAATTCTCAAGAAATAATTTTGAATTGACTCTAAAATACAGGTAAACAAGTGACCTAGGTCCCCAAATCTGTGACCATCATAATTTTAGCTTAGTTAATTTTTCAAGAAGTAGAAACTTATCATCCACGCTGGCTAGTTAAAAACTAATCCTCTCTCTATTTTTCTAAATAACTATTTGCAAAATCGGATAACTAAGTCAGGTAATTTGCCACAGGGGCCTTTTGATATAAACAAGTTAAAGGTGAGGAATGTCCATTAAGATGGTGGCTGACGTTTAGGTTTCATAATAGTTAATCTTCAGTCTTTCTTTCTAGCAATACATACACACTATATATATATTTAGCTAAATGCAAATTAAACATACAAAATAAATTACATTCTTTTATACACAGAAAAACACTAGTTAGAAATTACACAAGGATCTTTTTGACCATAACATTAAAAAATATAAAAACCTGAGAAATAGCATAATAAAAGATATGAGAGACTTACGCAAAGAAATCTTTATTGAGAAAGATAAAAGGTTGGAATAAATGATCTAGGAAAGGTTAGAATAAATGAGACATACAATAGTGTTAATTTGTCCCAAGGTCACATATAGGGTAAAGCAATCTCACTTGAAATTCCAGTCTATATTAAAACAACAAAATAATTCACGACTTCATTTGGAAAAGTAAATGGGTACGGCTCTTAAAAATGTTGTAAAAAAAAAACTCTGTCCTTCAAATATAAAATCATACTATAAAACACAGTAGTAAGATAAGACTAGAATACTAATAAATAAAATAGCTCTGTGGAGATGATAGAAGCCCATAAATCAAGTAGAAAATTCAGTATGTAATAAAGTATCGTAAGCAAGAAGGAAATGAAGAATTATTTAATAAACATTGAGAGTGAGGAAAATTGCTTTATTCCTTCCTTCCCACAGACCAAAAGTAATCACCGTATGGAAAAGAGATCAAGCTGAGAAATTAAGACAAAAATAAAATAAAATCTCAGTTATTTGGATGGATGAGAACTTTGTAGAGATTGAAGCAACTAAAGAAAATACAAAGTAACAGATTGTAAAAAAAAATTTCAAAATGCCTCTACAGAAAGTATAGAAACTAAAAACAAAGTGGTCTGTTTTACAACACACTTATATCGAAAATGACAAACTGTAGTGCTATTTATAATATGTAAAGATCTCCATCAACTTTGTAAGGATAATATTAAGATTTCAATAAGTTTATGGACCAAAGCCTTGCCCTGACCATTTAGGGATGAAGAAATACATATAATTTGCATAGAAAATGTTTAAATTAGCTAGTGACAAAAATGCAAATGAAAAGTACCATTTAGTCTTATTAAGTAAAAATAAAATCATATAATTGCAGGGGATCGTCAGATTTTTAGTAAAATTGGCAAGTAATAATTGTTGGAATTAGTAAAAGTTGGTACAACCCACTTGGAAAACAATTTGGCGATACAATTCAGGACCTACAAAATATTCATATGTTTTGACGCAGCACAGCCACTCTTGGGAATTAAATTCAAAGGAAATAATTAGAAAGTAAAATATAATATATGGAGAAACATGTTTACTGAAGCATTGTTTTTAATAGCAAAAAACACCCCCAAAAGACAAAGAAGAAAAGGAACTAAACAACCACCGCTCCAAATTATAATTATTAGGCAAGAACAGAGAAAAGTTTTACTTGATAACTCTAAGTTAAAAAACCATATCATAAAAATGTATATTAGCTAAGTTACAACTATATAAAATGAGGATAACAGCCCGAAAAAGTAAGAAGAAATTATAAGAGTGGCGTCATGCTGAAATTACAGGTAATTTTTCCTCGTTAAAGTGTTATTTAATTTTGTCAGGAAAACCATTTTGATCAGTGTGTGTGTGTGTGTGGGTGTGGTGTGGGTGTGGGCATGTGGTGTAGTGGTTAGTAATTACGTGACTGGAACAGGTCCCTGGAGATCTTTCAGCTTCAGTTTGCCCATTTGTAAAAAGGAGATAATAACAGGATCCACTTCATAGAGTTGTGATGGGAGTTGAATGAGGTAATGCGTGTAAACCACGAAGTCCTGGGCCTGGCACTGAGCGAAAGCTCGTTCATGTGATGGAAAGTAACAGCGACTTCAGAAATGATGCTGTTGGGCGTCAAGGTGCTGTCTCCCTGTTTATGTATTTTCTGTGGTTCTCCACTATTCACGGAAAATTGTTCAAATTTCTAATCTTGACAATTAAAGACTTCTGTCCTTGGGTACATCCTATCTAATGTCATCTTCAACTCCTTAAAATGAGTTTTCTGCTTTGGTCGGGCTAATCTGAGATTTTTATGTGCAGTTATGTAAACATTCAGCCACTGAACAAATACTGAGGAGCAGTCAGACTCCAGCTCTATTTCAGGTGCTGCAGCTGCTTTTCCATTCTAGAGGAGTGAGACAGACTATAGAGAAGTGAACAAACAGAAGAACAAGAAAATTTCCAACAGTCCCAAGCCAGGCTGAGATGCCGCTGGTCTTCAGGGTCATAGTTGTTTGGATTGTCACTGGCAGCTGGTGCCCGCTCTGATCGGTCGGTACCTGTGCCATAACTGTTGTTAAATATTTTAAATATTACGCAGGGAGAGTGGTGTCGTGTCCACACTTTCGCTGAGTTATTATTGTTAAAAACGTTTCCCCAGTCCCCTTCGCCAATCCAAACCCTTACCATGCATCCAAGCTCAGCCCTAACTCAACCTTCAGCAAGATACCTCCTCCCTGTGTGATACACCACTCACTTCTTTCTCTGAACACTATTATCTGTTTCTACTCCTATTTCTCTAACTTGATAGGAAGATCCCTAGGACAGAAAACATGGTGTTGTCATTTATTGGTTGGTTGGGTTTTTTTTTTAACTCAAGAATTTCTCACAGTATGGATCACAATGCTAAGAAAAGACCACTGATTTGTCATAATTCTGAGTTACTTCAAGAGGAGATATCAAAATTGTCCCATGAATAAGGCCCAAAGGAGAACTTCTGAAATTGTTTTCCCTGAGCTCACTACCATAAGTGACCAGCTCTCAGAGTGAACTGGTGCCTTGATTTATGCCCTGGCCAGGAACAATGTCAAATGTGTATTTATGGCACATGGGTGATTTTCTAACAACAGAGTCGTTTAAAACTAATCAATATGCGAGCAATAGCTAAAATCTTGGAGCTGTCTTGCCTAATGGAAGTGCTCCTTTCTAAGATGGTGCCCTATTGACAATCCCTAGACTTCCAGTTCAGGAGGAAACACAAGACGTAAAGACGATAGCTTAGTGCTCAGCTTGAACTGAGAGTGTAACTTAGAGAAAAGGCCATATCCTTACCTGAAAGTGCCCTGTTATAAAGAAATCAGTCAGCTTTACGCTGGCAGTGCCCCAACCGTGTATTAACTATCCAGATTAATGTCAGATCATACCCCGGGAATTATTCATGAAGGCCCTCTGTACAATATAATTGCAGATTTTGGCATCCAGAGAGAAGTCTCATTGTTTTACAGATTAGCTTCTCTTCCTGTACCACGGAAGAGACAATGATCTGAAACAACTCCGTCTAGGGGGAGGAGGAGTTCATGGATTTCACATGAAAAAGCATTTGTCAAATGAGAGATCCCGGGTCTCGCTTACATTCCACCCTAACAGTGGGGACCTGTGGCCACACTGAGGAGATGGCTGATGTCTGCTCCAGGCCCATGAATGACTACTTTCATTGTGGATCTTTTCCAAGTGAATGGAATGGCTCTTTATCTATGCTTAAGAATTAGTTTTACCAAACTGTAGCTGTACTAATCTCTATGACAACATCACCAAATGTACTCTATGCATGTGGATGAAGAAAGCTAACTATCTCCAGGCAGGAGCACCAATCAGCAAACTACTCACCTGCAACGAATCGTCAGGGAGTATTCAATGCAGTCAAGATACTAATACAATGCAAACGAGGGTTAATATTTTACTGCACATATCATTACCCTAGTAACCAGCACACCTTAAATGTGAGATTTTAGACTGCCATCTTTCAGATTGTGACTTTTAAAGGTGAGAAAAGGCAGCTTGCTTCTTGTTTCAGTGGAGTCTGCTTAGTTCACTATGCTTGGGTCAGAGGTGACGGTGTTGAGCCATTTTCATTGGGTCCGTTTGGTACATGGGCAGTTTGCTTTCCATGAAATAAGTGTTTGTGTCTGTATTCACGCATGTACATCTATGGATATGCACATGGGTGTGTATAGTATATATGTATATATAACTTTTATATAAAAATAAATATCTTCTTTTGGTTCTAATTAAAACCCCTTCTTGAGAAATTTAACAAAACACTTACCAAAATGGGTGATGTACTAACCTGTGAAGACTTACGTTTTTCTCCTCAGTAAATTACGTATAAATTAAAGCTGTCAAATAACCCATATATCCCAGGTTCTTGGTCAGGATTAGCAGGTTAACAGTTTTGCCTAATTATAAGGTTTTCCAGCTCTGCAAAATTTTTCTGGAAGAATAAGTCTCTGAAATACATTTTCTTTGAATTTGAATCAACTTTCTCTCTCTTGTCTCCACCCACCAATTATCAGGCCAAGCATTTTGTCATTTAGCTGTTTGTCTGAGATTCTATATATCTAAGCAGAGTATTGGGAAATCATCTGGATCATTTAATCCAATGATTTAGATGCTCGAGCAACAATAATCTCATGTATCTCATCTCTGCTTGATTGTATGTTTATGGCTTTGACCTGAAAGTTAGTTATTGAGGAAGGAGGTTAAGGGGGTGACAAAAATCAGCAAGAGCAGAAGGTGGGTTACTGAAAATAGGGGTTTCACGCACGGATGAAAAATAGGTCATCATCACGGGCTTGTTCTGTGACACGAGAACGTTAACTACAAGTTGTTTCCTTCCATGGAAATTCATTAAAGAAAGAACAATATAGTCCAATACACAGTAGATTCTAATAATAATTTAACTTGAGGTTTCATGCAGTTAGGATCATGCTGGCCTAATGAACCGAAAGCAATTATTTCCGTCTTATATTATGTCAGTTATCTGGAAGGTTTGATAAGAGAGAGGACTCACTGTGCACAGGACGCATCGTGTACATCTGTATCTTAGCCCTCAGATGCTCCACTTCTTAGGAGAGAAGAAATATCTCCTGGCAGATCTGCAATATCCCCAGTGACTCTTCAGCAGCCCTTAAGAGTGTTCGAGTTAGCACCTGCACGAGCCTACCGGCCCACTTTCATTCTGAGAACCCTTCAAGAATATTCCACCCCGCAGCGGCACGCAGTTTTATCAAGCACCGAAAATGCAATTCTACTTCATATAGATGAAACCTTGAGCACGAGAATGCGATGTTTTGCTCTGGTGTATTCCTGAATGGGTGTTGCAAATCCCACGTTATTTATTTACTTATTTTTGTGGGCAAATATGTCGTTTCCAATTGTTGGTTTTCCTAAATACGAGGTTTCCCCCACCCTAGATAACGAGGACTCTCTAGTTCTTCTGTTTTTAAGAATATTACGACATTTTACAGCATGGAGACCTCCCCACGCAAAGGACTGTCTTGTAAAATTAGAAAGTGGGACCTCCAGGTGAGGTTTTGTGTTCCATGCTCCTGGTCCTTCTCCTTTGTGACCATTCTTCCCATTTAATTACTTCTTTACTGTCTGTATTTCCCATCAGTCTGTAAGCTGCATATTGCAGGCTCTGTGTATGTCTTATTTGCATCTGTATCCTCTCTACTTAGCCCAGGGACTGGAGGCACACAGTAGGCATCCAATAAATATTTGCTGAATAAGTGAATCGATGGATAGTCTACTCCTTAACGTATGTTTAGTACATAAAAGTCATTTCAACTTTTTACCTTCCTTTACAAAGTCCTGCAAAGAAGAGACTGACAATTCCTGAGAAGCTATCCCTTTTTCTCAAGAATTATAAAGAATATTGTCAATTGTGTACTTCAATATCTTGCTGGCAGAGAAGGCAAAGAAGACATTTCTTTGGGTAAAGTTTCACTGAAAGTTCTATTTCTTTTCTTAGAGATGTGTGTATTTTCAATTTAGAAGCTATAATACTCATCCTCTTTGAGTAAATTTTAAAAATCCTTAAAACAAAGACCTGGAAAATCTCTACTTCTGTCTATTCAATTATGGGCATTTCACTTAGAACTCTCCCATTGTGCCATGCTCATGATACTATCTGACTTTTACATAGTGCTTTCAATGTGTTAAGGACTAGTCTGAATTATTTATATGCATTAACTCCTTACAGCAACCATAGGAGACAAATATTATTATAACTTCATATTACAGAGGAGGAAGTTGAAGCTTGGAGAGGTTATTTAGCTTGCCCAGTGTCACACAGTTAATAAGTGTCAGAGAGGATTTGCTCCCAGCCACGGTCTTAACCCCCATGGTATTCCTTCTTAATGCTGTGACAATATTATGAAAATGGCCCTGTTTGGCTATCATTTTTTCCTTCATTGCCAGATCATTGGTGCCAGGGCTAGGCTTTATACAGCACTGGAGAGATGTCAGAGAGAGATGTTAGAATTCTTCACGGTTTTCGCTCTAATTATCTCCATTTTTTTTAATGGAGCTATGCATAAAAACAGAAGAGACAGAATAAACTGATGTGCCAGTACAACGACACAGAAAAAGGTGCATTTCTAAGAAGCTCTGGCAGAAAAGACTTTTATTTCTCAAAACACCGAAATGCTTCGCTGTGGTTTAGTGAAAACCCCACCTGAAGGCGAACTTCCCGCGGCTTCCAGGCTCCTGTGTAAGCAGCCGGCGAGGCGTCCAGCAGAGGGCGGGCGAGGTATCCGAACTCCAGGTTTCCGATCGTGCCGCCCGGGGTTCAGGTACCCGGTCCCGTCGTAGCCACGGTCTGAGGATGCTGCGTAAGATGGTTGTGGCCAGCCGTTCGTACAGGAAATAAAATTCCTATGCGTACAGGAAGACGTAGAAAATGAAAAGCCCTTGAAAGAAGGACTCGGCCCGTTTCTAGCATCATCTGGACGTTGTGCATGGAGAAAATTCGGTGCTAGTGTGGTAAATTTGGAATCAAAACACAGTTTACGCCAAGGACATTCTGATGCTATTTTCATTAAGGAAATTGAGAGCAGGAGCCGGCAGGGGAGCTGACGTGAAATCACAGAGTTTAGCAGTGAGGGGCCTGGAGGAAGTTTCATCTCTTCAGCAACAAACTTAAGCTGTCCTAGATGAAAAATAAACATTTTTTTGAGTTTATTTCTCACCATTTCACCATCCATGGTGGTGAAATCAGGGGATTCAGAGATAGGAGACCAGGTTTTGCATTTTTCTCCGCCATGCTCTGTATTTGTGACCTGGGCTAATTCACTCTTTCCTGAACATTCGTGCCTCGTGACACCGTTGTGAGGTCTAATGAGAGCCGGGATCACTTAATTCAGCATCTAATATTTGCACAGGAAACAGTCTTCAGAACCGTTAATTCTGTGCTGGGAGTATACAGTGTTATCATTTGGGAATTCTTTTGAACTGAGTTATTTTGAAAATATGTGGTGTGTGTTCTATAGTATGAGACAAAACTAGAAATTTAGAATGTTCTGGGGAACTCTCAAGGAGGAAACTAGAAAGCCATGATAATTCTATACAGATATGGACTGGCAGACTCCTCAGCGTGTCAGGTGCCCTTTTTTCTAGAATATTCCTTTGAATGTGTTTCTGGATAATACTGACTGTCAGGTCTTTAGAAGTAACATTCAGAAAAGGATGATGATACTATAATACATATCTGTGGCCTTCTCCCTCACTATATTTTATTTTTGCCGCTGAACGACGTGGAATGGGCAAAGGGCTGTCATTTTCTCATTTTGACAATAATGCGGCGATATTAACAATAATAAATAAATAAAATATGCTCTCGGCTAGAAATTAGTGGGCTTAGTTTCAGAGCGATACCAGTTTCCGTGGCTGGGTTATCAGCACTGCATATTTATAATGGAATTTCCAGCAGTTTCCTCAGCAGCTGTGGCTGCAAAATCTTGCCCTTACCAAGACACAGAGCTGGGATATGACAGGCGAGTCTGTGGTCCCTGATATCATGATTTTCGCTTTCTTCACTCGGGCAAGTGAAGTCTTCATGTGGAGGTTATTGTGTTTTGTCCTCACCGGAATTGCCGCGCCTGGGCGCTGATCTGTCCGTCAAGGGCACGCTTCCCTTCTGTCCGGAAAAATAGAAGCAGCAGCCAGAGACTTCAATCAGTGCTTTCAGATTCCAAAACTATGACACTGTCACACTGGTGTCATTAAAGCTAACTAACCATATTAAACGAATATTAAAATATGGGCTCCTTTGCATAACATAATGAGCAAAACTGCTTTTAAGTTTCTCCCTGTGCTTTGAGGTGAGGTGGCATTTACATTCCCAAACTTTGAAGTCGGAACAAAATGTACAGGTAGAGGGTACCAGATCAAATAATAATCAACTTCAAAAAGCATTTTGGCTGTTGAATGTCCTAGGGCTAATTTCCTCTAGACATTTTAAATGTAAATGTCTAAACTCATTTAAAAATTGTAAATTGGTCTAGGTTCAATCAAAAAGCATGGTGACGCAGAACAGGGAGAGCAGGCTAATTGTCATTTGTTTGTCAAATGAATTCCATTTGGAAAGCAATGAAACCTCCAAGCTAATTCTTTTAAGGTGAGCTGGTAGTTGTATTATCAGTTAAATGCAGTAAAATGCATAATCATATGATGATAATGAAAACTGAACCTGTGTAAGTGCTGGGGCTTTGCCTGCCACGGGGCATGGAGCGATGAAACTTAAGTACTGTAATGTTGCCTTGGCCACAATGGCACCAAGTCTGGTCTTTAGCCTTACAGACACTTTCTTTGCATTTTAAAAAACTTTATCAAAGCACAGTGGCAATATAGAAAATGTCAAAGTGAAATGCACTGTAGGCAAATTGAGATTTCATTAAGTTTAAATTTATTGCTTTTGACTGATGTATTACCATGCTTGTTAAGAACCAGTAATTTGGAATATCTGTCTGCCTGGTAAAATAGCTTTGTCTCCTTGTATATTACTTTGTATAGACTTTGAAAGACCACAATCATTCAGAGCAAGTGTAAGCTGTTTTTCAGGAGCGTCTGGAAGATTGGAAGGCATTTGGCCTTGTGCTCTGAGGAACTTCCGTGCATGTCCTGAATGTCTTGTGAAGGGATTGGAGGCTAATTGTAGAGCTCGTGTTGATGGGACTTTTGTGAGTTTTACCAAATGGTGTGGTGTGTGCAAAACTGGAGAATTGAAAATGTCTCTTCTGCTGGGGCTGCTTCCTCTTCATACTCACGAAGTGGGCACAGATGAGAGAGGAAAGGTGAGTGAGTAGCGATGGGGAATACACCGGGTTCAGTCAATAGAGAAACAGAACTGCAGTGACTTAGGGAAGGAGGATGGTATAGTTCAATCCAGATGTTTTACGACATGGAAGAGGAGATCCAGCGGTCACACAGCCTGTGAGTGGCAGAAGTAGCCATTGAGGTCTCAGCTCCAATGTCAACTCCTCAGAGAGGCCTTCCCTCACGTTTTAGCCACCATTGTCCCCCCACCACTGCTGTTGGTCTCTAACACATCAGTCAGCAAAACTTTTTTTTTTTTCCTAAGGAAGATTATCCCTGAGCTAACATCTGTGCCAATCTTCTTCTATTTTGTATGTGGGTCACTGCCACAGCATGGCTGACGAGTGGTATAGGTCTGAGCCCAGAATCCAAACCCTCGAACCTGGGCTGCCGAAACAGAGTGCGCCAGACTTAACCACTAGGCCACTGGGCCAGCCCTGGCAAACTCTTGTTTTTTAAAGCTTTATTGTAGTATAATTAATACACAAAAAACTGCAAATGTTCAGTGAAACCATCACCACAATCAAGGTGCTAAACATATTCATCACCTCCAAAATTTCCTTGTGTGTGTATGTGTTTTGGTAAGAACACTTAACATGAGAACTATCCTCATAACATATTTTAATCTGCACAATACCATATTGTTAACTATATATATGTACTGTGTTGTACAGCAGATCTCTAGAAGTTATTCATCTTGTGTGATTAAAACTTTATACCCGTTGAGCAACAACTCCCCGTTTCCTCCTCCCCCAGCCCCTGGCAACTACCATTCTATTCTCTACTTCTATGACTTTGACTATTTTAGATGCCTCATAGATGTGGAATCATGCAGTGTTTGTCTTGCGACTGGCTTATTTCACTTAGCATGATGTCCTCTAGCTTCATCCACATTGTTGCAAATGGTACAATTTCCATCTTGTTCAGGGCTGAGCTTTTTATGTTAAGGGATGCACAGAAGGCCAAGAGGCAAAACTGATGATAATATATAGATACTTAAGCGACAGGAGGGAGAACAAATTTGCACAAGTTTTTACTGATGAAATTCAAAATAGAATATAACAATTGAGTACAATATTTTGTAATGTAGGTTTGCTAATGAGAAGAATGGAATTCTTTTTTGGGGAGGATAATATTTCATTGATTGGGGGTCGCATGTAAAAACCGTTCACAGCTCATGGCCTAATACAAACAGGTTGTGGGCTGGACTTGGCTGCAGGCCAGTTTGCACGCTCCGGGTCTAGCACGTTGCACTATTTAATTTTCTCCACTGGACATATCACTCTCTAGAATCACCTTCTGATTGTTTGCTGCTTCATTATCGGTCTGCCTGCACGAGAAAAGCGAGGTCTATGAGAACAGAAGCCTCGTCTGCTGTGTCTGCCTCTGCATCCACAGCTCCTGGAAGAGCGGCTGTGCACCTGGTACCTACGTGGTGGACATTCATTTGATGCTTGGTGACTAATGAGTAAATCCAGATTCTACCAGATCCTACTGAATAAATATGAAAATAGATGTCCTACCAAAGGGATGGGAAATGGTGATTGTTCTTTCAGTATGTCTTGCCTTACAGCAATGGTATTACTGAAATAAATAACTCAAACTTCAGGTTCCTTCTGATTTGTGTCACTGTTTCAATTCCTAGATTCTTTTCTGATTTTACTGTTACGAGGAAATAATAATTAACCAGAGCATTGCATATCTTAATAGCCTTTCTATTCTGTAGTATTTGGCTGTTTATCAATACCCCTTTGGCCATGATCATAGATGCGCTGAACTCTGTGCCCAGCTGCCCTGCCACTTCTCTACCTCTAAGTCCAGGCCTCTCTGCAGTGGAACACCTGTGCAGCCGTTCACATGGGTTCAGGTTTAATGCCCTCTCTGAAGCCTTTCCTGAGACCCCAGCCTTCTCGGAGCCCCCTTCTCTGAACACCTGTACTCTGTCCGTACGTTGAGCTCACACTGTTCTGTTTCATAGTAGTTTTCTCATTCTTTGGTGGGTATCAGTGTTTGTTATCTGACCTAATAGATTGTGAATAAGCCCTCTGAGGGTAGTGGTCTCCTTGTGCTTCTTTGATATGCTACACACTACCTCTTTCAAGCATGATTGCGTATTTCTTAATTTTTTTGTGTTATACTTGGGAGAAGAAGATGAAAAAATCATAAAGAAACAAGCCCATATCAAGAATTTTTAAAAAAAACACATACACTCACACGTATAAAAGAAGAGAGAGCATTCATACCAGTCCAACTTCTTACATCACTCAATGACAATGAAAATCCGTAATCAGAACTGAGACCTTAAGTCACCTTAATTCTGCAGCCCATAAGTAATTTTTTCGTTATTCTTAGTATGCAAAGCATTTTATGAAGACGTTTCACATCTAGGTGCTTGGTAAGGTTCCCTTGTTGACTTCCGGTTATACAAGGAATTCAAGGAACTGACATAGCCATTCTCTGAACATCTAGTGAGGCGAGGTTTACCTAGACTGTGCTTGGTAGAAATGTGAGCCCTTCAGAAATATGTTGTTAAAAAAATATTGAAAGTGTATACACATATATCCAAAGTGACAAGTTCTACCATGAATATGTTTGTATCTGACATCATAGTTAATCCATTCCATAAGCCTCTGTTGGAATAACAAAATCTCTCTGCTTTGTCTGCTTAATCAAAAGAACTAGTAGGAAGAGAGAAAGGGCCAGTCTCTCAGAGGAATCTCTGGTCGTTTCCGTACCAATTAACCACAGAGGGGACAGCAGAGAGAAAATGTCCCATTGTTATTCAAACCCAGGACTGGCCTGGAAGGCTGCGGTTCTGAACCGGGATTGGGCATCAATTTTGCCCCCAGCAGACATTTGGCAATGTCTGGAGACATTTTTGATTGTCTTGACTTGGGAAGGGGATGTTACTGTCATCCTGTGGATAGAAGCAAGGGAGGCTGCTAAATATCCTTCAATGCACAGGGCAGCCCCCCACAGCAAAGAATCATCTGGCCTCGAATGTCCATAGAGCCACTATTGAGAAGCCCTTCATTTAAGGCAGGCTCCACAGTGCAGACGGGGAGCTAGGGCTTCTTGCCTTGCCTTTTGGATCATACATAGTTGGGACCAAACAATCCCACCTATGAAGAGATCAATGGAATCTGAACTTCAGCATGGAAAGGTGCATCAAAGAGTGCCAGTCTCTGAAACATACTGAGTCAATGAATTTGGAGGAAGAGATACACCAAAATACCACTTCTTACATGATCAGCATAACCATCCATTGCTTGAACAACACACATATCTCAGTGGAACTGCGCCTTCTGTGCACCTCCAATGCCCCACAAAATATCACTACATTATCAGTTACTAAGCCCTAACTAACTAAATCACTTCCTTACCAGAATTTTTTTCTGTGCTCAATTTTTTTTGTAGTGAGAAAGGCACCACAAGAAATCTAATTTATAACAGGAATTATGTACTTTTTAAAAGTCCAGGTCATATTTCAGAATCACAGCTCCCTCATATACTTCCCGTTACCTTCTTTGACTACAATGACAATTTGGTGTAAATGATGACTCCGAAGCAGTGTATGACCTTGACTCAATGGTGAATGATCATTTGGAGATGCACATTACTTCATAAGGCAGGGGAATTAAAAGGAATTCCAACCAGGATGGAAGCAAGAAGGAGTTTAAAAAAATTTCTGCTAATTAGAAAATTAATTCATCTATCATGTTCTAATCAATCAATACTTTATGGAATGTTGTATTATTCCATATTGGGGAGTTGCATCTTTATAGCAAATTCCATGGCTTTCTATGAGCTTATGTACAGTTCTCTGAATTATCTTTAGTTCTCTAAAGTTATTAGGATTTTACTTAGAATAGTATCTTTTGAAATAAGCAGGTAATATTTTGTACCAACTATGCTAGATGCATTAAATAGGGGTTTTATATTTATAGTCCTCACAACAATCCATTGGGGTTTATATTATTATCCCCATTTCACAGATCTGAGGATTGAGGTTTAGAGCTACTCAATGGCTTGCCCAGAGTTACATAGCTGAAAGGATATAGCTATATATGAACCCAAGTCTATCTGGCTCAAACACTGCATGGATATACTGAAATGCTCAAATGCTCTTGGTGGCCATGAGGTGAGATTTTTATGACTCTATATCAAGGTGGCACAAAATAAAATAAAAATCTGTTAATTTGATCAGTCCAGCCAACCTATATTCCTGAGGGCATAAAGGGATTTTTATGGATGAAATCATTTCAGTTTACATTAACTTGATGAAGTTAACCGAGAAATAAACCAACCAGCCAGCAAACAAACTTTCGCTTGACTCTAGAGCAATGGTTCCAAATATGTAGTCTCCAGACCAGGAACATCGGCATCAACTGGGAATTTGTTAGAATGCAAATTCTTGGATCCCACTCAAAGCCTACCAAATCAGGATCCCGGCGGGTGGAGTGCACACTCTGTTTCAGCAAAGCCTCTGTTACTCTGATGTCCATGCATGTGTGAGAACCTCTGCTCTAGACACAGCCTGTTACTTACTGCATCTACCTGTGCTCATCCTTACTGTTACATCTCCAGGACTTTCATTTGATTTTTTCACATTGTGTGCTCCACTTTTATTGGAAAGAAGCAGTTGACAATAATAAACAAAAATCTCAGATTTGTTTAAAATGCCAACTCCCCCAGGTATATCCTAATAAATTCAACATGTGGTCAGCTCAATCTCAGACATTTTCTACAACTATAGGATCATGGGATGTTACCCGATGGATTTAGCCTTAATTTGGCAGTACTGAAAATTCCTGAAATAGGTGAATTTTATTCTGAATAGTTTTAGAATTTGATGTAGTTTAGTTTACTAAGATTCTTTTAAAAATAGGTAGTCCATATTTGATATATATAACAATATGGCATAGTTTATTATTCTTAAACTGTTTTGAGTAAAGATGGGGTTGCTATTTCTTTTTTTTCACTCTGGAGCTAGCCAAATCTTTAATAGAAAACAAAGTGCCTTCTTTGGATGGTCATTCTAAAAAGGAAAACCTTGCTGAATCTTGGAGAATTCCTGTTCCATAGACAACTTCTGAATTCAGGAAATTGTAAGACCATAAGTGGCTCATTAAAAAATTATTATAGCTCCTGTTTTCGAAAGAGAGAGTCCTCATTTTGATCCTTTTCTTCCCTCCTGTGATGTCTCTTGGGAACTATCCCAGGTTGAGAGGTTGGTGAAAGAAAACTAGTGTTCTGCTCAGCAGGCTACTGTCACTCCCCCTGCAGGGCCATTAAACACTTGCCTTGAAGGTATTTGCCAAAGATCTTACTTATTAACTTAATTCTGTTGGGCTTGTAAGATCCAACATGCAAATTCGTGTATGTCAATGAACTCATTCATGGAAATGTGTATTTCCAGGAAGGACCAGTCAAGATTGCTGAGAAGAGAAGTGGCAGCCCCATTCTGTTATCCACCTGCCATCCTACCTGCTGGATCCCACTGAGATGATCATAATTCAGGTTTAAAAAATACTATTTAAAAAGGGAAATGATGTAAGTCTAAATTAGAACATACGCAACGGTACAAAGTAAAAATATATTTACCACAGTTGCTATTAATGTCGCTATAGGAGGGAGGTAAGAAAAACACGTCATCTTGAATAAGTTTTACCTCTTTCAAGTTATCTCCTAATCTGTTACTGAATAATGAATGGTTTGTGGACCATGTTTATTTCATCTCTAGAAGTAAGGTCTGCAACTCAGAAGATGAGAAAAGATAGAGATTTCAAGCCACTAGCAGTGATAAGTGGCCCTGCGCAAATAAATTTGAAAGAAGGCTCTACAGATCCTCTCTATTAGCATCATGACACCTTGCAAGAAGAAACTTGTGCTGGAGAAAAAGTTGGAAGCAGTGTGACACATAAGAAGAGGAAAGAACCCTCACTGCCTGCCCCCACCCATGACACATGCACAAACACACACACAAACACACACACGCCAGTTCAAGCCTTCGGGTCCTTCACTGCCTAGAAGGCCCCATTTGGCTGAGAGTCGCTAAGTCCTGTTCCACATAAAAGTCAGACAGCTGTGAAAGGGCAGTCTGCAGGACGGTATCCTGTGGATCGGTAAGAAATAGCACCTATCGGACAAAGATATTGGAAGCATTTGCATAGCTGCCTCAGGAGTGAGAAATCGCTTCTTGTGGAGACAGACATTTGGAAACAGATAAAGCCTGTGAAGAATGCCTCTTTTTGAGTTCCGAGATTAATGTAGACGTGAACACATGAGTTCTGTTTTAGGGAGCCTCTTCTCTGTTACAGATAGCCGGGACTGGGCAGCTTGGATTACCTAATAATGGGTCACTTTAGTTCTCTCATCATCACTTATCAGGTACATTAGTTTAAAACCTGCAATTTTGAACTTAGCATTATTGAGCTTTCCAAAGATTAAATTACCGAACTTTTGTTGGTGAGTGTCTCTGTGAAATTTCCTGAAAAGGATAGTCCTCTTTCTTTGTGTGAAAGTGAAGCCAAATCACATACTTTATTGATATTTATAGACATACAAATGATAGTGCTAATGTAGTTTAATGCCTGTCTACTTGACTGGAAAGGCTGTGGGCTGTGCTTTTGGGCTTTTGTTTTTCTTAAGATAATGTGGAGTACTGTAGTCTCTTTGTGAGCTTAATCAGAGTAGGTAGCATTTTTTTTTTTTCTTGTTTTTCCCAAAGCCTGATTTCAGAAGAAGGCTTACACCAAAAGTCTTTTTCAAAAAAGGCTCCGTGTTTGCCCCTGAAATGGGTCCAGTCTCTCCAGCGTTCTAGCACCAAAAATAGACCCCCATGTCTGTCTATCTCCTTAATAGCTCAGGCAGATAATGTGGGAACATTGATGCTTTAACAAAGGCAAGTCAGTTTTAACTCTCTATACTAGAAAACGCCTCCACTGAGAGGGAGAGTCTTAATTTCAAGACCATCAAGATGTAATGTTTTCAGAGTAATTTTACGGACATTCTGCCCATCAATGCCTGAAAGGGTTTAGAGTTCTTGAGTCACCATAGGCTTAAACATCCAGGCATGAACCAAGTTTGTAATTTTGCGGAAGAGTATTAAATGTTGATCTGTGGTGACTAAGCAGAATTAAGAGATAATTTACACGCTCTCTCTTTGGGCAGTTTGCGTATACCTTCTGCTCGTCATAGATGAGTGATAAGTCAACTTCTGGCAAAGATAGGAATGGAACCAGAATATCCTGGCCAAAACGGTTGATGACATCTTGAATTTCTCTGGGAAAGGAATGAATAGGCAAAGATAGTGGCAGGTGATCTGCACATATTGCTAAGATGCTGGAGAAAGAGGTAGGGTTTGCTTAAAGCAAAACCAAATAAAAATCCCGTGCATATCAAAGTCCATGTCCGTTCTTGTTATTCTGAGCAAAGCTCAGGTTTCTGAGCTTCGAGTCATTGTTAAAAGGGATTTTTGGTCGCTAGCGTGTCTATGATGGTCATGGTTAAAATGTATTTTTGGCCTGTATAGCCTCTATGGCTTGGTACTATATTGGTTTCAAAAATGAATTTACTGAAAAGTTTGTAAGAAATATAAACAGCAGGCAAAGAACGGTAAGTTCCTTTATACCTAAATGTTTATACTGCAAAAATGGCAAAACTCAAGCTCTTTCACAGCAACCTATGGAAATGGTATTTGGTCCTCAGGTAACACAAACAAACCTATCTTAATAAGTCGGAAAAGTGTAACCTGTTCTCATGTGGTTCCTGACGTCTTGGTAGAGGGCTCAGTTTCCATTTGAATCAGAAGATATTTTTAGTGATGAGATTCTTTAAATGGTGAATCTAAAAGTAATACTGTTAGTATCCGACTGGCATTAGAGCATTCTGAAACATGTCTCTCTATTGTTGGCTCTGACTCCTAAATTTGAACATAACAGGAATCTTTCTAGAAGACTCTTGTTTTCCTGGCCTGAATTAGAATTCAGAGTGGCCTGAGATATTTTTCCCAATCCTTCTAGACACCCCAAACTTGTCTTTCTCACGGGTCTATATCAGGGTGTTTATTACACACATTCACTCCCAGGTGTGAGAATCTGTGCAAATACAATGATCTCCAATCTTACAGATGACTATTCCGGTCTGGCTAAATTCTCCAAAGGGGCTCTGGCTTCCAATGGAACTTTAAGTAAATAGTTTATTTTTTATTTAAGTATCGGGAGACCATCTACCGAGGCTTTTCTCCTAGCCGTTTAAACCACATGTGAATTAAGATAGCCAGAGGAATTCAGTATTTCTCTTTAAACAAGATATACTGTTTTCAACTGCAGAATAAAGCCAGGAGTTAGATTTTGCTTGGATGCTGAATTCTCCTGGAGCACAAAGGGGCTGCGGAGAGCACGAGGTACACTAATGGAACATAGAGTTCCACAGTTCCTTCTCAGAGGCGACTCCAGAGAGGCGAGGAAAGGAAAAGCCAAGAGTGAGAGGTCACCCTGATAAGTACAAAGAAGTTGCTTCCAGTGCTTTCTCCCATTGTGCCCGTTACACTTATTGGTGTGAATAATGTTGTTTTGTTTTCAGAAAGATAATCATGAGCAAAAAAAAAAGAATGGTGAAGTGATAAGGCAGGCTCAGGAAATTTGAGAATGACACATTTGTGATAATATATGTTAATTTAGTTGGATAGATGTGAATATTTTCATAAAGAACAAAGAGAAAGACAGACTATAGCTTAGATTCATTCGTTTAGACTTTTATATGGGCATTACCCATGTTCAAAATGCACAAATCTCTTGGAAAGAGTTTTTTTTTTAAACGCATTTTGTCGTGGTGGCTTATTTATTTAAAATTACCATATTTTTCTTGCTTTGGAGATAAAAACTCTGGTGGAGCCAGACTTCAAATAGATGATGTTCTGAGCACATCAAAACAAAGAAAGTGTTTCTGAAACCAAATAAAAGCATTTTTTGAATGACTCCCTCATCCATTCAAGTCTCCTTTCAGCTTAGCGGCACTGGCTCAGATAAAGTCTCGAACACCTCACAGCCTATTCAAAAGTATCGGATTCAACTGAAGGTGAAGAAAATGGGCTATCTGCAATATTCATGAGTTGGGAACTTCCCAAGTTTGGCCATTGTCTGAATGACTTTACAACTGCTTGGGGTGTGTATTACACAACAGATATTCACAGGCACCCAGTGCTCCTATCAAGCCAAACCTTGCAAGTGAGTCCAAAGGAGCTCCCCCGACACCGCATCCCCCGCCCATCCTTTCCTAACTCAGGTCCCAGGAAAAATGCTGCCCAGTCTTTGAAGTGTGCTATTCTACTCCTTGGTTGCCCAGACTGAACTACAGGCCTTGATAACCTGTCTTCAAGTGAACTAACTGAACTCAAATGTTTTGTGTTCGTAGCATTGGGGGTAGTTTTTTCTCTAATTGGAGCAAAGCACAGTTTAGTATACCAAAACTAAACTGGACAAAGGAGACAGGTTCATTTTATGGGGACAAGTTGAGACCTAAGCGAGAAAGTACTAAGCAGTCTGATGAACTCTGGAAGGAGGGAGGGAGGGAGGAAGGCAAGGAGGGAGGGAAGGAAGGATGGAACGAAGAAGGGAGAGAAAGGAGGGAGGGAGGAAGTCCAGGGTTGTTCTGCCCAACAGGAGTGGATTTCCAAAGCTGGCTAAGGAGTTGCAAGATGGATGACACCTACCTTTAATATTTCCTCCTCAAAGTAAATGCCTTCTGTCTAATACTCAGCCTGTAACTGACATCAAACATAAGTACCTAGAATCTTATACCCCAGAGCACGGGGTAGTGGAAAGAGCCCCCATATTTGGGTCCCAGCATTGCCACTGACTGTGACCTTGGACAAGCAACTAGATTTTTCCGGCCAGTTTTTCCATCTGAATAATGAGGATATGGAATCTCATTTCTAAAAGCCCACCATTTTATTATCTCCACTGTTCCCCTCCTACCCAAAACAGCATCGTAGCTAAATGGCAAGCCAAGTATTAGGTCTAAGACTGACTCTAAACCCCTTGGAGACCATGTAGAACAAAGGCCTTGAGAATACCAAGGAAACTGACTATGCATCAAGAGCAGGTTGAATTATATCACCCCCAAAAGGTATGTCCAGACCCTATGCCAACCCTAAAACCTATGACTGTGACCTTATTTAGAAAAAGGGTCTTTGCAGGAGTAATTAAGTTAAGGATCTTGAGATGGTATCATCTTGGATCATGTGAGTGGGCCCTAAATCCAATGACAAATGTCCTTGTAAGACACAGAAAAGGAAAAGAAGCAAACACCAGGGAGAAGACAAGGTGAAGACAGAAGCAGAGACTGGAGTGATGAAGCCACAAACTAAGGAAAGCCGGGAGCTGTCAGAAGCCGGAAGATACAAGGAGGAATTCCGCCTAAGAATTGGGACAAGCTGAGACCCAAGCAAGAAAGTACTAAGTACTAAGTAGACATCTTGGTTTAGGACTTCTGGCCTCCAGAACTGTGAGAGAATAACTTTCTGTCATTTTAGGCCACCAGTTTGTGGTAACGTGTTATGACAGCCCTAGGAAACTAATACAGTGCCAGATTGTCTGGCCCACGCTTCCCCTGGCGGGGCCACAGGCACAGGCTGTCTGCAGGTTACATAGGTGCCAGCACCCTGTCTCTTCTCTTTGGATGCCAGTTTTTGACTCAAAAAAAGAGCAACCGTAAGACATATGGGGAAGTCGCAGTGCTGCTGGGCATGAATGAGCCTTGACTTCAAGGGGAGGCAGCTCACCCTGCCTGCTTTTCCTGAGTGTTCCCCCTTCCCACTGGAGCATGGCGACTCCATGCACTTGACATCAAGTCCCCATTACTTGAAGGAATGAATGGTCCACTTGCAAATTTTCCGAAGGTTTTAGGCCTCAGGAGGTGAAGCTTTCTGGGCCGAGGTTAATATTAGTCATTGGCTGATCTCTGTGGAAGGCAGAGGACAGGGGTGCCTGCTCTGTTGTCATTACCCCAATCTTCTTGGCAACCTACAGAGAGCATCTGCACACCTGATTGGGTGGGAAAGAGTGAAGATGTCAGCGGGGTGGCCAAAAGGCCAGACTGTGAGGAGAGAATTCCGACTGGTGCCCAACCTTCAGAGAGGTTTGTCTTAGGCACTTCCATGCAGTTCTACCAATTCTCCTCTCTCCCAGCGTCTAACTGGAGGAAGGGAGACTGTGAGAGACAAACTGGTTGGAGGTGCTGATTCCCCTTCACAGTTGCTAAGCCACCAGGAAATTACTCTATCAGAGCGCCTCTTTCACTGAAATGCCAATCATATTTTTCCTACCTGTCTTTATCTCGCACATAAGCTTCTCGAGGAAGGGCAGCAGGTCTGTTTTTGTCATCTTTTTTTTGCTTTGTGTGTCTATATATATATACCTGACACATTAATATGGCCTCATAAGAGTTTCAAGCATAGGCATAAAAGTAAAACATGAATGTCCCCCTCAGCCTAACTGTACCCTCACTCTCTGTCTCACAGGTAAATTCTGATAGCCATTTGGCAAGTCTCCTTCTAGACGTTTACCTTGGCGTTCATAAACGTGTGTACATCCGCTCTATCTATCTATCATCTATCATCTTTGACTTTGCTCTGTTTTCCTACAACTTGCTCTCTTCCTTTAACATCACGTCTTGGAGATCTTTTCATGTCGGTCTGTGGTGATCTGCATAATCTCACAGTAACTCACTCCCCCATAGATGGACAATCAGGTTGTTTCACAGTTGTGAGCCAGGCCGCAAGACCCAGCCTCATTCACACATACCGGCGCACAGGTGTAAGTATTTCTTTTGGATGGCTGTAATTGCCGCATTAAATTGTTAACTGGTGCTGTCCACAGCGACCCTTCCCCCCTCTATCCTTCACCTCTGCACTTGGAACTCTCCTGGAATTGCTCCTATCTCAGGGGCAATTTTTCCTTTTTTGAGCTGTAGTTTCCGCTAGATCCTAGGTTGATTTCTCCATGGATTTGATCCTTTCTTTCTATCTTTCAAAAATTCCTCAAAATCCCTGCTCAGTCCCTCATTTTCCAGCACTGTTATGAAGATACACGCACACACGTACACACAAACACAGACATTCGCCCGCTTCTGATTTGTGGAGTTTGCAGCGGGAGCGGGTAAACCCGTGTGCTCAGCCTGCTGTCTTGAGCTGGGTTGTGCCAACTACTCTATGTCCAGTGTCCGGTGCTTGACAATTGCCGTGCATGGACAGAGTCTCTGTTGGGAGGATAAATGAATTTTTGCTTTGGGTAGGTATCAACATCTGATCAAGAACAAATGGTCTCCTTAAAGGGGCTGATCTCTGTGTTGGTGGATTACCCTTCAATGAACCGCCCACAACTACAAGATATTGTGCAGCTGACTACATATGTAGGGGTGAAAGTGGGGTGGGTTTGAGGGAAAACATTCGCATCTTTAATCTCCGTGTAAATTTAACATGAAAGACTATTCTGCATTGTTCATGAAGGCCTAGAAACCTCCTACCAGACAACAACAAGTAAATTTAACGGAAGTTAATTTGATGACTTGTTTCTGATAAAAGGATGTGTTGGCATACATGTCAGCCACTCAGCTGCTTTTTAAATTTCCTTGAGAGACTTGATACCACTGAAATTTAAAGAGATATGTGACCGTTAATGGGACAGTATCAAAGGAAGCTTAAAAACAAGTCCATGCTCAGAATACTTGACTTACACTTGCTCAAGTTCCACTTGAGATTCAAGGAAACACTCTAGCAACCTGGATTCTATTTATTGAACCCAAACGGACCCTCGTCTGCAGCCCTGCGCTCGCTCGTGCGCGCTCCTGCTGACAGGTGCTACAGATGTGGTCCCTGCTGGGCCTTTCTCGGCAGCCATCTGTCAGCGAGGCCTTCGCTCCTCCAGGCAACAGGCGTGTTGATAAGAATATACACTTTCTGCAGTTGACAGACTTTGCTATTCAAAACACTGTAAAAAAATGGCTATAGGAATTTAATTAGCAACTTCCATTAAGAGATTAGATGAGAAGAACAAAGAGAAACCAAGGGAAAGGCTCCTTAATAAAACCGGAGAAGCTGCAGAATATTCATAGCATAACAAAGGAAATGGAGACTCTTTTCCGTGAATTGTCAGAAGTGACAGATCTGTTCTGATGTTTTCTCACGTCCCGGTTGGTCTGACTAACGAGGTGCAGTGCGGAGGGCAGATTTCCGACAGGGCACCTCATACTGACTCCAGCAGGTAACAGGTGTGGAGCTAGCAGCCTGGCCGTGCAGCAGGGCCTGTGCGCTTTCACATGTCACTGTGTGGCCCCTGGAGGCTGTGGCTAGTTGACTTAGTGCCAACATTCAGGGCTGATCCTAAATGAGTCAACTGGCTGTGCCATGGCCTCTGGCTGCCTCCGTGAGTTGGTCAACTAGCTAACAGTTGTGAGTTGGGTCAATAGAGGTGAGAGGGTATAAACGCACCAGAATGAATCCATTCCTTCTAAGAAACAGACTCCTAGGAGGCATTCAGCCACATCACCGTACATGTGCGTGTTGGTAGGGAGGCGGGGATATGCAATGCTCTCATAAGGTCAGGAGAATGGCAGAGTTCATTTTGTTTACACCCCTTAGAATGGCTAAGAAAACAAATGGTTGGCTCAAGACCCTATGGTGAAAATCCAACCAAGAATTCCTTCGATTCCTTAATGCCGACGCTCTTCCTAAAAAATGCATAGTGGAGGAACCGGTGAAGAAATCGTAGAACTGCATTTGGGACATGAAGACTTTGGCCCAAAATGCTACCAGCTGTTCCTCGCCAGTAGCTACTTCTGTCAGACTCAACTGTTTCCCCATGCCTCTGAGACAGAAGAATGATTTCCATGTTACAAAATATCTCCTCATTTTGATCTCATTCAAAGGCCTGATAAATAGATTCAAGTGGGAATCCCCCATGCAGTATCAGGCAGCATCGATGAAAACAACTAGCCCATCATTTCATTTTTTAATTGAAATAGACTCAGATGTAGTAAGATTATCTTTTCACTTTCCAGAGGAAGTCCTCTGAAAATATAAAGTTGTATATAAACTTGGTTTTTCACCAAAACTAATCCATGCTATAATTTTGCCAAATACATGTGTGTGTGCACACGCACACATATGTCTAGTAAAGTTAAAATGAAATTCTTATGAGATTAAATATTCTTAGTTCCAAAGTCAAAATTAGGTAAAAATACATTAATTAATAAGTGAGTCATAGCCTACGTACTGTGAATTAAAGATATCTCTGTAATGGGTTCTAGTTACTAAAAGGTTAATTAATTTTTCTTATTTCCAAGAAAAAATAAAGCTAATGCAAGATAATGAGATAGATGGGTGGATTTCGGGGGAAAAAAAGCTAGAAAATTGCTGATGGCTTGGCAAAAGAGCCAAAGGAAATTATCATCGTTGTCTTTTGTTCTTGTGAACTCAAAGTCGTTTCTTGCAGTTGTTAGTGTAAGATGAACTAAATTAGAGAATGTGTGATTTCAGCGGTTGCTAAATGTAGCCAGCCCCCTTTATGTGGGTTGCTAAGTTCTGCACTCAGGCCTTTGTAGGTTGACACAGTGATGGCGCCGACCCCTTCTGGGCGTTGGACTTCCTGTTGGGCTTTCCAATGCCACTGCCCCCTCCTGCCCTCCTGCTCAGGAGCCCTTTCTGCATCTACAGTGGTCCCCCCATTATCTGTGTGGGATACGCTCCGAGACCCTCAGTGGGTGCCTGAAACTGCAGATAGTACTGAGCCCCGTTCACACCATGTCTTTTCCTATACATACGTACGCATGATAAAATTCAATTGAAAAATTAGGCACAGTAAGAGATTGATAACAATAAGTAGAAATAAAATAGAATGATTATAACAATACACTGTAATAAAAGTTATGTGAACGTGATCTCTCTCTCTCTGAAACTGTCTTACTGAACTGTACTCACCTTTACCCTCCTTTTCTCGTGATGACGTTAGATGACGAAATACCTACATGAGGCACTGGAGTGAGGTGTACATAGTGTTAGGCTACTATTGACCTTCTGACAATACATCAGAAAGAGGATCGTCTGCTTCCAGACTACAATTGATGGCGGGAAACTGAAACCTCGGAAAGCGAGGATAACAGGGGACTACTGTACTCTGAGTAGAGGTCCCCTATGACTCATGGCTTTTACTTATACAGCCTTTATAACTATTTGGAGACACGCTGATCTGTATGTCCATGGAATGAAAGGGCTAGAAAGGGCCACTGGCAACACACATTGTTTCCTGAAATTGTCCGTGAAATCAGCTCTCCACCGGCCCCCGTGGTTTCCTCTCTCCGTTTGTACCAGTCGAGACAGAAGACTAAAGCACGTCATTCTCTGCATCTGCTTCTCTAGACCCAACTTCACAGCTGAACACATTTCCGTCTTTCTTTTACATGCCTGGGAAGCAGACGGCTTTGTGCGTCACCTCTGGTGTCCTGGAAGGTTCCTGCTACCCTTGGGATTCCTCTGCTGGCCAGGTTTAGCCCCTGCACTTTGTGCCATGATAGTCTGAAGCTCTTCCAGGCTTCGACTCTGGACAAGGATGCATTCATTCCTCATATATGTCACATGTCAGGCTCTGTTCTAGGCACTGGAGATACAGCAGGAAAAACAAAGGAAAGAAAAGAAATAACGAAAAAAAGGACACAAATGTCTGCCCTCATAGAGCTTGCATTACAGTGGAGGGAGCCAGGCAATAAAGTGAAGAATGGTGCTAAGTGCCGTGGGGTTTCCGTTAACTGAAAGAAGAAGGGTCGAGAATTCCTTTTGGATGTGGTAACCTCTGTGGAGAGAGGGGGTTGATGTGTGGATCACTGAGTAGGCGTTAGAAGGTGACCCCTCTCCCCACAGAGGGCAGGGGCCATCTCGGACTTGCATCCTTCAGGGTTCCAGTGAGAAGAACGAATACCAAACATATCCTATAGCTCCCTTATAGGGCAGCCCTGTGATTTTTTTTTTTTTTTTTTACCAATAAAGAGAAGCTCACAGAGTTAAGACTTAAACGTACAGTCAATTCAAGCAGTGTGTTCATGAAAACTAAACACCTCCTTAGATATTTCTTTTTTAACGAATATGGAAAAGAAAATCTTGGAATGAGGATGCATCCTTTGGCTCTTGATCTCGGGAAGTCAGAGGTGGTCAAAGCTATTTTGGGATGGAGAGGGCCATCTGATCTTTAGGGAACAGCCAGCCAGCTTTCCCCAAGATTATCCTTATAGGAACAACGCCGTCCCTCCGTCCTGCAGTATCTCTTTTAAACTTATGTTTAAAGAGCTATACTTAAATGATAAGATGCTAGCCTTTCACCTCCAGGATCCTAACGGGATTCAAACTCTAGTCTTCTTGAAATGAGTTTGGTAGTCTAAGCTGAGCCCGGTAGACAAAAGTCCTTATCTCTGAACTCTAAGCACAATTCAGCCCATCGTGGAAGAACTGGAAGTCTGCTCTCAGGGAAAGAAAGGGAACGGGCTCGGGTTGAAAGTGAATTATTGAAGGAGTTAAATCAATCCTGAATTCAAATCCCAATGATTTAAGTCATAGAGCACCTTTCTGTTCAGATTACAAAACCGCTTTTCAGCACCATGCTTTCTAGCTGCATTCCAAAAGGGGGAAGAAGTCACTGAGAGCAGTTAAGCCTCCAAAAATGAGGTCAAAGCTGCAAAGAAGCATAAGCTTGAGCACCTTAATAAATTTAAATTTTCTTTGAATAGTTTTCTTATCTACCTCAGAAGAATACCTCGTGTCTTTGCCCTGTGTATGCTGCAAGCGACAACAGCGACTTTCATCTTTCTTATACTTGAAGATGTCTAAACATGTCAGGGAAATATCATGTGCAAAGATTGTGTGTTCGAAAGCAAATTCCATAAGTTTAGGAAAACACAACCAATGTTGTCCCCAAACACTCTAAAAATAAAAATAGAGTGCAGCCAAAAAGGGCCTACGGAAGACCCAATCTCCAGTTTACCTTGCTTGAGACTCCAAAAGGCATAAATACAGCCAAGGAGCTTTGATGACTTGGCCTATTGATGAGAAATGGGCTATTGAGGGAAACTTGGACTGTTCTGAATAGTTCGCTTCCCACGTCTTCAGAGTCAGGCATTAATTTCCCCGCCTCTGGCCCGCTACCACCCCTCTGCTCTCCTCCCCTCCATGTTCCATTTATCAACTTAGCATTTTGCTCACAATAAAATGGATGACAGTTTCATTACAGAATGGCATCACTTGTCAAACTTTGAATTACTGATCATAAAAATATCTGTTATGCTTTGAAGGATTGTTGGAGGACTTCCATTTTATATATATATATATATATATATATATATATATTTTTATCAGTAGGACTGTTTAGTGCAACATGCACAAGGAGAGAGCAGAGGGGGGGAAGAAGAAATCAAACCCAGCCGAGGAGCCCAGAGTTGGCTGTATCCTACCCATACAAACAAGCTTCTATCACAGCTCGAGACAGCAGAAATAAAAGGGAGCTTTTTGGCTCACAGCTATAAAAAAAATTATCATAGTGATGAAGTTCCTCAGCCATCAACAGAGCTGTGATAACGCTGTTTGATGATGATTTTCCCATGAATGTTAAACAGCCGCCACTGCGCAGGGAAAGGAGCTTATCTGTACCTAATACTGATCTCTAATTCCTGCCCTTCTTGAACCATCCATTTTCTAACAGCATTAACTGGCAAATTTACATCCCATCTTAATGCTGCTAAAGAGGACAGGAGATGAAGAGTAAATGACAGCAGTGTAATGAGGGTGGCTTTTTTTCTCCTTTCTCTTTAATGGCTGAAGATTTACACAATTGTCTGTAAGCTTATATAGAGAGCTTACCTGAACCTTTTCCCAGCATGGATTCAACTTACAGGAGCTTTTGTTAACTAAACACACATAAATATTTTTAAGGAGCATTAATAGTGTGACTTCAAAAGAAAGCCAAAGGATAGGGAAAGGTAAAAAAAAAAAACAAATTTAAATGTCATAAATAATATAAATATCTTAACAGGCTAATGATTTCCAAACAAACAAGGTAGTAAAAATAATGTTCTCGTGGGTTACCACGTAGCTAAAAAGATTTCGAAACTTCAGGAATAATTAATTAAAGGAAGGATTTAGAGAGAGCTATGTTCCACGTGCCGCCAAGACCCGGGATTTCTCTGATCATGTAACATCCATCAAAATACTACCTGTTCACTAACAGGGTGTGAAGAGATAGCAGGTAATTTCAATGGTAAATCTGAATGTAGGGAGCTACAATAGCTGATGTGGGAAAATCCCATTTGTGCATCCAGATGATAAAAGTAAACCAAATAAAAATCACCATGGACGAGCCATTTAACATCACAGGCTAGAAACCTTGAAGTTGTCTTTGACTCTTCCCTTCCTTTCATCCTCTTTATCCAATCCATTACCAATCCTGCTTTTCCTTCCTTTGAAATGTTTTTTGAATTTACTCCCTTTTCTGTCTCACTCCTTTAACCCATGTCTCCGGCACCTCTCATTTTAACCATTGCAGATTCTTCTTGCTTTCCCTGCTTCTAGTCGCTGTGAGTCCTTCCACAGTGTTATCAAAATAATGCGTTAGTATTTTCACCGTGTAATCTGACTTCTTAAAAAGAAAAGAAAGCTAACTCTTAGTGTCCCCTGCCCCCCACCGCTTATAGCAATAATTCTCAAAGTGTGGTCTACAAAATAAATACTCAGGCATTAATGAAAGATGTGTAAGACCTGTGCATTGAAAACTCCAAAATATTTCAAAGGGAAATTAAAGAGCTAAATAAATGGAGAGGTGTGCCTTATTCAAAGGTTAGAACAAAGGTTGACAAACTTTCTGTAAAGGGCCAGAGAGGAAATAATGGTGGCTTTTCAGGCCACTTAGGTCTCTATAGAATATTTTTCTTTGTTTCGCTTTCTTTTCTTTACAATCCTTCCAAAATGTAAAAACCATTCTTAGCTCGAGGGCTCACAAGAATAGGCTCGATTTGGTCTGCGGACAGTCGTTTGCTGACCCCTGGGTTGGAAGATTTAGTAGTGTTAGGATGGAAATCCTCACCAAATTGATTTATAGATTTGATGTAATCCCAAGCAAAACCATAACATGCTTTTTTGAAGAAATTAATAAGTTTATTTTAAAACTTTTATGGAAAAGCAAAGGACCTAAAATAGTAAAACAATTTAGAAAAAGGAAACCAGAATTGGAGGACTCATACTACCTGACCTCGTGACTTATCACAAGGCTATAATAATCAAGACAATGAGGCGCTAACATAAAAATGCATCAAGGACCAGACTAGAAGGTCCAGAAATAGACCCACAGTCACATGGTCAATTGATTTTCCTCAAAGATACCAAAGCAATTCAGTGGAGAAAAGATAGTCTTTTCAACAAACGGTGTTGGGACAACAGGATATCTGTATGAAAAAAAACAAACATCAACAATTATCTCACACCATATACAAAAATTAACTCAAAATACATCATAAATCTAAATATAAGAACTAAAAAGAATAGGGGCTGGCCCGGTAGCATAGTGGTTAAGGTTGTGCACTCTGCTTCGGTGGTCCAGGGTTCACCAATTTGGATCCTGGGCACAGTCCTACACACTGCTTATCAAGCCATGCTGTGGTAGGCGTCCCACGTATAAAATAGAGGAAGATGGGCACCGATGTTAGCTCAGGGCCAATCTTCCTCAGCAAAAAGAGGAGGATTGGCTCAGGGCTAATCTTCCTCAAAAAAAAAAAAAAAAAGAGAAAAGATTAAACTTCCAGAAAGAATATAAAACATCTTTGTGATATTGGC
The DNA here is from genome assembly GCF_041296265.1 of Equus caballus. NCBI lineage: Eukaryota > Metazoa > Chordata > Mammalia > Perissodactyla > Equidae > Equus > Equus caballus. The sequence goes on from NC_091684.1 coordinate 14,713,450, forward strand.
TTAGACCATGATTTCTTAAACTGGACAGAAAAACCATTTGTTATAAAAGAAAAAAATCAACAAAATGAGTTTCATCAAGATTAAAAACTTCTACTCTTTGAAAGACATAATTTAGAAAACAAAAAGAAAGTCACAGACTGGGGAAAAATGTTCACAAAATATGCATTCAACAAATGCTTTGTATCCAGAATATCTAAAAAACTGTTACAACTCAATAATAAAGCAAATAACCCAATTAAAAAATGGGCAAAAGAATGGAATAGAAACTTCACAAAAGAAGATAGTCAATAAGCATATGTAAATATGTTCAACATCACTAGTCATAAAAGAAATGCAAATTAAAACCACAATGAGAAACCACTGCAAACCTACCAGAATAGGTAAAGTAATAAAGATTGACAATACCAGGTATCGGCAAGGATGTGGAGCACACTGGAGCTCTCACGCATTGTGAGTTGGAATGCTAAATGGTGCAGCAACTTTGGAAAACAGTATGTCAGTACCTTATAAAATTAAAAATATGTTTACAATATGATCCACCAATTCCACCCACAGGTGTTTGCCTAGGAGAAATGAAAATATGTATCCACATAAAAATGCATATGTGAATGTTCATAGGAGCATTATTGTTTATAGCTTACAACCGGAAGCAGCCTAAGTATTTAACAGTTGGTGAATATATAAGCAAATTTGGTATATCCACACGATGGAATACTACTTAGCGATAAAAAAGTACAAAGTAGTAATATATGTGACATTGATACATTTCAAAAATATTATGCTAAATGAAAGAAGGCAAACACAGACTACAAATGATTCCATTTATATGAAATTCTAAAGAGGACAAAACTATAGTGATAGAAAGCAGATCACTGGTTGCCTGAGGCCAGGGCTAAGAGGAGGCATGAAGGAATTTTTTAGGATGAGGTGTTCTATACTTTGATACAAGTACTAAATTTCATCACACTGTACATGTAAAACTGATTAGTTTTCTTGTATATGAATAATACCATAACGAAAAAGAGGGAAAGAGACCATAAATTTTCAAGTTTTGGTGTAATATCAAAGATTATCCATAATTATCTGAGAAAGCTATTCAGAAACTCCTCCCTTTTCCAACTATGCCTCCGCGTTAAAGCAGACTTTCTTCACACACTTCCACAGAAACCACGTATCAAAGCGGGTCATGTGCAGGAGCAGATATTGGACTCCAGCTGCCATCTACTCAGCCAGACATGCGAGACATTTGCAAATATGTAAAATAACGTCACTCTTCTCACTAAATTTTTTTTGTTTTGGAAGATATATCCTTTGTAAGAGTGTCATTTGTGTTGTAATGGGTTTTATTATTGTCATGTAATATTTTAATTTAAAAAATTCTAATGTTTTAAAAATTTCTCAGTTTTAATTTCCATAGGGTAAATATTGATCAATATTACCTATAGAAACACAAGCTCTTTGGGGTTTTCAAAAATTGTTAACTGGATAAAGGAGTCCTGATCGAAAAGGCTTGAAAAACTATTGGCTTATAGGATTTTGCCCGAACGAAGACTCAAAGTTCTGTATAAGTGGAATGTTCTCATTCTCCTGGGTTTGTGCTTATGATTCTCAATTGGAATCTTTTTCTCTAGCTGGGCCAGGGTCTCTCCAGTCCTGATTTCCAGGCCAGATTCACGACTAGCTTGTGCCCTTCTCTCCAGAATCCTACTAGCTTTGTGACTTGGCAAAATTTTTTCCCTGCAGCTCACAATTTCCTCATCTGAAAAATAGGGATCATAATAGGATCAACTTCATAGGGTTGTTGTGAGGATTAAGCGAGTTTATGCAAAGCACTTAGAGTAGGACCTGCCGATGGTAAGCATTCAATCCATATGATGGCGTAATTGTCATTGCTACTGTTACCGTTCCATTCTTTTTTTTAAAATTGAGTTCATAATAGTTTACATCAATGTGAGATTTCAGTTGTACATTATTTCCTGTCTGTCACCACATAAGTGCCCCCCTTCACCCCCTGTGCCCACCCCGCATCCCCCTTCCCCTGGTAACCACTGAACTGTTTTCTTTGTCCATGTATTTGTTTATATTCCACATATGAATAAAATCATCTGATGTTTGTCTTTCTCAGTCCGGCTTATTTCACTTAGAATAATTCCCTGCAGGTCCATCTATGTTATTGCAAATGGGATGATTTTGTCTTTTTTTCAGGCTGAGTAGTATTCAATTGTGTATATATACCACATCTTCTTTATCCAATCGTCAGTTGACGGACACTCGGATAGTTTCGATGTCTTGCCTATTGTGAATAGTGCTGCAATGAACATAGGGGTGCATATGTTACTTTGGATTGTTGCTTTCAAATTGTTTGGGTAGATACCTAGTATAGGATAGCTGGGTCATATGGTATTTCTATTTTTAGTTTTTTGAGGAATCTCCATGCTGTTTTCCATAGTGGCTGCACCAGTTTGCATTCCCACCAGCAGTATATGAGGGTTCCCTTCCCATTCTTGTCTCCCGTCTTTGGAAATATCACTTCTCCATGTTGCTCATACCCTCCTCTCTCATCCCTAAACTCTGACATCCATAATTAATGAGTGCCACTTGGTTTTGCTCTCTTTTTTTAAATTGCTTGAAACATTTTGTTTTACCTCCCAAACCCCTACGTAAAGTTCCTTTAAAACAAACTCTTTCTGAGGCACATTTTATTTAGCACAGAACTGGGCAAGTGATAGATGCTTAACAAACACTTGCGGAGTTGTTGGTTTCCACCTCTGCAGTATGGGAACAATGATAGTGTCTTATTTGTCTACTTCATGAGTGTGTTGTAATAATATATATGAAAAGATTTAATTTCCTTTAAAAAAAATCTATAAGCCAAACCAGGCCCTTTTCTTTGCCTCCCAATGTGTCCTAGGGCCATGATAAGGAATCTTTCCAGAAACCAAGTATTGTTAAATGGATGCCCCTATTTATATTTTCCCTTAGTACTCTGAATTCTTTGGCATAGTGAATTTTTCTTATACCTAACAATGCTGTTCTGTCAAATAAGCATTTGGGGAAATATCAAAACTTTGGCTTTATAGGACATGTGAAGATGACATGTTCTGTTGACCTTGTTAAATATGTTCTCACTTAAGATTTGCATTGTCAAATTTCTGCCCATGATATTCTCAGGAGGGAAAGGATTAATCTATTAAAATCCTAAATGATTAAGACCTCACTGGCATTTTGAAAGCATTTTTGCAACACTATTATAACTACTTTAATCTGTGCAAAATTTTTTCAGGTATGGAGGTCATTAAATTTTAGCCAAAATTCTAACTTCTTTCAATGTTGAGCCTAATAAATCTTGAGTGAAATAATTTCAGTGTTGCATCTATACCAAAAACACAGCGATGTAAGGTATCATCCTGAATTGATCACAATGATGCTATACACAACAGAGAAGGACTATTAATTCATTTAAGAAACATTTATTGAGCGTCGACCATGTGCTCGGCACTGGGATGCAGGGGGTTCAATTCTAGTAGCAGTGGACAGAGATGAAATGAAAGCTAAATAAATGAGATCACTTTAGAGAGTGATAAGCGCAATGACAGCAATAAAATAGGATGACGGGATGAGAGTGACTGGGGGCTGGGGATGCTATTTTGATAGAATGAGTAGAAATTGCAGCTAGTTATTTCAAAGATTCAAAAGATATGAATCTAATAATTAATGAGTCTAATGAAAAATGCTAATGGGGTTATCTCTGCGAAGGATGATTTATTGTCTTTTTTATACTTTTTGGTATTTTCCTAAATTTTTACTTGAATATGTACTACTTTCATAATCAAATAAAAATGATATATACAAAAATTTACTTTGATAGCAATCAAATTGAGATTGTGTTGACCCTGTAAATAAAGATACTCATAGAGATCTAAAATACTAAAGAGAAACTATTATCTAAGTTTTTTTTATATTCATAGTTCAGCTGCCTATTAAATAAGTTACTGCTTTTAAAGCACTTAGAAGAGTGCCTAGCACTTAGTTGGCGCTGTAGGTTTGCTAAATTAATAAACTGATATGTTGAAGTGATCTGTCATTCGGTTTAAAAACAACTTCAGGAAAAACTACCATGTACAATCTGATTCCTAAACACTGTGGAGTATGAAATAATGAGGATGCCATGGTACGAAGTTCAGATTTGACTGTGTCCTGTATCTGTCCTCCATCTCTGTCTCTTTCTCTCTTCCTTCCTTCCTTCTCTTTCTCTTCCTCTCTCTCTCCGAGAGATCTAACAGTCCTGCCTTCAAGAAATTTAGAAATTTACTGTGATAGAAATCCACACACACAACTATCAAGCTATGATGCCAATGTTTCTTTTGTGCAGCAAAAACCAGCTGAACTTTAGGTTCTGGTCAAGAAAAGAAGAGTTGATATTTTAGGTCAAAATTCAAAGGGAGAATTTAATCACTTCCCCTCTGTTATTGAATTACTCCCTCTTATTGGTGAGAAATCTAAACATTTATCCTGTCAAAGATGTTTATTAAAGTCTATACACGGGCTTCATAAGAAACCTGTGGTTATTTGTGTGGGTGAAGTGTGGTAAAGTTATCAGAACACCCCCCAAGACGAGACACTTTCAACCAAGCCTCATAGATTGTTTGCAAACACAATGTGGTCCTTGATGTTTCTGGAAACGATCATCCACACACTCACACTGGCTTCACTTTGCCACGTAGAAACAACCAACACAAATTCCGTGCCAGAAGCCACCAGCTAGGAACATTAAACAAAATGTGCACATTTGGCCCCTTATTTTGTTAAGGTATTTCCCACACGAGAGCCTAGAATGGATGGATTTCCACCCGTGGACGCAGAGCCCGCCGACAGCTGTGAGGAGGTTGGGAAGGTTTTTCAGAACAGCCTCTGAGCTCCTTGCGTGGAGACCTCTTCTGTTTACCCGAAGGTAGAAGTTTGATAATATAGGAAAGTTTCTTCCTGCTCTCCCTCTCGTCAACCCTTAGTCCAATAAATGTTGGCTTCCAAAAAGCCCATCTTGAGGGCACTTTGGGAAGGGAAAAATTTAATCTGGCGGATACAGGCGGTTTTCACTTTTCACCTCCTCAGTCTTCCTATCTCTGCTTATTCAGCGCTGCTTAATATAGATCTAAACAGGAAGTCTCCAACTTACGAACGTGCCTGGTTCTAGAAATTTGCCTTTAGGTTGATTATGTGGATCTGAGAACACAGTTTCTCTCAGGAAAAAATGTTATAAATGCTTGTCAGCTTCCCAAGCAGGCCCCAAAGCCAATTTCACTCAATGTTCTTGAACTATTACCTTGAAAATCACAGTCTAAGGAGAAAAGAGAGGACGTGTGGGAGTGTGTGCTTCTGTGTGGATTACTCAGCTCCGGAAGGAGCCCCAGTCGATTGAATGTGGCTTGAATTTGGAACCATTGGAAACATTATCTATTCCAAATTTTTGAATTAAAAACAATGCAAATCCACTTACAAATGATAATAATTATATCAATCTGGGCTCTGATCTCAGGAACAGGAGGTAAAATGAGAGGAAGAAGGAAGAGACTTTCCCCTCCCTTCCTGATTCATAACTGGTCCGAAATAAAACTGGGGGGAGCGGTGACAGCTAAAAGAAACTCTGTTGTTCTCTTTCTTGTCCCTCCCTCTGCCTCCTGGCGTCCCTGGGCCCAGCCCAGTGTCCTCATAGCTGCTCTAACCTCCCCCTCCCCCTTGTAACGCTGCATTTTAATCTGCTCTGTGGACTGGTGATTATAAATGTATCCTCTACATCTCACATTTGGAATAACTAACTTGACCTTCTGCCAGGTCCTGCCCTCTTCTTGACTCCTTCCCCAGCTCTTCCACCCCACCTTGCACCTCACTGTAGTTTGCATTAGTTTTCTGGGGTTCTGCCAGTCCAGGTTGTGGCTCCCAGCATGCCCTTGGCCAGGGCTTTTTGTCACATTGGAGGAGCTGCTTCTGCCATAGAGTTCCTGCCTAAACTTTTCTGTTGCCAACACTTCTGTTAATAAAATGGCTACATCTCAGAGTCCATTCGCTGATAGTGACAATATTCCCACAGCACTTTAGAGTTTGTCATGCACTATCTAAACTGTTAGGCGTTAATCCCTATGAAATAGATAGCTCCAATATTAGCTCAGTTTACAGATGAGAAAGCTGAGGCTCTGAGTTATTTGCTCTTGGGAATACAGCCATAAAGTTACTTGGCTGATATAACATAAGTAAGTGGTCCAGTCAAGCCCTGGATCTGAGTGCTCTTTTCACTGACATGTGCTGCCAACCCTGGTGATGTATGGTCACCGAAGAAAGTCAAGTCTGATTCCCAGCTGCCTTATGATCTTGATCAAGAAGATGGGAGTGATACTCATTCATTCATTCAATAAATCTTTATTGAGTGCCCACTATGTGCCAGGTTCTTCCAGAAGCTTAGGGCACATTTGTCAACAAAAGATATAAAACCCTTAGTTCTCATGGCACTTGCATTTGGTTGTCTATTTCTCAGGAATGCTAGATTGTTAGTTCTGAGTTCGGGCCTGACTCTGCCCCTAGCTTAACCTCTCCAAAAGGAGACAGCTGTACCCATGACTCTAGGCCTTGTCCAGCTTTGGATCTGTGATTCTGTTGCTCACCCCCTGAGGACCCCATTCAGTCAGGAGCTGATCGTCTGCATTTGAGGCCCTGACTTGTTCACTGCAGTAAATCTAGACAATACTGTTGAAAATCATCTCAGAGAAGAAGCAAGAAATAAAATAACATGATTACTCCTTAGTTCAGCTGTTAGAAAGGGTTGGTGATGCAACAGCTAGGACATCTCTTAACATTAATATTTCAAGTGAGGCTGAATGGTGACATTGAACAAAAAAGCAGCTCTACTGTGTTGCTTGATTTTCAGCTGGTTTTACAAAAATGATTTCACTGGTGAAAATTATTTTAGAGGAAAAACATAAGTCCTCTATCTGGGCTAAAAACATAGCATTTTTGTGGTGTATATTGAACTTCAACACAGAAAATAATACATAGTTGATTCAATTCACAAAATAAGCTTTAAAGATCTATTATATCTATAATTATCTTGGAATTTTTTGTATGATGGGAGCATGAAAACTTGACTCTGTGCTGTCAGAAATGTTTTCTCTCGTTCTTTTTTTTTTCTTTCTAATCTTCCTTAAAATATTGGTGTGAATTAAACTCACTGAGGAGGAAACCAGCGAGCATCTTCCATAATGCAGTTATGAAAATAAGAGAAGAGTTGTTATTACTCCCATCTGGGACGCCAGATGTTTGCAGACTGGTGTGGGTGCTCCAGCACATTTCTGACCTCCAACCCAAGACCCGGTTAAATGTAGTTAAAATGTCTTCTTTCCTGCTCCAAACATGTAAATGAAATTAAGTGAGAGCAAAAATGAAAATAATGGTATCCATAATCTGCTAAGAAGGCATGGGAAATAATCTCTCGTGAAGGGAAGTAGCTTAGTTGGAATCTGGTTATACATAATATTTACAACATTGAAGCAGGGCAGAGAGCTTGGATTCTGCCACAAAGGGCTTCTTTATTTTAATAAAACTACTCCCTATCTGGCTACTGCCAAAAGCAGGAAGTCCGGTACAGGAAGTGTCCTCAGAACTTTTATCTTGAAATGTCAGAAATAATATAAATTTCCTTTATCCATATAGGTAAAGTGTCAAGAATGGACGCATATAACAAAACTGAAAATACTCTTTAATCAGTTGTAACATTTCTTTGTCATTTGTTTAAGGCCAAGTGGTCTGCCCACTTATCATCTTAACACCAGAGTCTCAAGGAAATGCTCTTATCTGGGGCGGGACCTGTTGCCCATCACTTTGTCCACCCATAATCTTTGGAGAGTGGGGCTCCGTTTACAGTCTCTAATGAGAGAAAGTAGGGAAATGGGATGTCTAGCAGAGTACAGAACTTCTGCTATCAACTTCTGGGCTTCTGGAAATTTCTTTTAAGTACAAAATGTCTGAGAAATGTCCCTGATAAAAGATGCGCAATTTGATAGGTCTATAATATGGCTAGTTCTTCAAAGTTCAGAAAAAACATACAGTAATTGTTTTGACACACAGTTGTCCCGCAAGTGTCTTGACCCAAACAGTTCTCATGAGAGTTTGATGACAAAGATATGCGGAAAGAGTTTCTGTGCAGTAAAGATCATGAGTCTGCTTAACTCTGTTGACAGTGAAATACAGATTTCAGTGTATTCTGTGGCTCAGGAATACAAAATTACAGGTATGACTTGTAGAGCAAACACCTCAAGAAATTTTAAAAATAATTGAACTTTAAGGAAACATAAAAGAGAATTTGAGTCACGGCAGAGTTAATGAATTCGTTAACATTTACATTTATAACCAGGTACTAGTGTACTTTCATTATCAATTCAGTCACATAGCTTATATAGAGTTTTTTGATGCAAATAATTTTTATATATACTAGATAGATTTTTTTATGAATAAGCCCTGGAATGATTAATTTTGTAAAGCAGGAAATTTATTTGCAACGTAAAGAATCATCCGTTAATGTGCCTATTTTGGAAGTTTGCACTTTCATGTATCGTCTCTTCCCAGAATGATCCAAACGTGTTGCAGAGCTTTGATTTTATATCCCCTGCTTTACATTCTATAGTTAAACAGGGATAGAGGGGAAAGGATAAGATATCCTTGTTTCCTTGCCTAACTATGTAGAGATAAACTACAGATTGCTCTGGATCCCTTCTAATCCAAAGGCTTTATAATAAAGTTTTATTAAAAGCCAATATTTATTAAGACTTTTAACAGACTAAATAATCCTTCTAAGCCACAAGAAGATTTTTCATCTTGCATAAATAGCATTTTAATGACATCATTGTATAATGTATAGGCAACAGCAAAGCAACTCTCTATCTCAGTTCCTCATGTGCAAAATTAAAATTAAAATTGTGTATCAAATATCTCTAAAATGATATGATTATAAATCATTCCCAGCAGGTAGCAAAAATGGTTAAATGAAATTTTGCGTGCATATACTTCACCAAGGGCTTTGGTCCTCAGATTGAAATTTTTTCTCTCGTAAGCATATCCTGTATATGGATGTGATGTCAATGTATAGAACAATGATAAGCATTTACTTATTTATAATCAAAGGGGCTTATTATTCCAGCCTTTGGCAGGCTCTGCCCAACATACTGTTATTTTCATCTCTCGTTTAACACAGAGAGGCCTGTTCCTCACTTCCCTTGTGGATAGAGTCAGGAAGGAGAGTATGACATCCAAGTGCTCAACTACAAAATCTGAAACACATTCAGAGGGCCATCCTCAACAGATGTCTTAGTAAGAGCTTCTAAGTGGAGCCAGGGAAAGGTGGAAATTTAGGTCATCCTGCTAGCAGAAAAGTAAAGAGAAAATCCTTGCCAAAGAGTCACTGCAGAAAGTAAGGAAAGGCCTTGTAGATGGATTGCTTGGGTATGGGGTCTGGTTCCTTCTCTGAAAGCGAGGGAACACTATTCCTTCTGGCTTTATCCTGGAGGAAATAGTTCACCCTTGGTATACTGTGCAGAGGAGCTGTGTGAACTTTCTGGCAGTATAAGATACTCTGGAGTCATCTTGTATGTTTTGTGCCCCAGTTCTAGAATCAGCCATTTCTCTAAGGAGTCCTGGTTCCTTTCATTGGAGAATGAAACCAAAATCTGGGCACTAGGTGAACTCAAGGGCACTGGGGTGTCATTGCTTCTAGCACCTCTCAGTTGCTAGCACAACAAAGTATAGATGTATACTAACCTGTGTGTATACAAATACCTCTAAATCATCTGTATCTATATTAAACTAAACATGAGTTTATACTTAAATCTCCATGTCTAATTCATTACCACTTAGGTCATTCCAGTCTCTTCCCATTGATCATCTGTAACTTTCCACTGCAACAGTGAGGCTGTCTTATACATTTGCAATTTGTTTAGTCACATTCTGCATTTCATTGTGACCTCCTATGTTTTTTTTTTAATTTACATACATTAAGATTCATCCTTTCTGCTGTAACGTTCTATGGGTTTTAACGAAAGCACAGGGCCACATATTCACCATTAGCATATCGTATGAAATAACTTCAACACCTTAGAAAATCCCCTCTGCTTACATTCCCCATCTGTTCTTACATGTAGTCTACTTTTTCCATTAGAGCCATTGACATATTAATCATAGTTATTTTAAATTCCCTCTCTGACAATACTAACATCTGTTTCGTATCTGAGTCTAGTTCTAATGCTTGCTTTATCTCCTCAGACTTTTTTCTTGCCTTTGGCATGCCTTTTTATTAAAAGTTGGACGTGTTGTATTGGGTAATAGGAACTGAGGTAAATAGGCCTTTCGTGTAAGGATTTATGGTAATCTGCGTAGGAGTTTGGCTGTAACAAAAATACTATAGACTGAGTGGCTTAAATCAATAGAAATTTATTTCTCATGGCCCTGGAGGGTGGGAAGTCCAAGTGCAGGACTTCCCAGGATCAAGCCAGCACAGTTGGGCTCCGGTGAGAGCCTTCTTCCTGGTTTGCAGACAGCTGTCTTCTCATTATATTCTCACATGGCAGGAAGAGAGGGAAAGAGAGGAAGCAAGCTAATTTAAAGCATAAATTTAATAAGTATTTAAAAGGTAAATTATCAGGAACAAGACAAGGATGCCCGCTTTCACCGTAGCTACTTCATATTGTACTAGAAGTTCTAGCCAGAAAAATCAGAAAAGAAAAAGAAACAAAAGGCATCCAAATTGGAAAGGAAGGAGTAGAACATTCACAGATGACATGATTCTATATATAGAAAATCCCAAAGAATCCACATGAAAGCTACTAGAGCTAATAAACAAATTCATCAAAGTTGCAGGATACAAGATCAACACACAAAAATCATCTGTGTTTCTAGACACCTGCAATGAGTAATCTAAAAAGGAAATTAAGAAAGCAATTTCATTTCTAATAACATATCAAAGAATAAAATATCTAGGAATAAATTCAACCAAGGAGGTGGAAGACTTGTACAATGAAAACTATAAGACATTGTTGAAAGAAATTAAAGAAGACCTAAATAAATGCAAAGACATCTGTGTTCATTGTTTGGAAGGCTTAATGTTGTTCAGATACCAGTATTTCCCAAAGTGATCTACAGATTCAATGCATTCCCTGTCAAATTTCCAAGAGCTTTTTTTGGGGGGTTGGAGATCATCAAATTCATGTGGAATTGCAAGAGGCCCCAAATAGCTTGAACAATCAAAACAAAAGAACAAAGTCAGACCTCCTGACTTCAAAATTTACTACAAAGCTATAGTAATCAAAACATTGTGCTACTGGCATAAGGATAGACACATAAACCAAGGGAACAGAATTAAGAGTCCAGAAATAAGCCCAAATGTATATGGCCAATTGACTTTGGACAAGAATGCCAAGTCCATTCAATGGCAAAAGATCAGTTTCTTCAACAAATGATGATGGGCAACTGATTCCTATATGCAAAAGAATGTAGTTGGGCCCCTACCTCACACCATATACAAAAATTAATTCAAGATGGATCAATGACTTAAATAGGAGAACTAAAGCCTTAAACTCTTTAAAACATGGGTGAATCTTCATGAGCTTGAATTTAGCAATACATTCTTGGTTATGACTAAAAAGCACAAACAACACAAGAAAAAAATAGGTAAATTGGAGTTCATCAAAATTTAAAACTTTTGTTCATCAAAGGATACCATCAAGAATGTGAAAAGGCAACATACAGAATGAGAGCAAGCACTGGCAAAGCATATACATGATAAGGATTTAATATCAAGACTATAAAAAGAACTAAAACTCAACAACAACAGCTAACCAACCAAACAAAACCAAACAATCCAATTTAAAATATGGGCAAAGGATTTGATTAGACGTTTCTCCAAAGAAGATGTCCCAATGCCCAATAAGCACATGAAGAGAGTCTCACTCATTAGTCACTAGGGAAATGCAAATCAAAACCACAATGAGATACCACTTCTACTAAAACGGCTTCACGCCTACGAGAATGGCTATAATTAAAAAAAAAAAGAAACAAAGCAAAGAAAAGGACAAGTGTTAGTAGGATTTGGAGAAATTGGAACCCTTGTGCATTGCTTGAGGGGGATGTAAAATGGTGCAGCCACTGTGGAAAACAGTTTGGCAGGTCCTCAAAAAGTTAAAAATACAATTACCATATGACTCAGCAATTCCACTCCTAGGTATATACCCAAAGATTTGAGAACAGGGACTCAAACAGATACTTGTATGTGCATGTTCATTGCAGCATAACAGCCAAAAGATGGAGACAATCCACATGTCTATCAATAGAAGAATGAATAAACAAAATGTGGCAAATACATACAATAGAATATTACTCAGTCATAAAAATGAATAAATGTCTGATGCAGAGTTCTACATGGATGAATTTTGAAAATACTATGCCAAGTGAACTAAGCCAAACACAAAAGGACAAATATATGATTCCACTTATAGAAATATCTAGAATAGGGATATTTATGGAGTAGATTAGAGGTTGGTGGGAGTGGGGAATGAGGAGTTATTGCGTAATGAGTACAAAGTTTCTATTCGGGATGAGGAAAAAAATTTTGGAAAAAGATAGTGGTGATAGTTGCTGTGGTGTTATTAGAAATATTTGATCTTTGTCCAATTCCTGGCACAGAGCAGAAGAAAACTCTTGTAATTTCCTGAGTAATGAGTGTCTTTGTTATGCACAGCAAGGTCCTTTTGATCACACCTGAGTTTGTGCTAATGAACTGATTTAGGATGGGGCTCCTAGATATCTTCAGGATGGAGGACGAGTGCCACAGAGAGAAGGCCATGATTAGAAGATTGGAACTTTCAACCCCAACCCCCCACTCCTCCTCCCATCCCTGCTCCCATCTCTAGGGAGGGGAGAGTGGCTGGAGATTGAGCTCTATAAAAACTCTTGAACAATGAGATTCAGAAAGCTTCCAAGTTTGGTGAACACATTGAAGGAAGATGATGCACCTAGAGAAGGAATGGGGAGTTGCTTAATGCTATAAAGTTTCTATTTGGAGTGATGGAAAAATTTTGGAAATAGATAGTGGTGATGGTTGCACAACATCGTGAATGTAATTAAAGCCACTGAATTGTACATTTAAAAATGGTTTAAATGGCAAATTTTATGTTATATATATTTTACCATATTAAATACAGCACAAAATAAAAAAACTAAAGATTAAGGAAATTGGAGAACTTGAAAATGAGTAACTGGTGGAGATAGGGTTTGAATCCAGGTCCTTCTGATTCTATGGTCTATATGTTCTTAGACATGTAGACACGTAAGAGTTAGATTAAACTGTGCAGAATCTTCTTTCACTTAGAATTTTTGAGCCAATCCATCATGGAACAAAAGTGGCCTTTACAGAGAATCACCCTCATGAGACTGATCGGGATGGATAAGAATAGGCCCAGGAGATCAGCTAGAGGGCTAGAGCTGTAACACAGTGGAGAGAGGACTAGAGTCTGGACCAGGGATGTGGTTATGAGAATGGAGAGGAAGGGGCGAATCAGATCTGTCTGGTTCAAGGGAAGAAATGGCAGTATTTGCTGATGCCTGGAAATAGACAATGAAGGATGCACAGTCAACCCTGGGAAGACAAGAGAGGGATGCAACTGTGGGCAGAAATGAGGTATTTGAAGGCCTCTCATTATCCTAACACAGTCAAGAACGTATTCTCATCTCCCAACCACAGGACCTGGAGTCCCCAATAGGATTGAGCTCGTAATGATTGGTTCCTGGGCACTAATGTCTAAGAATACAAACTCTTCTACAGACTATCTCTCTTCCATAGAGACGATGATTAAGTTAACAGATGCACAATGGGGTCCAGGGCAGGGGAGAAGACAAAGGTAAGGTACAAAGGGTGTATTTTTTTCTATCTTCTACCCAAGTTAATTTAGTACTAACTAATACCTAGTTTTATTGTCTTATCTCCCTGGGTACAAAGCTCAAAGTTCTACCTGTCTTTTGGCTAAGGGGCCATGTTTTGTTGCTGTTGTTTTCACATATGGACTATAACTTAAATATAACTAAATACCGATCAGTGCATGTGATTAGTGATGGAGAAGGAAGGAACGTAAGGCCCGGACACGGTGGTGATGGGGATGGGGGTGGGGTTTAATTTCCACTCGCCTCTGTTGTCTGGCATTGTATGCTATTTCTGCACGTCTATAGATAGGAGAGAAGCCATAGTCTTCTTCTCTAGCTGCTGCAGCTGACATTAGGTTGACAAATCATTTCTTGCGGCCCTTAGAGACCCAGCAGAGCTATCTAGAGACACGAAGACTACTGATGCTTATGCTGTACTCCTCGGTTCTCACATTTTCCCCCAGGAGACCGAAGTGATAGAGTTTTAGAGAACTTGCCAGATTTTTATATTCTAACAAGGCAGAAAGAAAAAAAAACCCGAAGCAGGTCTATTAATTCAATGAGAATTTTACATATTTATGTGCTCGATTGTCATCCCTTAGGACTCTCAAGGCTTTTCACCACAGAAGGGAGTATATTGAAGCCGAAAGAAAATATTCCTAAAAATCTAGCACAGAAGAGGTTTCTGATCCACTCCTCGTGTCGTTATATAGCAAAACAACAACAGGCATGCAAATAGAAAAGTTTACTCATCTATCATATAAAGTGCTATTATAAAGATGAATCGGAGTTTGAATGTTAATAACGCTTAGGAAATTAGCTGGAAATGTGATGTTTCTATTTAATCTCGTGGATGTGAAGCACCGTGAGAGCAGTGACCACATCGGTTGTGTTCGCTGTTGCAGCGCCAGCCCTGTTGTGTTGTGTCCAGCACAAGTACACGGTAGTGCTCAATATGTATTCACTGAGTAGAGGGATGGCAATATCTCTAGTTGACTTTAGTGATGTCATATAATCATTACAATTGTATTCCGGGTAAAAGATACCCTAAATGGTGACGTCAGAGTAATGTAGAAGGATTTTAGTGCATTGATGGGGAAAAAAATGTTGCTTCCGTGCAAAGATATTGTAGCTATGAATTTAAATCTAAAATGATTATATTTGTAAACATTTTAAGGTTGCTTTGTGAGTTTGAGTTTGATGTCAGTTGGCTACTCGTTTAGCTGGGAGTGGAAAGGAATCAGAAATCACAACTCTTGGCTATTTGTCAGGATTGCATCTCTTTCCATCTCATTCTCCCTCATTTTTGGGGGCATCTGTTTTATTGTACTTACCGATCTGACTTGCAGGAGGATTTCAATACCTCTAGCTGTCTTGGCCTAGCTGTAGCCAAATAACTTGTGTTTTTGGTTTGCCTGAGGTGAGTTGAAATCTTTCAAAGCCACTCTTTTATACTCCGTTTCAGAGCACCTCTCGCGTATGGCACAGACAGCTCAGGTGACATGGCCTTCCACAGCAGCACATCTCAAACTGTAATGTGTGTAGGAGTCCCTGGGGAACATGTCAAAATGCAGATTCTCACAGGAGGCCTGCCTGGAGTGGGGCCTCCAGGTGAGGCCAATGCTGCTGGTCCACGGACCACACGTTGAGTAGCAGACTGGGTTTAGGCTTCTCATTTCTTTCAGCTCTACGAAGTATATGAGATGCTAGGCTAAACTTGGTCTCCTACCGTGAAACAATTTTGAGTTAGTGACACTGCACTTCTGGTGGGATTCTCAGTCCCCTGCAGAATTTTCTTCCAAGTCTTAGCTTCGGAGGTGAGACCAGAGACCGCCTCCCCTTGCCCTGGGCTACTCTGCAGCTCTTTTCCCTGAAGAAATGGCCGAGAGTCTCTCCTACGTAACCCCGGTGATTCTTCTCCTGGCCTGGGTGGCTCTGCACTGACTTTGCCAAAACCTGGATCCCACTGATCTCTACTATTCCAGTCTCCGGAAGCCCAGCCCTTCTCGTTAATTTTTTTTTTTTCCTGAGTCGTTTCATAAACTCCTTGTTAAGCTCCATTCTTCACTTACGGTGACAATTTTGGACCTGGAATTAATCAAGCTACCAGTCATTTGAACTGGCTCCACTGCCACTGCCCTAGTCAAAGCCAGCAGAATGTCTCACTGGCACGCCGAATTTAACTCATACTACTTTTGCCCTCCTCCAGTCTGCAGCTAGAATACTATTTTTGAAATAGAAATCCAATGATCTCTCTCTCTCTCCACCTAAGAAGGCAGATTACTTCCTCATTCTGCCCCTGTGCTGGCGAGGGATCTTTCCTAACACACTCTTCGCATAGCTCAGCCTCATGGAAGATGGTTCAGCTCCAGCTTCTCACCTTCCCACAGTCCAGTGCCTCACCTTCTCTCGGCCAAGCCTTGGGGTTACTGAGGCCAATAACACCTAAAAGGGCAACCATGGCACGTGAGCTCAGTTTCTTCTTCCATTCCAGCAACTGAGGGTTTCCCATTCTTATGAGCTCTACTCTGTGGTAAAAAGGATGTTTTTTAATTCCGTATCCAGCATTGCCAGCTCTTCCAGCGGGGGTGTTTTTAAGTTGCCTACTGCTTCATGTCGCCAGAACCGCCTCGCTCTCTGCACTCACCCCACGGCCCATCCTTCAGGTCCCCCAGTGTTCACTTCCTCAGTAGGGTTTTTAATGCTGTCTTTCCATCGGGAAGACCCTCCCTATTCAAACTTTAGACCACAAAGAAAGGTCAATTACTTAAGAAATATTCCCTGATTCCTTCCATGATGTCAGGTTCCTCGCTTACATATGTTTCCATAGTTCTCTCTACTTTTCTTGCATAGGACTTATCACAAGTGTGCCTGATAAAGTCTGCCCCTCTCGCCAAAAGCTAAGTGCCTTGATGGGAGGGCAGAGGCCACATTAGTCTTGTTCCACACTGCACCTAGGCCCCAGTACAACATGGGAAACAATGATAGCTGGCATCCATTGAGCTCTTTCTGTATGCCTCACCACAGCTCCATTAGTATTCCCATTTTACAAATGAGGAAACCGAGGGAAAAAGAAATAAGGTAAGTTGTCTAAGGTTATGAAGCTGATATGAAATGAAATCCAGGTGTCTGGCTCCAGAGCCTACTGGCTTAACCTCTATTTTGTAATAGACGGTTGCTGCTCCGTAAATTTTTGTTGAATGACTCTCCCTGAGGGACCATGAGCTTCCGTACTCCCTGCCAGAGACAGCCAAAGATGTCTCAGTCTTCATTTTCCACCACGTGGCACTTCTCTAAAAACCCTGTATGGATGCACTTCCTGGGTGAGGGGCCCTCCGGACTGCTGCTTATTTGCATGGCAGAGATGGCTGGCAAGCCCTGGACTTGGTCACATCACTGGTCTGCCTCCTGCCCCAGGTTCTCTATGAGAACTCATTCAAGTGACACATAGAAGGGACCTTTGAGAATTCTATGTACAGCTGCTGATTAAGGCACATTCTGACTCAGTATGTCTGGAGTGGAACCTGAGATTCTGCATTTCTAACCACTTCCCACATGATGCTGTTGTTGCTGGTCTGCGGATGAAATTTGAGGGGTCAGGAGCTAGTTAGAGCAGCCTACTCTACGCTCTGAGTTTGCGTTTCCTAGTTTGTGTTTGCAGCTGACACGACCTACCTTGCAATATTAAACTGAGAATAACAAAATGTGTATAAAGTGCCTAGTACTGTGATTAGAACAGATTAGATGTTCAGTGAATGATTTTATTGCTTTTCTCATTTTATTTTTCTAAACATAAGTCAATAGCAAATCCGTAAAGATCTTATCATCTGACATTACAATATTTCCACTGGAAAATTAAAACACACACACACGGCTCTTGGACCATTTTTTAAAAAGGAATCCAATCAATGCATTTAAAATATTCATCTAACATTATGTAGTACGAAAAAAGGTAGTCATCTTCACCCCTTTGAAAGTTAAATTTACTCTCTAACCGCCTAACCTCCGGATATTCTCTGCCTGACTAT
Source organism: Equus caballus (assembly GCF_041296265.1). Lineage (NCBI taxonomy): Eukaryota > Metazoa > Chordata > Mammalia > Perissodactyla > Equidae > Equus > Equus caballus. The sequence continues at coordinate 14,731,428 of NC_091684.1, forward strand.
TAAAAGCTGGTGATGAATCACACTAAGAAGAAACTCTTATTGCTTCTGGGTTCTCACCATTACCGCAAATCCATAAATTGCCCAGAACTGTAGCTTTGAAGGTTGTTCGCTCCCAAGATTTCTATTATGAATTTGCACTTAATCTTTGATCCTGAAATATCTTTTAGGCTTCCTATTTAATTATTTACTAAATACACGTTTAAAAGCCCTAGGAACCAGGCTTCTCCACGGCTGCTGTCCACTGCTCTCACCTCCCTACATGTGTTTATGACCCGCTGGCTTCCTAGGGTTCCATGCTGCACCCACATGTCGGTGTTCCCTGGGTACTCTCCTAATGGACTGCTCAAGGAACTTCTCTTGGTCTGCAACTCAGTTACTGACATTCTGACTGACACCAAGCATGAAAATCACATTACCCTGGTTGTAAAAAACCTTCACTGGCTACCTGTAAAGTACAGGATTACGTGTAAAGTCCTAGTTATTAACTTACAAGTCCTTAAATTGACTTGGTTTTGAATACCTCAGAGACATTCTGGAACCATACATCCCCAGTCGTTTTCTTTGGTCTCAGTCAATTGGATTAGTTCTTTTTGGCTGAAGACATTGAGCTACGGGGCATTTTTAATGTTTGCTCTCTACTTATGGAATTTATTAACCATGGAGTTCAGGCCGTCTTACTCTCTGTCAAGCTTTCAGTTGAAATTTAAGAGGTACCTTTTCCAGATTGCTGATTTGGTTAAATAAGCCATAAATCGATCCACTGTTGTTTAGTTTTTGAATAACTGTTCTCCTTTGGTATTTTTATGAATCTGCTCCAAGAGTTTGTTTGACATGTCACACTTAAATTTTATATTATTCCACTTAATGTCTTTTTTTCCCACATCCTGACTTGAAACACTGTCAAAGTGAGTTTACTAATTAAATGCGTTGCGTGACATATTACCTTTTCCCATCTCTTCAGAAGGATGTCACAAGGACAGTGAGATGTTATATGCAAAAGTACTGGAATTGTGAAATATCAGGTATTATATTCAATTATGTACATATATTTCACTTTATTTTGGTTATTAACCAATCACTCCACTGTTATGCTGCTCAAAGATTAATTATTGAATGGATGAATGAATGCTAGACAGAAGGAGGGACAGGGGTATAGTTCATGGATTTCTTTAGCAAATTTTAATCTAGCATCTTTTGATAAGGTATATATATGTCTAAAGTTAAGTAACAATAAAGTATTTAAATAGCAGCGTGAGACAACAAAGAAAAATACGGCACAGACTACTACACAATTGATGGCCAAATATATTCTGTATGTAATTGCAGCTCTCTATGTTCCTGAGGACAGTGACACTCCTTAGGCTGGGGCAGCAAGAAGGGAATTCTGACTGAAAAGATGGATTTGCAGTGGAGCCACAGGTGTGTGTAGGAATGGGGTAGGCTAAGAAGAGGTGGGGGGTTGCAGGGTCTTACACAAAGATGGAATGAAAGCAGGAAAAAAAAAAGACTATTATTTTTCTTTTAAGTTGGAAGAGGGGGAATCTGAATTCAACCCATTTGGCTGGAAGATGATTCAGGAAAAAAAGATAAGAAGTAGGGCTTATTACACGTTTAAGTTATGAAAATAAGAAGTTCTTCATTTTTCTTCAATGAGGAGATGTTTTTTCATTTTTCTTAGAGTCTCAAGACCCTTGGCTGGGGTCAGGGAGATGGGGTAGGCAACAATGGGGAAGTCAGCAGAGTTCTTCAAGGAAGGGAAAATATTCAGTTGCTGGTTATATTTTCCTTCCTGTTTTGGCTTGTTTGTTTGAGGACAGGGCAATAGGGTTGAGGTGGGGAGTGGGGCAAAGTCTGAGATCTAATGCTAGAACTTGATTGCTTATTTGAGAATCCAAATGCTCCAAACATTTTAAAATATAAAATCTCCCATCAAACTCTCACATAATCTATGAATCCTGTTTGCAAAGAAATATATTCTCAATAGAGCATAAGACATCATAGCCAATTCAATCTAATCCAGCTCAATTCTGTCCAACACATAGTCACCATGCCCTTCTGTGCTTGTGGTGTCATCATTGTTGCTGCTGTCGGGAGGCAAAGGAAGGAGGAAGCAGAGCTTAGATCTACTTGTGAAGATAAGCCTCACACACAGGAAACATTTATCCATCAGATGAGATCAAGGCTACATAAGTACCAAGATTAATACGAAGCAGCATCTCTCTGTGCTCCCAGATTTCAGAGAAGGACTGAGGAGGAAGAGAAAGGATTTATTTTGGGGGAGAAAAATTCTGGAGCTGGCTTGGAGGAGTGGAAGCCTCGCTACTCAAAGTATGGTCCATGGATCAGCAACACCAACATGTCTTGGAAGCTTGATAAAAATGCAGCACTTTAGTCCCCATCTCAGAGATACCAAACCAGAAACTGCATTTTCACAAGACTCCAGGTGATTCATATTTATGTCATAGTTTAGGAAGCACTATGTTAGAAGACTCTAACCGAGCTGTGCAAGAATGAAAACGTTAGACAAACAGATCCCTAGGAAAAGAAACCCGGGCCTGTGCGGTACCCCGGTTGTAGCTGAGTCCTCCCCGAACCACTCCCCCTGGCAGATCTCCTAGACTTTAATGGGCCTTGCATGGAGTATCCAAAGACGGAGTTGGCTTCGCATGCAAGGAAAGTGCCACTTAATAGCCAACCCTATTGAAATATTCTCCTGTGCTCTGACAGAAATGTAGGAATATTTGGAAGGTGGGCACATGCTTGCGAATAGGCAAGGACTGAAAATGTCCTCTCGAGCATGTCTGGTCTTACAACACAAGAGCCTGCAGGTATGGATTTGAGCCATTGCTTTCAAAAGTAAAAAAAAATTATACATACGCCAAAAAAAAAAAAAATACCCACTTCCCTGTTTCTGTCATATAAGTTCATGCTTGTCTGGTTTGAATTAGAGTGGTTCATTACGGAGCAGAGCGAGAAGAGACATTTTTAACAGAATTGGCAAAACCCAAGCCACAATGCCCAACAGAATAGGCTGGAAGTAAACAGCTATGGCCTGACTTTCTACATGTGAAAAGGGTTTCTCATGCCTAGCATTAACAGAGTGCTTAAATAGTGGTAGAGACCATTTTAGAATTAGTACAATCCCTTTCTTCCTTCCTTCTCTCCTTCCCTCCTTCCTTCCTCCTCTCCTTCCTTCCCTCCCTCCCTCTTTCTTTTTCTTTCTCTCTCTCTCTTTCTTTCCTTCTGTAAGCTTTTTAGAATAATGTGGTTTCAATGCAAATCAAAACCAGTTGAAAGCTTGCCAAGGCCAAGATGTAATTGAAGATGGCATTTAAGCCTTTGTGTCTCCTCTGTCTCCAGAGATATCATCATAAAATAAAAGACTTCATCAGGTAATGTTTTCTTCATTATTCAACATCACAATTCTGAAGCGAAAAAAAGATAATTAGACATACGGTGCTGTCGACACATAGTTTACGAGGAGCTTCTAGTTAATTAGTTATGGTAAAAGGTTTTTATATAGTCATAATTACTTTATATTTCAGAGGAAAAGAAGCAAACATACACGTATTTTATTTTACCTGGTGACAAGTTTATCAAAGTGATGCTGGTGTTTTGATGATCCTTCGGCACCTTCTGCAGACTTCCCAGGATATAATGCAAAGTGTCATGAGGGGATTTTAACAGCACAACTCTTGTTAACTTTAATAGGAGCTACACATCTGAAATCCTTACACATCATCCTGCTAGATTCTATAAGAAAAACATCACCTTCTCAGTGTCCTGAATTTCCTCTGTTATTGATGGAAGGCTCACTTATAGAATAATTCAGGGAATAGTTATAGTAATTTTGTTTTAAAAAATGAGACAACCCACCTTCATGAGAATATTTTTTCGATTCTACTTTCTGGGAGTGGCCACAGAAGAAAAAATGGTGGCAAAAATAATATACCGGGAAATATAACCTTCTACAATTTATTTGTTTAAAATAATATCAATTTATAAAAGATATCTATTTTTTTTACCAGGTGTTTCTACCGAATTGGTTATTCAAGATCTCACCCTAATTAAGAAATGAAGAGAACTTAAAAATAAGATTGATATTCTTGGTTTTCCCCTTTATGTCTGTACCAGTTCCAATCGTGTCTTAGCCGAGGGGAGAACCAACACACTTCTGTCACGTCCTTCACTTGGGTGTCCTGGAGAATAGTTGTCTGACCTCTAGCGATGTCTACCCCTGAGAGAAAATTAATCAGCTAGCAGCGTGCCCTGAATGTGGATCTCCCAGGACGCCACGTGGTGGATGTCCGCATGGGTATGCAAGCAAGGTGTAGTCAGCCACGGGGCTGGAAGACAATTTTCCTCAATCTTAGCCCAGTGCTTTATTTATCAGAACAGAAGATGGAAATCTGAGATATGTGCTACAAAGGGCAAATAGACTGAATCTTCACAGCAGAGTGCAAAATGCTAGCGTCACCTTATCCCTAGTTAGGGTTGCCAGCTGTCCAAGCCCTTGAGTGCGTCACAGGTTCATGCTTCCCTCTACTCCTGCCATAGTGTTTGATGTCACAACACTTTTAGATAGATATATGTGAATAATAATGGTCATCACTTCTTGAATGTTTAGCAATCTTTGTACTGTATCACATGCTACATTGATTTTTTTTTCATTCAATCAAGGTCTTGCCACCTCCTAGAAGAATGTCTTTGGGCAAGGTAATTAATTTTTCCAAGCTTTAGTTTCCTCATCTATAAAATGAGAGTAATAATAGGATTAAGATGGATAACAAACGTCAGAAGATTAGCACAAAGCCAGACACATAGTAAGTGCTTGGTGAATGTTAGCGGCTCTTGTTTTTATTCTGAGAACAACTCTGGGTTGTCCCCATTTAACAGATGAGGAACCAAACTGAAGGATGTTAAATCACATAGCTAGTACGTGGTAAAGCTGGCATCTAAACCTGGGTCCCAAACCTGAGCGATTAGCCTCATCAGAAACAGCTCTAACAGCCCTGAAACACTATCTTCTCACTCGTCTCTCCCCACTTCACCCTCCGTCTGGTCCACATGCTGGAAAACAAGACCTAAAGCTTCTGGTTCCTGGGACTTGGCACTTGGCTGGCATTTTGTGGATCTGGAGGATCTAGGAGCCTAGCCTGGGTATGCCAATGTTGCTGCTGCAACTCACCCAGCTTTCGATGCCTCCCAATTTATTTGCTTATTTAAAGGATGGGCGAGGGGAGGCGGATCCGACTAGATCTTCCCCGATCTCCTTGTTTTCCCAGCTCACCTGACTGGCCTTTTGTGATGAATGACAAGTCTCTCACGGCTCTGGGTTTTTTCTCTATAATCCTCCCTGCACGGTTTCTGTTTCCAACATGATTCTGCAGGATGCTAACACATTGTTCTCTGATAAAGCAGGAAGGGGTCTCCTCATTTCCCCAGCCAGAGGAAAATCAGTCTCAGCATTCAGCACCTCCACGAGCTCTTCCACTTTTGCAAGTGGACCAAAAAAGGGAATGGATCCTTAGCAAAGATTTTGAGGTGGCTAAATGCCATTCTAGGGTGTGCTGATACATTACACGTGAGGGCATCTCTTTAGATAGGATTCATGTTAATAAACTATGCTTTTCATAGCCAAACTGAAGGAAGTCTATATAGAAAGACTAAATAAATTATATTTGATTTGGGGCATGTTAAGAGCCTGCATAAATGAGATCAAAGAGTTTACTGTGTTCCCATTAATGTGATTCTTATCCTGCATCCCTGTTTCCACCCTGAATTTAAACATATGAATTATGCCCCAGACATGGACTTATGACACAGAGTTATGTCCTAGTAAAGAAGAGCCATCTTTATTCTCATTTCCTTGAGATAATGAAGACATTTACTATTCCTCTATATTTTTAGTGGGAATATTTTTAGCTATGATTCTAATCACTAATAATTGCCCTGTAATCTAAGAAAGAAATATAGATTTGGAATGACAAAACAATGCTTGGAAATAATCTCTCGTTTGTCTGTTCTTAAAGGAATAAAAGATAAAATTTTCAGTATATCCAAGGCGAATAGTTTCTAAAATTTGTGATACTTTGAGTCTAATCAACGTCTTTAGCTTATTTATGTAGGACACTATAATATTTAAAATTCTTGAATAAATAATTTTCAATTAAGTGTGTTAATTAATTCTCAATTAATTATGCTAACTTATCCTAATTACTAATGTAATTACAAAATTGAAGATTAACCTAGAAATTTGGAAGAGCAATGCTTCTGTCAACTACACGGTAATCAGTTACATAGGCAAGAGCAGAGGCAGGGTTCTTTTTAGTGTGTTTGGCTAGCTCGATGCCTACAAAGTACAACACAATCTGGGTACACCTGACTTCAGCATCTAATTCACTTGCAAAACTGTGGAATCAACGCTGCCTTCCATTTCATTCCCACATGTATCCTTTGTCTTCAACATTCCTGATGTTTTCAAAAGCTGTTACTAACAGTGAAAACATCATCTCTAGCCACAAAGGCACAAATAAAGTCCTGCTAGACCGTTTCGTCTGTGGCTGACAAGGTGGTTCGAAAGCTGCAGAACCGTTAGACCTGTTGACTATTTAAGGGGACTAATAAAGTACTAGCAATCTTTGTTTGATGAAGCCAAACTAAAGACTCTACAAGACACGCTCATTGGGGCTGTGGCTTGAATGACAAGGACCACTTTCTTGCTGGGGTTCAAACAGATGTATGAGAAAATTGGGGTGGGTTCCAATGTAATAGCAAGAGCCAGGCTGCTTGAGATGATAAGCAATACCTTTCCTTAACCGTTAGTAAGAAACAGGTGTAACTGGCCCTGATTTTATGTTTTGCTGCTCTTTGCATACTAAATATTATTTACAGGGTTTAAGGGGTTGTATTTTTCTATGACTTACTGACATTCATTCATTTGGTCAATCAGTTGGTAACCATAGTGTGTGTGTGTGTGTGTGTGTGTGTGTGTGTGTGTTTGTATGTGTGTGTGTGTGTGTATGGGCATTCTCTGTGCCAGGTTCTGGATCTAGAATATACTCCATCCTTCCAGAAGCTCTGACCCAAGTAAAAGTGATGTCCCATAGTTTTCTCAGCAGAAAATTACAGTTTAGAGAACACAAGTTATCAGCAGGAAAAAAAAATTAAGACCTCTTTGAGAATATGACTCATTGAGCAACAATTTCCAACTCATAGTGCACATGCTGACCTATCCCAGACTCATGCACGGAAGTATTTTGCGGGTTCGCATATGGTGGAATAATTCATCTCATTCCAAAGCAGAAAGGAATGGGTCGTCTTTCATCTTTGCTTCTTTCACCTCTAGGCTCAAGGAGAGGCATTTCCCTGAGAGCTGGTAGGGTAGAATCCATTGGAATTTGACATAATCCTTATTTCCCCTCCAAAAGGCTTTGCTGACTTATGTTAGGTCCTCAACACACTTTTAACTCCTAATGAAACAAATTTTCCCCTTCTGAGGTAGAGCCCCGATGGCCCTGGAATGCCGTGGAAGACTAACAAAAAACACTTCTAAAGTACTTTAAACGTCCAAAATGAAATTTACCACATTAAAGCCAAGTATTGTTATTAATGCCAGGAATTGCCAGCACGCTCAGAACAAAGGAAAACCCCAGCACTTATCATTCATCTTCTGCTTTTTAATCCATTGTGCTTTTCTTAAACAACAAAACCTATCTTGTTATAAATTATTAGTTGTAAATTACTTGTTTAAAATCTTACGACTGTTCATTTAAGTGAACCATGAGGTAGATTTCTGCTGTAATTTAAAAAGCTACCAAAGGAGCCATAAGTCATTCTCTATTAATATCCAAATAGCTATAAACCATGAGAAGAAAATGAATCATGGTGGCATCATAAGAATTAACTTTAAAGAAATATGAAAGAACTAAATATTTCTTTCAGAGTTTTGGGATTAACTATTATTTGCAACCTGCCTACTTGGAGCACTCTATTCTGTGATAGAAAGTGCAAAAACACACAACTAATCCTGACCTGGTATCTATGAATGTTAATCTAGATTTGTGTCTCCAAACTCTAGTTTGCTTCACTCCAGGGCATTTGCAGCCACCTCAAAGGATATTATGGAATTCTTTCAAATTCCCTAAACAAAATTAATTTTAATTCATATTACTATTAAAAAGAAATGTATACCATCCAGCAGATTAGGGCAAAGAAAATACTAGAAAGTCAAACCGATAACTTAGAAAAAGACTCCAACTCATTAGCCACCTTAAGTGAGGATTTAGATAACATTTTTAAGCCACGGTTCTCAGTAAATAGGAATGTGGTTCTGGAAACCAAGAGAAATATTACTGAGTTTTAAGTCCTCAAATTGCATATGGAGGTCTCTTGATGAAACAGGTTTGTTTTTTTTTTTGTTTTTTTTTTTTTTTACCATGAACCAATTCTAGTTTCAAAACATGTACAGACATCCTTGCTGTCTCATAGTTTCGGTGAGGATAATGTTTTACTCTTGCATACTGCTTCATGGTTTATAATACACTTCCACATATAGGATCTCAGCTGATAAGTACTGCTGTGACCTGCCTGGCCACAGAGAAGGAGAAAACACAAAGTCTATCCCAGTGAAAGATCTTCATCAAACTAAATCTGAAGTGGACTAGGGTTATACTCCAGCACTGAGAGTTAAATACTCGCCTTGGCACATGGGGGAGAGATGCGAATAGTGAAGGCTGCTAATTTGCTCTTAATTCTCCAGCTCCAGCACAGCCTGCAGAAGGGAAATGATACATGAAGATGGCCTCACTGTGTCTCACTCCCAAATAGAGTAGAAGGAGGGACAGTCAGGAGTTGGTGGTACAGGGGATAAAGGAAAATGATTGGTTCAACATGAATTTAAAGCAAGCAGTATGGGTGGTTATCCCTTGGGGAAACTGAGTGAGCAGGCAGGTGGACCACACGGGTAGGAACTGGAAAGCTCATGTTGGGGCAATTAGAAATAACCCCTATTGAAGAAAGCATCTGAGACCCCAAAAGAGGCTTCCTCACTCTTCGAAAAAGACCAGCTCTCACACACAAGTTTAAAACAAAGATGTTGTGCTTCTTATAACTCTCAGGGTACTGAAGAGTGTTTTTTAAACCAAAGTTTCATCCCCATTTGTGATAATACGGACCTATCTCATATTCTGATTTTAATACTTTTTCAGAGGAAGATAATTGGAAATAATACCTAGACAGTTTTAATGTTTTGAGCATGAATATAATTTTTATTATACCTACAATTGGATAAATTTACTGAGGGCATCATTATAAGGAGCAAAATGCTAAGAAAGCTATCAATAATTGGGGAATTCTGGCTCACACGGGAAACATTAAATACACCTACTGGAGAACTGTACTAGACACGTATTTAACACGCAGACCCTAATGTTAGCGAAGTGCAAAGCAGGATGGATGTGATTTTTCATGCTGCTAGATTGGCCTCTGAATCTCTTCCTGCAGGTGGCAGACACAGAAAGGTATAAACAGACTTTGAAGGGATCTCTGGCCCTTGTATCATGGCCAAGAATCAGAACTAATTCTCTTCAGTCAGTTCAGGAACAGTTGTTCATTCAACAACTTTTAGAAAACTCAGCAGTCTATAGTCCTGTCCTTGAATTCACAGTTCAGTGGGATAAAGAGATGTACAAACAAATAATGTTAACACCATATAGTTAGGGCTGCAGAAGAGGCATGTACGTGAAATCCTAGAAGCTCATAGAAGGGAGTGAAAATCTCTTTCTAGGGGAGGTGGGAAAACCTTCTCATGGAAGGCAGCGTTTGGACTCCCAAAGGAAGAGCGGGAGTTACCAAATTCAAGGCAGGAGGAAGAGCAAGTGAAAAGCCAGGAAGGTAGGAAAAGGGGTGCCCCAGGGAAGAGGAGAAGGGTAGTGTGCCCAGCGCATGGAGTGTGTGGCAGATAAGCAGAGAATAAGGGTGGGAAGAGCAGCTGTACAAGATGGAAGGAGGGTAGATGTAGAGGGCAAAAGTTCTGGGGAAAAAATAAGAAAGCACTCACAATATGAAAATCTCTAGAAAAACAGTGTTGGACTGTCAATCATTCTAGCCTTGTACTTATCCCCAATCTGAATCTTCTGGTAGGTACTTTATTCAAGAGAATATCGAGTTAATCATAGAAATCCACAGCAAAACGAGTTTTTCTCTCTAAAAAATGAGCTTTAGTTTATTTACCAGAAAACACTTATTTGATATTGAACTCATGGTTGTTATTTTAACATTTGAAAATATTTACCCCAAAAAATCTAGAAAGGATTTATGCCTTGATTATTAAGAATTGACAGATTCTTACAATTCTATTGGAAAATTTAAGAGTTCAAGTATACGAATTTAATGATACCACAATCCACATTTACAAGTGAACACTTACAAATGAGACCAAATTTTCACCTCCTGTGTTTCCTCTGGCTATAATCTCCCCAAATGTACTAAGAAGCTGCTGGGAAGTATGCCTATCATGAAAATTGCTCAATTTTCAAAATGATCTATGAATCATAATGGGAGTCTTGGTAGTTAAGTGTCTACAATAACATAAAAATGCCTCCCAGGCCTTTAACAGGTGGTAGAAAGAAGTCAGGAATGACTCTCACAATGGTCTGTTTTCATCTGTTTAAATCCGAGTATATCAGACAGCATTAGAAGAAATAAAAAAATAGAGCATGGCTATACTAAGATATAAGCCTATGGTATAATAACATGATAAGAGAGATGGGCCTAGTGCAGTGGAGCCAGACTGCCTGGGTTAAAAGCCTGGATCCATCGCTTATCAGCTGTTTCATCTTGGGCAAGTTATTTCACCTCTCTGTGCGTCAGTTGCTATAAAAATGCATCCACCAATAGTACCTGCTAAATAGAGATATTATGAGCATTCTGAGTGTTTTCTCTTTGTCCTCCCAGATCCTCCTTCAACCTTTCTCCATCCTGCTTCTGTACCCTGGCAGGCTGGCCCGCAAGGTGGCAACAATGAGCTCTTTGTCCTCTGGCTTTCTGTCCCTCTTGGCTGATGGGGGGCGCCTCCGTGAGGAGAGCCCGGGGCAGGAGGAGAGTGAGGTCGGGGTGTTTACTCCCCCTGTTCCCTCCCTGCCAGGTTGCCGTGGTTGTCTGCAACCCACCGGCTCTGCCCGAGTGCCTCTAACGGCCCTCTCTCCTCGCCCCTCAGGCAGGCCCCGGGTGGTGAGGGCTTCCTGCTGCTGGCAGCCAGGGTGTCGCACAGTCCTCTGCTGCGTGTTCTAAATCCCACTCACACCTTTGCAAATATTCCTTTTACTCAATTCACTTCGATTTATCCAATTTGACTACACCATCTGTTTCCTGCCAGAAGCCTGACTAATAGAATGAATTCCTCTTTGTAAAGCACTTAGAATAATAGCCAGCCCATGATAAGCACTACATAAGTATTTGGTAGATAAATAAAAGAAATGAGATCGAAATTTTTTTGTAGTCGATTTAAACATACCTTTCTGTAGGTTGGCATACAAAGCAAAATCTTCAGAAACATTTTCCAAATAACACTGTTCTCTTCAGTGGACTCTACGGATAGGAAACGAACATCATTCTATTTCTAGTCAGGTTGGTAGTGCTTTGGTTTAAAAAATTCCAAGTACAATATTATTAAAGTTGTTTTCAATTCAATACAACCCTATGGAGAATTTATAGAACTATATTCATTATAATCATTACATATAGTTATTTTACTTTTTTTCTAGTTCTTTGTTGTCTCTTCTCTGTATACCCTTTATCACATGTACAATATTGTCTCCTTTGATGCTTAAAACAATTGGGAATGTAAAACTATATTTTTACTCAATTGGTCAAATATAATGGTATTTAATGGTTTCTAAAGTTATAAATGTCTCTGATAAAAACAATAGGCTTGTTACTTCTTTGCATGAAAGACAAGAGATTTTGCATACTGGATTCCATCTTTCACATCCTTCGTTTCTTAAATCTAAGGCTCTAAGACCCTCTCTATCCCCATCTTATTCCAGAATATTTATCTATTTGGTGTACTACTATTTTTTTTTTAAATCACGTAAACCAGAGAGCAGCAGCAGCCTTCGAGTTTGGGGTCTTCTTTACTTATTTCTTTATTGACCAGTGGTTTCCTCAGATTCGTCTTAGCAGTAGTATCTCCATTCAGCATTTCTTTATTCTAATTCATTTCCTAGTATTCTGGAGTACGGCCTCGAGCAAGCTGCAAAAAAAGGGTCTGAGACTTTGTATATCTGAGAGTATTCTTTCTTTTTCTCATATATGTGGGTGAGAACTTGACTAAACGGAGTATTTTCTAAGGTCTCAAAGTCTTTTCTTAAGGGTTCTATAGATGTTATTCTAGCATTCTGCAATAATTGCTAAAGTAGAGAAATGTGAAGATAGCCTCGTTTTTGCCCCTTTGAAATTAAGCAAAGTTGCTGTCTAGAAGACCATCATACAAAAATCAATTGTGTTTCTCTACTCCAGCTGCAAACATTTGGAAAAACATAACTTTATTTTAAAATGATACTATTCACAAAGCAACTAAATGTATAAGATATCTAGGAATAAAGTTACCAAAAATTATGAAACTTCATAGAAATACATTAAAGAAGACCTAAATAAATAGACAGGTATACCATACTCATGAATAGGAAGACTCAGTATTATAAGGATGTCAATGCTCCTCCTCAAAATCTACACATTCAGTGCAACTTAGACAATTGGTTATCCATGTGGAAAAAGTGGATTTCTATCTCACATCATACAAAACAAAGTCAATGTGGATTCAAGACTTAAATGTGAAAGCAAAATATTAAGACTTTTAGAAGAAAATAAAAGAGAATATCTTTATTATCTCATGGTAGGGAAGCATTTCTTAAATAAGATACAAAAACACAAACCACATAGTGGAAATAATCAATTTGACAACATTAAAATGAAAAATGTCTGCTCATTAAAATATACCATTTAAAAGTGAAAAAAAAAAAAAGCCATAGACTGGGAGCGACATTTGCAAAACATTTAACTGACAAGGATGAGTATACAGCTCAATAAGAAAAAAGGCCAACAATCTGATAGAAGAATGGTCAAAATACAGTAGAGACATTTCATAGAAAAGGAAATATGAATTGTCTAATAAATGAATAAAAACGGTCAACATCATTAGATTCAAGGAACACTAAAACAAGATCACAGTTGATACCACTTTCTACCAACTGGATTGGCTAAAAAGTTAAAAGTTCTGAGAATATGAAGTGTTGGTAAGGATGTTAAACAGGAGAAACTCTCGTAATGGTGGGTGGGAGTGTAAGAAGATCCAGTCATTTCAGACAGCCATTGGATGTTATCTAATCAAAGTGTGTGTACCCTCCTATGATCCATTTCTCTGGCAGTGGTTCTCAAACTTAATGGTGCCTCAGAATCTCCTGGAGAGCTCACTGAAACACGGACTGCGCTTCCCATCCCCAGAGTTTCTGATTCAGAAGGTCTGTGGTGGGATCCAAATATTTGCACTGCTAGCAAGACCCCAGGTGATACTGCGGCTTCTGGTACAGGACCACACTTTGAGAACCACTGCTCCAGAGAAACTCTTAAACATGTAAAAACAAATTTGCATACAAGAATGTTCATAGCAGCAACTTTTGGTAATAACAAAAAACCATAACAACCCAAATATTCATGGAAGAGAGAATGAAAGAGTAAATCACAATATATTCATAAAATGTTGTAGAGAAGTGAAAGTGAGTGAATAGCAGCTGTGTATATCGACTGGAATGAATATCAGAAAACACAATATTGAGTAAAAAATATAAGTTGCAGAAGAAAGCATATAGTATAACACAATTTATTTAGAGTTCAAAAGCATGTAAAACTAAACTATGTATTGCTTAACAATAAGTGTACTTACATTAAAAATCAAGGTAATGCTAAAACTCAATATAGTGGTGACTATTGGGAGTGTGTAAAAGAAACACATTCAAAAAAGGGCAAATGGTGGAGTTTAACAATATTTGATAAGGCTTTATTTCTTAAACTAGGTGGAGAGTACACAAATGTTTGCTATATTATTTCTGTTTTTTCTTGATACATGAAATATTTCAAAATAAATTAAAAATAGTAATTATATTACATTTTAAAAGGAATGTAAACTTTACCTTTCTCTTTGAAAGTTGGAAACTCTCATGTCCTAAATTTAAGTGAGTATAAGGATATTTTTTGTTTTATGACTTTAATAGTTTTTCAGTTCTGAATGGTTTTACTTACATGTGACTGGGATTATCTTTTGTGCCTTTCCTATTGTTTGATCTCCAGAATGTCTATTCTTCACGTAATTTGGATCTCCATGTTATTATCCCCTGTATCAGTGATCTTTCCTTGAATTTTTCATTTCTATCACTTTCCAGATATATATCTTCTTTTTCTTCTCCTTCTCCTTCTCTTTCTCTTTCCTCCTCCTCCTCTTCTTCTTCTTCCTCTTCTTTTTTTTGAGGAAGATTGGCCCTGAGCTAATATCTATTGCCCGTCGTCCTCTTTTTGCTTGAGGAAGATTGGCCCTGAGCTAACATCTGTGCCAATCTTCCTCTACCTTATGTGGGACTCCGCCACAGCCTGGCTTGATGAGCAGTGCTAGGTCCATGCCCAGGATCTGAACTTGTGAACCCCAGGCCACCGAAGCAGAGCACATGAACTTTACCACTATGCCACCAGGCCGGCCCCCAGATATATTTCTTAAGTTTATTTTCTATTTCCTTGCTGTACTTTCTAGCATCATTCATCTTGTAAAAATTTTCAACTCTTTTACAACTAGATTCCAGCTATTTAAATTTTGTTTTGCCATAAAAAACATGTATGGCAGACATTAGATTTACTTCTAAGCCAGGGATTCTTAACTGAGATCCATGAAATATCTGAAATCATGTGCAAAATTTATGTTTGTGATTTCTTATCTGGGGAGGAAATCCATAGTTTTATCAGATTTATTAAGGTGTTCTATGACTGGAAAATGTTTAATTCTTTTTTTCGTGTTGGAGAAAATTCTCTTCAAGTCATATTTCTGTTAATTTATACTGCCTTAAGTTTTCCTTATTGATCAGAATCTTGTTTTATTTTACCATTATCCTAACAATGTATCAAAGATCAGTTTCTTTGTTTAGATTTTGATTAATATCCAGATATTTTTGTTGAGCTGAGCAGAAAAATTAAAGGCTAAAATTTTAGTTCCTGACCACGTACTGCTCATTCTGTGAATCAGGCTGGGATTTCAGAGGTATAAGATACCAAATGTTCTCCATTCTTATCATAGAAAGAGACATGAAAGTGACTATTGAAGTATTTGTTTCAAAGAAAGAGGTTATTTCCAGTTGGCAGAATTTTGGAAAATGTGTTGGAGAAATTGACATTTTCCCTGAGCCTGTACATGGGTGAGGATAGGAGGAAAAAGTGCCTTAGGGTACAAGCATCGTAATAATAAGGCAGTATAGCAAAGACAAGGGATCAGGAAAGTGTGTCAGAGTGTCGATGCTTTCAATGAACCAACTGTTTGCTTTGTTAATTTTCTGTATTGTTTGCATGGTTTTTTGTTTCACTAATTTCTGTTCTTTATTTTTTCCTTTTTCTAATTAATTTGGGTTTACTTTGCTCTTATTTTTATAGGTCAAACCATAGGTCATTAATTTTATTTCACTCTTTTTTCTAGTAAAAAGCATTTTAAGCTACAAATTTCCTTGTAGGCAATGCTCTAGCTGCATCCCACAAATTCTACGTTATGTTTTCATTATCATTCAGTTAAAAATATTTTCTAATTCCCCTTAGGTTTTCTTCTTTAATCTACGAGTTACACAGAATGTATCATTTAATTTTAAACTATTGGATGGAGGGGATGTAGATGTATTTTCACTATTGATTTCTAACAATTCCATTGTGGTTGGAACACATACTCTGTCTTCAATCCTTTTATATCCATTTAGATCTCTTCTATTACCCAGTATGGTCTGCCTTCCTGAATGGTCTATGTGTGCTTGAAAAATGTGCATTCTGCTGATATTGGGTATAAGAATTCTATAACCATCAATTAGGTCAAGATGGTTGTGCTATTTAAATCACATATATCCTTATTGATTTTTTTAGTCTAGTTTTAAAAAATTAATTCTTGAGAAAAGAAGGTTAAAATCTCCAACTACGATTGTGGAGTTGTCCATTTTCCCCTTTTACTTGTCAATTTTTAAAAAATGTATTTCGAAACTCTGTTTTAAGACACACATATATTTACAATCATTATACCTTCTTGATATAATATATATAATTTATATTTGAATATATTTATTCATATGAAATATAAAACCACATTTTAGAATATACTCATCCCCTCCACGACACTTGTTATATACATTACGTCTACATATACCAAATTTCCTCAAAGTTTTTTCTATCCCATTCTCTCTCCCCTCTCATTCTAAGACTCTAATTATATGCACGTTAGATCTTGTGATATTGTTCCTCAGGTTCTTTAGGCTCTGCTCACTTTTCCCCGATATTTTTTCCTATATGTTCTTCACATAGAATTATTGCTATTTATCTATCTTCAAATTTTCTGACTCTTCAGTCATCTTCCTTTTTGTCAGAACCATACAGTGAAACTTACTTCAAATATTGTATTTTTAGTTTTAGAATGTCGGTTTGGTTTTTTAAAAATAGTTTTTAGTTCTCCATTGAGATTTCATATTTGTTAATTCTTTACAAACATATTTTCCTTTATATTCATGAGCATGGTTATAATAGCTGATTTAAAACTCTTGTCTGTTAATTCCAGCCACTCAGTTATCTCAGTGTCCATCTCCACTGATTGCCTTTTGGCTCACATTTCCTTTGTTAGTTCATGTGCTTAGTATTTTGGATGGCACCCAAGAAGTTGTGAGTGATATATTGTAGAGCCTCTGGATTCTGTTGTGTTCCTTTGAAGAGGATTGATTGTTTAAAAGCAGGCGGCTAACTTAACTGATCTCAAACTCCAAACTGGCTCCCTTGTAGTGAGCAGCAAGAGAAATCTCTGTCCAGTTCCTTTAGCCTGAGCTGGGCTACCTGCACACATGGTTGGGCTGTCAGCAAGGATTTGTACAGAGCTTAAACACAGAACATATCACCCCCCCACCTTTGGCTCTCTTTCTTCCAAAATTTCCCCCTCACTTTCCAGTTGCTGCAATCACCTTGAACTCTATTTTCTGTCTTTTCATGCCAGTAAGACTACGGGGTTTTCTATCCAAGTTTTCCTCACTCCTATTTGGCACAGATTGGGTCCTACTTTCTGGCAAAAAGCACTAATAATAAGAAACTTGCCCGCTGCCATTCCCTTCTTCCACACGCAGACTCCACTCCTGCGTTTTCCTCCTTGGTTTCTCGCTAGTGCCTTTGAACAGCAGCTTTTTATATTTCGTCCAGAATTTATAGCTGTTTTGTGCAGGAAGATTACCAGAAGCCAGAAGCTCATTTTATTTCTTTTTTGAGTTTGTTTGTATCTCACGGATTTTTTTTCTTCTTTATCGTTTTTTCCCCTCTGGACCGCAGGGCAGTTCTTCTGGTGCCGAGTCTCACAGGCCCTCCTGAAACCGTTCCACAGGCTTCATCTTTCTAATCCCAGAGGCTCAAATTGAGTCTAAGCGGCCAGACAGGGAATGAGGATAAGCTATCGATGACCTTGTCTTAGACCACACTCTAGCATTTTCTTCAAAGCTGCATAGTCTATAGACCTGCAGCTATTTATTCAACTCAGCAAATATTTACTGAGTGTCTACAAGGTACAAGACTCTGTTTTAAGCCTTTTAGATACAGTGATAAGCAAAACAGTCCAATTTCCCTGCCCTTAGGGAAGTGACATTGTGAAGCCGGACACAGACAATTAACAATACAAATAATAAATAAGCATTATAGGATGTTAGAAGGTGGTAATTGGCCACCTTTGTTCTCATTTCCGAAGCAGTTTTGGCTCTTTGGAATAACAATCCTCCCGACATCTTCCTTTCCATTGACTTTACTGACTCGTTTGAATTGTTTTCCCAGAACCGAGAAACAGGCGGCGAGCCCTGGAGGATGAGCACCTGCTTCCGCTGCTGCAGTGTCTCCGTTTCACCACTGGGGGCGAAAATGAAAGGAGCTGAAGAGTGATTGCAAAGGGATAGACGGCGAAGGAAAAACGATTGTTGAATCCTTGCCAGATTCAGCCTACTCTCAACTCTCCGGGTGACCTCTCACCTCCCATGAATGCAAAGGTCACACAATCAGGTAGAGTAATTTCATCACA
The DNA here is from genome assembly GCF_041296265.1 of Equus caballus. Classification (NCBI taxonomy): domain Eukaryota; kingdom Metazoa; phylum Chordata; class Mammalia; order Perissodactyla; family Equidae; genus Equus; species Equus caballus. The sequence continues at coordinate 14,749,756 of NC_091684.1, forward strand.
GAGTGGTTGTTTTGTGCCCAGAAACTGAGAAAGAATTTTTTTTTTTTAGCACAGGATTTTGTGTGTGTGTATTTATGTATGTGTATTCTATTTTCATTAATGCCTATTTTTTCTTTTCATATATATTATATGTAATATATATGTGTATTTGTATGTGTGTATTCTACTTGCATTAATATCCATATATATCTTTTTCGCATTTATTGTATGTGTGTACAAGTATGTGTGTGGACTTATATACATGTATGCGTGTATATACGTATTACATTACATTGCGGGCCTTCAACATCCAACTTTAAAAGCTTTTTGAGGTATGGTGTTTCCTGTATGATAATTTTATCTGTATGTTCACCACCATCATCATCATTGCTCATATTTAATGTTTATCATCTTATAAGTACTGTGCTAGGTACTTTGGGGTATTTAATGCTCACAATAATCCTATGAAGTAGTTACTATCATTACTCCCATTTTATAGACAAGGAAGCTGAAGTGTAAAGAGGTTAACTCGCCTCTTTGTTCCCAAGATGGAACTAGGATTTAAGTTCAGTTTTGACTGACAAAGCCATTATTTTTAACCAGAGTCAGCCAACTTTTTCTGTAAAGGGCCAGATAGTAAATATTTAGGCTTTGAAAGTCAGATAGTCTCTGTTACAACTAGTCACTCTGCTGTTGTAGTGTGAAAACAGCCATAGACAATATTTAAATTAACAGGCATGGCTCCCTGCTAATAACACTTTATAAAAATAGATGGTACGATTTGGCCCCCGGGGCCATAATTTAGAGAGATTCTGATGAAAATTGTGAATGAGCCTTCTACTGCTCTTACCTCTAAAACAGTACACTAAATGGTGTACTCTATCAGAGCCAACGGATGGATAAGTCAGAAATTCTGATATTTAGGGAAAGAGCATGCCTAGCGAATGTTAGTATGCATCAGGTGCAATGCTAGGCACTTGGCCAGCCTTATTTCATGCATAATAATCCTTTGTGAGTAGGTGTGGTATTTTGGGGGTAGAGGAGGAGAATTGATAGGATGTTGATACCCAGGGGGTTGCAGGCAAGGTTCTCTCAGGACAACACCTCATTTGGGAATCTGGCAGGTCCAGAAATGAGATATGATTAGTATGTCCAGTAATGACAAACTCAACTACTAAATTAACAGGCCATATGCCCTAACACAAATGTCTCAGTATCAACTTATTCATTTATCTTGGAGTATTTACATCTAATGGGGGAGGGAAGTTCAACAAGCATTTGATAAAACCCAACATGTGCTAAGGCCTTGGGAACAAAGAGGGAAAAGGACACTGCCTTTGCATGAAGGAACTTTCAGACTAGTCACTGCATGCCCGTGAGGGGTATGAGGAGTGCTGTGTGGAGATGGCTCAGGGGCCATCTGAAAGTGGGTTATATCTCAATATAGACCTATCTATTGGGCAGCACTCATCTAGAGTCAACCTATGGGACAGAAAGAAGGGCTACCCAGGAGACTACTAGCCCTTGCTCTGCTCCAGCTCCTTCTGAGACCTTGGACAAGAGTAATAACAGTTCATATATACTGAGCACTTACAATGTACTTTGTACTGTGTGCTAAGTACCTTACACATGTGACCTCACAAAATGAATCTGAATTCTTGAGTGTGACAGCATAGGCCTCCTGTGATTCAGCCCCAACACAATGTTCTAGTTTTTCCTCCTCTACATGCACCCTAATCTGCAGCCATATTGCATTATTTCACATTACATTTACTTTCAGCTTTAGCTTACACAATCTCTTCCACCTAGATTGCCTTCTCCAACTCAATCTATCTAATGTCGGCCATCCTTCCAGGCCCAGCTCACACGCTAACCCTTCCTTGAAAATTTTCCTTGGCAGGGATCTCTTATGAATATCTATAAAACTTTGCACTCATTCAATAGCACTTAAGTGTCTTTTCAAAAAACCCGTCTTATACGCTCTTCCTCCTGATTACAAAAATAAAGCATTGCTCATTGTAAATAACTCAAACAAGAAGGGCAAAATTTTTGCAAACAAATCACACTGCTCTCATGACTTTAAGTTCCTCAGGGACAAGGACTGTTTTATTCGTCTTTATATCCCCCCAGAATCTGCCCACTTCAGTTCCAGAATGCATACCCCAGGCTTCCCCTAGTTCATAGTGAGAACTAAGTAAGTACTTATTTGAGTGAATGGATTATGCTTGGGACTTCTATAGCTTAACCTAGAACTGATTTTCAAAACTTACGTGAGACTTACGGTCAATGGTGTCATTAACATGTCTTTATTCCTAATTTTATAATACTTCTCTAAAAATTTCCTAGGAAAATCATGCTGTTGCTAGTTTAATGAAATGCCTGTGCATTCTTGGAGTGTGGGCCAAGTCCATCTCTGATCACCTGTTATTGCTAGAAATTCTATTGCCTCTATCTTCAGACCGCTTTAGAGATGAATTATTTAATTCGTGCTGAGAACATTTCAGTACTTCACGTTGTTCACCTTTCAAAGTTCCTCAGGTATCTGCAAAAATTTGTGAGTTAAAATATTCCTGGGTTATAGGTCTTAACTTCATTGAAAATTGACTGCACATTTTTATCATTAAATCATGAGCATCCCTGATGACTTTCACATTTCTGCTGAAGGCATGTTTCTTATTAGGCTAAAGCCTTTCAGTCTGTACAATTAATGGTTCATAGCACACTAGGGAACATTTATTAATTTTCATTTTACTTGTTTTTTGAAGGTTATGGGGGTTAAGGGTTCTAAGTTGGAGTTATTGAAATTTTAAAAGGTGTAAATAGGTAAATATTATGGTTCCTGGAAAAGTGAGACATTTTTCTCTTTAAGTATGTGATTAATATTACTAATAAAAATGTCATCAGCCTTCCCGGCCAGGGTTATGCAGTTAGAAAGGCAGTGTGTGTGTGTGTGTGTGTGTGTGTGTGTGTGTGTGGTTTGCTTTCCATACCTAATAGGCCATTTTGAGAGAAGGCTTAATATAAGAAAATTACTTTTAAAAATAGATTCTTGATGCTTTGTTGGTCTTACACAATAATTTTAAATGAAAAATAGTGTCTCCCTACGCATTTCCTAAAGATTTTTCTTGACTGCATTTGGTGGCTTATATCAGTGTTTCTGAGGCAGGAATTTTTTTTCTCTTGTCAGGTCACGTGACACGAATACCATTCAGGTTGAAGGCTGCATCTCTGAAAGGCAGGCCTCCTTCCCATGCTCTTGTGGATAGATTATTTTATATTTCAATTTAGTTTCATTCATAAGCCAGTTTGCTAAATGGTTATGTCCTATGCTACTATTCATAATAATGCTGTTGGTTATATACAGTACAATATTTAATTTGGGCATGTATCACGCAGTCCCTTTTAAACAGCTTTATTGAGATATAATTCACAGACCACATAGTTCACCCACTTAAAGTGCACAATTTAATGGTTTTAGTCTATTTGTAGAATTGTGCAAGCATCATCACAATCTAATTTTAAAACATTTTTGTCACCCTAAAAAGAAACCTGTGCCCATCAGCAGTCGCTCCCTCTTCTCTCCACCTCACCCCAGCTCTAGACAACCACTAATCTGCCTTCTGTCTCCACAGATTAAGTAGCATTTTTTAAACAAATTTTAATTATCTAAAAATGTTGCTGATTTTGCAACATCATTAAAGCTAATGCAGTCAATACAATACTCAGGCAATGACATTTTTCTTTGTCTTATCATTTGTATCGTTAAAACAAAGCATCTGGTTTGCAATAATTTCAAATCCATTAGCAAATGACAGTAGTAGCATGTTTGCCTGTGCAGCCCTTGCACTTGGTGTTGTAAGAGTTCTATTTCTATACCAACACAAATGCAGAAATGTTGGGTTAGAAAATCGGTGAATACTTAAATGGTTAGCATGAAGCACACTCAGACCAGAATATCTCGAGCAACTCTATTGTTCTTCCTTTTTATTCTCCACTTCCTTCTACCTCACACACACACACACACACACACACACACAGAATAGTCATGGTCACCTACGGTGGAAGATGCTGGTGAGCAAACTTTACACAGCGACAACCAGGAGCAATAATACATGTCCACTATTGATATATTCTTATGCACACTATAAAAATAACACGTGTGTTTTGATTGCATATACACACGATTTATTTCTAAATCATGGTGGGAGTCACAGAACATTCTCTAGAGGTTGGAAGTGCTAAAGCAGAAAGCAGAAATGTATAAAATAGTGTTCCAGGTTGATTCTTATTTCTACTGATTTTATTCATGGCACTATCAGAAAACCTCGAGGTCAGTCATCTATTCACTCACTCATGCAACACCCATTTATTGATTAAAGACAATGTAAAGGGCACAGTGCAAGGCCCCAAGTAATAATGAACACCTGAAATTCAGCTTCCATGGGAACCGTTGCCCAACCTCAGCACATGAAAGGATGGGCTGTCTTCTCAGAAGGAAAGAGCTCAATGAATCATGCATTTTTCCTTTTTTCTTGAAAAACTGCAGCCTATATTTTGCAGGAAAATTCAACATAATTGGTATATACCCATCTTTTTAGGTGAATTAGGCCTTAACTGACAGATAACCCATTTTGTTCTAAAATTCAACAAACTCTTGGAAAATCTTATTCCATACAATCTTTTGAATATGTCATTTGCCATTTATATTTGATGGCCTTAAGCAGAAAGAAAGTTATAAAAAGGTATTAATGCAAGTAGATAATAAAGCTGCATTCTATAAATCTATAGCAGCTTACAGTAATCATTAAAGCTTGCAAAAGTCTTTCATCTATTCAAAAATATGCAGTGCACAGAATGTCTGCTAAGGTGCATGACAAGTCAGAGTTAAATATATATTAATAAATGAATTAGCTTCATAAATAATAGCCGTAATGACATTTTAGGAGACAATAAGTCTGAGGATTGTCAGAAAACGGTTGATGTATGAGCTTCACGTCTCAGTGATTCTTCAAAATGAATAGGCTTTGCGAGATAGTTCAGACCCGCGACCAGCCTATTTCCTTGAATAATTTACTTGTTGTCAATTTGTACAGCCACATTACACATGCAAATTGTGCTGCCTGTGCAAACACCACTTGGAGATGATAAAAACAAATTTACGAAGGCTATAGAAGAAGGATTTATTTCACTTTCTCACCCAGGTCAAGCAATACATGTATCTGACGATTGTGTGTACCCAATTTTGTTGTAATTATATCAGCAAATTATTCCTTATAATCTTATTATTTTTAGCAGTCTCCTTGTGCTTGGGATAATTAGCTTTCTTCACTCAGTGTAAAAACAATTCAACTTGCCAGCCAGGCAGGGCATAGCTCCATTATCTGTTTTGGGTTTAAATTTATTCCCTATATTCTTGGACACTTTGTGTAAATTAAAAATTTCATAGTCCCTAATACTGTACACGCTGTTCATTCAGTGATGAATTAAGGCCCCTAAACCTCTCCGTTTGCTATTAGATATCTCACCCACTTTATATGTTAATCTGTGCTAATGAATTCCACAACCCCTAGCCACAGCGAGATGACTAAAATTATTACCACTTACAGAGATATGCCTTTTTCATTTAAAGTTCAATTCAAATTGCTCCCATAAACAGTCTGCCACACAAAGATACCTTCTATAAAGGAGAGTTACTTACCTATAAGTAGAGTTCTCTGAAGGTAGTATTATCTTGGGATGCACATTCCTAGGTCACGTGCCCTCAGGTCTCTGGCATGGGGGGGGAGAATTCATAGCTGATAGGTAAGACTTTCTTTCCTTGGCGCACTTCATTAGCTCTGTGACCTGTATTCCTAAGGGTTATTCGTGCCACACCCCTTCACACAACCGATCCCTTCTGAGCAGAACAGGCCCCACGTGAAGTCATGGGGCAGTGTAACTATGAAATGAGAGTTGAAGGACTGCTTACCTTAAACAGTTGCTGATGATCAAGAAGCACGTTTTCCATCTTAAAAGAAATTATCTGTAAAATAATGTGCCTAATAATTGAAAAAAATTAGGGTTTGTTTTCTCATATAATATGAAATTTGAAGTCTATATTCACTTTTTATATAAATAACATTTTTACTGCAGAAAGAATACATTCTCATTATGGAAGAATTAGAAAATATAGATGAAAAGAATAAAAATCACACATATTCTTACCAATAGTCCCACCCTCCCATGACAGTCACTGCTAGTGTCTAGTATCTAATTTTTACAGAGTAGTTCTCTACTGACATACCCTCTTATGGTGGCAACGAAATCACTGGTCTAATGTCCCTCTTCAACCTATTCCAACCAGAGGTTCTAGGACAGGGTGCCTGCCCCATTTGACCCTAAGTCTCCGAGTTAGGCCACTTTGAGAATGTTATTTGTGTCTTCTAACGTTGAGTGATTCCCAGTTTCAGGTGTGGAGCCGCTTACTCTTTCCACCCATCTTTCCTCAACAGAACATTCAAGCAAGTTCTCACCCTGATTTAGCCTTAATGTACTCTTGGTAATTACCACCTGCCCAAATAAACTTTGGCGAACAGCACAGCAAGGCGCGAGAGTGTGCCTTGTGTCTGACAGCTGGGTCCTCGTGCCAGATGTCAACGGACATCATTTACATGAGTGTCCTGCTGGTAGGGTCCTGCTTCACAGTCACTGCAGCCTCTGCACTTTCACAGCCACTGTGGAAGCAGGCCAAGCAGGTGCGGGGATTCCTGTTTCACACATGAGAACATCTAGGGTCTGGGAGGCTAAGCAACCTGCCTGGGAGAAAAGAGTTAGCACCCAGGTCTTTGTGAGTCCTAGAACAAAGTGCACTCCATTTTAATTCTTGCCCTTAATTGTCTCTTATGACTTTGGAACTTAAGGCTTCTGGTGTGTTTTCAGTGTTTCTCCATAAAGACAGATCATTTCCAAAGGTAAATCTTTGGAAACCTTTTTGGTTAGAAATTCAGAGCTTCATACATTATTTTATTTTGAGGTTCTTTAATTATTTATTACCTTGAGAAGGCTATTTACATAAAGCAAATATTTTCCTTCAGGAGAGTTTATAATAGTCTACCTTTTATAGTATCCTCTGCTTAAAAGTCAAAACAACTCCTTGAGAATGAGATTTTTCAGCCCCTGGTTAAGAAAATACTCACAGATTAACAAATCAATATCACACCTGGACATAGGTGACTAGGAACCAACCTGAGTCCTTCCCCACTCTGTGCTTCCCTTTTTGCCACAGGGCCCCTCACAGCATTACCTACCCAAGCCATTAGGATGGTATGTCACATGTGACATACAGTATGGGAGGAACATCATCCTAGAGGAACAATTTAATACATCATTTTAAAATTTGAAACCATCATGTGAATGATAGATTCAGCAGCCTGCAATTAACTTGAGTTAATATTTGGCAGAGCCAGATGTACAGCTCTTAACATCTAATCTCACATCAAGTGTGATATGTTCTTTAGTGAATACAAACCAAATGTGCTTTAATTCAGCATCTTCTCTGGGACGCAGTCTGTTCACTTAGTTGTCTCATCTCCATTTATGAATCTCAAAGGCAAGTTTGGTTCTACTCCAATCAAGCCCTGAGAAATGTGAAGTAGGCGAGGCTGGTATTCTGTGCCTCCTCCCTTCCTCTTCCCAGACTGGCTTTGCCCCTTCTTTCTGGGTGACCCTGTGTCCTATTAGTCCTCTCTCCCCTTGTCAAATCCCACTGTCTTGAAATCAGCTGGTCCTTTAGTGACAATGCAGTGCGGTTCGCTAGCTGAGCTTCCTCTAGTGTTTTTACTCCTAGGATTATCTTCGTTTTGACTGGGACAAATCCTGGTGAAAAAATATTTAGACACAAGGTAAACGTTCACAGTGACCATAAGGTGACTTAAATCCAAGTTCTTGGTGGTTAGGGATATTCTAGCTATAAAATTGTTGAATGCCATGTGGGAGATTTGGGTTCCTTTCCTGGTCCATGAGACATCTTCTCTTTTTTTGATGGAATAGTTTACTCATATACAAAATGATGATAAAAAAGAAATCCCTCTCATATGATTGCTATGTTGATTTAGTTAGCTAATCTGTGTAAAAACGATTGGAAGTAGTGCGGACATTTAGGAAGTACTCAGTTCATTTTTTGGATATTCTTCTTTCGCTTCCTCTTCCTCCTGGAAGAGGCAATGTGGCGTAGAAAGCACATGGGATTGGGGATCAAGTGATCTTGGGCTCAGATCTAGATTCTGCCACTTGTTAGCTATATTATCAATTTATTATTAAGCAAAATTGTGGAGAAAGTTCCTTGAGTTTCTTTTTAATTGAACAATTTAAAAACTTTGAAAATTATTTTTCTCTCAACATCTTTCAAGTCCCATTGCCATTTAAAAATAGTTCATGATTATATTAAAATATAATATGTCAGATAATTGCCTTTATATCAACAAAAAGCAACCCTAGGTATATTTCATACAAACATAATGACTGTAATATACAATCTGGTTTTAGCTATTCTATTAAACTCCCTGAATTTCACTTCTTTCTTCCCTTCACAGAAGCCATTGTCAAATCCTTTGTATTTATACTCTCTTTTTCATTTTTTTTCCAAGAATCTCCGGTTGAAACAGAAAACACAGTTTTTTGTTTTGAAGTTCAGTCCTACTGCAAGCACTTTCCACCTTCATTAGTGCTATGGCCTCCAAACAGGTGTCCCCAACTCCAGTCTACATGCCTTTACCAACCTTTTCAGGCTGTCCACAATTTGATCTCTACTCAACTTTCCCATTGTTGCTGATGACAAAACTGAGGTTCAGGAAAGTTTAAGAAGTTGAACACAGTCACACATTTTTGTGACTTCAAAGTCCAGTCTTACCGTTAAACCATTTACTCTTTCCTAAATATAATGTATAATTTCCCAAATTTTCCTGGAATGAATTTCCCCATCATATATACCTATGAAGTTCTTTACATCCTCCTAAGGTCAGTATATATCCCACATTTACCAAGAAACTGTCCTAGGATCCCAATCTGATTTCATTGCTTCCAATTTACAGCAATCCTAACACTTTGCCCTAATCTCAAGATGGCACTTACCATTGTCTGCTTTATATTAGGATTATTTACATCTGTCTGTCTCCCCAGCTAGCTTTTTGGATTCTTGGATGGCAGGCACCATGTCTTATCTGTCTTATTTAATCATCCTTCCCTTTCATCCTAAAACAGTCAGTGTTTCCCACAATGCTTTCCATCTAATAGATGTTAAATCAATGTTGGATAAATGGAATTAAAACTCCATTTTAAAAGAGAAGAGAGTGGGGTCCTGTGTTTTCAAAAATAATTTAAGTGGCTTTTTTTTAGTTCTAATGGCAATTTTTATGAAAAATAGCAATTATTAACTAGGTGTTCTTATATAGAATGTTTTTTTCTCAGCAAGAATATATTCTGTATAGTTAAGGAAAAATTTATGCTACATTTAGTCATTATTCATCATTTAAATATTTACCAAGTGCCCAGTATATGCAACCACTGAGGTAGTGCCATATGTAAAAAGTATCAGTCCTTGCTCTTAAACACTATAACCTAAAATGAATAAACTCTGGCAACAACACAGTAAGATTCTGTGAAAAACACAAGGATGTTTAAAAAGACATGCACGTATCTGAATTAGAAATTCTTCCACTTCCAGTCACGGCCAAGTAAGCTCCTGTCTGACCAACCTTTCTGCTGATAAGAACTCTAGACTCTGGAAGAAGCAAAATAACTTTTGAAGGCACTGGAAAGTGAACAGAAGCACTCAGATACTGGAGAGGTCAGACACTCTGAAGGTTAAGACAGCAAAGGATGAGTTTATCATTGTTTTCCAGCTCTTATCCTGAGGGAAGACCATAAACAACACTGTGTAGCGAGGCTAGAATTGGAAGAGAAATCTTTTCTTACTGGGGAAAAAATTTGGGTCAATCACAGCTGCTAGAAAGTGAAGGAGACTCTTGAAAAGAAGAGAGCTTGAGAGGTTGAGCCACAATTCTCTATATAAACTATGCTCTAATCTCTGGATGAGCCTTGAAGTATGCAAGCGAAGGGCAGACCCCAAGCAGTACAGCTGAGGCTAAAATAACTGAATTTGACTTGAGCTGCCACTTGTCACAGGGAAGACTGAGTTAATACTTTGGGCTCAGCCAAGTTGACTGCCTGATTTAAAAAAAAATAATATTCTTTGGAGAAAACGTGATAGAATTTAGAGTTTCTACAAGATTCACAATTTACAGAATAAAATCCAAAATTTGTCATATAAAGAAACAGGAAAACATGAACCATTTTCAAGAGAAAAGAAAATCAATGGAGACTAACCCTGAGAAGACCCCAATACTGGAATCAAGAGATAAGAATTTTAAAATAGTTATGCTTAAGGACTGAAAAGAAAATATCATAAAGAATGAATAGATAGGAAACCTCAGTCAAGAGATATAAACTGTCAGAAAGAACCAAATAGAAATTATATAACTGAAATAAGAAAATACATAAAATAAAAAGGTTGCTGCATGGTTTAACAACAGCATGGATATGACAAAAAAGAGAATCAGAGAACTTGAAGATACACCATTATAAATGATGTAATCTAAAGAATAGAAGAAAAAATTGTAGTAAGTGATCAGAGCCTCAGGATCCCATAGACCAATATCAAAATATCTCATATTTGAGAAGCAGAATGAGACAATGGACTAGAAAAAATATTTGGAGAAATAATGGCCAAAAATTCCTGAAATTTGGTTAAAAACATAAATTTTCTAGTTCAAGAAGTTCAGTGAGCTCCAAGCAAAAAATAAAATCTAAACTGCACATCTAGAAACATTATAGTCAAACTGCTGAAAACCAAAGAGAAAGAGACAATCTGGCAAGCAGCCAGAGAAAAATGACACATTTGATACTGGGGAACAATGATTTGAAGGACCTCTAACATTCATCAGGTACCATAGAGGATAAGAGACAGTGGAACAACAGCTTTAAAATAATGAAAAGAAAAACCATCTACCTAGAATCGTATATCCAGCAAAAATATCTTTCAAGAATGAAAGTGAGTTCCACTTCCGCCTAGGATGCAGAAAGCTGGAAAGAGCATCATTCATACTCTAAAAATAAGAAAGTACTGTATACATGACAAAATTGTAACCTCCCTGAACCCATCTGAACACTAAGTTTACGGGACAAATGAGTAACTGGAAATCCAAGGAACGAGAGACCCCATCAGGGAGGTGTGAGATGGGAGCGCTGGCTTACCTGAGAAAAGCATAGAAAGAAGAATAAAGAAGACATGGAAAAAATAGAAAATAGCTAGAAAGATAGGAGATTTAATCCTGACCATGTGAATAATTACATTAAATGTAAGTAGTCTAGATACAACAATTAAAAGACAGAGATTGATAGGATAAAAAAGCAAGATCCAAGTAGGTATTGTCTATAAGAAACACACTTTCAATGTAAATGCATCAATATTTTAAGAATGCAATAGTGGAAAAAGATGCCATGCAAATACTAATTAAAAAAAACTAGAGTGGCTATATTAATATCAAACAAAGTAGACCTCATAACAAGAAATATTACCAAGGATAAAGATGGCTATTACATAATGACAAAGAAGTCAATTCATAAAGAAGTCATAAAAACTCAAATATATATGCACCTAAAAACAGCTTCAAACACAAAAAGAAAACTGATATAAAGGAAAGGAAACATGTCTGCAATAACAGTTGGGGATGTCAACATTCCTGTCTCAGTAATCAACTGAACAAGTAGACAGAAAATCGATAAGGAAATAGAAAACCTGAACAATACTATCTACCAACCTGCTCTAATTGATGTTTACAAAACAATAGACAGGATAGCAGCAATATCCACATTCTTTTCAAGTGCATGATCAAAATTTTAAAACTATGTTTTTATTTAATAGCAATAAACAGTTAGAAATTGAAATTAAAAACAGTACAATGTACAATATAGCACAAAACCATGAAACAGGCAAAATCTAAAAGGTGCAAAGGCAATTTAATGGATGAAGGAGTTTCAACAAATTGTGCTGGTACAGTTGGACATCCAAAAGCCAAAATAAAAACCTCGATTTATACTTTGCACCATGTACATAATCAACTCACAATGGATCATAGATCTAAAACCTAAAACTATAAAAATGTCTGGACTAAAACAGAGGAAAAAACTTTGTGACCTTGGGTGAGGCAAAGATTTCTTAGACATCACACAAAAAGCGCAAACTGTAAAAGAAAAAAGTCGATAAATTGAACTTTATCAAAATGAAATCTTTTGCTCTTTGAGAGACACTGTTAAGAAAATCAAGGGGCCGGCCTGGTGGCACAGCAGTTAAGTTCACACGTTCCACTTCGGCGGCCCGGGGTTTGCTCGTTCGGATCCCGGGTGCGGACATGGCACCACTTGACAAGCCATGCTGTGGTAGGCGTCCCGCATATAAAGTAGAGGAAGATGGGCACGGATGTTAGCTCAGGGCCAGTCTTCCTCAGCAAAAAGAGGAGGGTTGGTGGCAGACATTAGCTCAGGGCTAATCTTCCTCAAAAAAATAAATAAATAAAATAAATAAATAAAAAGAAAATCAAGAGAAAAGTCACAGACATCATTAGTCACTAGGAAAATTGAAATTAATACCACAATGAGATACCAATATATAACTATTTGAAGGGCTAAGCTTTCTTTTGATGTCCCTACGAAGAACGTGGAGTGACGGGAACTCTCAGACGTTGCTGAGGTGAAGGAACAATGGTACAGCCACTTTGGAAAACAATTTGGCAGTTCCTCATGTAGGTAAACATAAACTTACCTTAAAACCTACCAATCCCACTCTGAGGTATTGACTCAAGAGAAATGAAAAATTTTGTGCGCACAAAAACCTGTATGTGAGTGTTTTTGGCATCTTTGTTCATAATTTGTAGCTGCTGAAACTGAAAACAATCCAAATAGCCCTCAACTGGTGAATGGGTAAACAAACCACGCTGTGGCTGCGTACAGGAATACTACTCAGCAATGAAAGGAACAAGCTGCTGGTACATTTAACCTGAATGATCCTCAAGTGCACTACTACGCTACATGAAATAGGCCTGACTCAAAAGACTACACACTATTTGATTTCATTTATATGACTTCATCCTGGAAAAGGCACAATTACGAGGACAGAAAACATCTAGTGGTTTTGAGAAGCTGAAGGTGTGAGAAGTAGTTTGCTGCAAAAGGGTGCGAGGGAACTCGCGGGATGGCAATATTCTGTACATTGATTGTGTTGGGGCATTTGTCAAACCTCATAGAAGTGGACACTGTCAGGGGTAAATTTTATCATATGTAAATACTACCTCAATAAACCTGACACACACAAAAAAGAGTAAGGGTAGAAGAAAGATATTTTCAGATAAGAAAATCTATTGCCAGCAAACCTACACTGCAAGACATGCTAAAGGAAGTTCTTTATAATGAAAGTAAATGAAAGCAGATATAAACACAGGCCCACAAGATGGAATGAAGAGCATCGCAAGTAGTAAACACATAAGTAAATGTAAAAGACTATTTCCCCCTCATTTTTCCTTTAAAAATTATATATGGTTTAAAGCAAAACAAAACACTACATTGTGGGATTTACAATCTATGTAGATGTAGCGTGTGTGACAACATCAAGGACGTGTCAAGAACATTAAATGGACCTGTACAGGTCCAAGTTTCCTACATTTTACGTAAACTGTTAAAATATTTAAGTCGTCTGTGAAAAGTTAAGGATGGATACTGTAATCTCTAGAGTGACCACTGAAATACAAGACAAAAAGGTAAAAATAAGGAGCCAATATATAAACCAAAATGGAATTCTAGAAAGGACCCAGGAGTTGAGCTCAGGAAGACAGAAGACATTGCCTTAGGGATGGGCGAGGCTCGGAGCTGGGAGGGCAGAACAGCAGGGTCTAGTGGCTCAGCATCTGATTTGGTTGGATTGGCTGAGAACATGTCTATAATGCAAGAGTGAAGTGTGCTTTCTTGAGTGGAATGAAATGATAAGTAAACTTACTCCAAGTTTAAAGATAGAAAGCATTTTGAAAAAACTTCCGAGACAGAACCTAGGAAAGGTAAGATTGTATGAGGGTGGATCACTCAGGATGTCCTCAATTGAGCAAAGACATGGTTTCAAGTGTTTATAAAGTGTTCTAAATAGCTGTAGGGAATTCAGAATAGTTATTCCATTAGAGACAATACCCTGGATGCCGATTAGATTCCCAGGCCATAGAAGATAATGCCACACTGCAATAAAATCAGACAAAATAATTAAAAAACAACACTGAGTGAGAAATGATTCCCCCTACTTTGAATGGTGGAAAGTTTGGAATACATTCTGAAGGGTTCTTTTGGACATATTCAAGGTGAGATGGTATTCTTTAATTAGTAATTTCACTTTAAACTTACAGCCTTCTTTTTCTTCATAAGCATATCATCATCTTGTACTTGGCAGTTAGGATTAGTGTGGTGAGTAGTGGCTTTTTATGGGTCACAAAAAAGATGATGGAGAACATGACACCAAAGTTACTGGGTTAAAACTGGAAAAGAGTTTTCCAAATGGTGTACCTGTATCTGTGAGGAAGAGATTAGTGGAGTTTCCATACTCTCAGCTGTAAGAATCAAAGAAGAGGCAGAGAGTACTTTTTACATTCTCTCAATACCAGGAGGAAAATGTGTTGGGTCAGCCTCCAAGCAGACCACCAGGAGGCCACAACAAGTCCACCACTGCCCGAACCACCTTTGTTATGTATAAAATAAATAGACGATGTGGTGCTCAAGGTGGAAAGAAGATGAGAGGTGACATAGAACAGGTTGTTTGTGGGGGTATTTCAAAATCAGATTTAATTAATGATTTTTTTTGGAGTTCATAGTAAAGGAGGTATCCCCAAAGGCTGAGTTGAATTCATAAAACTGAATACAGAATATGAATGAGTCGGAAGCAGGGAGCTATAATAGTAAAGGCATGAAAGCAAAGGTGAAAGGGAATGAGTGAATGAATGAGGAAAAGACTAGATTTGATGCTCAGATTTGCCCTTTATTCTCCATTTCCATTGCCTTTGTCCAGATGCTAATCATTTACTCCATTATGGTCTTCCAGGAAGACACTTTTCATGTTGGCTCAACTACCTTCAAATCCATCTTTTGTATTCACAAGACTATTACACCAATCTTCCTGGAGCAACTGCTTCATCTGATCACTCCCTTGGTCAGAATCCTATAATTCCCCCTATTGTATCAAGGAAGAACTTGTCTGCTTGCCTTAGGGAAACCCCTCATAGTCTGACCCCAGCTGATTTCTTATGTCTTCCCTAAACCATAGCATTGCTGTCACTCTGCAATTATTCACGTGATGCTTCAAAACCACCTTCCCCATTTCTCTTCATCCCATGCATTGACATTGTCACTTCTATCACTCACCCATCTTCTCCACAAACATTTACTGAACACTTGCTATGTGACAAGGACTGTGCCTTCACAATCTATTGGGGCAGATCGACCTGTGACAACTAATTGTATTTCAATGTGGTAAAGCCCTAGTTGTGCTATGTGTCAACTATCATGAAGGCACAGAGAAGAAAGGCATGAACTGCGTGAGTGAGGAAAGATTTAATTTAGGAAGTAATGTTTGATCTAGGTTTTGAAGGATGGCAAGAAGGATGACAAGAAGTTCAACAGGTGTAAAAGAGAAAGCTATTCCAGGCAAAGGAAATAGCATGCGCTAAATTCCATCTAGCTTCTCCATTCTTAGGAATTCTATAGTTTCTGCTTACATCATGAACCTCACAGTTTTAGTACTTATGGTGTGAAATATATCATTTATAACCACATTGTACGTCTCAGACTACAAGCTTCCTGACAGGCCAGTTCAGTTACTTCATTTGTATCCCCCTTAAACCTTAGCAAAGTGCTGAGCACTGGGTACATGGCAAGGACCACGAAGACATTGACACATTAATCTGATAATCTGTCAGTGTTTATGTACTCAGTTCTTTGTATTCTAATAGAATTTCATTTATGGACACTAAAATTTGGATTTCATATAATTTTCTTAGGTAATGAACTATTGTTCTTCTTTTGATCTTTTAAGACTTTACTTTTTTAGAGAAGTTTTAGGTTCACAGCAAAATTGAGGGGAAGGTAGAGATTCTTCCATACATGCATTTTCCCCGCACATGCATAGCCTCCCCCGCAAGAGTGGTATGTTTGTTACAACCGATGAGCCTATAGGGACACATCATCATCACCCAAAGTCCATAGTTTACAGTACAGTTCAGTCTTGGTGTTGTACACTCTATGAGTGTGGACAGATGTTTAGTGATATGTATCTATCGTTATGGTATCACATGGAGTATTTTCAATGCCCTAAAAATCCTCTGCGGCCTGCCTGTTCAATCCTCCTTCCCCCAACACACATACGCACACACAGACACTCATGCAGACACACACACTCCTTAGTGTGTAAGGGAAGGAAACTAATATTTATTTACCATTGATTACATGCCAGGCTCTGTGTTAAAAGCTTTACATGTATTCCTTCATTCAGAGGGATTGCTCAGGTAGTGGGCTATTTTGGAAGATGCAGGTATTAGGAAAAGGAAGACTAACATAGATTTCAATGTAGCAAAGCAGGAATGATTGAAGAAGATGCCTCTGATGGGATGTAATCACTCACTAGGTACTGAGGGGATGGAGAGAGAAGACACATTTTGCTCCTGAAGCCTATCTTTTTGTGAGCTCCCACTGGGTACACATCCCACTGGGTAATAATGATGTCTATACTTTATTGACTGCACCATGCTGGGATTTATCAGGAACTTCACCTTAAAAGGGGCAGTGTGTGACAGTGGGAAAAATATGAGCTTCAGAGTCCAGTGAAACCTCCCCACCCTGGTTCTGTTACTAGTTGTGTGACATTAAACTCTTTTAGCCCTAATTTCCTTATCTGTAAAATGGATACAATAATAACTACTTCATAGCATTATATGATATCAGATGCAAAACACCTAGCAGACAGAAATGCTCAGTAAGCCTCTCTTTCCTGTCCCCCTCTCTTCCTATGTACAGCTTCTTGGACTTGAAGAGTCTGAAAGTACTAGACAGGACCGATAAAGAGAACGCTTTTCTTTGGCAACATCCTATGTTACAGAAATTTTGTTTCCTCAAATGTCAACTCTTGCCGATGCTACAGTGTCAATTGTTGAACACACTCCTGGAAGACAACATTGTTTATAGATGGTTCATTTTGCAAATTTAAAAAAATGAATCCAGATAGAGAAACTGTCATTTCTTAATCATGAAGGATATCAACACAATTCCTAAAATTCAGAACTCCCTTGTTTCTATTCCTTTGCAAAGTCATGAGGCCACTTTTTCTTCCATGCAGAAAATGAGGCATTTTGTACAGAAGGAAATTAACTATTCTCTTTCTCAGTTTCAGCAAGAGGCATATTTATTATATGTTCAACAAAGTCGTATTCACTTTTTCCAACTGAGAACTATTTAAGGGATTTCATTATATTTGGGGAAATTTTCATCAATCAGAGACTTAGCAGCCACCAAAAAGGAAGCCACAATTAATCTTTTATAACATGAGTGTGACTTGTAATCCCTATACTAGGAAAAAAAATGACTAAATATAAGGGAAAACTATTCATAAACTATAATATTTCTTGGCAAAGAAAAACCGCTTTATGTTTTTTAAGATATGTTTGAGAATTTAAATGAAACTTACATGTTTGAAATTAGTGCCAGATGCAACACCATTCAAACACAATTCACTAGCTGCATCAGGTATTTCACTATGATTTAGTAAAAGGTATTCAATAATTCTATGTTTCATAGAGATCTCACAAATACAAGTATTTCATTCACAAAATGCATGGTTTGGCAGGTTTCCAGGGCAAGAATTTGCTGAAGGGAAGGTAAATTTATTGATTAAAATAAATCAAATGACTGACATTTCTCTCAGAAAACTGGCAAAACAATAATATTCAGAGACTGAAAGTCTTACAAACAGAATCACAAGAAAAGTCTGAGCTATTTGCATTTATTATAGGAATCCAATAATATGATAGAGAAAACAATCAGAAATTTGAGAGTTTTCAAATTAACATTGAGAAACAATTTAAAAATATTTTTGGAGTAGGACTTTCCAAAAACCTTCAATGAGAAATGTGATGTTTGTAAGCCTTTGAAGTACTTATAATTATATTCTTCCCCTATCCCTTGCACATTTATATGCACTAAATAATGAGTATTCTTTGATAGAATATATGTAGAAACAGTCCAGATAGTTGTTAAACAGGCTGACATTACTTCCTTCCTACCCCATGACTCAGTTCTTCCCCCTCTGCCCTCTCCTTCCCCATTCTGGTTACACCTCCACCATCAGCATTTGTTATGGACTGAGTGTTTGTGTACTCCTAAAATTCATATATTGAAATCCTAACTCCCAGTGTGGCTATATTTGAAGATGGGGCCTCTAAGGAATTAATTAAGGTTAAATGAGGTCTTAAGGATCCAGCCTTGATCCCATAAAATTAGTGTCTTCTTAAGAAGAGATACCAGATGGCCCTTTCTCTCTCTCTCTCTCACCTCACACATATGTGCAAAGAGAACTTGTGAGCACACGGCAAGATGGCTGCTGCCTACAAGCCAAGAGAAGAGCCTCAGAATGACACCTACTTTGCTGGGACCCTAATCTTGAACTTCCTAATTTCTAGAACTGTGAGAAATAAATTTCTGTTGTTTAAGCCACCCAATCTGCGGTATTTTGTTGTTGCAGCCTGAGTAGACTAATACAGCAAGTAAGAGGCCCAATGCAAGAGCTACAAGAGCATTTTCATACACATCCTTTCTTTAACTGCTTAACTTTCTAAGGATTTGGATTCAGGGAAAACACTGTTGAGAAGGGGACCCATTTGGCCAGCAGAGTTTCATACAAATCATTAAATCCCCCAGCCTTGTGTCTCTCCTAGAATCAGAGAACGTGAGCACAGAAAGGACCCTAGCATCCCAATTCAGGTTTTACTATGATTCTGGGGTTTTAGAAAACTCCTCCATAAACCTGACACATCTTCTGGAAGACACTGGGGGGGAAGTAGTGGATGGTTATAAGTAATAAGCTTAAACATCTGTTTATACTAAACTGTGATATATTATTGAGTGCAATGCAAAAGTTTTACACACTTTTAGGATGTTTCAAAGAAAGGCGTTATTGATAATGTTAACAACAACAATAGCTATGACTGAACATCACGTGGACCAGGTAATGTGTTAAGGTATTTATGTGTATTGTCTTATATAATCATCACAACACCAGAAATTAGGAAAGTATTCATAGTCTTATTATTATTATAGAACACTACTTCAGAAAATGGAAGCATTTCTAAATTAGCCCCACCCCCATCATGATCATATTATTCTGTTTTACTTTCTTTATAGCGCCTTTTTCTTAGTTTGTTGTCTCCTTGCTTATTTTCTACGCTCCCCCCAGCCCCTCCTCAGGGCCTAAGCCAGTGGCTGCCACGGAAAAGGAGCTCAGTAAGCTTTCGGCCAAGGCCACACAGCTGGTCAGGGAAGCAGCCTGGACGATCACCAGATGGTAAGCCCACGAGAGCAGGAGTCGGGACCATCTTCCTCTATACAGGGGCTGGCTGGGTGCCAGCTAGATAAAAATGTGCAGAAAGCAAAAAAGGAAGGGAGGGAGGAAAGAAGGGAAGGAGGAGGAAAGGAGGAATGAATGGAAACCTTCCCACATGCGCCTGGGGAGCAACCGCAGCGCTTCTCCTCCTTGAGGAACGAACTCAGTTCACGGTTTAAGGCCAACGCTGTCCCCACGCTATGCACCGGCAGACGGCAGGGCACGGGGAAAGAACAAAGCCTTAAGAACCGTCCAGAAGGAAGCGGGAAACGATGATATAGAAGGGATAGGAAACCAGCAGAAAGAAACGAACTGCTCCTTTTTTGTTGATTTTAAAGCCGAGGCGAGCTCGGTCGGTTGCCATGGCGACCCCGGACCAGAACGGCCCCCGCCCATTGGCTGAGAGGCCGGAGCCAATGGGAAGGCGCGATGTTGGCTGGGCCTTAAGATGGCTGCCGGGTGGCAGGCTCCTGTGCCGTGAGTACAGCTGGTTGCGGGGCTGGTTCGGGGCTTCACGGGCTTCGGGGGGCACAGGTCCGGGAGGGTCTGGGGCGGGGAGCGGGGGAGCCGGCGTGGGCGGCCTCACAGCCTCTCCGCCGGGCCTGCCGAGCCCCCGGCCCGGGCCGGCCTCCGCTTGCTGGGAAGGGGCGCCGCGACGCGTTCCCCGGCCTGTGGACCGGAGTAGGGTTCTCTGTCCCACCCCAGCCAAAGTGAGAGAGGGCGACAAGGCTTTCGATCGGGAAACAGCCTCCTGTTTCCTGTTGCTGTATCCTGGAAAAGAGCTGCGGCTGATGAAGTGTCAGCGGGCTAGACATCCTGTACCGGAATCCGCGGCGCTGGCTTCTGTGCCGGGGAGGGGATGCTTCCCGTTTGGGGGTCGGAGGGTGGCTCTTCCGCCGGAGAGCCTGCAGAGTTCGGGTTGTGAGCTGAGCAGGAAAAGGTGGACCTTTCCAGAGCCACCCTCTTGCAGTCTTGAACCTTGTAAGTATTCTCACAGCGGCAGCAGACTTAAACCTCGAAATGTTATTGGTTAACTGTAAATCTCCCCCTACAGGGTCTTGTGTTTGGGGAAGTGTTTTCCAGGCCTTGGCTAAACAAACACTGTCTTTAATTAATACATAGGTATACATGCAAAATCCTGCTAAATAGTTTATCTGGGTAATCAGATGGGTAACTTAAATCCGAAGTCAGGCCTGTGATTCAGTTGTACTTTCCCTACCTTTTTGAGAAAAGGGAACATTTTTATTATTTCAAGTCATGAAAGTAAATAGGATGTTTACATTAATGTTGGTGAAACATGCTTAAAAGTATTTTAGTTAAGTATTAATTCCAAGTCGCAGAAACTGATTATTGTCTAAATTAGTTGACAGTCGTCAGATTGGTGAGGGGTGGTGATTTGTGATTATTGTAAAGTAAGACTAAATTCAGATTAGACAAGGTTGAGATTTCTATTATTTCTAATTGGGTACAAAACGCGGGAAATAAGACAGCATCGTTTGGTGAAAATGGCATTGAAATTCTGGAATATTAGAGACAGAAGACATTTTCTTATTATGCTGCTCAGATTATGTATTTTGGGTTTTGGTTATAAGCAGCTGCTTGGTCTTCCAGAAAATGTGACATTTTTACCCAAACTTCTGAATGTGACCTTGATGCATGCAGTTTAGTAGAGCATCTTACCTAGCTTTCTGCACTTAAAAAGTGAGAAAAAAATTCTTCATCAAATTTTAACAAGTCTGGAATTACAGGCTAGAATCATTCTTCAGACACACTTTCCGATATTTGTCTCCAGGAATATATTACTACTTGAAATTCTGCTGTCTAAAAGTTTATAATTTGAGGCCATAGAGTTCCATTTTTGTAAAATAAGTGGATGACAGTCCATTAGGCAAGTCAGTTACTTCGTCTGTAGAAGAGAGCAGTTCCTAGTGGAAAGGTTGTTATGAGGATTAATGGTACATCCGTGCCTGTCACTTTGTTTGTATGCCGTGTATAGCAATGACCTGCTTTGTTTCCTCTTTCTGGTTCTGTTTCTTCTGTTGTGACTGGGGTATCCTTCTCTTTCTCCAGAACATCTTTCAGGTGTCCTGTCTGAAGTACAGTCTTCTTGAAGACCGGCAGTCTTGGCCAGGGCAGCTAGGTTGAGGAAAGAACTTTATCTCCTGGGCTGGTGGGGTTTAATCAGTGTTGCATCTGCCAGGGAGAAAATGGAGTGTTAGAGCAGAGAGTGAGGTGACTGGGCATTTGAGCGCATACAATGTTACGATCCATAAAGAAACGTTTTAGAGTTGCAGTACATTTCAGAGATCATCTGATCAAGCTCTTCATTTTATAGCTTAAGGATGGAGACCCACACAGATGTGGTGGCTTGCCTACAATTATGTTGTTCAAGACTAGAAACCCATCTTCTTACTTTCAAAACCGTTCTTCCCTGCTGTCCCCGTCCTTCCCAGTCCTTTTACAACCCAGAACCCCTTTTATAATTTGCTATCTCCATGGATGCCATATTTTGAAAGGTTGTGTCTACTGAAATATATTCACTGTTATTATTTTTTTAATAAAAGTCAGATCTGTGGCTACCAATCAGAGCCTCTGATGAACGCATATGTGGTGAAGAATAATACTACATTGAATTTAAGTCCCTTTGCCTAAAAGTGGATGATATTGTCTGAGGAAAAATAAAATATGTCAGGTTTTTTGAATATTGAAATTGGGTTAGAGACCTCTGTTAGTCTCTTCATAGAACTTTGTAAAAACCTTAGATTAGGAACTGCTGAACTGTGTCGTGTCGTTGATGCACTGCGCTCTGCCCAAGCGTGCTAAATACTGACTGTGGTTGGTTTTCACGGGCGAAAGAAAACCCAGCCATTCAGGCCAGGATGACACAGAAATATTTTCAGTTCACAGAAAGTTGTGTCAACCTAGCGCAAAAGATGTTTTCTACATAGTATACACTGAATTTTTCTGAAGAATAATTGTGGAATGGAAAAAATCTTAATTCCAGAGGTAGAGAGTGTGTGAAATAAAGAAGGTGATATTCAAAACCACAGAGAAAAAAGGGAATTCTGAATCATTTACGTCTTCTTTGGGGCTAAAATGATTAAATTAAAAAATTATTTGAGTTACAGACTAAAAAATGAAAGCTTCCGTATTAATATATCAACTGTCACATAGACCTGACTATAATCTTTACTAAAAAAACTTAGTTTCCAGTTCTCAGGTATATCACATGTCTTGAGAATGCCTGAGTAAGCTTCACATTTAAGGGGTAATTTGGAGTGAACGGCTTTCAAATAAAGGAGTACACTCTGAAAGACGTGGGGGGAGAGACACTTCAAAAAAATAGAGGACCGTCCTCCAGAGCAGCCAAAACAGGAATGACAGGAGGCCTAACAGAGTACCAGTTGATACCGGAGTACAATTGTACATGTGTGAACGACGTGTATATGCTATGAAGAGACAGACAGTGTTTTCAAACATGAGCCCAAAGCGAGTCACAAAGCAGCCACTCCATATTGGCTGATTTGCAGTCGAGCCATTGCTCACGTGGGCAACTCCACTTTGCAGCCTCTTCAGTGAGTCCTGTGTGTTTATCAGTGGCCACCAAGTTGTCCTTGTGTGTTTTTTTTTACAGTCTTAAGAGAATAGCACATCACTTTAAAGATGTTCAGGAACTGAGTTCAGAAACATACCTTATTTGAATTTTGCCTTATTTTGTGGATTTGAACATAGAGTCCACTTTTAAAAAGTTATTTTAATTTTTCTTTTTTCCATGGGCACACACAAGGAATTATCATACCAGCCAATGCCATCCTGAAGGCATTTTTTTAATGCCACATCAGCAAGAGCTAAAAATAGATGATTTTGAGGAAGTCCAAAAAGGGATCAAAAATGGAGAACTGCTTGAGGGCTGAGTCCAGGGCAAGCAAGACTGCTCCCGAAGGTGCAGCACGTTTGGGTGCCCAAAGCATAGACTCACCCTGCAGAGCTGGTGAAGCAGTGGTCGAGTGGAAGACCTGTGCCCATCTGAGAGGCACGTCTTTCATGAGCAGCCACAGCTGAGCGGTGCTTGGCCGCTGCTGGACAGAAGCTTGCCATGTGTGTAGAATGTCGGTTCTGTGAGGTTAGGTGTTTTTGCCTGTTTTGTATACTGCTGTCCTCGTGTCTTGAAGAGTGCCTGGCACACAGTAGGTATGCAAAAGACACTATGGACAGGGAAAGGGAACACTGGTTTCAAACATAGAACCCCAATTATGCTGAGAAGGCTAAATCTGAAATTTGTTACAATCTTTAAGTCCTGAAATGGATAATGAGCCTAAAGGTATATTATATGCCAGTGTCAAAGTCATGTTGGAGCTTATTGTTGCTCCCCTCTCTTTGCTCCTCAGAACAATAGAGGTATTTTTATTAATAGCATAACATCCGTTTTTCAATATTGCATATTTTACATGCTGTTGTATGTGCTAGCAAAGTATCTCAAGACTTCCTCCGTTACAACTTTTCAAATCTTCAGACCGGGTTTAGGGATGGATCCAGGTTTTATGGGCCCTGCAGCTCATATAATTTTGGGTGTCCTCTTTAAAAAAAGGAATACAGATCCTAAATAGAAAATTAAGTATAGTGCTTTGGAAAGCCTGTGCAAGGGAGTAACCTTTTGAAGCTTCGGCTCCATTGTCTTCTTGGTAATTTGTTTCTGGTTTTATTGCTCCTTTCAGAAAACCACACACCAGCATTTTCTATACAAACTTCATGTCATACTTGGAACTCAGGGAACAAAATTATTTGCATCATTTGCTAAGTGAATGCACCTGAAACATTAGAAACTTCAAAACTACCTTATGAATGCTGCCACCCATGACAGAAATGGTAAAAATGCAGTCCGTGGCCGCAGAAATAATAGTAATAGCGAAAAGAACTTAGCATTGATCGAGCCCCTACAACATCCTAAACCTGTGTTGTTTTCCTGGCTTATCTGATTTAATCCTCAGGACAACCCTGTACGCAGTATAATTATCCCTGCATCCAGAGGAAAAACTGAGGGGCCGAGGTGTTAAAAATGACTCCCTTACACCACCAGTGTATGTGGAATTAGGATTCCAATTGGAGCAGTTAGATGTCAGAGCCCTTCCTCTTAAAAAGCCAAGAGAATATTTTGATGAGGATGTTTCAGAGAGCCAGCAACTGATGGGGCTGGACCCAAACCTCACAAAGTAAGATCTGATTCTTTGGACCTGGGAGGAGGTCCTTAAAAGATCTCAGGCATCCATTATTCAGAGTAATGCAAAATCCTGATGCCTTTGTCTCAGAGAGAATGGGGGTGGTTTTCTTACTGGTTCATCACACTAGGAGGCAGAAAACTCAGCAAGAACGATTTCTATCTTTCCATTTTATTTCTTCAGAAGAGTAAATCATGAGCAGTATAACCAGCTTCTCTATTTTAGACATCTTTTGAGCTAAGATGGTTTTAGTTCAGATGGTTTTAGCTCAGTGTGTATGCTAAAATAGACTGTGCTGTGGAGCTCGATTGTGAAAAGGTACGCAGTTATCTGAATTTTAGCAAATGATTACAACTCTAATTTTTTAAATCATTTTTATTAACAGTAGTTAATGGTTCCCTCTACCAATGGACTATATATCTGTGATAAATATTATCCTGAACTTTAACATTTGTTTCCCAAATACAGTATTGTTACAGAAAAGCTGTACATTTTTGTTAAATTGTTAGGATTATACTCCATTTAGTGTTATTTTAGCAAACATAAAATTTAAAACTAGGGCATCCTTTTTATCATCATACTTTCTTCAAGCTACTTGCACGGCTTAAAAATTTTCCTTTGAATAATTGTTTTCCTGCTCCTTAGACAATAAGTCCCCTGAAAATTTTATACCAAATACAGGTGAAGCATTTAATTTTATTTTCTTCTCAAATTGTTATAGCTTGAAATATAGTAGTATAATTCTTAAATTGTCTGCAGTGTATATTGTTAGGGTCTTAACATTCTTGAGCAATGAATATTTTTACTGAATTTCCTTTTTTAGACAAAATTATCCATTTGTTAAAGAATCAAAGTGCTGTTTTCCTTAAGTCATTCATCTGGAGGAATGTCTTTACACAAACTTGCTTAAACTGCTTTACACTTTTTTTATTTATACAAGTGAAGATTTTAATTATTTTAATATGGAGGGTACATTCCATTTTAGATCTTAAAAAAGTTTAGATGGACTGCTCCCAAACCATTGGTATAATTATTTGACTCTTGGGGTGTCTTTTAATGGTTTTAAAATTCTTTCCATCTCTTCTTTATATGTTTAAATTCATCTTTTTTCCCTTTAGAAGAAAAGATGTGGAGTGGGCTGCTACCTCCTGGCCTAAATGAAAGTGATATTGAGTTGAGTTCTGAAGATGAAGCCACGTTAGAGAATTCTGGACTTAACTTACAGGAAGATAAAGAAGATGGGACCATAACAAAAACAGAGAGCTCAGATTTCCCTACAGATGGAATGGAAGCCAAAGGAGAAGCAAATGTGAATGCATATGAAGAGTGTCCCTCTGGAATTCCTTTCAGCACGTGGAATGTAGGTTTTCTCTGCTGTTCTTGTGAAAGCCTGTGCGTTTGTGCCTGCTCCTGGGTGTCTCTGCCACAGTCAGAATGTGTGTGTTCCTGGGAGGGAATAGTTAGGGAGGATTGGCTCAGAATGCCTTTATTATTCCCTGGGTCTGTGGTCAACCCACTGGCCACTCAGATACTTGGTTTCATTTTTGTTTTGTTTTTCATAAAAAGAGGAAGAAAAAACATTTAGTAGAATTAGCTACTTTGCCTAACATAATACATAAGGAGTTTATATATTAATTTTATCTCTTTGTCGTCTGTATGAGTCATTGAGTTTTACTCTCAGATTATCAGATTGATTTATTTAGAAATAATTGAAGATAACAACTCAGGTTTTGAGAGAGTTTTGAAGAATAGCATATCTCAAGAAGAACTCAGCTGCCTTTGTTAAATTTATATTTTATAAATGCTAGAATATAATTATTTTTGTTACTTAATATGTTTGGTGTTTTTTGAATGTATGCTTTGCTTCAGAATATATTTGCATCTCACTTTTTTTTTACTTTTATATAGAGATTTCAAGAATTGCATAAAAAACATTCTGAACAGAAAACCTCAACTTTAAGATTCAGAAAGAAAAAAAGAAAACGATCCAGAAAAGGTGTTTTGTTTTAATTCAGGCTAATTGTCAATACTGCTAATGTTAAATTGTGATTAATTTAGCTCAACAATTTTTGATGAACAATTTTGAAGCAACAATCAAATACTTAGATATTGACAGTTTGTGAATTCTTTTCAGGTAAATTGAAGAATGAAGAAGAATCTCGGAGGTAGGTAGAATTTGAAATATTGTCTATTCTAGACAGTATTGTAGTGCTTGTACAAATAGTTGACCTACTTACCTCTGAAACATAGAAACTAGTTGTTGCTATATAATTGTAGTTACCAGTTAAAAACAATAAAAATATAAATAGTACATTTTGTGTAAAACATAAGTAATTCTCTCTCTTCCTGCAGTGAGCAGTCCTCGAGGGAAACCCAGTGGAAGGAGCTTACTCAGTATTTTGGAGTCAATGATAGGTTCGATCCCCCTGTTAAAAAGAAAAAAATTGACAAGGTAAGATCTTTTTTATTGCATCTTATATTAGCCAGTGGGAAATATTTGTAATTGGCCTTACCTAAGGTATTTCTCCTCATTAATTGATTCACCGGAAAAGTTAAAATGCCTACTCTGTGCCAAAAAAGATGCTAGATGAACAAGTAAATATGTAGTTACAAATAATTTAAAAAACGGTTAAAAAGGAAATGAGCAGGGTATTGTGAAGAAATTAAAATGGAGGCCCCACTTTAGCTTGGGTCCTCAGGGAAAGCCCTTCTCAGAAGATGCCATTTCACTGAGACCAGAAGGATGGGAAGGAACCATGTATATAAAGAATGCTAGTGTAGCGGTCATAACCTGGATGAAGATCCTAGGGAAAAAGGAGTCATCATGGGATATCTGAGTAACTGTAAGAAGGTCAGCCTGGCTGGAATGGAGTCAGTGAGGAGGTGGGTGGCCCAAGATAAGATTGGAGAGGCAGGCAGGCAGGGACCAGACTATGTAGGATCTTAAGGGGCAGAGTAAGGAATTGGGTTTTAGTCTCACAATGCAAGTGAGAGTCATTCAAGGGTTTTAAGTTAAGGGAATGACATGATCTAAGTTATGTTTTAAAAGATGCCCTTATGTGGAGAATAGACTGTAGGGCAGCAAAAGGAGATGAGAAGAGAAAGTTAAGAGACTTCTAGGCCTGAGATGATGGTGGCTTGAACAAGAATGATGCTGCTGAAGATGGAGAAGAGTGGATGGATTTGAGGTAGACTGTAGAAGTAGACTTGACAGTGTTTGCCTCTGGATTGCTTGTGAGGTGGTGGGAGGATTTGGGGCATAAGGAGGGAAAGAGAGCTATTCAAGGCTTTACCTTAAGCAATGCTGTGAACAGTTATGCTAGCTACGAAGATGGGAAAGCTTGGCGGGGGGAGATTTAGAGTGGGGCCTTTCCAAAGTTCACCGTGGGGCACGGTGGGATCAGCAAGCAGGAATAGAGTAAACTGTTGATAAAATGAGGCAGGAGCTCGGAGGAGAGTCCAAGCTTGACATACATATTGTGGAGTCATCAGTCTAGAGATGATATGAATACTTAGTAGAGGCTTGAATGAATGAGTAACTGACATATTCACCTGGGGAAATGTTGACAGACTCCAGGAGCATGAAACTTGGGTACTGAGCAGTAGGGCCAGAGGCGCAGGCGCCTGCTGGGTGAAGCCCAAGTATATTATAGCCTGCATTTGCAGACAGATGCCTCCTTCACAGATTGTTCCTGGAGACTACTGTGTGTACGTAGAGACCATTACCATTTTCTGATTAATCAGTATTTCTTGTGAAAAACCTCTGATTTTAAACTCATTTTTGGGTGGTATTGCATTGAGGGCACATGCATTAAGGAACTGACACAGCAGAATTTTGCCTGTGAACCTTTTGATTTCAACTTCGCCAAGAATTCTTGTCATCTAGTCCCTAGAACACCGGGGAATGGGAACCAGGGTCACTTTCTGCTGCAACTAATTACTGCTGCTGAGCAGTCTCTTTTTGACAAATGTTCAAGCGGGCGCAGAAATGCTAAATTTCTTATAAAGAAAGATCACTAGTGGAGTTGAAACTAAAACTCAGGCTTCATTACACCATTCTCAGTTCTGTAGCTTCACTGCAAAAAGGGGCTGATGAGCATTTTAAAGTGTGCTGGCCATGTGCTTGACCTTTGTGATTCTGGGAGGAGGGTCTCATGAGGAGAATGCTCTTGACCAAACCTGTTCTAAGCCGGAAAGAGGAGGGTCATGCTCACAGCCCTGATCCGCAGGCTGTCTCTGCCAACCTGCTTTAGAGTCCCAGCAGCTGACTAGATTGTTCTTCTGAGGGAAGAATGGCTAAATATTGATTCTCATAGGAAATATGTTTTAAAGTTTTGCTTGTGAATTAGGTGGTCTTTGATCTTCAGTTATTTATAGTATTTGTTGTGTTTTCTCATAACTATATTGACTTTAGAATGTCTAAATTATTTTTTAGGGAAGTTAAAGCCATGAAATTAAATTTTAGCCATTCTAAAAAGTAGAAATTTTGAGAGTATTTTTACAATCTATCTGTATTAGAATTTTATTATTACTCTACGTATATGAAATTGTCCCTTCTTGATAGTGGCCAGATATGGCTAACTCTTACTCATTGTCTAAAATTTGGAATTTGTGGAGAGTAACTTTAATAAAGGATACTAGGATTCTTTATGGAGACTCTTTTAAACAACTTAGTTTTAGAAATAGAATTCTGTTTCACATTATACATTAGATGTATTCTAGAAAAATAATTATAAGTCAAGCACCATTTTAAAAGAGAGATTTCAGTTTAAGGGAATCATCAATTGATGTAATCATCAATTGATGTGTTTTCTAAGTTTGTATTTTCTTGACAAGAGGCATATCTCTACATGAATGACATCTAACTGAGAAAGTTATGGCAATCTTCTAAATAAGGAAACTGGTGCTGCCAGGCTTGTGTCTGCCCAGGATTTTGCTAACACTTAATATTTTATAAATAAATGCAAGCATGAAAGCAAAGGAAGGATTTAGTGCAACCAAATTATTTCATGTTCTCTTGGTAGTTCAGCATCATTGCATGCCAGCAGATTCACACTCATTCTTTGTTTTGGGATCACTGTTTTACATGCACCCCTTTGCTGTCATGCTGAAGTCTCCTGTGAATCCAGCAAAGTAAATAGACATGAAAGAATGTCCACACTGGAGGCACCAAGATAAAAGCTAAGAGTAAATGTAAGTCCAGCAGATAATAGCTGCTGCTCAAGGAATCTAGAGAGGATCATGAAAATCTTTAATGCGGTGTGAACAAAAATAGCAAGGATTTCTAGTTCGTTATTTTATTTCTCTGGAGCAGAGGCTGATCTGTTACCATATCTCAGCCTTTTTATTCTACGTTCACTTAACTCTCAAGAATGGTAAAACAAAACAAACTTCTTAATCTTGTGTCTATCGTAAGTCCTTTTTTTTCCTTTTTTTGGAACATTGCCAAGCTAAAACTTGCTCAACCAAGGATGTGTATTTACAACACTGCTGTCTCCTGCTTCCCTGACAATACAGAGAGGCTTATGTTTTTAAAATGTAATATCTAAAGTGTTTTAAAGTGCTCTTTGTATTAAATTTAGGCATAATTGTGTTTCTGGCAGCAGTTCTGGGACTTACTAATAATTCTGTAATCATAACATAATTATTTTGAATCTATGAGGGAATTTCTTTGGAATAAATTTCACTCGTTAATTTCATTATAAATGTCTCAGGTATTCCTTAGTTGAATCAGTTTGATTAGTCAGCAGTCATTATTGACGTAGTTTTATGTATTCTTAATGGATACTTTGTGGCATGAAAAACCAGAGATACTTTCAATAATTTTTAGAGTAATTGCACGTCTTTGATAAGTTTTTGTTTTTTAGTTGTTTATGTGAGGACTGCTATTGTATAATGTAGCTTTTTTCAAACTTATGTTTTTAGTGGAATGGAGTTTCCAACCAGAATCTTACGTGGCACTCCAATATACAGATCGGCTAAAAGGCTGACTGCCCTGAGTGGGTGGGAGTGGGGTAGGGGTGTGGAGGGTGGGGGAGCGGCGGGAGGGGGGCTGGGGGAGTCATAGGGGTACTGTGACATTCCCCAGGTATCAATACAGAGCATTCTCTCTTGATCCCTATGTGATCCCTGTGGGGTAGGTAGGTAGGGCAGTTTTTTTTTTTCCCTGCTTTTTTCTCCCCAAATCCCCCCAGTACATAGTTGTGTATTTTAGTTGTGGGTCCTTCTAGTTGTGGCATGTGGGATGGCACCTCAACATGGCCTAATGAGTGGTGCCATGTCCGTGCCTAGGATCCGAACCCTGGGCCACCAAAGCTGAGCGCGTGAACTTAACCACGCGGCCACGGGGCCGGCCCCCAGGTAGGGCAGTTTTATTCTCATAATAGAGATGAAGAAACTGAAGCCTAGAGTGATTTGTCTAAGAAAACAAACAGAACAGGTAAGAAGTGAAAGGAGAATTTAACCCAAGTCGTTTGGTCCCAAATCTAGATTTTTCTGAACTAATACCCCAACTGAGTTTTTACTTACCTGACTCAAATAATTTAAGTAGGTATGATTTATATATAAAGGTAACAATGCTAATTCTTAGGGTTCCCCCCCTTCTTTATGGAGGGATTACCTAATTTTTTTTCCCTAGATATTAGGTCTAATCATAGCACAGCAAACTTTAGTGGACAATTCATCTGTATTAAGCTTTAAAAATCTAATATATTATCCAAATAAATATTTAGTAGCAAAATTCCTGTAGAAATATATTGTGGTACTGTTGGACTTAAAGTGTTTTAATTACATATTGAAAGAGTTTCTTGCTATGCACATATGGATGGTTGGTCCTTAATGTTAAATTGAGAACCTGTAAATTTGTTTGATGTTTATAGTACTGCCTTTTTGACATCTGCAGCAAAACTGTTAATTAGAGGTTCCTTATTGCCTCATGGGAACCTATTAGATACTGGCCTTGGATAATTTTCCATCTGTAGCCAAATTGCCATCCCTCAGTTTGTTTGTCTGTATTGAGATATATCCTAAGCTAAATTCTGATTCCTACCGAAAGGCGTCTTGTCTTGGAAGCACACCGAGGCCCTGCAGACTATCAACAGTGCTTCTGTGCTTCCTGCCACTCTTGCAGTATGAAAGACAGCCTCGGTACTTCCAAAAAAGATTACTCTTTGGTTCAACTTAAGACTTTTTAAAAGCCTAGTGCTCTGATCTTGTATCATGAGACTGCTTACTGACTCAAAGTTGAATGCTTGGGTCTTGTGCTTGGATCTGAGCACTTGACACACTGTGATGAGGTCTATAGCTATGTAGAGCTAAGCCTTCTCTTTGTTTTAATGGTATCATGATATTTCAATAGAATAATATGAACAACTTATTTATCGAATGATGACTATATTTTAAAAAGTTTGTAGGTATTTTACATATATTTTCTTTGACCCTTGCCATAACCTTGCAAAGAATGTGGTATTCTTCTCATTTTACAGGTGAGATAACTGCAACCTCTAGAGGTTTAGAGACTCACCCAGGGTTGCTTGGCTAGTAAGTAGAGGAGCTGGAATTTGAACCCAAGTCTGACCTCATCAACCATCTTCTTTGTAAACTGTTGTTAACTTATGTTCTTAAGAGGATGGAAAGGTTTTTCCTAAGGATGTTTTTTACTATTGTGAGCACTTGAATATATTTGGGATGTTAATATCTTATAGAAGCAGAAAGTTTGGGTGTGCATATGGAACCAGAAATTTTTCAGAGCCAAAGGGACTATTATATTTTACTTAAATAAATTGCCCCCAAAAAAAGAAAAGGGAGAGAAAAAAGTAACAGTTATATCTAATGAAACTTTGTTAAAATTTTTAAAAAACTTTTAAAGAGCTAAAAACAAAGTTGAACATGTAGGTGAAATTCTAGGTTTTTATTTCTAGAGGAGAATTTTGGTCATCCAAGCCAATCCTCTCATTTTCTTTAAGGGAACTGAGGCTTAGGAGTTAAGGACCTCATTTACCTGGAGCCGTGGCCACGTTCCCTGACTCCTGGCCCACTGCTCTTTCTACTCTAGTGTCGGGCCATCTCTTGGGCTGCTCTGAATGGCTGGGGGAATGGGAGGTAGTTGACAATGAAGAGAGAGATTTGTAATTTTAGCTGATTTATTTTTAAGTGAAAATTCTACTTATAAGCTCAGCAGTTCATAAGTTTCCAGAAGAGCAGAATGTTTTCTTTTTCCCTTTGTGACATGAATTTTTAAGCTCCAAGGTAACCAAAGGGAAGTTAACTTACCAAGTTGATGTAGCATAATGACCTAATAAGTAGACCACGGGTTTATTCATGGGCATTGGTGGTAAAAATGGGGGTTCCTTTTTACTCACTGATCTACGATTATTCTGGATTCTAGAGTAAAGGAATGGAGCACCCTGGTCTTAGATAATCTCAGGAAACCTAGATAATTGGAAAGAAACAAACGGCTGCTATGCGGAAGAAGCAGAACAGCTCAAGAAAGGATGCTGTTAGTGGCCAGTTTACCGAGATGAGAGATTGGAGCAGATTAATGTGTAGGTTGTTGTGTCTGGCTACTCCAGAATTTGTGGTACAGGAAAAATTGAAGTTTGCTATTAGCATTTTGTTTTCATATATCTCAGTGGCATTTGAGGGGATACCTAATACTTTACACAGGAAGGAGAGACCATTGTATTAGCATTTCTTAAATAGAATATTTTATTTCCTCTATAAAAATATATAAATACAAAGTTCCAGGAGCAGGTACTGTGCTAAGCTCTGAGAGCCAAGATGGGGAAGATATTCTTCATGCCCTCAAGGATTGTATATCCTAGTAGTGGGAGAAATTTATATATAAATAAGTGAATAAAATGTGATCCGTCTTTTAATCTTAGGGGTATTATTACCCCAATATTACTGTTATGGAATTCTCTTGGAAACTTCTCAAAGTGGTGGATATGTAATAAGTGGTCCCCATTTGGGTAGGGTCCTTTCAATACTAATGCAGCCATGGATTACTGCACTGTGAATATTAACTCAGTAACACAGGCTGATTGAATGCCTCTGGTATAAGAGGAACAGGGCTGGATGCTGGAACACAGCAAACTAGTAACACACATGTCTGCTCTTAGCATAGAACCCAAGAGGGGAGACAGATAAGCAACCCACTGTGCTGTGTCAGACCAGCGAGCGCTGAAGAGAGATGTGGAGTGCAGCGACAGCACAGAGTGCAGGGCAGTTAAGTCCTGGGCATGGGGAAGGGTGTGGCAGGGTCACTGGGTTTATAGGGATGTGGGAACCTGCAAAGATAGAGAAAGTGACATTTGACATGAGACTTAAAGGATGGTTAAGATTTTTCAGGGGCCAGCCCCGTGGCCGAGTGGTTAGGTTCACACGCTCTGCTTCGGCAGCCCAGGGTTTCACTGTTTTGGATCCTGGGTGTGAACATGGTGCTGCTCATCAGGCCACGCTGAGGTGGCATCCCACATGGCACAACCAGAGGCACTCACAACTATAATCTACAACTATGTACTGGGGGGCTTTGAGGAGAAGAAGAAGGAGAAAGAAGATTGGCCACAGATGTTAGCTCAGTTGTCAATCTTTAAGAAAAAAAAAGATTTTTCAAATGGAAACACATCAGAGGCACAGAGAACATAAAGAGAATGGTAAATTTGGCTAGAGATTAGTGAGTACAGCATTGCCCAAGATGGGGCTGAGAAAGCGTTTTGGGACCCTATTGTGAAGGGATTTGGATGTTATTCAAGAGGAGTAAAGAAGTGATAGTGTTTTGAGCTGGGTAGTGCCATGGTGTCTGCTTTGGAAAGATACAAGACCAGTTTGGAGATGGTTATAATCTTCCAAACAGGAGATGATGAGGCCCTGAAGAAGCACAGAAGGGAGGGATGAGAGACTACAAAAAAGAGTTGAAATAAGAGCAAAGGATTGGAGGCATTGAAGATAGATATCTGAGGATTCTGTCAGGGGGAACTAAGTGGGTGCTCAGCTCCTAAGGAAAGCAGGGCAGGAAGTGATGAGCTTGTTTGTAGCCATTGTAAAAAATTGAAGACCCTCCCTTTGCAAGGCCTTCAGTATGAAGATAACCAGCAAGTAGCTGGAGGTGTAGATTTTGATACAGGTGAGAGGTCAGATGCTTTGAATTATTTAGAGATATAAAGCAGCTTGTAAGAAGTAATTGAAGCCCTGGGACTGAATATATTACTGGGCAGAGTGAAAAGTAAGAAGAAAAGGAGGCCAATCACACAACTGAGGACTACTATAGTTAAGGGTCAACAAGAGGAGATGAGGGCATCAAAGGACATTTAAGATAAATATTTGGGGAGATAGTTTTAAGAATGGGGATATAGTTGGTATAATAGAAGATCAAATAGGAAGACAAACGATGTCACTTATGAGGGTAGGGGGAGCAGTTTCAGAAGAATGATGAAGACAGAAGGGAGAGAGGATTGCATGGGAGATGATGTGGAGGCATCTGATACACTGTTACACAAGAGAGAGATGAAGTACCAACATAAGAAATCTGTTTGAGGAAAGTAGGCTGTGTTAACTCATCTAGCCTGGTGCAGATTGAGGGGGACAAGTTTATTTGTAGGGTGAAGGATGAAGAAAAGAGAGGAGAAAATTTGAAGAGGAGGATTCTGGATAGCATGTAAGCGTATGGGATTATGATGAGCACAGATGGTGGGATTAGTCTTGTGAGGGAGGATGATTCTTGGAGGCAGTAAGGATGGGGGAACAGAGTAAGTGAAGATAACACCTTTTGAGGTGGATGAGAGGAAGATAGTAGAGAGGACTTACATATCCTTGGTTCATCCCTTCCTCCCCCCTCCTTGGCCTCCCATAAAGTAGGGCGTAGAGTTATAATCTACTGAGAGAAGGAGCTAGGGTTGAGGGTATTTGGAAAAATGGAAAAGATGTATAACAGCTTCTTAGAGGAATGTGGTGGGAACTTTCAAGGGCAGAATTGAGAGCCCACTCAGCTGAGTTTCAAAAATAGCTTTTAGTGAAGCCAGTGAATTGAGTTATTTGGTTTCCTCGAACATTGCTGGGACACCTGGATGTTAAAGGACATAATAGAAACAATGGTTGGGAATAGCCAAAACAAGGTAAGATGTTGGAGGTCACTGAAGGCACTGCTCAGGTCGGTGGTTCTCAAACTTGAGCACGCTTAGAATTGATGGATTGCTGGCCTCCACTCCCTGAGTTTCTGATTTAGAGAATTTGTGTTTCTAGCAAGTTCCCAGGTAATGCTGATGCTTGTGGTCCAAACTCAAACTTTGAGAACCTGTGGCTTAGAGTCTAGTTTGAAAAGGTTGATCATGGGTTGCAGGCCAGAGAGAGAGGATAAGAGAATCCAGGAAGAGACTGAAGGACTGTGAGAATAAATGTGTGGTGCCAGGGTATGGGGTCCAAATGAAGACAAGGCAGGTTCAGTGACTTTGAAGACTTGGGATTAGTGAAGGACAGAGAGAAGAATTCTAGATTATAAAGCTTTGCAAATGGAGCTTTCAGGTGATGTCTACTACATGGCCTTAGATCAAGTCTACTCACAGTATTGGTCTTCCAAGAGATAAGGAGCCTGTGCCTGAATGTAACTCTGTACTACTTCCTTCTTTGAGAAAGTCTTGTTCTCCTCCCTTACCATCACTCCCAAAAGTCAGCGATGGGTAGCTGGCACAAGCTCCATTCATGGACTGGCACTATTTGCAGACCAGACTGGTACACAGACCATGCTTAGAGTGACATTGGCCTGAGTATAGACTACCGAAGTCGGGTGGAGTTAGAGGTCCTTGAAGATGAAGGATGTTGGAAAAGTGAGTCCAGGGTGTTGTTTGGACCATCAGGAAAAGAGTTCTGCAGAAATACAAGAGAGAAATTTCTGGAGACAGAGCCAGAATGGGAAAACGTAGAGTTGTGTGGCCTTGGGTCACAGCCTGAGAGATAATTGAAGGAAAGCTTCAAGCTTCTGTTGGGAATAAGAAAAAGTTGTTTATCATCCTTTCAGGTCCTTAGGTGGGCTGAGGGATTGTGAGAAGGAAAAATCTTCACCTGACACAGACATCAGTGACAACCTCACTGGTCCTTGTTTCCATAATCTTTTTAGGCAAATTATGTGTGTGTGTTTTTTAGGTCTCATTTCAGCAAAGTGCTACAGCGGAACAAAATTTCTCTTAGGTGACTGGTATAATCAAGCAGTGCACTGATGGAGGAGGCATTCCCAGGATTTCTTTTATTAGATGAGGAGGGAGAAGTCAATTAACTGAAAATGTCCCTTCCACATTTTCATTCCTGGTATCCATCTACTAAGATGCAGTAGATAAGCCATGGTTAGGTTGAAAGTTTCTTGCAAGAAGCATATATTAGACTACTTTTTAAAATTTATGTTTTCTGTAGTAACTATTTCCACAAGCTAAAACTCAATTTTTTAAGACTAAGCGTCTTTCCATAAGCGTATGATGAGTCCTACTTAGTCTGTTTAGTAAACCCATGAAAATTTTAATTATGATTTCCTGAAGTATCTTCAGCTAGGAAATAAAAATATTTCCGTAGGAAAATAAAGTCATTCTTATATATTAACTTTCCTCCAATGTTTAATATCCAATTAATAGCCACAGTCAAAGACTGGGAGAGGCTGTTGAATGAGGGTCTCAAGCTACAGAAATGGGCAGCAGAGAAAAGAGGCAGGGGAAGATCATGGTTGAGAATACAGGCTCTCCGCAAACCTGGATTCCTGCAATGTCCTCACCACTTAGGGACTCTGTGACCTTGGCCAAGTTGTTGAGGCTAAGCCTCTGTTTCCTCTTCTTCCAAACAGGATAGCTGTATTGTTTCACGGAGTTGTTCTAAAGATTAAATGAGCTTTCTTATAGCACTAGGCCCAGGGTATACCACATAATAAGCAGCCATAATTTCCTACTATTATTATTGTTATTAAGAGGAAGCTTAGGCCTTGGAGTCACAAAAATCTGGATTTGCATCTCTTTTTTTCCTTAATTTAAGAAGTTATATGACCTTGGATAAGCCATTTAATGTCTCTGAGCCACCTTCTCCTCGTCAGTAAATGATGTGAGGTCACGGTGAGAATTCAGTGGTCTAAGTGGGCAGTGTGTTTGGTGACGTCTTGAGACATAGTCTTTGCTAGCAAATGTTTGCTCTTCTTTCCTGCCTTTAAGGTTTAGGGTTCTCTTCTTTCTAGTCAGGCCTTGAAAAGAGCGTAGACCAGGCTGTGGAAGAGTGGGACATTGAGAAGGCGGAGGAGCTCAGCAACCAGCTAGCTACTCGAGAGGTGAGTCACACTGATGGCACATTTTCTGTATTTCCAAATTTTCTCAAATGAATGTACATTCTTTTATAATCATGAGTAAGTTCACTATTCAGATATTTGATCTCTTTTGTCACTAGGAAAAGTCACATGTAAAGAGCTCATACTGGCGTACGTTCTGTTGTTGTTTTGTAGTTCTTTTTTGTCCTTTCTAGCAAGAAAGCTCTCCTGTGGCTTTCCTTTTTAGCGTATCCCTATCTCCTTGACCTTGTTCTTAAACTATAACTCCTCATGGTGTTTGATTGCGTGGAGAGCATCATTGGTCATCTCTGTAAACTGTTGGCCATGCACACTCTTCCTACTCACCTGCAGGTGAGCGTTTTTTCTAATCTGAGACTAGTGATGAAATTATTATTTCAGTAAATCCTTCTGTGGAAATACTGTTCCACTCTTCCATCATCAGATATAGATATCAAAAGATCTACCATTGATGGCTATTTGTTTGTTTTCTAGTTTTGGCTGCTGGCCGTAAGTATCTGGTGAGGTTTATGTATTTATGTAGAGGAAAGAGAAGTCCAGAAATGAGGCTTAGGGATTCAGACATTATCTTTTTTTTTGTCCTTAACCCTTTTAAAATCAGTTGTCACATTAAATACTTCTGTGTATAATGTGTGTGTGTACGTATATATATGGGTATTTATTAATGGTTAATTTAAAGGAAATTGTAAAGCTATGGGCTTGAGTTTGGGACATAGGCAAGAAGTATCATAAATGGCAAGTAGGTGGCCTTTTCAAA
This sequence comes from Equus caballus, assembly GCF_041296265.1. Classification (NCBI taxonomy): domain Eukaryota; kingdom Metazoa; phylum Chordata; class Mammalia; order Perissodactyla; family Equidae; genus Equus; species Equus caballus. The sequence goes on from NC_091684.1 coordinate 14,788,725, forward strand.
AAATAAAGTAAATATTAAAAAAAAATTTAGTGTTTGCTTTTTTCGTGTAAGATTCATTCTTCCCTTTCTATGATACTTCTTGTGCTTTCAGTTTATTTCCTCTCTTTCGTCTTTAAAGTAGCTGTATTTTGATTTCATTGATTATAGCATTCATGGAATATATGGTCGTCCCTCGGTATCCACAGGGGGTTGGTTTCAGGACCTCCAGCAGATAGCAAAATCTGCAGATGCTCAAGTCCCTTATATAAGATGGCATAGTATTTGTATTTAACCTACGCACATCCTCCCGTATACTTTAAATCATCTTGGGTACTTATAATACCTAATACAATGTAAATGCTATGCAGATAGTTGTTATACTGTATTGTTTAGGGAATAACGACAAGAAAAAAAGTCTGTTGATGTTCAGTACAGACTCAACCATCAAAGGCCTTTCGATCATGGTTGGTTGAATCTGCAGATGAGGAATCTGCAAATATGGAGGGTTGATTGTAATAGCATTTTATTACAGTATTTTCAGATAGAAAGATACAAGTGTTACATTTTAATAAAATGAATTTGACAGTCTGTTGAATGGTGCCGCAAACTCAGTAGGATGTCAGCGTTAGTTGTTGATTATTATAGTGGCTTCTTCAGTTTGATAGCTATCTGGGCCCTTATCCCTACAAATCAGCTGTGTGCTAAAGCTCATCTTTAAAATTCTATTCAACAAACATAGCACCGACTGTTTGCTAGTAAGTAGACTGTTTTGGCACTTGGAACTTACCTTTTAATAGAAGTGCCATTAGAAGTAGTGGTTAAGTTTCTTGGCCAGCCTGCAAATATATACAATATAGTAAATTATACCAGGAATATATCTTATCTCCAAATTTTGGGAAGTTGACTAGGAAATGTCAGAGAATGGTGGGGACGGATCCAGTGGGTAGATATGGCTGCAAGGATGGGGAGGGTAGGCACGGTAGGACGTGATGAGGGTAATGAGTAGCTCAAGGTCTAAGTGGGCTTTCAGGGACTGAAAGGCTCATAAGGCAGCAACACCAGTCTGGGTCACACTTAAATAGGGAGTGTGGAAGATTTTGGCAGCCTGCTGTGAATATCTGCCTCATTTGAGTCAGGAGCAAAACTTTAGAGAACTGATACTTAAATACATGTTGTGCCACATGTTGGAGCACATGTCTCTTGAATCCCTTTAAAAATTCTGGGTCTTTGTTACTGTTTGCTCTCCAGCAGATGCCTGCACCCATCAGCACACGGCTGGTCTCTGAGTTGACTAGATAGTTCCAGTAAAGCTAAAGATAGACATGTAATAAAAACCAGCAGGGCCTTACGGTGTTGCTGCCTGGTTGTTTTCAGAAACGCTATGGACTTCTGTGTATTTACTGCTCTCTCAGGATCATAGGACTCAACAAACTGGTGTCCCATTGTCATTGCTTGTCCAGTCTTCCTTTTGGAAGACCCAAGAGTTGTGCATTTTGTGATCTCTCCCAAATAACAAGGTAACTGTGACTCGCCAAGAGACCCCAGGTCAGTAAGCCTCCTCAGATCTTTGCCTTGCTGAAGGAAGGAGGAAGAGCGCAGAGCCTAGTCTGCTGTTGAAATGTGCGCTCCACATGATCCTTCTTGTCTTTGTCTGTTTAGTAGCACCCCCGCCTGAGGCAAGGGGAAGCGTTTTCTTTACTGCTGGTTCTGTGTTCCTTTGAGGGTAGTTAGTAATGCTCAAATTTTAAGAGTAGAGCACATTTTATTTTTTTTAAAAGATCTTTCGTTTTGAAATAATTTCAGACTTTCAGAAAGTTGGAAAATTTATAGAAAGATTTCCTATTTATACCCTTCACCCAGATACTCAAAATGTTAACGTTTAACATTTGCTTTAGCATTATTTCTATACCTTATTTAGATTTGCTAAATGTCTCATTAATTTCTTTTATAGCAAAAGAAAATTTCCTTTTTCCTAGTCTAGGACGTCGCGTTTTGGTGTCATGTCTCTTTACTCTTCTTTAATCTGGAATAGTTCCTCAGTCTGTCTTTGTTTCTCAGGACCTCAGTGTTTTTGAAGAGTGGAGGCCGGACATTTTGTAGGATGTCCCTCAGTTTGGTTGTCTGTTTCCTCGCGGTTAGACTCAGGTTCTGCATTCTTGGCAGGAATATCACAGAAGTGATGCTGTGTCCTTAGTGCAAGCTAGCACGGGGAACGTGGTATGTGTCCGTCTCATTTATGGATGATGTTGGTTTGATTGTTTGGTTAAGTCGGTGTGTCTCCAGTTTCTCTTTATAATATTACTGTTGTTCCGCGTCATTAATAAGTATCGCTTAGAGAGATGGGAGATGATTTGAGACTGTAAATATTCTGGTTTTTATTATACTTTACTCACTAGTTTTAACATCTATTGCTGATTCTTTTTCTGCTTGGGGCAATTATTATTATGGTGGCTGTCAAATGACTTTAGATTTTTAAAGTATTATTTGATTGTATTTTTCGTCTTCACCTGGCAAACCAAATCTAAAATTTGGCTTAGATGAGGTATTGGATTATAGAATCTTCTATGTATCCATGTTCAATATCTCAGTAAACCTGAACGGTTGATGCCCTGGGAGGGGATGGGGTTACCAGTGGCCTTGTGTCCACCAGCGGTTGCTTATTAACACCCACCTTGTCTTCCTCACCAGTGTTCACTTGGGGGCTTTCCTTTCCCTGCCGTTTGCAGCTGCCTGTCAGTGCCGCAGGGGCCTCAGACCTGTGCACTTGAGGATGTTAGGTTTTGGTTTTGTGTTTTGTTTTGTCATACTGCTGTCTTAGAAATGGGAATTGCATAATATTGACTAGGTATTTTTCATTTTAAAAGTTATTTCCTGTCACACTTTATGACAAATGAGATTGCTTTGAAATACGTGATGTTTTAAGCAGTAAGGACAGTAAACATTTTTCTCAAGTGTTCTTTTTACTCCCATACAAATATAATGCTTTGTTCTAGTAAAATAAATTAAGCTCATTTAGTGTGGGGTTAAAGAATTCTGATTAAAAGAAAAAACAATAATTTGGGCCCTATTTTATTTTTTTGTTATATAAGTGGAAAAACATCTGGAAAGTATTTGCTCTTCAGGCACAGACATTGGAAAGATACTGATGCCCTGTTAATTAAGCAGCTGTGAAGAATAACTAAAGTAATCAAGATGGAATTCTTGAATAAATAGTTTAGTTTGAGATTTAATTTTTCATATTTATCCCCTTGGTGCCAGTCACTGTGGATATGAGAGATGGGATTTTGAGAAGTAAGTAATTGTGAGTTTGGAGCAGAAACTCTCTGTGAAATAATGTATACGTGCATGGTAGGTGTCCTCTTGGAAATCAGGTATATTGGTTTCTAATCAGTATCGTTTTCTTTTTTTGAGAAGCAGTGACTGCGACCTGCTGATAAAGCCTTCGCTCAGAGGCACAGATCTCAGACTTCTTAAAGCCTTTTCCAAACATAATAAGTGAAACTAATTTTTGATGTTTAACATTTATAAGCCTGTGAAACCAATAGGGCAGCATCAGTGTTGAGAAAAATGAAGCCAAAAGTAGAACCATGTCTGAGAATGGGCCTTGAAAACAGTTCCTAAAAAAAAACGGTGTGCCCAAAAAAGGCTGTCAGTGCACATCATTGTGACACTGCAGGCGCGTATGTTTCCAGAGTCACATTCCTTCAAATTAGCAATGACATTAGGGATGTTTATAATCTGGTTTGGGGGATGGCTCAGGTTCACATGTTTGAAGCCTAGATTGTGCTGTCATCTTTGGTTTTTGCCATGTAGTAATATGGTTGCTTTGGGACTGTCCCTCTTGTTGATTAAATACTTCTTTGTTGTTAACAATCCTGGAGGACAGATGAAGTGGAAAAATATACTTGAGTTTTTGTGGTACTCGAAACTGTTCTAATTTGAAAAAAAAGTTGTTTTGTAAAAACTATTATGTCTATATATATATGCATACACACACAAATATTTGAGCATATTTGTGACTTGTTAACCTCTGGCTTGAGTTGGAAGTACATTCCATTCATTGATGGTGATCCTTGAAAAGATCATCCTTAGGCACTAGTCTTTTCTGACACGTTATCTTTGTTACAATCCAGATCATACCAATTTATAGTAATCAGTAGAAACAACTGTTTTAAAATTAAGTGCTAAAACCTAGATTTGATTAAGTAGGCAGTGCTTAGGTTGAATCTCATATTTTGGAAAGAGAATTTTTCTCTCAGCATCTTCATATTAGCCTGGTGTACATGCAAACCAGCTTGGTTTGGCAGCAAATGGTGAGTTTCTACCACTGAATGAGTCACACCTACATTAACTAGATATATTGCTCAGGCTGATTTCAGTTATACCTGTACAGTGCCAGGACAGAAATGAGTGGGGAAGAGAGGTTGTCGGTGAATTGTGTTTGAGCTTTGTATAGCTTATGTGCTGTATAGATTACTTTTTCTGTAACTGACTCCAACAGGATGGGCTTTGGCAGCATCAACTAAACTTATTTTCCTTGAAAACATCAAGGCTTCATGTTATAACATTATAACCATTTTATATAACCAAGAAAGAGTAGGCATGTTGTTCTTTTATAATTTGCAAGGTATTAATATTCACATCTGAGATATTTTGGTTATAATCTGCTGCCATCTTTGCTAAGACTAAAACCCTTAAATTTGGGATAATGATACAAAATGTTTCATATTTTAAAGCTCTTTTGCTTGAACTTATGAATGGAGGTCTAAGGCAGTGACTCCAGCGCTAAGCTGTTGAGCACAGTATTTATTTGAAACCTAACCAAGGTATCACAAGTATAAATGAGAAAAAATTATATCTTATTTTAATAGTATGCTTTTTATAGCTGTAAATAAATACTGCATTGGCAGTATGAATTAAACAGGATTTAATTTTAATTTTGTTAAATTTGTTAAATAGACTACTTAAATTTTTGGATTCTAAAACATAGGTAGGTTAATAATGTTGAAATATTAATAGTTTGTTAATATTTAAATAACAAAGGTAGGAATGGCCTATTTTAAGAACTAACGTTTGAATTGATTGAGTTGTATTCTTTTCTAGCTAAATAAGCTAAATGCTCTCTAAATTTGGGCCGATTATTAATTTGTAGCTTGAGCTCTATTTTTAGAGCAATTTACTAGAAAATCTGCAGGCATTCTCATGAAGAGGGGTGTATATACGTTTGAGGAGATCCTTTCTGCATTTTGTTAACATCTCAGAAATGGTTCTTTCTCAGAAATGCTTTGGATGCCACAGCACTCGCTCCAGCAGTCACAGTTTCCCCATACACTGTATTGTTAGGCTGCAGGTTCCCTGAGAGGATTCTGGCTGCACTTCACGCTTTTCATTTCAGTTACTAGTTTTATGTCGATGTACACGCCATGTTGTCTTGATGGGATAAGAGCTTGAATTACCTGCCCCCCCCCCCCAAAAAAAAACCTCCTCAAATAATAGAATTTTGACAGAGTTACCTATCAAAGTACCTGGAGCATTATCCTATCTAGGGTTCAAAATTGAAACATTTGTTTACATTTTTGAAATAGAGATGCTGCCAAACTTGTAAGTTTAAAGTTACTTCTCATCAGTGCTATTTTCAAAGCTGTAATATTTTAGGAAAGGTATTTGCATCACACACACAAAAGCTGGATTGAGAGACATTTTACAGTGAAGCACATCTTGTGGTTCTAAATCCTTTATTCTGTAATCGAGAGCAAAATTATTTTCTTCCCATTTTCATAACCACTTTCATTGGGTAGAAATACCTTAACAGTTATGGTTCCAAGGTAAAACAATTTATTGAGATATGAAGCTGAATGTATATTCCAACTAGGTATTTATCATTGGAACCTGTGACCCTCCAAAGGATGGCAGATACTTTGTATTTTCTTAGTTATTGTGATTTCTAGCCACTGAAGATTGGGTAAAGTAAAAATGGATTAAATATTACTCATTTTATATTAAAAATTTTAAATTAAATATCTGCATTTCGACATTTTATTTTTATAAAAAGGAGATTATTTTTGTTGCTAGTACCAGGGGTGTGTATGAAGAACACAGTTTTTCATACAAAGTCATCTAATGCCTGCAAACTCTCTGGCAAAATATATAGTATGTCCCTCTTTGAAATTTGACTGCTCTACCTTCTGTCTCTTTTTCTTTATCTTTTTTTTCCCTTTCCTCTTAGACAGTAGAGTTTTGGACCATTTTCTTTGTGGTAGATTTCACTTATTAGCAAAGGGCAAGCATAGAGGCCCTGGGAGGGTGGGGTCCTCACGGAGTGGGCTCTTCCTAGCCAGCAGCTTGATCAGGCACCCGGGGAAGCTGGGCGTGCTCTGCCATGGGAGGGGTATGTGTGTCTGTTAAGGGTCATCTAGAACTGATTCACTCTCATTACCTTTGGTCATTTCTCAGTGGTTTTTTAATTTAAATGTTCCTCTGTGCATCATTTCATAGTCTGCACATAGTGCGAGGGGCTTTTAAATGGGGATTTTAATTCTTTGAAGCCTTGTTCTCTTCAGTTCTTAGAGGTAATTCAGTTATTTCATATAGATGAACAATTAGCACAATGTGGGGAAAATAAGCTGTGCGTATCCAGGTAAGGGAAGACCTAGTTGAATTTCTTTACACTGAGTTTAAAGGTTTGTATATTCCTATAAAAAACTGTGTACAGCCTTGAAATTGGAGCGTTTTAACATGAGAAAAATAAAAATGGTACTGAGTGATGGGTTTTTAGGTGTGCTTACCTAGATCTCATTGCATTGAGGATGTTTTCTTTTAACCTCTGGGCTGTGATTGGGTGATCACCTAGAATGGCGTTCCTTATGCTCTCTTTTAATTATGTTTATCTGTGCTTTTAACAAACCTTAAAAAAAGATTTCAGATGTTACAAGTCTAATTAAAGAGACAGACAAAGCACAGTTTATACTGTAGATTTTTTCTGCAGTTCAATTAATCAGCATGTTTTCTCTTTTAATTAAAACCATTTTAGTAAATTAAAGCCCACAGCAAAACACATATATAATTTGTTTGTAATTAGCTCTTAATTGGTGGTAGTTGAAGCTTAGCACCCTTGGTTTCTTTCTTCATGATTGCCATTTTATTAGCAGCCAGTCATTAATTAATCTTTTTCTAATTAGCTTATAAAACTGTTGATGGCACATTATTGTAAATGTGATTTTAAGTTCAAAGCTTGTTAATAAGCTTTCTTACTTAGAAGAACAGAGATAAAGAAATTGCTGAAAACAGTACTACAGTTCTTAAAAAAAAAACTGTCTTTCTTATGGGAACTGTGTAAAGCATCTAACAGCTTATGGTTAATTTTTTAATGCTTTTCTTCCCTTATGAATGGAATAAGTTGCTTGAATATAAATGTCTATATCCAGTAGTAATTTCAACAGTATAGCATCTTTTCTCCCTCCTTTGGAATGCTATAATCTACCTATAATTTGAAGCCTTAATAGTCATCATTAAAACAGATGTTATATAAACTATTTTATTATGAACTCAAAGTTGAGTATATGAATCAAAGTATATTTTCTCATATGTCATGGACCAAATACAAATTGTTTTTTATAAATTACAAGGTGAATCACATGTATCATATATATATATATATATGATATATGTGATATGTGTATATCAGTATATCTTTATGATGTGTTTTAAAAACAGGATTTGTTGGGTTATGCATTGAAGTAAAAACCATTTGGCTGTAACTGATAGGAAGTTGTAGGTATAAAAATAAATAATAGATGTTTGTACAGTTGTACACACACTCATATATATATAGTGCACAAAGGTGCAAACCTGTGCATGCACATTTTAAGATGACAGTGAAATTAGGCTAATTCCTATAACAGAAAATTTAAAATCAGAGTTTAAATGACCGGATATGGCACAGCTTATTTGCTGTCATCAGAGCTTCAGCATCTCAGGTATGATCGTGGAGAGAGAGATACCGATCTAAATGTAGACGTCCTGAATTTACTATAGCACAGACCATATTAAATTGTGATTTGAGTGAAACACATATTCTTTATTGAAATTTACTACTCACTTCATAAAACCTCTTAAGTGCATGGTGTTCTGAGCTGTTTATTGATATTAGTGCAAAGTTTTGAAAGTTATAAGACAATAAAGCATTACCGTCATTGGAAGTCCTTTTTCTTATTTGCTTTTTGAACTTTGCGTGTTATTTCAACTTTGGCTGTTTCTTTGCTTGTTTTTAAGAAGGCATTTTATGATGTCATGCAAGAGACACTAGAAAGGGATAGCTGACAAGGAAAAAATTAAAAATTGGATAAAAAGTAAATGAATAATGTCATATTACCAGAAAGATGAGAGGCTAATTTGTGCCGACTTTTTGCTAATTTTGTTCAAGCCTCAAAATGAGGAGCTGTCACCCGTTCTGTGTAGCACTGATGACAGTGCCAATGATCCATGAAATAAGCTGCCGCTGGCTTTGTTCTGATAAGAATGAACAAATCTGCACAATGTTCGGCTCCCAGAATCTCATTTTCATACTTGCATGCAGGCTAAAAGAAATAAGCTGTTTGCAGGCTTGATTAATCAGACATTGGAGGGGTTTTTGTCTCTTTGATCTCTTTCGTCTCCTAGGTAACTTGCTTGACATTAATGTTGAGCTTGAGTAAAGACAATCAGGAATTGTCGACCAAACTGATATAAAAATTAAAGACCTTAACACTTTAAGTACTCCCGTAATGGTTCCGCTTTACTTCAGAAAACATCTGTTTTCATTTAATTAAAGAACAAAAGAGAATAGCATAAATATTTTTCATAGAGACCTATTATCCCATACAAAGTTAAAGTATGATAATTGGTATTTTTAAATAAGTGCCTTGAAAGTGTTCAAAAGGGAGGAAAACTTCATAAATCTGCTGCAAGCTAGTAATTTTGAGATGAGTAAAATATTTTATGAAATGGATCAGAAGTTTACAGTTATGGTAGATTAAGCTGTTTGAATCAGATGCTTCAAATGATTATCAGCAAACTTGAGAATGGCAAGGTTTAGCAAGAAAAACTAACTTTATTTTGAAAGTTTGTCTTTTAAAAATCTCTACTATGTTACAAGATGTGCCATTATATCTATTTTACAACCCAATATGATTTACACATGCTAAACCTGTAAAATTGAAAGGAATTAAAAAAATGTCGCCGTGCATTTGCTTGAGGTTATGCAGACGCTTTTACAAATCTTCCAAGTGGCTGTAAAGATGAATGCCTCAAGGGTCCAGCCAGGGCCCAGCTTTTCCAACCAGCTAAAGCCCTTATCTTAAATCCAAGCAAAGTACCATTAATCTTTTTGAAAGACCTTTTATGGCTTTTAATATATCCCAAATTAGAACATTTTACACCCTTGGTTCCTGAAATATGGTGATAAAAAGCCTTTAGAGCTTAATTTTCCTTACTGCTTGCTCTGACCAATTTGCAGTTCTTTGTGATAATGTTTAGACACCTTAATTAAAATGCAGCAAAATATTGGATGTTCTATATGGAAAATGCTGATACTTTGGCTACACATACAAGAAATTCTGTATATATTTTTATTCATTTAAAAAAATTTCTTCCCACATTGTGTTGCTATAGTTATCTGATGACCCGAAACAGTTTTTTAATATGAAAACCATTGACTAAGCTTTTTGTGATGTTTACATTGGGCATGAAGAGGCATTTTTCTTTTTACAGAAGCAAAAGGGGGATTCTTGTCGGCCTATATTATTTGTTTGTAATACTGAGACATTGCACGATATTCTTTTATCTTCTGAAACTCGGGTTAGTCATCTTGCCTGGGAAAATGCGTTTCTTCTCAACTGTCTCTTCCATAGGAGATCTTATTATCCTTTCATATTTCCAAATATTTCCATTCGTTTTTCTTTCTTTACAGAAATAAATGAAACACGTTCATTTTAAGCGTGTGAAGGACACAAAATTGATATGAGTTTTCATCATCATTCCAAGCTAAAAGATTCATTCTGTAAAATACGTGGACCAGGCTTGTTTAATGTTTATCAGCTGAAGAACATTCCACTTAACCTAACCCAAGGCAAAACACTGTTAGGAGATGTACCTTTTATACAAATGGGTCTGTGAAAGTGTTGCCTATCGTTTATTATATTTATGTAGTCCACAAAATGATGGAGTCCTCTCCTGTAAATACGTTTCGTATTTGAAGAATTTTTAACAAGTTTATACTATGTCTCATGGACCGTGTGCTCCAAATCTTTACTGTGATGCTGATTGTGCTGGATTTGACCTTAACATTGCTAGAAAACTAAAAGCTTCACGTTCTCAGAGTACGTGACCATGTTGAGATGAAGAGTCGAATTTAAATTAAATGCCCGTGTGTCCAGACACACTGAGGTGCTTTTTGGTTTGTCTATCCCAAATCCAGAAAATCCGTACTGGGAAATTTCAACAAGCTAAAAATGTAAGCAACATCTTAATTTACAACAGTTATAGAAAATAATTTTATCACGTGGTTAATGGTATATATAATTACCATTAACCAAATATGGTACGAGTCATTTTTGTTTCCTACTCAAAGTATAGGCTCAATTTAAATATAAGATACACGAGCTGAGTGGGACTTCTCTAGGGGGTGGACTTGGCAGAACCAGATCATATTTCAAATTTGTATTTGCATTTCATATATAATACATAGGAATATAGTTAAATAGAAAAATACAGAGTTCTGTGTTTTACCTTTTGGAGGTGGGGGACAGGGAGGAGACTAAATATTTTACATGGATGTGGGGAGACCTAGCATGCATCTTAAACACAGGTGGCAAGCTGCGTTTTATGACAGTAGACAGTTCGTGAGGTGGATTGACTGCTCCCCTTGTAGCCCACTGGACCCCGTATTCCCAGCCGCCTCGCGTTGAGGTGGAACTGTGTGAGTAATTCTGACCAGAGGTCTGTGAGCAGGAATGACGTGTGTCGCTTCTGGACTAAAGCATTTAAGAGCCAGTGTGAGACCCTCCAGCTCTCTCTTCCTCTGCCATAGCGAGCGTGAAAGCCACATGTTGAGATGCTGGCGCCCCAAGATGGAGGAGAGCCCTGCCAATCCACAGCTGACTTTAAGTAAAGAAATGAAAGTTTGGCCAGTGAGATCTGGGGATTTGTTGATACTGCAGTTTGACTAGCCTAACCTGACAGATGCTAACTTGATTTTTACATTTATGACAAATGGATAGTTTTTCAGTGGGTAGGAAATCCGTCTTAATGATGAATTATGCCACCACCCCTCCAGAGTTTCATTTTCTCCTTAGAGGATGATGCGGTAGCCCTTTGATTCTCTTAGCCTTTTCTCTGATAAAGAACTGGAAATGAAAAGAGAACCGAGAGAGCAAGACCAGTATGGAAGCAGTCCCATGTAATCAGCCCGGCTTCTCCCTACCCCCCCAGTGTGAAAATAAGCCTGTTTTGTTCAGTGCTGTATCTCTAGTGCCTGGCAAAATAATGTACCTGTGCCCTCATAATATTTGTTGAATGAATGTTGTCCTTGTGCAAAAAGGTGATGATGACAGTAGTGCTGGTAATACTGGTTTGAGTTTTGAGAAGACTGAGGTTGCTCTGCTTTTTCAAGGTGACTCTCCAGTCACGACTGTTCTTCCTTTCTTCTGTGGCTTTCCTGTTGGGGTGGACTAACTCAGCACCTTCGTTTAATTGTCAGGTTGCTTCCATTATTTGTAGATAAAGTTCCTGGACTGAAAAATCACACCTTCTTTTGCTCTCATTTATAAACCCCATTCAGTGCCTCATTGTGTATTTCATCCCAAAGGAAACTGTTCTCCAAGGTAAACTGAAAGGAATGTCAGGCATGCCAAGCCTCCGTCCCTAAATCTGCCTCCCTCCTTACACATGAGCTCCTAGCCGCCCATTGTGCCTCCCTGTTGACAAGCAGATCCCTAAAACCTGGGCTTTAATACGTTGACTAGAGCATGGCTTCCAGGTCTTTTCTTCTCTTCCACACATCTGCTCTCCACTAATATGTATTATGTTGAGTACAGGGGGAGAAAAGTTAAGAAACACCAGAAAGTGATTTTTACCCTAAGTTAAAAACTTGGGTTCTTAAGAGATACTTTTGAGCCATCCATATAGGTGGGCATTTTTAACATCAGAGCCCACAAAAAGGAGATCACCATACCTGTCTAGGAGACACTCGCTGAGGAACAGCAGTGCAGCAAGAGAGCTGGGTGGAGCAGAGCATGGTAACTATAGCTTGTGGCAGAGAAGCTGAAGGACTGGAGAAATACGGAAACAAAGGCTGTTAGAGGTGTTAGGGGAGTTAGAGAAGACTTGGTGGGGGTGAGGAAGGAAGCCTTGTTTTGATTGGACCTTATGGCACTCGGGCAGATGGCTGTAAGGAGGGGTGTGAGCAGAGGGGCCAGTAGAGGGAAGCATAGGTACCGTGGTCCTCGCGCCCAGCCTCTTCACCTCTTAGCACCCCTTAGATTCTTTTTTCTGTCAGTGAATTAAAGCTGTTGCCCATGATTCAAAGTGTGTTTATGAAGTAGTAATTAGCTTGCCCATGTTTTATTAATCACATCTATGACTGCCAATCAGAGCTTCTGATCAGCAGGAGATAGCTGGTGTGACCATACTGAGTTGCTGTAATTCTAGCCCAGAGCAAAGAAACTTGCTGTCTCTGTCAGTCTGCGCAGCCTTATCAGGGGTCAGTTCCCGCTCGGCCTACTGAATGCTGAAATGGCTTCAAGATCCTCATCACTACCCTGTGGACCCTCGAGGGGCCTCAGTTTGGGAAGGATTTCCATCCAGGAGGTTGGTACTAGGAAGAGGGGCTGTGGGAAGGAAGGGAAATGTGGGCCACATCTCTGCATTCGTTAGACTTTGGTTGTTCCAGGGGACCTGAGCATAAGAATGTCTAATTTGTAGACATGGCTTTCTTACCCACGTGTTCTCAAGTATTATATTACTGTAATTCTTGTGTTCGCTGGAATATTTATTTTCCTTTTTTTTCTTTTTCTCTTTTGTAATTCTTAGCTTGGTGTAAAAATTGCCAAAGCAGTTGCCTGCCACAACTTTGTAAAAGCCAAAAAGGATGCTGAAAATTCACAGGTTGCTCGAAAAAAGAAGAAACTTGCATGGGGGTAAGTTTAAGATTTTTAGTAGTAATTCTACTAACTTTTCACAGAAATCCTGTGATACATTTTGTGGATCCAGGTTTGTGTAATTGTTACTCATTTTGTTCTTTATATCTTTGCTGAATGTTTATCAGATTGTAAATATGGAGCATTTCTTCATCCTATTTGATGTTTATTTCATAATCAATGGAGTATGTGAAAAATTTTTAAGTTTATTTTACTTTGGCACTTAGTAAACATGTTACTTTAGTAAAGTATTTAGAAATAAATTGAGATTTTTGTGTTCTTCATTTTAGGTTTGAAGCAAAGAAGAGATGGGAAACCAAAAGCAACATGGGATATATGTAACTTGCCAGAGTTCTTCAAGACATTTGAGTCTTTGAGTTTTCCCTTGAGTCTTCAATTGCTCAATTTACTGAAAAGATTTTCCTGTTTATGTTCACTGTGTCAGGAAATTGATAGACGTAGAAAAAATAAGCATAAAATTTGCGAGTTGATTATCACATCTTTTCAGTCTCTTTCTTAAGAGCTCATCCTATTGAAGTAAATGAAGTGCAGCATTCTGTTATTAGTGCGAGAAATCTAAGCATACATGGAAAAAAGGATGGGATTTTATTTATTTATATAGACCTTCGGTATAAGATCAGTTTTACTTTTATCCATTTGGTGTAGCATAGCCAGTGAGCTCCTTGTACTTTCTTATCTGTGCTCAGTGTAACTGCACTTATTCTGGAATTGTGTTGTTTTTTTTTAAAGATTGGCACCCGAGCTAACATCTGTTGCCAATCTTTTCTTGTCTGTTTTTTTTCCTCCTTCTCCCCAAAGCCCCCCAGTACATAGTTATATATTCTAGTTGTGAGTGCCTCTGGTTGTTGGAATTGTGCTTTTAAGATTGGCATTTGTTTATAATGGATTAATCATAAGTGCAAGAAAGTCCCAATTGACATTGTCCTTACAAATGACTTTATCTTAACGTTATGGAAGTAATTATTGGTTCTTTATTGGAGGCAGTAGAGTTAATGTTTCACAGTCATATAATAAAAACAATTGATTAATTTTTGTGTACCTGCAGATAAAATATTACAATAAAAAAGGACAGAATGTAGTATTTGGAGGATGATTTAAATTCAACTCTGCCTGGAAATATGTTTTTAACTCTCTCTCTCAGCTGTATCATTCTTTAAATTATGAGATGGCTCTTAGAAGAAGACATGGTATGGTTGTATTAGCTGGTTGTAACTCCAGACAATATAACTTTGAACTTTCTGAGAACATGGTTTGTTTGTTTTTACTCCTCTTCTCCATTACTTCTTAAAAGATGGAATGAATTACTGAGGATAAAGAGCATTGGTGCCATGGGAAGTAGTTTTCATTATATGTGTGTTTCATAGACCTTACTAGAAGGGGCTCTGAGAAATCATATAAGAAGCTGGTAAGACCACAGCTAGATGATCTGACTTTTTTGGTAGGCCGTTGGCATTTTGGTGCCTCCCTACTTGATGCTCAATGGAGGTCAGAACTGCTTATCGTGATTTTCATCAGTTCGCTCCCTTCCTCCGCCTTCAGCGGAGGTTTTCTAGCTGTCTGATAGAACCTTTTTCTGGGTTGATAATATTAATTCAGGGACATAGGAAATTGGGCATGATTATAATTCTTATTATTTTTAGACTTAGTAACAAAATTTTACTAATTTATGGTGGCATATTTATTGTTTGTTCTGGAATAATTGAGTAACTAGTTGCTATTTGAGATCAAAAATCATATCTTGCTTCCACTTAGATGAGAAAAGCCAGTATAGAGAAAGCAAGATTTTAGGAGATAGTGTGTGTACTTGTAGAATTCATCATGAAAAGGTTTCCAGACCAAATATTGGAATATCTTATATTTTTTGATTTAATATCCCCTATTGGGTTTTGCAGATAAAATCATATACTGCTTACCTATAGCATCTCATTTCGGATTCCTAATAGCTGAATACAGACTTATAGGAACCTTTCCTCTAAAAAGTCCATCGTCAGGGAGTATCCACTACACAGTTTGGTGGTTTTGTCTGAAGCATTACAAATGTTATCTTTGAACAGGCAGGTAGTATAGACATTCTTGCCCATCGGTCCCCAAGACAGGCCTTTCCCTGCAGCCTCTGCCTCATTGTTCTTTGCCCATGTGCCCTTAGAGCATTTAGGGACCCCTGCAGGCACATTTCACCACTCTGCTCATGCTGAGGGCTGCCGCAGCAGCCTCTTAGAGTCTGATTCGGGAGCCTCTGACCCGAAGTCCAGCTGTTAGAGCCCTTTTTCAGCCTGTGCCGGTGCCAGCAACTGCCCGCTCAGGGGTCTCATGTAGATGAGAGTGTCCTGACTGAGTAGAAGGCATTATGGTGGGACCACACCTAGCGGGGGACTCATTTGGTAAGGGAAGCCACATCTCATCAGTCTCCAGTGTTTGGGGGCCTGGGTTTTGAGAAGCTCCAAAACATTATGGTACAACAGAAGAAGGGGTGGGAGGGAAGGATGTGGGGGAGAGGCAGGGTCTGGTGGTCTTGGGTTAGCCCTGCTGGCATGTCATTTGGGACCGGTTTTATTTTATCAACTTCAGTTTGAGTTAGACATTTTACTCATTAAAGCAATAAAATGGGAACATTATTCCTAGAATACCTGTGTTGCCCGAAAAGTATAGTCATTTGTCCTTTCCATCTGGTCACAGCAAAATAAAGATTTTTTTTTCCATCAGTAATAACTTTAGTTCCTAAAGCTTTAACATGTGCATTTACTACCACCAGAATGCCTGAATTAAATTAATGTAAATGTCAGTTATTGTTAACTGAGATTAATATGTTTCAGGCCATTGGTATGGCATTAATGTAACTATGATTTACTGTTTAAGTACTTCAGGCTACAACAGCTTACTAGAGAACAGTAATTTTGAGCTTTATAGCCCTGGTTCTGAGACGTACAGTTGGTGGTACATTCTTGTTTGGGAGCCCTCGGGATGTTTCTGATTTTCAGCAGAACATTCTATTTTTTTCACCAAAAGGAGAGTTAGAATATATAATCTCAGGTTTGTTATAATTAGTTCTGATGACAGTTAAATACCTTGACCAAAACTGTAAATCAGTAGTTAAACAGGTTTCTGCAACTGATCATAAATCTCAAACTCCATATTTTAAATGCACATTTTTTTGAGAGACAGCCCAGGGAGGGGCGGGCCAGGGACAGGACTAAAATGTTATCTGAACTTTGAGTAATAACTTAGAATCTCAAGTTAAAATATACTGATTTCCCTAATGCCTTTTGTCTAAAATGTTATCTTTTAAATATTTATAATAACTAGCTTATTCTTTACTCTGATAAGCTTGAATTTAGTTCTTAAAATATGAAAGTTAATTTTCAAAATGTCCAAGTTTTCATTTGTTATGTGAAGATATCACCTTTTGGAAATGGGTGTGCTGCTAAACTATAAAAAATATTGTATGGGCTTGATATTTAAATAAGTTGCCAATTGTGTGTGTTTTTTTAAGAGATAAGGTTTGGGAAAACAAGGTAATGTTATGTCAGACCTCATTTTGGAAAATTAACTTAGTGAAACCTACTAGTCAAATTCAGAGCCAACTGTAGCAATTCAAGTTTTTCCATGTTGGCAGAAGTTGCTTTTATTTTTAGTATCTGGCAGAGCAACAAATGCTTTGCATGTCAGTTTAATATTTTGTCAAGCCAACTGTTTATTCATTGGCTTAAAATTTACACTCTACTAAAGTCTTAGCCCGGACTTTCATGAAACAAATAGTAATATTTGGACAAAATACACAAAAATCTTTTTCCAAAACCAAATGTAGATTGGTATTTGTGGCATCAGTGACTTTTAACATGGTAACAGATCTGAGAGTACTTTGAAAAGTCTAAGGCATTATAAACACATGGCAATACATTTCAAAGAATTAAATTTTTTTATGAAGTAATAAGAACATCTTTCTAGGTTTTCAGATTTAAATTAGAGACTTTTTGCTGGAAAGTGGAATATATGTTAGAGTAAATTTCAGTGAACTATGAAAAGATTATTTTATCAATATATATCTATTTTTGACTTCTGTTGCATACTAAGACAATAAGACCCATTTTCCATTTTTGAGGTTGGGACGCTCTATAGATTTTGATAAAATGAACAGAACTGCATTCTTTAGTCTTTATTATTTTTTCCTCCCTCCACACTGCTCACCTTAAAAGAAAAGCACACTCATTCTCAGCGTTGTCGCTGTAATGAATGCAAAGACTTACTGGGGAAGGGCTTCTTGACTCTAGTCAAGAACATGGCAGCATGGAGCAGATCAGGATTGCCATGAAGAAACTTAGAAAGGAGCCACCAAACCATCATGCTCTAGTGCGAAGAGGAGGTGTATTGCTTCTTCAGTGGTATCTCCTTCTACTCACTTGTGAGTATTTTGGAGATATGTATTCATTTTCTAGGATTTCTTCAAATACAGCGGTGCTGTCAGAGTAGCTTCCTGCCACACTGGCTTTTGTGATCTTGATCCCTGGAACACAACCAGAGGCTTTTGGTAGGAATGTCTATTAAATGCCATGCAGTACACTATGTTTTTAGATGTGCCTGTAAAATCAAGAATTAGCTGAGGGATAATTATCTTTTGTTAGTATTAGTAACCCCTTTTTAGATTCAAGTAGAGCATAAAAGTTTTCCAAGTGAGATGGTATTTTGAAAAAATTGAATTTAGGTCCGTGCCTTTTATATCTGGACCAGGTTTCTTAAGGAAGCACAGAATAGAAGGGAATGAAAGGGAAAGGGAGGGTAGTGCCCAAGAGAGGCTTCGGCTCCTGGGTGCTCCTCCGACAGGTTTCCTCCTGTGCCTACTCACTGGCATCATTCGAGAAGCCCCATCCCACACCCCCTGCGGGGCCCATGGGCTACCTCTTGCTGAATTGCTGCAGGGGGCCTGCTGTGTGACAGCTATGGAATGAGGTAATCTTTTCCCACCTCTAATTTCTGAGGGGTGTGTCTGTCCAGTTATTACTTGTTCATTGAACTTAAAGCTTTAGAAACCAACAGCTACAGTACAAGCTGTAATTATTGATGTCTGTTTCATACTCATCTGTAAGTTCTGGCATTTGATCAAGAAGTTAATATATCACTTCATCTTTAGGCTGAATGTAGCTTAGCTATAAATGATTTATTGTTTGATGGATAGTAGACAGTTATGACTGCCCGGAATAAAAAGTGTTTTCATTTGTATTGTGGATGATACTAGAAGAAGTAATTATGACTATCATAAGGAATAGTGAAATGATGAAGTCTTGCGTTTCTTTGAGTTCCTCCCTACATAATATCTGAGAAACGTTTACTGAACACCTACTGTGTGTCAGACAGTAAGCTCACTCTTGTGGATGCAGAGACGAATAAGCACTGTCTGATGGGAGATATATATATGTAAACCATGTTTTGGGCAACTTGATTTTTTGGACTATTAGAAAATCGGTGACTAAATACAAAGAAATAATCTACATGTAATAAATAACCTAGACTTAAAAATTTTAGTTACATGGGTCTACCGTTCTCTCCAGGATGCTGTTTCCTAGCTGGGCAGCTAGTTCACTTGCTCACTAGCTCAGTGACTGATCCACGCATGCTGACCTCTTAGGGAGTGGCATTGACACCCTGACCTTCATCGCATTTCTTGGGCTCACTGCAGAGGTGAGGGTCATTGATAATGTAAGACTCGGGAATGAATGCAGCTGTTTTGCACAATATTCAGTGATTTTAAGCTTACAGTTTTTCTCAGACTGTCAGCACGTCCTTTCTGTTGGAATGTCACAGTGCCTGCCCGTGTTAGGGTAATGTTAACTACTGCAGGTAATATGCCCCCCAAACTATAATGACTCAAACACAGAGGAAGTTTATTTCTTGCTCATGGGACAAAGGAGGATGTTCCTGTCAACAGGGTGCTCTGCTTCATGCACTCATTCAGGGACCCAAGCTGACAGCAACTCTCACCTTCTTTCCCCTTAACCCTGGGTGTCACCATCTCAGTCAACCGGAAGGGAAGAAAGCATGGAAGAACAATCATGGACAGTTCTGGGCTTGGCCTGGAAGTGGAACACATTACTTCTGCTCACTTTGTCCACTTCACTAACTGCAAGGGAGGGTGGAGAATGTAGACTGGCTGTTTCCCAGGAAGAAGAGGAAATAAATTTTAGTAACCAGCTAGCAGTGCCTGCCACATTGCCTCAGTCACACGTGACCTTGACCTGAAGTAGTAACTAAGCATTACTGAGGCATGATGTGGAATAGCACGAACTGCTGTTTGCAATCTGTTGTAGGCATTTTTACTTGGATATGTTGACAGAGCTGATCAAAATAGCCACGCGTATTATCAGGTAATGTGCATGGTGGAGGTCCCAAGGGGCTTTGCGATGTGTAAGTGCTGACATAGGATTATATGTTCAGTGAGGCTCAAATGAGAATGTAGTTGCCACTTGCAGAAAGTCAGTCCAGGCTTCATGGCAGAGGCAATGCTTAGTATAAGTCATGAAGGGTAATTGGACTTCACCCGGGAGACCAGTGGAAGCAAGACCTCCCAAGCAGAAGCAGCAGTGTGACACACTGGAGGTGCAGCAAGGAGTTGAGCAATGGGGTAGTTTGGGCTATGGAGGTTGAGCAGCAGAATGATGATGCTGGAGAGGATGGCTGGAACGCACTTGCACACAGCTTGTGAGACATGCTAGGGAGTTTGGACTTGAGTGTCTGGGGAGTGAGGGGACAGTGACGCATATTAAACAAGCAGGAAATGTGCAGATTCACATATGAGGAGTGGTGATTGGAAGGCAAAATGGAAGATAGGCCAGTTAGTTTATTTCAATAGCCCAGGGAAGAAACGAGAACCTAAAGCAAGGCTGTGGGGATTGAGAGGAGAGCTTGCATTCTGGAGGTGTTTGGTGCAGCAAGATTCGACAAGACTTGGTGACTGAAAGAGGTGGAGGGAGGGGCACGGGGGGGAGGGGGTTGGGTGCCTGTGGATGGCAGTGTGGGATGAGGAAGGTAGAAAGCAGGTGATGTAGGCCATGTTTAGTAATTTAGCCTTATTTAGCCATGTCAAATCAGACATTTAGTAATAAGATTTTGAGCAATGTAGGTCATATTTAGACACACTGTATCAAGGTACCTGTGGAATTTCCTTCTGGAAATGTCAGATGGACAGTGTACATAGAAGTCTGGAGGTTAGAAGAGAGCACTGTTACAGAAGACAGGTTGAGGAAGAGATTTGAAAAGGTGGGCTGTCAGGAGCAACACATGCCGCTGAGCTGTCAAGCGAGTTACCAGTGGGGAGATGGAGATTCTTGGCCAAATCAAAGATTTGAGTCATGATCGCAATATATGGTGTCTTAGGTCAGGTTTCCGAGAAGCGATGTCTCAGATGTCTTGTGAAAGTTATTTATAAAGGTGTGCACTTCTGGAAAAACCTGTAAGGGAGGGACTGAAGCTGACAAGGGAGGAAAGAGATGGTAAAGCCTGGGCTCTGTAAACCCCCCTTGCGGCAAGGGCGTCAGCCTCCAAGCCCTCTTGGTCAGTCACTGGCTGTGGGCTGCCCCTGGGTTGGACGCACCACCTGCTTGGGCAAGGTGGCTTCACTCAGCGGTGGCCTCCCTCAGGGGCGGGCAATCTCCAGAAAGGGGGACAGCTGTGACCTGTTAGCAGCCGAAACAGCAGCTGGAGGATGGGTATGCCAACTCAGTAAAGGAGATGTGGGGAGCGTGCATGTGTGTGCACGGGCACGTGCTCAGACAATCCTGGTCATGGCTCTCGGGCCTGGGTCCCTCCAGGGGACATCATCGGGACAAGCAGTGTGGGTGGGGGCTCGGAGTCAGAGGGCTCCAGTAGTCTGCGCCTCGCCTGGGGTCATGATTAATTGAGAAGTACGTGACCGAAGGTGCTGGTTCGAAGCCTGCTGCATTCGAAATGCTGAGCTTTGTGGTGATTGATTCCAGGAATACATGCAACCCTTTAATAGCCCTCCCTGAGATAGCCTGAAAACGAATGAGCTGTTTAAAGATTTAAAAAAACTCCTGGGCATCTACAACTGTCATATATATAGTAGGTGCTGTACAAGTGTTTGGACACTGGGAAAGGGTGAAAATTGAAACCATCTACTACTATAGGATATATGTTTAAATATGTAGATAAATAAATATATATATTTTTGTTATTATATAGCTAAAAACATAGGAGTAGCTCCCAAAATACGTTCCACAGAAGCTCGGCCCATTGAGAAAACAGTTTCTGTGGTCAAGCACATTTGACCCACTGCATGTTATCATCACTCTGACCTTAGTGGTGCACATTGTCAGCGCGTCAAGGGCTCTGAGAAGTCAGTGGACCCTGCTGATCTTTGTTTATCAAATGCTCCTCAAATTTGCTCAAGAATATGATCTTTTTTTCACCTACCGTTTATTACTTAGTCATAACACTCTGGGAAACACAGATCTAACTGTACAATATCCACAGGGCTAGTAACGTGGTGGACTGTGTAACATTGCTCTTGCTCCAGGGTGCCTTGTCTGGGGAGGGCCTCTGTGCAGTCCCCCTGCTGGGTTTGTGCTGCACCCTTCCTCTCCCCTTGTCTAGCTGAATACGGGCTTTATTTGAGGCTCATCTTAAATCCTCATACTCTCAAATTTTCCTTGACATCTCCCCTCAGAGTGTGGAAACCACATCCCCTGAACCCTTACATTATGTAGATTTCTGAGTCCAACCTAGACCTCCGGAGTCTCGGAGCATGAGGCTGGGAACTGCTTGGTTTTGTTTTAAAGCTCCAGGTGATTCTCATGCGCTTAGCCTGGCGCAGGATTGCAGGCCAACGTTTTATGTGGATGAAAGGATGGAGGGATGGAGGGATGGTGGATGGGTGGGTATATACATACCTGGTCCTTCCAGTTACATCATTTGAAGTCTTGATGGCCTTATTAAATATTCATGACTGATTTAGAACATAACCTTGGAACTGTTGTTATTGTTTTACTGAAAATTTTCTTAAACACTTTGAGAATTCAGCGTTATATATGCTCCTGCCTTAAAGAGACACCTTAATTCTACATACATCATATAAAAGTCTAGCAGGTTGAAAAACTAAAATGTTTTCATTGCGCTTGCCATACAGTGCTCTTGGACGCGTCCCTCTAAGGAAGCCAGATACGCATTATATGTGCTTTATAGCTGAGGACACTGCCATGCTGGTGGGTTTAAGAGAGAACTCTAAAGCTATGCACCTCACATAAAAGGGCCAGGTCTTTGCTCTTTCTCCCTATTCTGGTAATTCTCCAAGTGATCCATGCACTACCTGCCAGCAGAAGAATCATTTGGTAAAAACGTAAATTCCAGGGTCCCTCTCTGGGGGTGGGACCTGGGATTCTGCATTTTAATAAGCTCTTCTTGAGTAATGCATTCTAACATTGAAGAATCATGGTCTTGGAGTAGCACCTCCTTCCTACATAGGGATTCTGGCTTGGGAAAGAGAGAAGCCAGACAGAGTAACTTGCACATGTCTTACCACAAACTGTAGGGAGGGAATACATCACGTAGTATAAATACTGAGTCTAATCCCATCAATATAAATGTCCATGTTCCCAAACAGGCTGGTTCTACTCAGTAAACCACTTTCATTTTCAAAAAGAAAAGAAAGGAAAGGTTCCATGTCAAAGAACTCAATTGGAATCCTCACTTAGTACTTGCTTTCTTGCCAGCAGTGCTCAAAAATAAAAAAAGAAAATCCAAAGTCCATGTGCATAAAAGTTCCATTCCCCACGGCAGAGGGTTTAATTAAAGTCCTCAGATGTTTCTCTGCACCTTGGAAGGCATTTTTATGAAATTCATATATTACCAGAAATGGCCCCAACAATTCTTGAGGTCAAAAGCTTTGTAAACCGCACAGCTTCGTCAGTGGCAAGCTGCCTCCTTCAGGATTCAGCGTCCCGGTTCCCCTCCCTCCAGCCCGTGGTGGTAAGGACGGCTCACGGACTAGAGCAGTTCTCCAAAGTTAAGGGCAGATAACAGAACCTGGAAGAAATGAATTTTCCCCCATTTTCTTTCCTGATTCTTTCAATATGTATGTGTTGTTACGTGCCAGGCCCTATTGTAAGCACTGAGGATATGGCACTGAACAAAACAAAAATCCTGAACTCCCTGGAGCTCGTCCTCTAGTGGGGAAGACAGAAAATCAACAAATTATACAGCATCACAGTGGTTCCCAAAATGGGGTTCCAGACCGGCAGCTCCAGGAAATGCAGAAATGCACATGCTCAAATTCCAGGCCAGACCCAAGCTGGAAACTTGTAACAAGCCCTCCAGGGGATTCTGATGTACACTCAAGTTGAGAACCGCTGTGCTCTCATGGTGGGAAGCTACGGAGAAAAAGAGGCTCCAGACGGTGTGTTGCTCTGCCAGAGGTTGTTCAAGTAGCGACGTGGTTTCACACCAGACTCTGGAGCAACCCAGATTCAAATCCCAGCTCTGCCACTATGAATCGTACAACCTCAAGTGAGTTACTTAATCTCTCTGTATCTTGGGTTCTCTTCCTGAAAAATGGAGGTAATAA
This sequence comes from Equus caballus, assembly GCF_041296265.1. NCBI lineage: Eukaryota > Metazoa > Chordata > Mammalia > Perissodactyla > Equidae > Equus > Equus caballus. The sequence goes on from NC_091684.1 coordinate 14,812,464, forward strand.
TAGGACCTATCTGATACGGCTGTGAGGATTAAAGGAATTAATGAAAATGAAAGTGCTTAGATCCTGACACATAGCAAATAATATCCTTGTGGGGAGACAGTTCTCTTGGGTCTCTTGCGCTTCCGCACATCTTGCAAGCAAGGCATCAACCACCCTTTTGTTCCAAGCTGCCTCTGCAAGGAGGTTTGTATATAAACAGCCTTGGAAGATTGAGACAATGTCTCCCCCTGGGGCAAGGAGCAGCCGTGCATACTGTCCAGTATAGTAAAGAAAACGTTCCCTCTGGAGCTAAGGCAGCCATGCTTACTCCCATTGTAAGAGAGATCCAGTTCCTTGAGCTCGGGGTTCCTCTCTCAATGAAAGCCATGCTGTGCACAGGTATCATCTGCCCTCTCAGTATCACACTGTAAGCATCAGTGCAAAAAATGCTGAGATAATGGCTACTGCTTGTGAGTAATAAATCATCCTTTGTGTCTGACCCAAGAGTCTAATGTCTTCTACCAGCATCCAGGAAACAGTGGCAGGCGAACTTGCTGACTGTAAGTAGAGTGAGATCTCAGATCCTGCACAGTTCTTGAGGATACTATCTAAGTGTTTGTATATGTGTGTGTTAGTACTACAGTTGTTATTTCTCCCCACTACGTGCCAGTTTTCTGGAAGAAACAGAAATGTAACTGGTGGCTCCAGCCTTCAAAAACTTTCCCAATGACCAGAAAAAGTTAAATATCTACATAAAGATGACATGAAAGACAGTAAAACTCGGGTTCGAATCTAGGCTCTGGATTCTCAGTAGCTATGGGAACTCTGTAAACCTCAATATTTTATTTTTAAACGGATGTTAATAATAATGCTTACCTTGTGAAGTTGTGAACATTAAGATAATGCACATAGTGAGGTCAGCACAAGACCTGGCATGCAGTAAGCACTCAATTTCCATTAGTTATTAATGTGCTTAGGATATACCAGAGCATTTTCTATCCTCTCCCTGGATCTTTAGGGAAGTAAGACCCCAATACTGTACTATATTCTAGGCAGAAGCCCCTTTTCTTGAAACCACCCAAACCCCAACTCAGTATATCCCTGGATTCTGCCAAAAAAGTTCCCCAAAGCTAAGCTCCTATAGGTGGGGTGGATAAAAGACTGGCTTTAGAGTCAGAAAGCTCTGCGTTCATATATAATTTGAAGTTTAATATGATAATATAATAATTTGAATTTTTTATGGTTGTGAGGATTTTATTAATGTGCATAAAACTCCTAGCACGTAATACATGTTCAAGCAATGTTCTTCAGTCCCCCAGGCTGCAGCGCCATGATTTAATAGACCATTCTTTTTCACGGCTGTATCCCTAAGACCTTTCACAGTGACTGGTACATAGAAGGTGTTCAATAAAAGTTTTTGACTGGGGGGCTGGCCCTGTGGCCAAGTGGTTAAGTTCGTGCGCTCCGCTGCAGGCGGCCCAGTGTTTCGTTGGTTCAAATCCTGGGCGCGGACATGGCACTGCTCATCAAGCCATGCTGAGGCGGCATCCCACATGCCACAACTAGAAGGACCCACAACGAAGAATATACAACTATGTACCGGGGGGCTTTGGGGAGAAAAAGGAAAAAAATTTTAAAAATCTTTTAAAAAAAAAGTTTTTGACTGAATGAATGAACAAAAGTACCTTCTAACTAATTAAGAAATTATTTTATTTCATCTCTTCTTTGGGAACGTTTCTGCTCTAAAGTGTCCTCAGTATATTTTTGTGAAACCAAAAGATTCTTGACAATCTCCTCATTTCCTCACCTTCCTCTCTGCCACTGGCTTTTAGCTTTCTGGAGCCTACAGACAGACCCTCTCTCTGAAAAAATACACAGGTGAACATACACACTGCATTTTTACATGCTTCCAGTGGTTCATAGGTCTCCTAAACCCTTCCATCTGGAAGATCCTGCTTAAACAGTCCCGTTCTAGGGTCCCCAGCCCCCTAAGATGACTAAGAAATCACATCCATCTATCCGTCCCAAACTAGCAATCTATCATGGACAATCCCTCTAGTCAAGGTCACACGAAACCTTCTTCCAATCTACTTGTGGTTTGAGGGTGGCAAAGGGTTAAAGCAATTCAGGTATTTTGAGTTCCTTACAGTAGACTTGTTTGTGATAAGCTAATGGAAATGTTTTTTGTAAAAGTAGGTTCATTCAGTCTTACTGATCATGCTTATAAACCTAAAGATTCTAAACGTACTTTCTATAACCATGTTTCTTCTCCCTCTCCATTCTCTAGTTGTGAGAAGACCCAATGATCAAAGAATTACCAAGCTTCCCTGGGCCCTAGGGAACTGAGCACTCAAGACCTTCTGGAAGCAGAGAGGAGAATAGGAGAAGACTTTCTAGAACTAAATCATGTTAGTTGCCTTGTTTGACCTCAAAAACACTTAACCAGGGTTGGTAATTGATGGACAGCAGAACTCAAAGGGGGAAATGGAGAATATATGAAAACCCTTTAGCAGAACTGCCCAAAGGAAGAATCTCAAAAGTTCAGCCATAGATTTCCTGAGAAGATGAAAGTGCAGGCATTAATGTATTGAAGAATTAAGCAGTGAGTTTTCCCCATTTGGAAGCCAAAAAAGGAATGATCTGCTGCCCAAGACAAAGCAGAAAATGATTTGGGCCCAGAGGGAACTGTCACTCAGATGTACACTGTCCAGGGGGCTATAGAAGGATTATAGCCGCCATTTTGGCTTCTCCAGAGTGAAGCAGCAAAACAATGTCCTGTGGTTGCTAGGCAACCATTAGCCCATCGCTGCCCTTTTCCATTAAACATTATCTGCCTTCTTAGATTGTTTTAATTTATTTTTTAAACAGGAAAGGTAATGCAACAGAGAATTACCGGTGTGACCTGACAATAAAAATGCATTTAAGGTGAAGGCTTTGCAAAGGTTGGATCCCTCATGGGTAGGATGTTAAAGATAGCACCAGTGGACTGAAGCCTCTTCCCCTAAACATTTCGTCACTTGACCTCATGTTTCCTGATGCCAAAAATAACAATGCTGGAGACATAATGATAATCTCTGAACGTTGTGCAACTTAAGGCCAGAGATTTTGACATTGATCCAGTTTGAATAATCTTCTCAGTGCTCTGCTATGACCTACCCCAAACTGGGTCTTGTCCTGAAGCAAGTTTCTCTATCAGCAAAGAATGTTTGTCAGAGGTGGTGAAATGGAGTTCTGTCTCTGATCAGCTTTGTAGACAGCTGAAAGCATATCATTCAGAGTACCTGAGCATAGAAACATGGAAAGAACACCTGTTTATGGAAGGAACACTTTCTGGGACATAAAAATGAAAAGTACTTGGAAGGAGAGAATACAAGTCTTTATTCAGAAACCCATTAACATTTGTTTTAGAGATACATTTATGAGTTTTACAAGAGGGTGAGAAGGTACCCAGCAAAAGGATGTAAAATCAGGATTGGGAAAGAGTTTCTGCTAGCCTGTCATGAACCATGCACATAGCATATCTTTTAAAATTCCAGTGGGTTCACTGTCTGGTTCAGAAGACCTGTCTAGGAAGGGATTCAGGGAAAGAAAATGGGTTGATTTTGTGGACTGGGGATCAAACACTTAAAGCCACATATATCAAGTTAGCTCTCTCACTCCCACATAAAGGAGGTGGGAGTGGGTGTATGGCCTGGGAGAATGGAATATGTGAACAAATAGGGTCCAAGTCTGCTTCTCCCACTCCCTATTTGTAGGACCGTGGGCAACTTTCCTGTGTTCTTTATCTGTAAATATGGGTAATAATATTTACTTAGTCAGGGCTGTTACGAGAATTAAACAATATCATGGATGGTAAATGGCAGTTACCATTATTATCATTATTACTTTATTGTCACGATTACCACCACCTCTGCTCCTAATACAGTTCCCCTGCAGTAGCGAAACACTACTTCAGGTTGTCCCTTTTAGACATCTTTTATTCTTCCAGGCTGCATTTAGTGTTCTAACTGCAACTTCACCTGGATTGGAAGAATGTATATATACGCCTACCCTTTAACAGGACCCTTTAACAGGGAGTAACTCCAGGCAAGGCGATACCCATCAGATGCCCGGCCTGTGGAGTAACTGATACCTTTGGACAAAGGTGGACCTGTATCGTGAGGCCTGCCGGGTGGCAGGGCCCTGGCATGATGGGTGTCAGTCTGATGGCCAGTGCACATCCTCACATGGCTGAGATTTAGCCATCATATTTTTACTGTGTGACTAACATGGTGCTAAGCACTTCGTATGCATTATCTTATTTAATTGTACAACTTGGTGAAGTAGATACTATTATCCTTCTCTGCTTAAGTGCAGAGAAGTTACAGAAGTTGCCCAAGACCAAACTTGTATTAATGGCAGAGCCAAGGCCCAAAGTTCTGCTAGTGCTGTATGAACATCACAGCCGTGGTCTCGGGGAGGTGGGCCATCTGGTGATGAGAAAAGAAGGCCTGTGCAAGCCACACATCCACACAGAATTTAGGTCCCCATTTTCTTGTGATAGGCCTAGGAGGTAAAGGACTAAAGGGGCCCCCGCCAGCACAAATAATGGCAGCTAATTCAAAAGCATGAATATACCCTGAATTTCCATGCAACCAACAGGCACCCCATCATTCCAATTATTAGCTCAAGAGTTAACAGATGACAGGAGACATTTACACGAGATGCAAATTTAAGCTCTGTGGTTGGCTGAGGGTAGAGAACAGGTAGATGAACGAGTTGTGATTGAGAGAAGTAGGAAAGTGAGAACCAGAGGAATGTGGTGTCCAGATTCAGCCAAATGAGAAGAAAATTTGTTCAGTTATTTATTCATTCAACATACATTTAGTATTATAAACCAGTATATGCCAGGCACTGTACAATCCTAGCAAGTTATTTTATGGATATTGACAAACTGATTCTCAAGTTTGTCTGGAGAGGCAAAAGATGTAGAATAGCCAATACAATGTTGAAGGAGAAGAGCAAAGTTGAAGACTGGAGCTATCTAACTTTAAGATTTACCATAAAGATACAGTAGTCAAGACAGTGTGGCATTGGTGAAAGAATAGATTAGTGGAACAAAATAGAGATCCCAGAAATATACCCACATAATATAGTCAACTGATCTTTGACAAAGGAGCAAATCAGTGCAATGGAGCAAAAACAGCCTCTTCAACAAATGATGCTAGAACAGCTGGACATCCACATGCAAAAAAATGAATCTCAATACAGACCTTACACGCTTCACAAAAATTAGCTCAAAATGGATCATAGACCTAAATGCAAAATGCAAAACTATAAAACTCATAGAAGATAACATAGGAGAAAACCTAGATGATCTTGGGCATGGTGATCCCTTTTTAGATACTACACCAAAGGCATGATCTATTAAAGAAATAATGGATGAGCTGGACTTCATTAAAATTAGAAAGTTATGCTCTGTCAAAGACGATATCAAGAGAATGAGAAGACAAGCCACAAGCTGAGAGAAAATATTTGCATAAGAAATCTGGTAAAGGACTGTTACCCAAAATATACGAAGAACTCTTAAAACTCAACAATAATGAAACAAACAATCCAATTAAAAAATGGACCAAAGGCCTTAAGAGTCACCAAAGAAGATATACAGATGGCCTATATCTGTAAATAATCGTATGAAAAGATGTTCCACATCTTGTTATCATGTAATTGCAAATTAAAACAGTAATGAGATATCACCACACACCTATTGGAATTGTGCCAAAATCTGGGACACTGACAGCACCAAATGCTGGCAGGGCTGTGGAGCACAGGAATTCTGACTCATTGCTCGTGGGAATGCAAAATGGTACAGCCACTTTTGAGGACAGTTCGGTGGTTTCTCACGAAACAAAACATACTCTTACCATACAATCCAGCAATTGCACCCCTTGGTATTTACCCAAAGAAGTTTAAAACTTATGTCCACACAAAAACCTGCACATAGGGGCCGGCCGGGGGTCATAGTGGTTAAGTTTGTGTGCTCTGCTGCTGGGGTTTGCAGGTTCGGATCCTGGGCACGGACCTATATACTGCTCATCAAGCGATGCTGTGGCAGCATTCCACATACAAAATAGAGGAACACTGGCACAGATGTTAGCTCAGGGCCAATCTTCCTCATACGAAAAAAAAATAAAGTTTATTAAAAAAAAAAACAAAACCTGCACATGAATGTTTATAGCAGCTTTATTTGCCAAAACTTGGAAGCAACCAGGATATCCTTCAGTAGCTGAATGGATAAATAAACTGTGGTACACTCAGACAATGGAATATTACTCATCACTAAAAAGAAATGAGCTGTCAAGCCATGAAAAGACATGGAAGAGCCTTAAATACCTACTACTAAGTGATTGTTTTTACATTTCTCCAAAGAAGATATACAAATGACCAGCAAGCACATGAAAAGGTGCTTAACATCACTAATTATCAGGGAAATGCAAATCAAAACCTTAATGAGATCTCACCTGACACCTGCCAGAATGGCCACCACCAAAAAGACAAGATATAACAAGGATGGTGTGGATGTGGAGAAAAGGGGACCCTCATGCACTGTTGGTGGGCATGTGAATTTGTGCAGCCCCTATGGAAAACAGTATTGAGGATCCTCAAAAAATTTAAAATAGAACTAATTAAAAATATAATCTAGCAATTCCACTTGTGAGAATTGTCCAAAGGAAACAAAAATACTAACCCAAAAATATATCTACCTCCCCATGTTCATAGCAGCATTATTTACAATAGCCAAGACATGGAAACACCCTAAGTGTCCATCGATGGATGAGTGGATAATGAAGATATGATATATTGTATATACAATGGAATACAATTCAGCCATAAAAAGTGAGGAAAGCCTACCATTCTTGACAACATGGGTGGACCTTGAAGCATTATGCTAAGTGAAACAAGCCAGAGGAAGAAAAATGCTGTAAGATCTCACTTGTATGTGGAATTTAAAAAACAAATACCAAATTCATAGAAAAAGAGAGGAGATTTGTGGTTACCAGAGGTGGAGGGTGGATGGAGGGGGAATCGCAGGAAGGCGGTCAAAACGGGCAAACTTCCACTTACAAGATAAATACGTACTGGGGAGGTAACGTACAACATGGTGCCTACAGTTAACACTGCTGTATGGTTTATAGGAAAGTTAAGAGAATAAACCCTAGGAGCTCTCATAAAAAAAAAGGAAGCAAATCTGAAAAGGCTACATTCTATATGAGTCTAACTATATGATGTTCTGGAAAAGGCCAAACTATTTAGACAGTAAAAAGAACAGTGGCTGCCGGGGAGAGATAGGGGAGAGAGGAATGAGCAGCACAGAGGATTTTTAAGGCAGTGAAAGTACTCTGTGTGATACTATGATGACGGATACATGTCACTCTATATTTGAATGTACACCACCAAGAGCGAACCCTATGGTAAACTATGGACTTTGGGGGATTATGATGTGACAATGTAGGTTCATCCTTGATAAAAATGTACCATTCTGATGAGTGACGTTGATAATGGGAGAGGCCATGCCTGTTTGGGTTCAGGGGTATATGGGAAATCTCTGCACCTTCCTCTCAATTTTCTTGTAAACCTAAAACTGCTCTAAAAAAAAAAAAAATCTTTATATATATAAAAAAGGAAAAGAATGCAGTCCCTTCCTTCTTACAGCTTACAGTCCAAGGCCGGAGGAAGACTTCACCAGAAATAGATACACAGGATCCCTGGGATAGGTGGTGTAGAGGAGTCCGCTGTTCCAGGAGGGACTGTGATAAGGGGCCGTGACCTGATGGAGGAGGCCCGGAGAGACTTCCCTGAGGACAGGAGAATGGAGTTCAGCTCTAAGAAGGTGGAGGGAACCAGAAGAAGAGAGTGCGGAAGAGTGCTCTGCACAGAGGAGCAAGGCCCTCTGGTGAGAGGGAGCGCGGCCAGCTCAGAGGCTTGAGAGAGGGTTGGGGTGGATAAGAGAAAGCCAGGAACAGGGAGGCCTGGGATGAAGCTGGAGGTCAGGAGTAGAATGAGCCAGGCCCAACCCACAGCGTGTGAAAGACCCAAGCACTTCTGCCATCACAGACATTCGTCAAGCCCGCTCAGTGTCCAGGCTCAGCTCGCAGGGGCTGCTAGCTGGAGCAGGGCCAGCATCCTGACCTTCCCTGCCCCTGCTCCCGGCAGTAGTCGGCTCCTCCATGACCTCAGCCTCCGGGTGCATTGCTGGTGGTCCTCTGCCTTTCTGAACATCTGTCCCCGACTCTGAGCAGTGTCATTTAGTCACAGCCTTTGTTTCTCTCTAAGGTTGAAGAGGTTTTACTTGGAGCTTTTATGTTTGCTAGGACCATTGTTCTGAAAAAGGCTGTACTGGGTGGGAAAACCGTCCCCAGGAGTGCAGCAACTTGACCACTGACCATCCAAGGGAGCTTGCCCCTTCCGTCTCAGAATGACCAGGCTCCCCACAGCCTTGTAGGCGCTCCCCCTACACCCTGTGGGGGGATGCTGGTTCATTGGCCTTTGGTGCCATGCGGACGTGCAATACTTTAGGAGAACGTCAGTAGAGCTCAGTGAAACACCATGCTGAAAAGCAATTCCATTATCATCACTTACATGTTTTTATGATCAATTATTTAAAAGGATGTACTCTAGCAAATTTCTGAGTCCTTATTTTATAAGCATGATTCAGTTGAAGATCCATTAGCAAAATTGTTTTAGAATTGTGTCATACTTGTTAGCAAACATAAAAACTATCAATTTGGTCACTATAGGAAGCCACCCAGGTCATGGATATCAAGCCATTTCATTAGAGTTGGATCCTTCTCCCGTTTCAATTTTTAATCAAAAAGTCATTGCCATGGAAAACATCTAAATACAAATCCTCCTCATTTTTTGGTTTATTGGAACTTTCCAATCGGTACATCATCATCATAATCTCATTAAATAATATTTTGTTAGGAAAAATCAATATTTTGTTTTTGATCAGGAGAGTTTTAGGGGAATTATAGTCCAGATTTTCGAGTCACAATAAATACATCTTGAAGCTTGAGAATTTGTCATTGAAGGTCAATATTTGAGGGGTTCCTGAAAATGGTAAATGACTGCAGCTGCCACTGGCCAGCCTGTTTCACAGAACATCTCAGCTTATGTGCTGTCTGCCTGCAGAGCACCTGCGTGGCCCTGTGCTCATACCCAGATGGAGCACACTCTTTTCCATCTGATTGCAGAAGCTAGTGCTGCCACTGCCCAGGCAATGTCCACAGTGCATGATGGTGCAGGCTGAGGCCACCCAAAGACTGCCCACTTGGCTGCCAAGAGTTTTCCTGCAAGGCCAGACTTTGGGTAAGTCTCTAGAGTCCCCATCTGGCTCTCATTGTGCAGATCCAGCCATCTGGCCTTGCCAAAACCTCAGAAGTATGCCCATGCAGGGAAGTTGCCTGTGCTGACCCATCTTAAAAGAGCCTGATTTTTGTAAACCAAATGTTTATTTATTCATTTACAATAAGAAACAAAACCGCCCAGGGAACTGGACTCTTGCATCTACCAATTAGCAGAGTCTCTCCTTGTAAGAAAAGGACACAGGAAGCCAAAACCACAACCTGCCATCTTTAGGCTTGATGACTCCCTTCTCTCTTCTTCTACAACTGGCCCCTACTATCCACCTGCCACTGCCACCACCATTCTGAGGGGCACCTTCTTCCTTTCGCAGGTCAATAACTTCGATGGGATTACTGTCCTCTAGACCTTTCGAAAATGACTTTGCATGTTTGTGTTTCAATCTTTTAAACATATAGTCGTAATTTAATCCTCTGAGACTAACCTATTTTCAAGTTCTTGGTGGGAGGGGTACTCAGTGATACCCTGGTGTACCTCTTCTAATTTGCTAATAGTAGTCAAATCTCTGATCTTTAAGGGAAAAAAAACATGCTTTGAGAATCTCTAATAAGAGTCTGTGACTTAAAAAGGAAAGAAAATTAGTTATCATCATACTCTTTGAAGCAATACGTTAGTCCTAAGAGAATGGGATAGCAGAGTAACCTATTTAAGATATTCAAATTTAAAAAACGTGAGCCAAGGATTTTAATCCGTCAAAACCAATCTTCAAGTATAAAGGTCATAAATGGACTATTATTATCAGGCAGAAACCCTTACCCACCAGGATGACTATAATAAAAATTAAAAAGGGAAAATAGGTGTTGGTCAGGATGTGATGATACTGGAAACCTCATACATTTCTGATGAGAACATAAAATGGGGCAGCCACTATGGAAGACAATTTGACAGTTCCCCCAAAAGTTAAAAAGAGAGTTACCATATGACCCTGTAATTCTACTCCTAGATATATACCCAAGAGAGAAATGAAAGCAAGTGTTCCCACAAAAACTTGTATATGAATATTCATTGCAACATTATTCACAATAGCCAAAAGATGTAAACAACCCAAATATCAATCAACTGATGAGTGATGAATGTGGTATATCCATACAATGGAATATTATTCAGTCATAAAAATGAACAAAGTACTTAATACATGCGAAACATGGATGAAGTTTGAAAACATTACGCTAAGTGAAAGAAGCTAGATACAAAAGGCCATATAGTGTATGATTCCATTCATATGAAATGTCCAGAATAGGCAAATCCATAGAGACAGAAAGCAGATTAGTGATTACCAAGGATAATCACAAGGATGGGGGGGGGGAGAGGAGGATGGGGAGTAATTGCTAATGGGTACAGGGTTTCTTTGTGGGGTGATGACAATCTTCTGGAATTAGATAGTGGTGATAGTTGTACAACTCTGTGACTATACTAAAACCCATGAACCGTAGACTTTTAAATGGTGAATTTTGTTTATATGAATTTTATCTCAACTTAAAAAAGGAGTGAATAGTGATGGGCCATAAATATGGCAACTGAGTTTACATTTACTCATCTATTAGTACTTTTGTTTAGACTAATGTTTTGCTGACGTGGTCCTTGAGCCGCCTGTACTGGACCACCTGAGGAAACCGGTCAAAATGCATTTTCCTGGGACCTCATCCCAGACCTCCTCAAACAGAATCTCTTGGAAAGGGGGTAACAGAATCTGCATTTTTAACAAGCCCTTGGGTAATTTTGCACAAAAATGTTTTAAATCTCTGCCTTAATGTTTAGGGTTCTGGGTTTTGTGTTTTTTTAAAATCTCTTAATGAACAAGAGATGCCGTTTGGGCTACAAGCTCCTAATAGGAAAAACAACTATTAATTGCAGACCAAAGGTATCATTCTGGGATCTCCCTACATCATCGTCCTAGGAATTTCCTTTCCCTCCCTCCTACGTTGAGATCTTATGACCTGTACTCCACATCTTCCTCTTTCTTCATCTCTTGTTTTGGTGGAACACGTCTTCCAGACGTTCCTGAGAAAGAGTGCAGAGGAAAGAAAATTTTTTGAGAACTTGCTTGATTGAAAATGCCTTATTCCACCCTGTCATTGATTAATAGACTGAGTTTGGAATTCTAGATTGGAACTAATTTTCCTTCTGAATTTTGAAGGTCTGGTTCCATACTTTCTAGCTTCCGGTATTGCTGTTGGGAAATCTGAAGGCATCATGATTCCTGATTCTTTGTGTGTGACCTGTTTTTATTTTCCGTCTTTTTTCATTCTCTCAAGAAGCTTGTAATCTCCTCTCTCTTTCTCCTTTTTTTTCTGAAAGCTCAAGTTGACCTCTCTTTGCAAGGTCTTTTTCATTCACTGAAGGTCTTGGGTACTTAGTGGGTCATTCCATTTACCAACTAATATTTGTTGATTATGGGAAACTTGCTTGAAATATTTTATTGATTTTTTTTCCTTTTTTGTTACCAAAAAATTCATCTCTCTTTCTAGAATCCCTTGGGGTTTTTTTACTCTATTTTTTTAAACAACCGTTGCCTATGCATTTTTTTTTTCCCTGCTTTATCTCCCCAAATCCCCCTGGCACATGGTTGCATATCTTAGTTGCAGGTGCTTCGAGGTGTGGCATGTGGGGCGCCGCCTCAACATGGCCTGACAAGCGGTGCCATGTTGGCGGCCAGGATCCGAACCGGCGAAACCCTGGGCCGCTGCAGCAGAGCACGTGAACTTAACCACTCGGCCATGGGGCCGGCCCCCTGTTTTTTAAGATTATAGTCTCAATTTCATCTTCCAAGTTTTCAAATGAGGGTTTCAGTTCTGCTCTAAGTTCTTAGAGCTCTTTTTATAATTCTCAGGATTTTCCTTTTTGTAATGATCTGCTCTTGTTTTATGGTTGCAATATCTTATCTCTCAGAGTTTTGCTTCTAATTGCATGTTATGTTTCCACCAAATTGCTTTTTTATGTTCATTTGTTTTGTTTTCTCTCTTTTGTATTATAATCCTTGGTTGTCCGGTTATATTTAAGAGTGGTGGGATGAAATACTGATTTAAAGCCCTCAGAGCATGAGGCGGGCTCAACACTTTGGCCTTGTCTATAGTAGGATGACCTAACGGGCTGTGATTTCAACATTTTAGGTCTTTCCTTTCAGACTGGTCAAATTATCCAAAGACTCTATCATTCTCTCCTTGGAGGCTGAAGGCTTGGCTACTAGCTTTTGGGGACCTATATGAGTAGATGGGGGGTGGGGTGGTCTCAATTCCAGCATGTATCCATTCCCTTCTCACCCTGGATTTGGTGTGTTTTCCCCTCCCTCCACCATGTCTAGTATCCCTCAGCCCAAAGATGCTCTGGCTTCCCCAGAGGGAGGGTGGGGAAGGACATTGGTTTAAAGCCAATCAGCAATCACTTATAAACAAATTTTCATCAGTCCTCCTTATTTAGCCAACCTCCCTTCACCTTCACATCTGGAGGTAAGTGGGGCCATTCCAATTCCGCACCCTTTGAGCAGTGAGTTGGTCTTGGCTTTCTCCACTGGCTCCTTAGGATTCAATCATCTCAGCTTTACTCCATCCCTTGTAACTTCTATTAATTTTGTTGCTAATGACTTCTTTTCCATTTTACTGTCCTTGTAGATACGTGCCTTTTAAAAAAATGATTTTACTATTATTTGGTGGAAGGAATGAAAGTAGATTAAATTCCATCTACCATCTTTGTCCAGAAGTCCCTCTTAGTTTTTTAAATCAACTTTACTGCAGTGTGAGGTATATACAATAAATTGCATCCATTGAAAATGTGCAATTCATTAGTTTTAACAGAAGTGTGTATCTATAAAACTTCTACCACAATTAAGATATGAAACATTTCCATCACCCCCAAAATATTCCTTGTGCCCCATTTGCAGACCATCTCTCCCTCCACTGTCCCAGACCACCACTGATTTGCTTTTTAGCACTATAGATTAGTTGCATTTTGTATAGAATCATACAATATGTACTCTTTCTTTGTCTGGCTTCTTTCACTCAGCATAATGATTTTGAGATTCATACATGTTGTTGCATATACCAGCAGTTCATTCCTTTCTATTACTAAGTAATATTCCTTTGTATGGCTATCCACAATTTGTTTATCCATTCTCCTGCTGAAGGACATTTGGTTGTTTCCAGTTTGGGGCTGCTGTGGCTAAAGCTATTGTGAGCTTGCAAGTCTTTGCATGGATCCCTTCATTAGTTTTTAATTGAACTATTTCAATAGCCTCTAACTGGGTCTTGCTGTCTCCAGTCTTTCCCTGTGCCAATACAGCCTATAAACTGCATCCAGAACATTCTTCCAAAGGCACAGCTCTGATCATCTTACACCTTCCATAATGTCTCGTAGTCTATAAGTAAAAGTTAAAATTATTTATTGCCACGAACATCCACATATCTTTTCACATCACTCATAACCCACCACTTAGCATCTTTCCTCTGGCCACATCAAACCCCACTCTTCTCTGAAAGTATTTTCCACACATCTGCACCCATGGACCTGCTCTTCCAGGAGAGCATCCCCCATCGCTGTACATCAGATGCTCTCCAGTCGTTATAGGTATGGAGGAAGGACCATTTCACACAGAGGTAGGATTCTTCCTGTTGAGTAAACGAGTGAGTGCATTTATAACTCTGTGTGTAGGACATATTCGGCGTCACTGGAAAATAAAATAAAATGTGAGTTATTCACATAATCAAATGTAATTAGCATTGAAAATATTAAACCTTTTTAATGGAAATATTTCTAAAGTGAGTTACAACCAGATTTAACTTAACCAGATTTAACTGGCCATAATTGAGACCCTGTAATGGGTCAGGGCCATCACTGTAATTGCCATTTATAGATTTCTGTTGTGGTGCAGTGGTGTCCACACAGCAGCTGTGTACAAGCTTTCACCCCTCACTAAATGACCCCATACGGCAGTACTTTTATTTTCTTTCTCCATTAGATTGTCTTTTCTTACCACACTGTACCTTGTTGCTGCCTTATATTACTCATAATTACCAATATAATGGCCAGCAGAGTAAAGAAATAGGTTTTGTTCAACTTGCATAGATGTATCAAATTCTTAAAGATGGAGATCGTGTGGTTGTGATAAAATTACCCCAGGCACAATATACAGAAGGGCTCATCAGTGAGAGCTGTTTGTTAGTTTATGTGGATTATGTGCCAAACAAAGAAAAGGGGGCCCAGCAAGAGGAGAAGTGATGGAGACGACAAGCTAGTTAGCTGCAGAACTGAGACCAGAGCCCAAGTTCCCTGGCTGTCAACCCCGGACTTACTCTTCACTCACAAATTATTTTCAGAAAGTAGAAATACACAAGTCCTACTCTGCTTTATGCCTACATTTCGGGTGGCTGAGTTTCGGGAAGCAAAATCATCAGATAAGTGTAAGTATTCATGAATGTGAGTGTCCCAGTCTTCCAGTGAACTCTTGGAGACCGTGAGTTTGAGAGCTGCACCAGCAACTGGCAAAGGGAGAGAGGGGCAGTTCCTTAGTCTGCACATGTCCCCGGGGGGTCAGCTACTAAATTTGCCAGGGGGAAAGTCATCAGATAGTGTGGGCTCAGTCCCAAGAGCTCCCCATTAGTTCCTTCACATCAGTATTCGGCTCTGGGCACCTCTCCAGGTGAGAGTGGGAAGACTTCCAGTGAGGCCAAACCTTAGAAGTAGCTGTTCCTTATGTGCAGACACTGTGGTTGCCTATCCAATGCCCACTGCCATTTCTTTCTTACTTACATAACCCTAATTTTATTTAGGATTCAGAGGTGACTTAAAACACATAATCTCCCAGCCTTCCTTGTGGCAAGATGGCCATCTGATACATTTCTGGCCGATGAAAGGGTAGGCAAAACCTCATTAGAGGGAAGTGTACCAATGCCTGCAATTTACTTTGAAATCCTTCAAAAAATCAATACAGTCGGGGCTGGCCCCGTGGCCGAGTGGTTAAGTTCGCGCGCTCCGCTGCAGGCGGCCCAGTGTTTCGTTGGTTCGAATCCTGGGCGTGGACATGGCACTGCTCATCAAACCACGCTGAGGCAGCGTCCCACATGCCACAACTAGAAGGACCCACAACGAAGAATATACAACTATGTACTGGGGGGCTTTGGGGAGAAAAAGGGAAAAATAAAAATCTTTAAAAAAAAAAATCAATACAGTCATGCACTGAATAATAATGTTTCAGTCAATGACAGACCATATATATGGTGGTGGTCCCATAAGATTAGTGCCATATAGCCTAGGTGTGTAGAATGCTAGGTTTGCGCGTTTGTGTAAGGACACTCTATGATGCTCACACAAAATGAAATTACCTAATAATGCATTTCTCAGAACGTATCCCCATCGTTAAGCAGCCCATGACTGTACTATGAATTGATGGATGGATAGAGAGATGGATAGCTGGAAAGCTACATGATAAAGCAAGTATGGGAAAATGTTAATGATAGAATCTAGGTGTTGGGTATATAGATGTTTCCTGTAAAATATGTTCAACTTTGCTGTGTGTTTAAAAACATTTTCAAAACAAAATGTTGGGAAAGAAACCTCCTGGAGATAAGGCTTTTAGTTCTTATCCCCTCATCTTTCTCCTCCAATATATCTGGACCAAATGCAGAAAGTGCGGTGGCCATCTTGTGACAGTGATGGCTGGTCTGCCCCACACAGGACTTGAGAGCAGGGAGGCAGAAGAAGTGGTTCTGATGCTTTCCTTGAGCAGTCACACCAGGAATTTCCTTCTAGACCTCTTGCTGCATGAAGCAAATAAGTCTTCATATGTTTGAGGCAGTATTGGCTGTGTTTTCTAACTGATAGCTTTGGATGTTCTAGAAAAAAGTACTGTTTGAAAAGTTTCAAAGACAGGATGTATCATAGAAGGAGACAGCTCCACGGCTCCTCTCTTGGGTGCTGTTTGCCATGCATTTGTTAAACTTCTCTGTGGTCCAGAGTCTGTGAACCTTGCTCTCATTACATGGACTTTGAGAATGGTGGCCTGATTTCCAAGGAAGGGTCTGAACTCTTAGGTGGACGACAGCGCCACCCCACAGGCTGTGGGGTCAGAGATGGTCTGATTCCTCATTTTGGAGAAACAGCCTCAGTCAAGAAGCCGAGGGGTCATTACGATGGACACTGGGATCTCCTCCTCGCAGGGTGAGCCAAAGTGGAATGCGAAAAAGAAGCTGTGTCCTCCGTCAAGGACTGACCTGGAGAGAGGGATTTCCCCATCAGGGCGTTAACTCAAAATGACTTGTGCTCCTGGTGGGGGACCTGACATACTGCCAACACGGGCTAATGTTTAAAGAGCAAATTCCAAAAGTATGGTCAAATAGCATATCTCCAACTCCTCTTGTTAAAAAATAAGTTACATTAAGAGTTTTATTTTGATTATAGATCAATATTTTAAAAATATATTTATTATATTTCCAGCATATTTTCTAGAAATGGTCCAGCAAAGCATTTCCTCTCCCATGCCAGGCCTGTTTTTTTCATCTGCCCTCACTTCCGTTCTGTGTCTCTCAAAGCCAGATTCACCAGAAGGAAAGAGGTAACACCGGCCTGTGATTGTTTCCACGTGGACGTGGTCGCCCTGCTTCCTGTTCCAGCAGCTGTTGGAGGTTAATACTCGAATCTCCGACTGTCAGGAGAAGTTCAGAGCCCTCTGCCCCACCATCTCCTCTCTGCCCTGAGACAAAAGTTCTTCATGTGCTGTTTCAGGTCAAGGGGCAAGAAAAGGATCTCAGGGGGCTGGCCCCGTGGCTGAGTGGTTAAGTTCGCGCGCTCTGCTGCAGGCGGCCCAGTGTTTCGTTGGTTCGAATCCTGGGTGCGGACATGGCACTGCTCATCAGGACACGCTGGGGCGGTGTCCCACATGCCACAGCTAGAAGGACCCACGACTAAGGATATACAACTATGTACCAGGGGGCTTTGGGGAGAAAAAGGAAAAAAATAAAATATTTAAAAAAAAAAAGAAAAGGATCTCAGGATTGAAAGGGCTTTTAGAACCTGGTCAGATCTGGCTCTGCTCTGTGCCTGTTGCTACATCAGAGAGTGTGCTTCCCTCACTCAGGCCGCTTGAGCTGTTTGCGCCTCCATCACCACAGTGTCTTCTGGTGTGTGATCCAGAAGACAGCATCATGTCAAGGCCCTGATGCCATGGGAAGTGCAGTGCAACACAGGAATGACATGCCTCTTACTGGGGCTCCCTGGGTTTCTAGGCTGTGGGGCCTCCAGAGCAGCCAAGGCCATGGTCTGACTCTGTGTGCGCCAGGTAGAATGGCTCTGTCCCCCAGTCACAAAGCTATCAGAAGAACCTCCTGGACACTGGTAGGCGGGGTAGGGAGATCCCAGTCAGATGCCCTCAGGACTGGGTAGGCAGACAGGAGAGGGGCAACTGCAGCTTTCTGGGTCATGAGCCCAACCAGCTGCCTTAGAGAGAGCAACCCTGGCCTCAGGACATGCAACAGCATCCGATCTGGGTGGGAGGAGGGCCAGGGTGCGAGTCTCCCTTGGGAAAGGCTTCTTGCCCAGGGAAAATTCCCTAGTTTCCTGATTATATGCTTCTGATACCAACTCACTACCTTCAGCCCAGACCTCGTTCTTCTGAGCTCAGACCCTATTATCAGATTGCCTGCTGAACATCTCCTCTTCACTCTGCCACTCAATGACACGGTCCAAGGAATCAACCACTTAGCTACCTCCTGCTCATCCTCCAGGACTCAGAGTAGATGTCCCTCTCTCTAGGAAGCCTTCCCTGACTCTGCGTCCTGACTAGGTGCCGCGGTCCTGTGCACCCTCGTGGTCCTGCACCACCTCCTTCATGAGCCTTAGCATAATCTACTCTAATTCCTTGCTCCACGTGAGTCTCTCCCACGGGACTGCAAGCTGCATTGGGGGCGGGACTCACCTCTGTGCTGTTCATGGCGCTATCTCCAGCACCTGGTTCTGGGCGAGGTGCTCTGTAAGTGTGTGTTGAAAGACTGAAGGAATGACTGCGCCCTCCAAGCCTGCACACAGGTGAGTTTGAAGTGTGACTGTTAATGGTTGTGCCTAACTCATGGGCTGGCTTTGAAGGCACTTCCAAAAGAGAACCTTCTAAGATGGTTTGAGCGATGAGTGGAAGAAACCTTCCAAGCTAATTGCATCTTTGAGTGCGATTGTGCCTTTGAATGAATATATTTTAATACATTAGTTTAAAACAAAACAAAACAAAAACAGAAACAAAAAGAGTCTTGTCAAAATTGCCAAATCTCATACAAAGGTAACTGATGAAACATCAGAGTTTTTCCCCTGCAGTTTATCCCACAGTTTTTTTCTGTAGTTGCCTCTCTTTGCTTTATCTAAAGGCCAGAGAGGAAAGGAGGTGTGTGACAGACCTGTTCTCAAGCAACTCTTTGCTTTTCTCAATCCTGAGTTAAAAAAGAAAGAAAGAAAGAAAGAAAACAACCTTGGGAATGTCTTAGAAAATGTTCAATTCTCGATGCCACATATATGAACAAGAAAGGAGGGGAGGGAAAATGAAAAGAGAAGAAATGTTTGCTAAATACTGACTACGTCCCAGGATGGCTAAGGACCTACCGTGTGCTGTTCTAGACACTTAAAATATATCGTTTCTTTAATGTTCACAATAAGCCTGTGGGGGTAGGTATTTTTATCCCCCTTTCAAGACAGGTGAACTGAGACGCTAAGATGTTAAGGAGAAGGGGACCAAGAGAGGGTCAGTAAGTTACAGAACAGCTGGGAGTGGGGAGCTGGGATCAGACCGCAGGCTGTTTGGATTCCACGTTCGTGCTTTGTTCAGCACATTGCAGAAATGTTCAACCCTCGGGACTGAAGCAGACTAGAGGTCTGCAAATCCCAGTCTGAGCACCCAGGAGCTGATGTACAATAAGCACACTCAAATGGCAATGAATGGAAACACTGCAAGAGAAAGGGCTTTCCCCTCTCTCCTTGTAGGGTTTATGCACTATTTCATTGCCTATAACGTTGGGGTTAAACCAGGTCCCAGCCACACGAGTACCATAAATCAAGGACATATATCATAAGTCATCTTACCTTATTAAACTTTTGAGAATCATGGATTCCTTTAATAATCTGGAAAAAAGCTACGGACCTGCTTTTTAGAAAGATGCACATAAATGTATATACAATTTAAGGAAGATCCAGAAAGTCTCAGAGTTTGGGGAGGGGTTGTTCTAGGAACTTCAGGTCAAGAGCCCTGGCCTAGACACTCGACTGACTCTTCAATGACAATCTAGCTCTGTGTGTGTGTGTGTGTGTGTGTGTGATTATGCATGCAGTGGAGAGCCATGCCAGGGAGAAGTAGAAAATAAAAGCTAACCATGTTCTTCCTGAATCTGTCCAGCAGTTAGAGATAGGCAGGGGGCTTAGAGCGATCTGCATGTGCATCTCCCTGTGGATAACAACCTCCTTGAAGGTAAGGCCTCCCTGCCTGCAGCATTTCACACAGGGTCCCCAACTTGCATGTGCTTTGGGGAGGCCCTTGTTGATGGATTAACCAGTATTCCTATGATTCTCCAAACTTTCAGCCAGTCTCATATTCAACCAGTGGCAGATTATAGTAATACATTATTAACAACACATTAGTATTAACACAGAGAGGTTGCAATGCCATGACCTGGATCTGGTCCCTGATCTGACCTTGGTCAAGTCACTTCCATTCTCTGAGACTCATTCATTCATTTCAATATGCACTGTCTGGCCCTTTACAAATAAGTCCCACCCCGACCACCCACCACCCCCCGCCCAGACTAGGTAACCTCTAGTGTCCCTTCTATCACGAAACCTCCATGACTGTCTGAGCAGATAGAACACACAGTTTGCATTAAATGCAGTTTTCTTTGAAGAACTCAGCAAAAAGTCTGTGTGTCTCAAACACACAGCGAGTGCTGTTCTCTGAGACAATGGGGAGTGGAAACCAAGTCCTTGGAATGCAGAATGTGGGCTGGGCTCTGTTCTTTGGAGAAGCTGTTTTTATTCTGTACGAAAAGTCCCGTTCATTGGTTCATTGTCGTAATGAAGCCCGTTAGGGAGTTGCTCACGTGTACCAGTTGTTGAGCATGCACTTGCAACAAAAAACAATGACGCTTCTATGAAGTCACAGTCGACAAATGTGCTCAGTCGTGGAAGCGCTGATCCACATGCAGACTGAGGGGTCTAACTGGTGTGGTTGGATTGGCTTGGAAGTCATCAACCCTGCATGGTTTTTCCTTGCAGGACTCCAGGAGAAAGCAAGAATCAGTGGCTTGGTCCTCAGCTGGCTCCATGAGAAGCTCTGGTTATAGCAGGTTCCAGCAGTTTCTGGGAGGATTGGATGAAGCCTTGAGCAAATAGAAAGACTGGCAGAGCTAGGCTAGGCTACTTCTCACTCAGATCTTGGACCCTTCCTCCTCAACACCTTTTCTCCTCTCAGGCCATCCCTTTTCAGTCTTTTCTCTTGAATCCTTAAAGGCAGACCCCAAGTCAGGAGGTTGATCTCTTGTTTTATCTTTGAACCACTGTACGTGATTGCATTATTGGCCCCAATTCTTTACCCCTCCTGGTATTTATCCTTTTCTAGGATGAGTAGTTCTCCCATTGTCTCCATGAGTAGAAAGGCAGAATATAGTTTCATGCTCCTTGAATTTGGGCTTGACCATGTGACTTGTTTTGGTTAATGAAATATAGATGAAATGACAGTGTGCCAGCTCTGATTGTAAGCTTGTCTTTCCACCTGTCATTTGGTACATCTACCATCACTGTAAGAAAAACATGCCAACATTAGGCATGAGAAGTCAAACGAGGATGGTCAAAGGAGAATGAGAGACACATGGAGAGGAGTTTCCCCAGCCAACCAACAGGCCTGCAGTGAGAGCTGCCAAGATGCCTAAAGCAGAGCCCTCAGCTGAGCCCAGCCGAGATCAGCTACACCCCAGCAGAACCACAGATGTGGACAACAATATATCATTGATATTTTAAGCCACTGAGGTTTGGGGGGTTTGTTACACAGCGGTGCTGACTAACACCAACCTCCCACAAGCTCTGGAAGAAAGTGTCTGTTGGAAAGCAAGAGAACACTTAAATGAAGAAGCCAAGGAAAGTCTATCCACTGTGTTTAGAAGCAGATAGCAAACATGGATGGAGCCCTTCTTTATCCCTGGATAAGAAAGGAGAAAGAAGAGGAGGAGAAAAGAAAGAGGGAAAGAAGGGAAGAAAAGAAGGATGGAAGATAGGGAGAGAGAATATGGGCAATTGATTGAGGAAAAAAAAAAAAGATGACCCTATAGCCGAAAAAAGAGGAGATCTTCCGTCTGCAGATGCAGAAGATCATGATTTTGAAAACGATTTACCTACAGAAACAAAAAAAGTTTTTAGATAGCTTCTGCTTGATACTTGTAATAAAATTCAACAAAATATGAACTTTTGAGAATAAGAAATTAAATATAAGGTAAGACACAGTGTTAACAATATGTGTTCCCTTGGATCACTTACTTTGGTTCGCTTGCCAGCTGCCATGTTGTGAGGATGCTCAAGCAGCTCTACAGAGAGGTCCCTGTGGCGATCAGCTGAGACCTCCGGCAAACAGCCAGAGTTAATTTGCCAACATATGAATGAGCCACCTTGGAAGCGGACCCTCCAGCTTCAGATGACGGTTGTTTGAAGAGAATACAAGGTGGAAGTTGCAACGACTTTTATGACCAACCCTCAGAGGTCATCTCCAACATTTCCTCAGTCTCCTGATGGTTGCACAGTCAGTTCTATTCAAGGTGGAAAAAACTATACAAGAATATGGATGCCAGGAGATGAGAATCACTGGGGCCATCTTAGAGGCTGGCTACTATACTCAGAGTATGAGATACTTGCCTAGTGGAAGAATTCGTCCAGTAAACAACAGTTGCTAACATTTATCCTGTACTTGCTATGTTATAGACACTGTTGAAAGTACTTTACACGTATTGACTCATTTAATCTTCCCAACAAGCCTCTGAGGTGTGTACTATTATCCTTATTTTATATTCAAGGAAATTGAGGCACAAAGAATTTAAGTAATTTGCTTAATGTCATTCGCTTGGTATGCAGAAAACCGAGGATTGAAACTTAGGCAGCCTTGCTTCAGAAGCCACTCTTACAAGCACTGTATTGTCCTCCCCCTGTGTCATACTAAATTCTGCCACTATGGCTTGGTTTCAATTGTTTTGTGGGAGTGGGAAAGGAACCATTAAGGATGGGGGAGCCAAGAGAGGTGAGGGTGGCTTGTTTGCTACTGTGCTAAGGATAGCAACTCAAGAATCCAGAAGCTCCTGCTCCGCTGGAAAGACCATGATCTACACAGTGACCCTCTCTGCACATTGTGCCAGTGACAGCTGGCTCCCTGTTTCCCATGACCACGCAGGAACATCCTCAGGATGCCTTCTGATGGTGGGAATATGCCTGAATTGAGCTACTTAAGCATCTTCACACCTCCCTGAAAAAGAATACTATTAACTTTTCTTTTTAAATAAACTTTCCAAGCCAGTCTATTAACAGTTATCTGCTCTCTGCCACCAGGAAGTGCAGGCAGGTGGGGAGCATCTCTCTTGCCTCTGTTTGATGAGTGTTGGGCAATAAATTACAAATGAAAATCCAGCCTGCTTAGAAGGGTCCTGCCTGTACATTTGACCCCAGGAGAATGTTAACTTACACCAGAAAAAAGCAACTGGATTTCCTAGGAACAACCCATGGCTGCCTCTGCGGCCCCCAGAGCAGAGCTGGGCTGGGGTAGACCAGCTGTAGATTGAGGAGCAGCTGGGGTTCTGCATGAGGCCACTTGCAAGGTCAGGGCCCCTCTTCCTGGGGACTCAGTCAGGTTTTGGTGTCTCAGAAGATGCTGCATTACCAAGCTTTAAGCGAAAAACCAACAGGGTTTCTATTCACAAAGAAATACAAAATGTAACTTGGAGCAGAGAGGCGAGTGTGGAGGGAACAGCCTGGAGAGGACAGTGAATGGCACACTGCTATTTTTTGCTGCTCTGGTTTCATGATCCTTCTTTTCTTTCTTTTTGGCTCAGCAGATGTTTTAACATGTGACTCACAGATGACTCTTGCAGGGATCTCAGATAGACGATGAGAAGACAAATAACACCTGGACACCTTTGTACCATTCTGTGTGGATAGAGGATGGAGCCAGGCAGGCTCTCTCCTCCACCCTCTTTATTTATGGAAGGCTTCATTCGCTTTCCAACAGGAAGAGAGAGGGAGGGAGGGACATTGGGATTATGTGTTCAGGGACAGGAAACAGTATGTATGAGCAAGAGGGCTCTGGTAAGCCACTGAGTAGGGCATGGTCACTGGGGCCCACATCTCTCTTCCAAAAGCCCTTGACTTGTGGTCCAGTCAAGGACTCCTTGAAGTTCGTAGTAAGAGCAATCACTCATATGGCACTTACATGAAGCCAGGCTCTCTTCTAAGTGTAATGAGTGGCAATCTTTTGTGATAGGTGTACTATTATTCCCATTTTACAGATGAAGAAATTGAGGCGCAGAGAGATGAAGTAACCTGCTCAAGTTTATGCAGGTGTAAGTGGTAGAGCCAGGAATGCGGACCCAGGCAGTCTGGCTCCAGAGCCCACGTCCATAACTGCCATTCTCTACTGCTTTTCAAAGCAGGAGGAACTTGAGGCCATTTGACTCAGTGTTTCCCTGATGTCACTCGATGCTAAACCACCTTCATAATCTTTGCAGCACCTGTGTCCCACCTCTAATGTTACTTACTTAATATTTTTCTCTTAATAATTCACTGTTTCAACACATTTATTTTAAAAGGAATCTTGATGTTCCTACTAATGATGAAAAATCAACGTCATTTGCTATGAAAAGAAGGGAAATGTAAAAATAAATTTAGTGAAAACCGTGTTCCTAAATTTTAGTCAAGTACTGCTGCCCAGTCAAGTTCTGGAGCCCTCAGGTGCCTGAGCTGAGGGCTGAAAAGAGCAGAGAAAAGGAAGTCACACACTCAGGACCTGCCTCAGCGCTAGGTTGTGTCCTCTTGGGGACTCGGAAATCCCCTTGCTGGCCCCCTGCCCTCTGGGAAAGGGGCTTTGGGAGAGTGCTCTCTTCTCACCATTGGGGACACTGAGGCTCCGAGAGGGGACTGCTGTGCCCAAGAGCACATTGGTGGCCGAGCCAAGATCAGCACTCCGGAGCACTATGGCCCTCTACACCCATTTCTAGACGCACTTTCATACATGCCGCACCTACCAGGTTAATTCCTGAGTTAATTTTTGTGATTTACATTTTGGCCATGGCTCTGCCACCTGAGCTTGCACTCCAGTTCACATATTTCCTGAGTAATTCCAAGCCTCTGCTGTCCCAGCTGTCACTGTCCATTCTGGAGATAACTCCAGGTCTTGTGTGAACTTGGAATCAGGACCTCTAGACCTAGGGGGGCCTGGTTGTGGCGTGAGTCACCTAACTTCTTTCCATCTGCCACCCCGTGAATAAGTTGAGGCTAACGGCACTTCCTCCATGTGCTTCAGAGGGTTGTCGGTAGAATCCAAGTGAGGTAATGGATTTGAAACGCACTGGTGAAATAACTGCTCTAAACATGCGTGCTCGTATTCACTTCAAGACTCACTTATCTGGCATCCATAAGTGATAAGAACCATAAAGGAAAGGAAAAGGCATTTGAATAGACACAACAGCTATCTCCGAGTTGACCCATGCATTTGTGGGACAGCTCCTTATCCTGCTGCACAATGTGCCAGGTGCTGGTGGGGTATTAAAGAATACACACATGGTGCCATGTGGCCCCCCCTTGAAGAGATTCACAGGGTAAAAGACAAACACACAGTGCACAGTGCACCGCAGTGATGGGGTTCTTCACGGTGCAGAGCCTCACCTCGGGCATCATCAGTCTTCTTTAGATCCAAGTCTAACAGGTTTGGTCATCTGTTTTCCTAAATCAGGCGACTTCAGAACTAGCATGAGAAGGAGCCAAGGGCTACTTCTGGGACAAGGCAAAATTGATTCGATGAAGAAGAAGAGCTTACCCAAAGGAAAGAGATAAGAAAGTGACAAATTTGTGCGTTGAAGTCTGAGGTCACTTAGTGAAGGAGCACAAAACCTTATGAATGTCATAGACCCTGGGTTTGTTGTTTTGTAGAATATGGGAATGCATAACTGTTATTCATAATGACCTCCTGAATCAAAGGCTTTGGATTTTCTGTTTGCCCTGCCTGGAATGTTCTTACCCCGATGTCTGCCGGCCTGAGTCCTCACCTGCTTCAGGTCTCTGCTCAAATGTCCCCAACCTCAGTGAGGCCCACTCTGACCACCCAGTGCTCAATCATATCCCATCCTTGCTCTTGGAACTCTTCCTCTACTTTTTTCCATAGTATTTGTCACCTTCAGGCATACTATTTGTCATCTATCATCTATCTATCTATCTATCTATCTATCTATCTATCCATCATCTATCATCATCATCTATCTTCATCATCATCTATCATGTATCTATTACCATCTGTATATCTCTCTCTCTGCCTATTGTCAACCTGCAAAAAACAGAAACCAGTTTAAGAGGCAAAGCATTTATTTAGGACCAAAGAATTGCAGTTCATGGAGCACAGACTCAGATAGAAACCCAAATGGTGTCCCGATTACAGGAGAGGGGCTCAGGGTTTTTATGGCAAAAAGGGGGGAAGATGAAGTAAGTTGTATTGAAGAAGAGTTCATTGGTGCTAGCTGAGGTAAGATTAGGTACGTACTTCATAGATTGGCTTGAGATTTGGTCATCAGGCAAAAGGCTAGACTTGTGCTTCATTGATTGGTTAGCAATTCAGTCATCAGTAGAGTCCAATTTCATCAGTGTTTACAAACAGGATGTTCTTGTCCTTACTGACTTCTTGGAATGTTGGCAGTTTGGTCCACTTTGGAAAATAAAGAAAACAAGATGTACAAGGCAATTCCTCTGAAATGACTGCTCCAGCTCTATTTTAATATGGCTCCACTCATGTCATCTTTCACTCTTTCTTTCTTCCTTTCCTTTGCTTTCCTTTCCTTTCTTTTCCCTTCCCTCCCCTCCCCTTCCCTTCCCTTTCTTTCCTTTCCTCCCTCCCTCCCTCCTTCCCTTCCTTCCTTTCTTTCCTTCTTCCATCCTTCCTCCCTTTCTTCTTTTTCAACATCATCGTTATCTATCACCTATCTATTATCTATCACTTCATCTATCTATCTGTCACTTATCAACTATCTATCATTTATTATGGCTTTTGTTTGACTCTCATCTCTGGAAGATAAGTCCCATGAATGCAAGGGTGTTTGGTTTTTTTCCACGATAGAGCCCGTCACCTTAACATGTAGTAGGCACTCAGTAAAGATCTGTTGTTGACCTCCAACTCTGAGTCATTAAGGAAAGGCCAAATTGTAGTTAATATATTTTGAAAAGAGCCCGCTTGGTAGGCGCTTTCACCCTCATCATCTACCACACCATTTGTGTCAATGTGCACATCACTTTCCTTCCTGGAGAGTGGACCTGATCTCGCTCGTCTTCACATCCAGCACCAATCCAGGGTTGGCATGCAGACGCCACAGCCCTTCTCCAGCCTGGCGTCCTCTCATGGATTTCTCATGAGGACTTCCCATGGAAGAGCTTCAACAGAGAAACGGATTTACTTATTATTTTATTTTTTGCAATTTGCCCAATTTTCTTCACAATTTCCATATTTCTTAGTATTCTTTAAAAAGTCATTTAAAAGATAAGTAACCGGGATTCCTATAAGACTGACATAAAGAGAGAGAAAATACAGTAAGGATTGCAATTTTCTCATCCACACTCATCCGTTTAAAAAAAAAACTATAAAAGGCAAAAGTTTCAAATTAGCAACCACAAATGCCCTGCTTAACTTAAGCACTTTTTAGGGCTACAGTTGCCATAGCAACTTGAAGCCGATCTTGGTGGTCACTGTGCCCAGTTCTATTGAAGCTAAAAATTACCTTAGCCTTGTGCATATGCGTGGCCAGCACAGTAAAGACTGGGTTACAGAAAATTAAAACTTTCTTCACCAGTGAAATTACTTTTACTGGAGCAAAAGAAACCTCTCAAATCTAAGTGTTTTCCTTCTTAAAAAAAAAGCATAATTTGTCGGACATTAAAATAACAAAAGGGCTTTGAGAAAGGATTATGGGTTTCTGATGTTTCACCACTAGAATAGATTTACTTTATATCCGACTGATGTTGTAATCTTGCATTCTGAGGTAATGTTTTAGCTCTTTCTCTTGCCATAAATAAAGATTTCCATGATAGCCCTTCATTCCTTTTCTAGAGCATTCCTTTGGATTTTTTTCCTCTCAGACTTGTAAACCATTTCACCAGGACAGCGTACAAATTGGATGCAGATCTTCTGTCGGGGGCAGGGAACTCATTACCAGAGGTTTTCATTGCTACAAGCTTAAAATGGAAAATGTTGAAAGTCTGGAGAGTTTGAATGGAGATGCTGCGCATCAGATGCTTTTCCTAACCACGAGGAGGAGAAGTTCAGTTTTTGAAATGGAGAGTTCAAAGTTCTCTTCTTCAACCAAAAGACGTCTGGCCCTGGGATTTCTCTGAGCCCAGGGCTTCAGATGAATACTCTGGGTGACGCTGATTTCAGAAAGAAAGCGCCTGTCTACAGCCCTGGCCAGCCTGCTAATCGCATGTGCCTCCTTTCCCCCTGGAAACCTACCATTCTCTCCCGCAGCAGAGATTTAATTAGGGCGAAATCTCTTTAAAAATTCACATGTACATCCGTTTCCATGTACAGCAACTGCAGAAACTCCCCAGGCTTTGAAAATCTTTTGAAACCCATACAACTGTATGTAAACAAAGGGCTGTTATTTACCAACAAGGGGACAAAAGGCCCGGGGCACCGCCTCACCTCGAGGCGACTGCGGGACTTCTCTCCCAGCAACTTCATACTTATTAACGGGATTGCCAACTTGGGTTTATTATTCCCAAACTCACCCTGAGCCCGGCCCTTGAATGCAAGGAAAAAATAGTGTTTATGTTCCAGATTTTTTGCTTTATTCTCATGACTGAAGTGAATGATGAAGTATTTTCTGCCTGAGCAGAGCCAGCAGGGAAGAAACACATGTTGTAATTACCTTAAATAAGCAGGCAATGGAGAGTGCTCCTGGAGCTGTGTGGTGGGGGCCCCCGGAAAAGCGGGGGACACCAGGATGTTTTGCCTCCCCCCGGCCCCATACCTTCCACATATCTGCTCACTTGGGGACTAAAGGAGGGACCCACCCACCTTGTAATGGTGGCTTGTGCCCAACTTCGTGGCACAAATGCTTCTCCAGTCAGTAAAACCCATACTATTAATTGGATATTACTTTGATTGCTTGGAAAGATGAAAATTGATGAACATGTTTAAATGTTTTAAAGGAAAATCATTGTATTTCAGCCGCACAAAATGACAAGAGCAAATCTAAACTTTACTCAAAAAAAATTCCATTAGAAAGTCATCACATGATAAACATTTATGAATTTGCCACAAAGATTCCTTCAGATAAAGATTCTGATTGGGACAAATCAATCAGGCAATTATCAAAAGTACAAATAGTGTTCAATGCTTGACCTCAACAGTAATCTCAAATTCTGGTATCTGATTTGGGATCTGGTTGCAATATAGTCAATTTCCTCTATAATTACTAGAAAAGAACGAATCTACTATGTCTCCGCTTTACTCGCCAAAGCATTTGTCACTGGAGTTTAGGTTTAAAAGAAATATTTCTACTAAACAGTGTCCAGAGATTCTCTACCGGATTATGACACCGATTGTCCTGCAGTGGACCAGAGGGAGGCGCTGTGGCGCTCCCCTAGAGGCGGCTGGGCTGTGGGCCTCCCCGCCCAGTTTCTCCTTTGAGGGGGTGGCAGATTTCTTTCTTCTGCTTTCTCCTGTACCAACTGAGTGCGGTGTTCCTTCTACCACAGTTTACTGTGAGAACAGAGAATGAAAGACTGAAGAGTTGTTTCTGAAGAGACAAATTCATGCCCTCGGATACACCTGGAGGCAGGCAAGATATCTTCTGTTTTGTTTTGCAAAATTCTGCAATTAGATGTGCAACACTTGAATTTTTAGCAAAGATTTGCTGACAAATTTCATCCACTTCAGAAAACACACAGCGACACACATGCACACCATTTCTGGGGAATAATTCTGAAGAGAATGTACTTTGGGACAATTGAAAAACTCCTGTGCCGCGTTCTGCTTTTTGCCACTCTCCCATCGGCTCCCCCCCCAAGCCCGCCGCAGCCGCTGGCACAGTGCTCTGGGTTCCAAAGTGGAGGGCGGACTCAGAAATTCCTCAGGGTGGACACTGCCTTAAACACAGGACTTGGACAGCCCTTCCTTCATTTTAGCCCTAAAACAATGCTGGGAGGTGTTATTATTGCCACCATTTTACAGATGGAGAAACTAAGGCTCCGAGCCGCTAAGTGGTTCGCTCAGGTCTCACAGAGAGTAAGCGTTGGAGCCAAGATTCAGACCCAGATGGTTTGACCCCAAATCCCAACCTCTTTCCTCTGGCTTCTCCTGGCTTCCGCAGATTTCACGGAAAGCGGAATGAAAGTTCGACGCGTGACAGAACTTCAAGTTTAACTGTAACCCCGATGAAATGAAGTCTGTGTCTCTCTTGCCACTCAAAGATAGACATATGAAATGGAAGATAATGACAGGTCATGATTTACAATTAAATATTTAGTTTTTGCTTAATGCCCAGAGAATTAGACATTAGTTTCTCACAGATCAATGCCCTTCAATCAGTGATGCTTAGTCACAGATCAACCCTGCAGGTGAGCCATAATCAGGCTAAACGTGCTGTCCACTGAAGTCTTTTTTTTTTTCCTCCTTAAAGATGGTGACTTACTTATTGAAATGTCATTGAAACTGGAACACCTTTCTCCCTTCCTTCCAGCTGTACTTTGCTCCAATCCCCTCTCCTTCTGCTACCAGTTCAGAAATCGGTGCCCACGGCACGTAATTTGCTTTTGTTGTTGTTGTTTTTTTCGGTCAGTTCTTTAACTTGTGTGGCCAGATCACGTAAAATAACCTCAAGATGTGCTTTCTCTTTCTGTAATTTCAGGGGGAAGGGAGGGGAACTGACGTGGCTGGGCTCTATGTGCTAAGTCATGGCACTCGGCCTTCCCAACAGCGCTGGGTGGGAGGAATCGCGATTCCTGTTTCGTGGATGCACAGGTTGGGTCTCCAGGAAGTTGAGACCCTAGTGTGCCAGGGGCACCGAGCAAGTGAGTAGAGGATTGCTGAGCCCTTCCAGCCTCGCTTCTGTCTTCCCTAACAGCAAAATCAAGACAGCCACACAATGAGGCGCATGAGCAGAACGTCCTCCCTAGAAGCCTGGCTGTTACACTCCTGGGAGACAGCCACTGTGTGCAGTCACAAACCCCTTCCTCAAGCCCATCTTGAAGGACGGACATTTGCAAGAAGATAAATGATATACCCAGGGTCTTGCTATGTTTACTTAGTGGTGGGTCTGGATTTAAATCAGGGTCCTTTTACTCCTGATTCCTTGTTCTTTGTACTTAATATTATATTTCTGTAAATATCATATAAGTTAATGAAAAATTGGGCCAGTTAAAGGACAGCAAGATGATTGCTGAAGATGAGGGCTCTTTCTCTTCTGAGTCCAGTACCAGCACATGAAAAGGCAGATGTTCACACATCTCCATCCAATGCTGAACATTTAGTGCTCGCTTCCTACTGACGAAAGCATCCGTTCTTTCTTCTCCCTGCAGAGTTCCGGTGAGCAATGACCGATTCCCCACTTGCAGCTCCTAGGACCCCCACGACCGTCAGGGCTTTGTGCATCTCTTCAACTCACACAATTAGGCCTAATTCTTCAGTCTCCAGGCTCGTAGTGTTTGTGTTTGGGCCACACGTGAGAGGAAACTGACAGGATTTTTAGGTGGGAAGAGAACGCTTGTCCAGGACTAAGATGTTATAAGCCCAGCTACGCCTGGACCTCTGAGGGCCACTGGAAACAGGACCAGAGCATTTAAGCTGTCCAGTGGCTGCTCCCTGCCATGCTGAGTTCAGACAGGACAGTCAAATGCAGGCTACGGGGAGGGGGCTGGCAGTCCCAGGGACCGTGCCTGGGGTGTGTGTGCCACATCGACTCCCAGCTAGCTGAGGGCGCCAGCTGGGATGGAGCACGCAGGATTGTGAGGTGATCCAAGCCTCTGTTTGACACCTCCTTTCTGGGCCTTCTCAGAGCTCCCTGGGGCCCCCATAATTGGCCATCTGGCCATACTCCAGCTCTTTGTGGGGGTGGACCTCTAGGGCTGTGCAAACAACAAATATGGTGATTCAAAGCAAGAGCTCTGGAATCTGACAAACCAGGGTTTGATTCCTAGACACTTAATTGCTGTGTGACCTCGGACAAGACACTTAACCTTTCTGAATCTTAGCTTCCTCGGTAAAATGGAGATAATACTGCTCATCTGATAAGGATTATGTGAGATCACGTATACAAAGTACTCAGAGCCGGGTACACAGTAAGTGCTCAATAAATGGTAGATTATAATTTTTATTAGCTGTATATTTTGAATATATAGCTCAAAGAATACTGGGCTTACAATTGTGTGAAGAGTTCTGACACGTGCTACAACATGGACAAACATCGAAAACATTGTGCTACATGAAAGAAGCCAGATACAGAAGACCACATATTGTATAGTTCCATTAGTATGACGTGTTGAGAATGGCAAATCCATAGAAGCAGAGAACAGATTAAGGTTTTCCAGGGCTGGGGGAGGAATGGGGAGTGATGCTTAGTGGGTTCAGGGGTGATGAAAGTGTTCTGGAACTAGACAGTGGTGATGTTTGCACAATATTATGAACGTACTAAATACCACTCACTTGTATACTTTAAAATGGTTAAACTGGTCAATTTTACGTTTTGTGTATTTTGCCACCATTTAAAAAAATTACGTAAAGCAGATCCACTTCACACGCATCATTATGTGGTCATTCTACCATCATTCTACCATCCAATTTCCTCTTCTTTGAGGTCACATGTTTACTTAGACACTCCTAGAGGCAGGGGCAATCTCTGGCTATCAATCAGTTACCCTAAAGATTAATTTATCAAAATCGGAAGCCTTCAAACTTTAAATAGTGCTTTATAGATTACTCACGTTAAACCACGTTCCTCACCATCTGTGGAGCAGGCAGCAAATTTCACTGCCCCCATTTCAGAGATGAGAAACTGGAGGATCAGTGAAGGTAGGATTGATTGTGGTTGTTACATGCCCTGTTCTGTAGCGTTGACATTATTTTCTGAGTTCAGAGAGCTAATGAATGTCAGAGGCTGGACTCAAATCCTTGTCTTTTGGTTCCTAGATCAGTGTTTTTTAACTTCTCCATTTTACATTACACTTTTTTTTTTTGAGGAAGAATAGCCCTGGGCTAACTACTGCCAATCTTCCTCTTTTTGCTGAGGAAGAGTGGCCCTGAGCTAACATCCGTGCCCATCTTCCTCTGTGTTAATACATGGGACGCCTACCACAGCATGGCTTTTGCCAAGCAGTGCCATGTCCGCACCCAGGATCCGAACCGGTGAACCCCAGGCTGCCGAGAAGCGGTACATTACACATCAAACTTACACGTTTTGACGTTACATTTTATATTAGATGTATTGCTTTATTTCTATGTTATTTGTTTCTAAATGATCCTGGATAACTGTTTACTCCCGGCTGATGCACAGTGAAGGGCAGAGTGTGTCTTTGTGGAGAGTTTGCACTTGGACAGGTGGCTTGTTTTATTTAACTGAAAATTACTGCCTTCACTAGGGGCCATTAGCACATCAAAATGGTGTGTGTTGAGCCAGGAAAAGGGATACATTATGTTTGCATTTATTCTTTGGTCTCCAAAGACTAATTGTTGGTTTGTGTTTTTAAACACCCTTTCAAACGCCCCTAATAAGTTAAATTAGGAAACCATTAGGGTTAAGAATAGTGCTGTGATGTGGGCATAGTGTTCCAATTACGGTGCTGGACACCAGGATGATGTCCTGTTGGTGTCTGCAAACACTACAAACCCCCCGATTTTTGATGTTATTTGACATGTGACAAAGTGTTTCCCCTACATTCTTATTCTATCGATCCATCAATCCTTTGACATGAGGAACTGAAACTGCTGTTTACAGGTGAGGACGTTGAGGACTAGAGAAGTGAAGTGGTGTGCCAATTCAGAGCTAGTAAGGGGCAGTCAGATGTGGGTTTTGGCACCCCAGACCCCCACGTCACCCCAGAGAGCACCCATTTTGCTGATGATGTTACACACGTGGTTGGGTTTTGGGCATACACAACATTTGTTGGATTTCTATTACAAACTGCCCAGAGCCCACCTCAGTACTGGCTTGAAGGTGATGTCCCATGATTCCACTTAAAGGTCTGACTTACCTGCAGAAGCCAGTCTCTTCATGCAACTCAGTGACTCAAAGAAGGCCAAAATAAGCACATTAATCTTAATTACCATCATTGTTTTAGCTTACTTGGTATTGAATGCTTAGCGCTTCGTGTATTTATGATATTGAATCATCTCAACTGTCTTATGGGGTCAGTACTACCATTTTCCTATCTTGCAGAAGAAGATATTGAAGCTCAGAGCAGTTGAGCGACTTCCTGAAAGCACAGTGGCCACTACTCATCCTGTCTCCTGCCAAACTTGCCTGAGATATCCCAGTTGGCTCCCTCCTTTGGGTCATTCTACTATCATTACTTGTCTTCATGATCTGCTCAGTTGAGCTCCAAAATTTACCACATTGATCACATCCCATCAAGCTGGGGCTAAAGATGGTCGGTGAGAGCAAGTCAGAAAGAGGTTCAAGTCACTGACATGGCCTAAATCAACCACAGGCAGGCTTTGTATCTTAGGACACTGGGGAAGAGGGGCCAGCAATCACTTAAAATCAAGGGCCTTCCACTCTTTGGGATCTGTGTTTCCATTGCATTTAGCAAAATAAATCATCTGGCCCAGTCTGAGGGTTTTCCAACCAAAGTCCAGCTCCCCTGATTGGACCTTGACATCACCAAATGCTCTTCAGAGCAGCACACCAGTAAGGGGGGCCGCTTGGTGCTAGGGGAATTTGACTGCTTCTTAATACGTAATAATCGCCATTACTTCTCAATTACTTAACAAATAGAGAAGCAGAGGGCCATGTTATTTCAAAAGAGTCTCCTGAGAGTGGGGCTGGAGATCTCCAAGTGTTACCCAGAATTAGCTGGCAGAGGGCAGATGATCACATCTTTTAATACGCACCCGGGGGAAAATGCATGTATTATGTGCTAATAACTCAGGCTGCACCGTAACTATTCCTGCTCTCAGACCTTGCAGACTCGCCCCTTGGTCAAAGACCAAATAGCAATTCAGCAAAGATGGAAAAAAAAAAAGCAAGAAGGGGAAAAAAATCAATATATCAAGTAGCCAGGAAAAAAGAAGTTAAATTGTTTGATATTGTGCAGAAAAATAACCCTGCATTGTTAGACATCTCTCTCCTCCTTTTGGAATTATGGCAGCTACCTTCTGTTTTGGGTTAGCCATTAAACAAGTATTGCTAAAATTCTATGAAAAAGATGCTTTGGGCAAGTTAGACATAGCCCATTTTCTTGAGAAATACGCTCTTTTCCAAGGCAATTTTAAGCCTCTTAAACAAGCGCTGTTTGCTATGAGAAAGGAGGAGCAAAAAAGACATTTAGTTTTATATTCAAGATTTGATTTCGATTTAAGGTAGGATTGCAACTTTGAAAGGCGCTTTGGTTTTTCTGGTGGCATGAGAACTAAAATCAAATTTGGGTTTAACTAAAAATCTTCAGCGCATAATAAGGATTAGATGTTAGGGATCTGTCTGCCCATGAAACTTCTGATTTCATTTTGATTGGCATCTCTGAATACTCAGAGCAGAAGGCACACTTTTAATTTACAGGGGCACGGCGACCTCAGGTATTCCGCCTGCTGGCTTTGCGTGGGTCTTTACATGGACTGAATAGCTGGGCACTTCTGGTCAAATCAAGGACTAAAGACGTAAAGGGGAGAGAAGAGATTACCCTTTCAGAACCCCGATTCCCACTAAACCAAAGGTAAGCTCTTTGTAACTATTGATCAGGACATAAATCCTCTTTAGTATTCCACAGAGGCAGGAAAACCTCTTCTCCTTCTGCCTTTTTTCCACTTTTCCTGCAAATACATGGTTTATACTGACCTTGCATTTCTTCTCACAGACCTGCCAGTTTGGAACTTTTCTGAATTTAACTACTGAAATTTTTTTCCCCTCCTCAAAACAGGAAGTGAAATTACCCCAGCTGGCCAGTTAAACTTTTCCGTCAAAAAAATGTTCCGAACCATGCACCATTTTCAATTCACCCAGTAAGGAAAACAAAGATAGACTGCAATCTTGGTCAAGTCATTGCAGCCCGTAATATCTCACTTTAGTTATCTTAAAGCAATGCTTTTCATTGTATTCAAGGAGTAATGATGGAAGTACTTCAGATTTTTCTATTAAAAATCAGAGATTACTGCTCTGGATAGATTCTAAACACTTTTGAGGAAATATAAATTTTTCCTTCTTAATGCTCTGCACAGAAATACTCAACTTTGCTCAACTCACAAGTACTTGCTAATGGTTGCTAGTGATCAGCCCCTGCCGAGGTGGTGGAGGGGGAAGTAATGATTAATGCATATATGTTTATATTATTTAAGTAGAAAATCCGTGTGCCATTGGTAATGAATTGAAGGTTAAGTGACAATTTTTCTTTACAACCACTCTCGTCGTACAGTCTGTGAACTGAAAACTGGATTAACCTTTAATTACCCTCAACGATCTCTCAACCCCAAGACAACATTACCACTCCTACCAGTAGTATTTGCATATACAATTTAATGAGAGAAACATCTGTTTGCATATTTGGTATCATTAATATTATGCAGATGAATAGATATTGACAATGTGATAGGCATTCGTGCTAACGTCTCATTTTCTTTCTTCGTTTCTGGTCTTTCTTCCTCCACCCACAGATTCAGCTGGACTTGTATTAATTAGAATTAAAGGCTGTCTGGAGGCAACAGCCTTGTGCAGAATGCGCAAATGCAATGCAATCTGATTGCCTGCAAAGGCACATTTTATTCAACTGGGGAAAACACTGCTGGCTCTTTCAAAATGCACACTAGATAGGCCTGTGTGTGTGTATATATGTGTGTGTGTGTGTGGTTTAAACGAAACTATGTTTTCCCCTCTTTAATTCAAACTAAAAGAAAAAATCCTTTGTACGTCTATTTTTGGAAACACTTGCTTTCACACACAGCTTTCCTCTCTGATGACTATCAAATGCTTCCTATATGGAGTTTGACAATTTTAGTGCTGACAGAGCTCTTGGAGGCCAAGCCAATCAAACCTTTATTTTCCAGCTGGGCTAAGCGACTTGCCTGCAGTCACAGTGGTGGCTAGTGAGTGAACTGGTCTGGGTGTCTGAGTCTCCAGACTCTAAGCCTCACGCTTTTTCAGCTGACTTGTGTTGCCTCTCTAGATGAATAAAGTTTCAAGACACTCACAACAGCCAGCAAACCCATTTTATACAGTTTCCTAGAAATTCTACGTGGTTACCAGTTGAGACCATTTTAAAGGTGTACGCATACGCATTACGTATATAAAACGCATGCTGGAAATTCCATTTCTGTCAACAAACATTATGTTTCGTGTACGTCTGTTTTGATTCTTGCATATGCAAAGCTTCTATTTTTGCACTGGTGCAAGGATAATGAAAGATTCCTTAAAGATTTTCAGGGTTTCAATTTCACGATACATTTTTCAATACTTCTTTCAACATGAAAAAACGTGCTGCTTCTTTATGCTTTTTAAAGTAAAAAATTCTCAGTTCTAACTTAATTTCACCCCCTTCTGATCATAAGCCTTGAGCCAGGCGCCATGATCTTTAGTACTTCCAGCTTCCTAGGATATGCCATGGAAATTATTTTATACAGCTACTCCCCATGACCGTATTGTCTCATCAGAATGAGGAAAATTCTTGGCTTTCATTAGTGAATCCATCCTCATTAATTCAAACTAAATGATGGTGGCGGTGAAGGGGCAGTCAGATTAACTGGTGAATACTTTGAACCATAGAAATTTTTTATGGGAAT
This sequence comes from Equus caballus, assembly GCF_041296265.1. Lineage (NCBI taxonomy): Eukaryota > Metazoa > Chordata > Mammalia > Perissodactyla > Equidae > Equus > Equus caballus. The sequence continues at coordinate 14,850,007 of NC_091684.1, forward strand.
GTACTCTTCTTACTTGTGTGGATGCTCTGTAATTATAGCTGGGTTGCGACGCTAAAGGTCTTCAGGATACACGATTAAATCAATTGGTTTGTGATTTCATATCCATTATTTGCAGGCGAAGGTGTATTATGAAACTGTTGGAAGCAATTTGTTCTCTAAGAATTTTCAACGTTCTCCTTCCACCCTCCCTCCTTATTTATACACTGTTCATTTACAGCATCTACAAAATAAAGGGCATTTCTAAAACAGGAAAAAAGGGAGAGCTAGTGCACTTAGAGTCTGGGTGATTATCATTTCCAAATAAATAAGATTTTTACCATCCTCTCCAAGTAGAAATGTACATAATGTGGTGATTTGATTTAAAAAGACATTTTAAACACTTAATGTGAAAAGAGCACTGATTGGGAATCAGGTTTCTATCTGAAGTACAGTTATTCCGTACAATCATTTTAGATTCTCGGGCTCCAACTATAGTCTGGGAGGGAACATTTAAACACTAGTGGAAATATATTCCTTCCTGTCGTGACTATAAATATTATGCCCGACACACCATAGACATTCAACAACAATACACACTTGTTGGGTGGACGGATGGATTGTGGCAGCTTGGGTCATCCTGGCTCTGTTAGCCATTTCTAGAACCTGAAGGAGCCCACTATTTCCAATGACCTAAGTACAAATCCTAGTCTTAGGGCAAAATTTTGCAAAAAGAAGTGTCACTGTAATTCATGGCTTCTAGTTGTAGCTGCCATATCTGTATCTTATAGGCATCCAATATAGATAGGTTCCTAAGCACACTAGAATTGCTTGAGTAGAACTTAAGGTAAGGAGTGTGTGGGTGTGCGTGTGTGTGTTGGAAGGATTCACGCGGAATCCATGGAAAACTGTGTTTCATAGACAATCGGAAAGCACAAATTAGCTTCTAGCGCCATGGTGACCTATATATTCTTTTATTTATGCTACAACTTATTCTTGCTATTGTTTGATATTAGAGTTGACCTATGGGCACTCTCACGGTGTTTCTGGCTGTATTCTGGACTCTAGAATCTACAGCATGTGCTCCTGGGTGTGCTGATTTAGGGGTCTTGAAAGCATTTGCTCCAAAACAGGAGGGAAAGTTGTTGGGATGTGCGGGGCCAGGTCTCCCCTGTGGGACATGGAGGGCGCATCTGCTGAGCCACTGGCTGGGAATCCTTTGGCTCCTGCTGTAATTGTGCCTCACCTGTTTCTGACCTAATTAGGTCAGAGCTCTTGGCAAGTGACCAAGCTTCTGCTTGCGTTAGGAAGTGGAAGCACATCTGCCTTCTGGGGATGGGCAGGAAGAAATCTCTGGGGCAGACACTGGGTTTCCAAGCGCCCATCAACTCTAGGGCATTTGACACTGTCAACAATCCATGGAGGTGAGGAAAGAAAACACCAGAGCTACTATTAACATATTTTCATCAAAAAGATAAGAAATGAGATAAGCATTACTAGCACTTACTATGATGGATTGAAATCTGTACATGTATATAATTTAATTATAAGTACACGTATACTGGGGATGATCAAATCCTTTCTCAGGGCTGAGGATAAATGATCAAAAAAGTCTGGAGACCTCTAATCTCTGGGAAGATGCCCCGCATTTTCCAAGACTGCTGAGTGGGGCCCTTGCCCACCTCTCCAGTTTGTCCACTCGTTCCCATTCATTTTCCTGTAGCTCTGGACAGTCCGGATACCCCACCCAACTTCCAGGTCTCTGAAGACGCTATGCTGTTGTGTTAGTCCAAGCCCTTGCAGCTGCTATTTTTTCAACCTTGGATTCTCTTTCTCTCTGCTTAGTGAATCTTTATTTTTCTTTTGTAAGCAGTTTCCTGTATTTGTTGGACAGCGCGGATCTGTCTCTTTCCAGGGGCCCTACCACCTCTTCCTTATATCTCTGTTACAGCTTTACAGGTTTATCGCCCTTAGTGTCTTCCGAGCAGCTTGAGGGCAGGGACGCTTCTCATAGATTTGTGTATAAATGCTTGTAAAATTAAAGAACGAAAGAATGAAGGGAAAGTACTCTTCAGTGACAACTAGCTGCACTGTTTGGACCCTCTGACTCGTTCAGGTTACCAGGAGGGGTCGCTGTTGGCACTTCCCTTAGTGGGGAGAGCATAGTTGCTGGCTCTCTTCTGAGCAGTGGGTTCTCTCCCAATATGGCAGAACCTAATTTCAGTTACCTCCCTCTCCTCCCCACTCACTTGGGAAGTGGAGAGAGACTGAGCCAGAAGGCACTCAAGAGCCTCTGACTTTATGATGAAATTTTTTTTGTGCCTGGGACATCCCAGAAAATGGAGACTGGGAGCGCAGGGCACGTGACTCGGTCCAACAAGGATGGACCCACAAATGCTGCTGGAGAAATTGTTGATGCGGCCTTGCTTCTTCTAGACCAGAGAAGCTGTTCTGGAACAAGCAATGGAATCGAAAAGAGGCTTTTGAAAACAGCAACCAACACCCGTGAGCAGATTTTGTGAGGCACAAAATCAAACGGCTGCTTCTGAATGCAGCTGGGCGGAGGGATTCATTCGGCTCCGCTTGGAAAACTGGCTAGAAAAACGCACCGAAGTAGGCGAGATCTTTGTATTAACCATAACGTCAGAGAATGCATTGCCATTAGCCTTGACAACCTGTGTTTTTTTCAAAGACAAGTCATTCTGAAGGAGTTGGTGCAAATAAGCAAGGGGTACCGAATGTCCTAGTCCCGTCCTTTAAAATTGCTATTAATTTTTTTTCCACTTTAAATCAAGGACATTTTTATACCTTAGTAATAAATTAACATTTCAAAAGTACTTTTACCTGCTGAGATGGTTCATTCCGCTAATATGGGTAACGCTGTGGACTCGAATAATTAGTGTAAATTGCCTTTGAATCAGACAGAGCTGGGAACAAGTCTAACTTGCTAGGGCTTAATGCCCCTTGCCGTCCAGGATGAAGAGTCCTTAATGGGGCCTGGAAAAACAACTAATACCTACAAATCAAAGGAGAAAAGCCGTTTTTGATGCATTTGTCTGAGAGTGTGAGTTTTAAACTAAATTGTTAACACTTCCTCCCCGCTGAGGGTCATGGATTAGCTAGGCTGGGAGATTCTTTGAGAATCTTTCACACTGACCAGGGGAGGTAGGGGGTTCCCAATACAAGTGTTTTCTTAACCCTAATCCCTACCTCCCTGACCAGGACAGCGCTGCATTTCCCTCTAATTAGGTGAAGAATTAGGAGGTGCATAAATGTGCTCAGGGATGAGGATAAAGTGATTACTTCACTCCAGACCATGATAGCGATTTCTAGGCGCTACTGAGTTCCTTTCAAGATAATAACTTTTCTCTTTTTCACAAAAACGTATTCAAGCCAACCTCAAACATGTATTTATAAGCAATGATAATTATCTTTGGGCAAGTTTGGGGCAGCATATGGACAAAACGATTCTCATTCTCCTCTGCATTTGTTCCGTTTTCGTAAGATTTTTATCCCATCGAGGAACGTCCAGAGCCATTTCTAATCTGACCTAAGTAGGAGAATTATTTGTGCAATCTGAACAAAATCTAATAGCCTAAGCCAAAAAAATGTATTCACATTTAAATGATCCTTTCAATGAAAGGGGGAAAGGAAATGTTGCTTGGGTGCTGTCTGAGATAAAACCATTTTGACACTTTTTCTGCATATGAATAGATCCTACTATGTATGCTTTTTTTTTTTAAGATCTCGTAGATATTCTTCACTGAAGTGTAATTTTAAATTTCAGGTTGATTAAAGCAGTTACAGAACAGCTTCAAACTTTGGTGATGTCGGCAACCTTCGCCCATTACGAATGCCCCAGGGCTCCCTAGACCTCTAAATCAGTTTCTACACCAAAAACCCAGACAGGTACCAGAAGGAACATGTCGTCTTTTACAGTTGGACCATCAGTTCCAGAAGTGTATACATCAAGTTTTCCTCTGCGTTTGCCATTTTAGCTCACTTGTGGACTGAACGTATTGTCCCTTTGTCTTAGCTAGTACGTGTCTTATGTGGGATAAACATATAATGAAGATAATCTCAAAATAAAGAAAAGTCATAGCAACAATAACAAAATGTAATGTTCTTCCTCTTTCCCAGGGCGATGGAAGGCCCAGACCATTATTCCCCTTGGCCCCGTTTGAAGGCCGGTGAAAGGCAATGATCTAATTGTGACCTTTCGGAATAAGGTCTCCCTGTTTTATCCCTCTTGGACGTTCATCTTGGAGGATTATAAGGGAGCCAGAGCAAAACAGAAGTGGAAAGTGAAACGAGATGCGTGCCGGGTCTCCAGGCTTAATTTCTGAGTTAGTCTCAGCTGATCCGGAGTAGACACTGCCACGGCCTCTGAAAGGCACATCCCATTTTTATGATTCTTTTGAAAACCAAACTTCTTTTAACCTGCAGTAAGTTTTTCTTTCCGCTCCTACAAATACCATGGTTGGTTTAAGGTATGATGTCTGCGTAATGCCAGTTACGCTCTACAAGACAGATCACACTCCATCACCGGGGATTATGTTGCTTCTTGATCTTATCAGCTTTGTTTCCTCAACTACAAAAAGATCTAACAGTGCTGGTTAGCAGTTTGGCTTGGACAATCTCCACAGTCATCCATCACTGTCACTGGTTCGCGGGAGGCATCAGGCACAAAGCAAGGAGAGAGGATGCTGTGCTGACACGCTCTTCCCAAGCCGACTCCCTAATTTCATGTTTAGACCAGCTCTTCTTAGGCTTGTCCTTCCTCACTATGGAAGGCTTCTTTTCCGTGGGAAAAGGCAATCTTTACCCTTTGCCTTCTGAAATCTTAGATGGTATGTTATATGTCTCGGTGGTTTGTTTTTAAATTCTTAGCAACTACAGAGAAGAGAGAGCCAATGTATAAGGTGAAATATACATTCCCGAGCTACAAAGGCGGTAGTAAGTCAGAAGCCTGAGGGAGAAGAGTCTAATTAATAGACAAAATCTGACCAACCGCAATTTAGCACCTTCTTTTTTTTTCGTTTGTTTTTTAAATCAAATCTGGGATTATTCCAAACTTGTCCATTTCTGTTTCAAAAGTCTGGCTCTTTGAAATAACCCCAGGAGTTAGCTAGGATATCTGGGTTCTGAGCCACTCTACATCGGAGCAGAGAGCATCTGTGCCCGGCACTTACTCCAGTTAAGCAGCCATCACAGCAGCCTCATCCGGAGATGCGAAACAGCACAAGATTTGAAAACGATCCGTTACCCTATTTGTGGTCAGAATCTGGTAGGATCAAGTAATGGGTCTCCCAGCAGAAATATCTACATGTCAAGTAGTAAACTTGATCGTTGTAAGAATGCATGTAATACAGCAGGAGAGAATACCGAACCAGAAGATTAACATTTCTGTTACATAATTACAAGTTCAAGGAGTTGGGCCTCTTATCACTTTATAGTAAGTATAGAAAGTAGGAGTGATCCTTTTTAATTTGTAATTATTTGACTGAAATGTGAGGTCTGGCGGCCTTATTCTTACCCTTCCTGGCTGGCAGACATTGGTATGCAGAATCCACACGAGAAGGCACCGTACACTATCAGAGGGAGACATGTTTGATTATTCCTTAAAACCAACTAAGAGAAGTTAATCTCGTTGAACTTCTTTTTATTCAACAAAAGAGTTGGATGTTTCCAAGTCTAATGTGACTATAATGTTCATTAAATGGACTTCTTTACACCTTTAAATGGATTAACGGCACATCTTCACAGTCTAATTATTATACTTGTCATTCAAAAAAATCACAGATCTAATTCGGGGGATGATAAAGGCCTTTCTTTTACAACTATGGCAGAGACTCTGCAGTAAATGGATGAGATTTTTATCTGTGCTATTCTTTTTGAAAGGGCACATGTTGCTCCAAGGAGGTGGGAGGGAAGGACGGCACCGAATGTCCACGTCTTTCTGCCCTAGTAATTTTAGTTCAGAGATTTAGAGCTGACCATGATGGTGCCTGCCCCTCTCGGACTCTCTGTGCCAGGTACCTCGGAGGTTCCTCCCACCCAAGCCCGCCCAGCTAATGACTTCAGTCTGTCCAAGACAGCTCTGGTCAGATAAGCGATAAATTTTGGACAGCCCCCTTTGAGTCTCAGGCCTTTGGGGCTTCTCTGAGTTCCTTTACCCAGACCTTTCTCAAAAGGGAGAGAAACTCTCTCACCACGTCCCAAGAAACAGCAATTCAGTTTTCACATGTCCATTTGACAGCCACTGTCTTTGGGCCTGCGCGTGTCTCCTTGTTTGCTGAGGGAGCATTAAACTTGACGTGCTCTGGCAGCTCAATAGCGTCCTAAGAATGTCACAGGCCTTGCTTGGCTCCAGTGGGTACAGAATGCTCTAGAAGCTACCAGAGAGCTGTAAGGACATTTCTCTCCTTGGGGATAGCAAATTTCACCCACAGGGGGTGATTCAGGCTTTTTTGGTTTAAAGCAGAAGGCAAGCAGAAGCGATTCATCTTCATTCATGCATGTCACCAGTGTTTCCTGGGAAATTATTGTAGGGCGGGCACCGGGTGTAGCCTGTTAGATGCCGTGCAGAGTTAAGCGGACACATTCCTGCTCTCAGGGAGCATTCAGTCTAAGAGACATTAGCATATTCTTTTGTAAATCAAAGGAGGCTCCAAATTTTCCATAGGAGGGGGGCTTAGAGTTGGCAGTCGGGGTAGACAGAGACTCTAGAGGTCTTGCTTTGAGGTTGTGCTGGCGTAGCTCACACTATTTATTTACACTGTATCCACATGGAGTTGCTTTGTGGTGGCAGACATTGAGCTGGAGGAAGAAATGAAGCACCTAACTCCCCTCCCCCCTCCCTTGGGGCCACCACCTTCCCTAGAACCTGTCAACTATCTCCCCACCCCTAGTCCTCGCTTCTCCAAGGGAGACTGGGGGGGGGAGGGGGAGCCCAGGCTGGACCCCAGGTGGGAGTGTAAGGTGTGTCTTTGGAGCATCCTCCTGACACAGTGGGAGAAGGGTACACTGGGTCAGGTAATGCAGGTGAGAACACCAGCACTGCCACCTCCAGAGATGTGACTGACAGCAAGGTGCTCACTTTCTTTGAGCCTCAGTTTCCTCATCTGTAAACAGGAATAATTATATCCATCTTTCAATGTTCTTGTGGGGATTTAGAAACAACAGATGTATAAAGGGTCTCACAACAGGGCTTGGCACACAGTAGGTATTCAATAAATACTAGTCTCTGTGTCCTTTCCTGTTCTTGCCCCTTTTTTCCTCCCCTCCCCTTCTCCACACCCCACTGTTAATCATCATAATTAATCATTCAACTCTGAGTTAGGTCTTACTTCATAAACAAAGTGTAATGGCTTGAAGCCTGCCTGTACCAGAGGCCTTGACTTTCAAAAGGAAAATCCTAAAGCATGTAAATCCCAAGGAGTAGTGGGCTGATGGCCACTGGGGTCGGTATTTGGGCAGATGGACAGTCTGTGGGCATGAGCAGCCAGAGAACCACATGACCACAGAGTCTCACAGCCAGAAGTCCACTTCAGGCTCTGTGGTCTCCTTCTGAGGCTGCCACCTGAAACTCCATCATGGGCCTGCCCAGTGTCCAGCTTATAGCTCTGGATGATGAGCGAGGCTGGTGTGGCCTGGGCTCAGCATGTGCTGTCCCCCAGGCCTGGGCTGCCCCAGGTGCAAAGCTGAGACATGACACTCCTGCTCCCCATCTCTGCCTGCCTTCTGGTCTCCTTCATATCTGGTGTTCCACAGGATATGGCAGCAATGGGTAAGCACACTCTTAGAGACGCCTGTACTGAGTCAGAAAACTCCTTCATAAATCATTTAAGACCCATGTTATACCAACATCAATTATCAGAATTAATTGCTCCCTAAAACATAAGGAATTGTGCTACAGTCAACATTGGCTCGGCCACTGTAAGCCTCTTCTTGCTGTCTTCTGAAGGAGCATGAGGCAGGTACCTTGAGAAAGCAAACATCAGTCCTTGTCGTGTGCTAGGTACTGTGTCCCGTTTCCAAACTAATAAATACTGAATGAGTAAATAATTTTGTTTTCTCTCTGCGTTAGAAAGATTCAGTCATATTTGGCCAAGCAACTTCAGGGAATATCATTAAACACTTTTCAAATAGTGCTTTCTCTAAGCCAAGTTCTGCTCTTGGAAAATGTCTACAGATCAATCTAGAAAGTCAAGGTGGAAGGAAATGGGGTGTGGACCCAACTCTCTATAAGAGGCTGATCGAAATGGAGACTGCCCACCCCTGGGAGAGTAAAAGCAGTGGGCAGCACATATTCCTCACTCATTCATTCATTCACTCATTCGTCTGTCTCCTCATTAATTCCAAATGGGGCAAGGGATTCAATGGTGGACCATGGAATATTAAATTATAGGAGTTAAAATCTTAGCCAAACAAATAATTATAAAAATATGACTTTGGGGTAGTTAAGAATAGAATTCTAATATTTAATTACACACGTATAGAGTGTGTATATGGATATAATATTTATAGCATAAATGTGTGATAATATGTATGTTATATATGAGATGATGTTAATACCATAGGTCTATATTCAGCCAGGAAACATAGATTATTACTTCAAGATTTTTCTCTACCAGGGCATTCTGTGACAATCCTATTTTCATCTTAGATTTATTTGATCTGTAAGATAGGAAGAGTTAAATAACCTCATTATATTTTATGTTAATTTCATCCTAGGCTTATCAAGGAATAGACGACGTGCTTTGATTTGCACTTATTCAAAGCCCTGACACCAGCTTCAATGCTGCGGAGGGAAAGAGATCTTTGTTCAGGAAGTTACTTATTGGACAATTAACATGTGGAAACTATACCAAACAGTACGTGAAAATGATAAGTTCACGTTGAATTTCCAAAGGGCGGAGGCTCATTCTTCTTACAACAAGACTGTGACAACTTTTGCTGATGGAATAAATGGGATCATTACATTTCAGTCTCCAAGTAATATCAAAACTGAAGCTTTGTGAATTCTTTTCTAATGGGGCCACCTGTCACCCTTCAGTCTTTGTATATAATGGCATCTTGTTTCTGAAGACCTCAGCCCGAGTTTAGCTCTTCCAAATGTTAGGGACCATGTCCTGACTCCCCCTGTCTTCCTATGATGAATAGATGCATTTTCAGCTGCTTATCCACCCTCCACCCAACATGTGATTCTGTGTGTCCAAAGTGCCTGTGGCAGGTATGCAAAGCTATAGCAAAGCCAGGTGTTCCACTATCATTGTTCGCTCACCCGCAGACTTGATTGCTGAGACATCTGTAGGGGGAGGGTGTTGGATGGTGATTTACTCACCACAGCCACGCCCCTATTCCCCTCCCCCCTACTCCCTGCTGCCAGCTGTTCTAGGCTTGTGGCGGGTGCATCTGGCTGCTGCAGAGACCCAGGGCTGGCAGGTGGCTCTATGTGACTGTGCTCAGGTGAACTGGGGCTCCTGGGATCTTGCTCTGGGCCTCAGCCAGAATGCAAGCTCCGCATCTTTTCTACCAGCAGGCTGGCCGCCCAAGGCTTTTCCCCTGAATCTGGACAGAGAACGCAACTTGGCTCTGAGATCACTTATGGGACCCAGGCCTCTTAGGTGCACAGCTGTCTTGTGGATCTCTGGCCGATGATTCAAGATTTTTCTCTATCAGGGCATTCTGTGACGGCCCTATTGCCGTTCAGGATGTATTTAATCTGTGAGATAAGAAGTGTTAAACAACTTCGTTCTATTTTATGTTAATTTTGTCCTATGCTTATCAGGCAATACAATAATAATGCTTTGGCACTTATTTAGAGACCTGATACCAGCTTTGGACACTTGGGAGGGAAAAGGATCTTTGTTTGGGAAGTTACTCATGGACAAGTAACGTGTGGAAACTAACCAAACGGTATGTGAAAATGAGAAGTTGATGTTGAATTTCTGAAGGGCAGAGAGAGGCTTACCTCTTCCCTCTAAAACAAGGGGGAAAATTTCGAAATTCTTTTTCATTTGAGTGAAAAGTGCTCTTCAGGGTTTGGGAGTGAGGGTAGGAAATAGCATTTGAGTTCATGTCCGGGTTCCAGGCAATCTCCAGTGCCTGGACGATCCGAATACTTCCCTCACCTAGGGAGTTACGGTCCTACACGGATCAGGGCCACAAAATATAATTTCACGCTAATTAGGACTTCTCACAACCCACTTCCTGAAAGGTTCAGGTTTGCATCAGTGAGGCCAATTTTAATCAGCAATCAAGAGTGTTCGCTCCTAATGCAGGAAGAATTCTCAATACTTTCTTGTATCACCGACAGACTTCCCCGCTCCAAGCTGGACCCAGCAAAAGTGAGGGCCAAACCGACCTCTTAACCTATTTAAGTGTTAAATTCTCTTGCAAGTGATGGTTCTTCAGAGACATCCCCAAGCCTCTCGACTCTTCTCCGCCTGGGCGAGACACAGTCACATCAGCACCTGAGTGGCTGAACCGAGTGCCCCGATCCTCATGGAGCTGGCTGTGTGATTCTGATCACCGACCCCAAACTGACACCTGTTGAAATAGTATTGGAACCACATTTGTAACTAATTGCAACCAAGAAGTCAACTCAATTAATCTGACAATGGGACAACCCAGGAGACTACTCATGCCTGGGACGATGCTCCCAGTCAAGTACAAGCTTGTTGTCTATTATCTGACAAGCCCAGGACAAAATTAACACTAAATATAAGGTAATTTAATTAACTCCTCCTATCCCAGAAGGCAGGTCCCAGCACCCTGGGTACCCCAGGCCTTCCAGCGAGCAGAGGAGTGTTGCGCCCCCAGCGAGTAAACACTTAGATTGTGCTTTCATTATTTTAAGTGGGTGACTTGCAACCAAGGATTTCCATGAAACTCCTTTGAGCACTAAAGCAAAAGTATAGTTGTTTCTTATCCCTAAGGACATGGTAATAAATTGTGTGAAAATCATTCACAGGAAAACATGCCTTATAAGAGTCAGGATTCTTGAAGGAATACATGTGTGTGCTCCCTGGAGAGGGAAGAGACGAGAGAGGGGGGAGCATAGAAAGGGAGGGGGAGAGAGAGAGAGGAGAGCAGAAGACTCTGGTTTAAAAGGAACAACATCAAGAAGACAGTCTGAAAGGACCAAAAAAATAAAGAAACTATAATAAATATAAGAAAAAATATACTTTGTGAAATTGTTTTATTATAAAGACCTTCCTTGAGCCGATATTTTCAAGAGACACAAAGGCCCCTTTTATTTTCCAGTTTCAACAAAGCTGACCCTTGACTTTCTCATCCCCAGTGAACTGAACATCAACCTATTTAATTATTCTCCCCATTTTCCTGCTCTCCAATATTAAGCCAACACAAAGGACATGACGCAACAGGTTATGAGCTTTGTGAATGCAAATCACAACTCTTCAGTCTGTAAAGATAAGGTACACAAGTTGAAAAGGCTGGGTGGGAAAAATGAAGCTGCTCATGGCTGTAAATGTTAGCAAGCTGAGCCCGTAACTCGTAAACAGATTGCCACTGGAGGTCATGGGAGAATGTGGGCTTTTCACAGGCGTTGGTGGAGTGAGAGAGTTTGCTGAAAGCCAGGTCTGTGTTCTCACCTGGGCCTCCTGGCGACCAGTGGCAACCTGTGCTGAGGCCTGCGGGGGCTCGGTCTGTGTGGCTATGGGACGTGGCGTTTCTCCATGTGAAGCCAATTAGATTAGGCATCAAAACAATAAGGAGGTTGCAGCACATTTTCAAGTGTAGATGAAATAAGGTACCTGGGTCAGGAACTACCAGGTCGGTCAAAGCCTGCAGACCTCATTAAAAGGCAGATCAGTCTGATGGGCTAAAATCATTAAGCATGTTAATTTGCAGCAAGGAAATGAAAACTTTGGGAGAAGCCAGAGGCTGCTGGGAGCCCCAGCCCTGAGTTTTCATCCTGGTTTCCTGGGGTCTCCGCTTAGGCATCCTCGGGTGACCTTGGGTGCCCAGATGCCAGTTTCCTTCTCTCTTTTGTCAGCGAGTTGGAGTCCATGATCCAAAGTTCACCCTGATTCCATTTACTTGATAACTCAGGACTCCACACACCTTAAGCAGGTGCCTCTCAGCCAGGGGACCTTTTACATACCCCAGTGCCCAGGCCTGTCCCAGACCAATTCAAGCAAAATTTCTGAGGAGGGACCCAGGAATCAGTACTTTCGAAGTTCTCCAATCGGTGGCCAAGACTGTGAACCCCCAAACTCTCATTCTCTCTAATAAATAGGAGCTAGAGACACCTAAACACTACTATCCCACCCCACCCCCACCCCCATCCTAAAGAAGAACTGACGTTTTCTTGATGGGAAGGGATCAAACCAGTTGCTCCATCTCATGCTCCATTTCCTGGCAAACAGCTCAGGAAAAATTTGAATCGATAACAGATCACAGGTGTAAATAACGATAAATTACAAGGTCATAAAGCTGCCCCGTGGCTTGCTGATGGCTAGAGCTGGAGAAAGCAGTGTGGGTCATCCCAAGCTGGTGTGTAAGGCGTGGGCTGTTTGGAGGATTGGAGCTTCATCTCTTTCCTTGTCAGATGAGCGCTCCCAGCCCCTCCTGAAGCACAGCAGGGCTTACTAACCTCTTGTCTTTGCAAAGCAACTCTCACGTTATATGTGTCCCTTGACCTCTCTCAAGGAGGGAGAGAAAACTGAGACCCGTGAAAAAGAGTCGATATGAAAAGTGGGTGAAAGTGAGCTACTGTTTCAGGTAAACTGCCCTGTGTTGGATAGTGTCCTCCCAAACATGCATGTCCTTTCTGGAAGCTCAGAATGTGACCTTATTTGGAAGCAGGGTTGTTACAGAGGTAATTAATTAAGATGAGGTCATACTGGAGTAGGGTGAGCCCTTAATCCACTGTGACTGGTATCCTTATGAGAAGAGAAGAGACACACAGGGATCAAGCCACGTGTATCAGTCTGCTAGGAAACCATAACCAAGTATCATAGACTGGGTGCTTAAACAACCGAAATTTGTTTTCTTACCATTCTGGAAGCTAGAAGTCCAAGATCAATGTTTTGGACTTCCAGTCTCTGGACCTGTGAGAGAATAAGTTTCCATCATTTTAATCCACCCGGTTTGTGACTATTTGTTATAGTAGCCCCAGGAAAGTAATACAGCTTGCCTTATGCTTTTCCTGTGAGTGTCTGCAACACGATTTAAGTGTCTAGACACAGTGAAAGCTCACACCCTCCGAGTAACCTTCTGCTGTCCCTGAAGAACACAGCACAGGAGCTGCGAGAGCCCTAGGAGTGGACTCGTCACCTGTTGCTAGGGTGCTGTCACTGCTACACTCTCCACACATTCCACGGGGGACCCTGTGGAGAGCCAGGCAGGGATGGGGGAGCAGGGCGAAGGTGGGGTTGTGGCGAGGGGAGAGGTCTCCTATCACTGTCACGTTTTACTGAGGAGTGGGGCTCTGAGCCGGTACTGGCTGCAGGTCACCCATCAGACAGTCTGCATGGGTCTGCCCTCCCCTTGGACCAGGGTGATTTTAATGGAGATCTGTTGCTTGTTTATTGCTCTCAGCATCCAGCCCAACCCAAGCTCCTGTGAAAGTGGTCACCGCTGTGTCCAAGGCCCCTGTGAGGACAGAAGTGCTCAGGCCAGACAGCAGCAAGCTGTAAAGCCGGCATCCTTGTGAAGTGACAGGTCAGCATGTGGACCCACAATATCCAGCAAGTTAATTTGCAAAAGGAAATAGACATGCCCCTTCCTCCCCACCTCCCACAGCAGAGCCTCACCACCTGGCTTCTGACAACACAGCCGGGTATCTGGTCACGGAAGGTACAGAAAAGGGGAAGTCGGCCCACAAAGACCACACGGGGCAAAGTCTCAGGATGGAGCTCCAGCAGCAAACAACAGATGCCAAATGAACCTCCAGACAGTTGAGTATCTCCTGTGGGTCTTTGGAGAAGCTGAAGCCTGTGCCTGTGGGCCCCTGGCTCTTTGAAAGACATCTCTGTAGCTCCAGGACTTGTGTGTATGGCCAAGGTAACTGTTGAGTGAATGAATGAATGAACGAATGAAAGGATGACTTTAAACAAGGATGTGAAGATGCAGAAAAGCTGCTCCTGTGAGGCATTCTACACACAGGAAGTCAGCGGCCCTGGGTTCTGCTCCCTGCTGTCTCCAGCCACTATGGGGCTTTGGGGCTGCCACTTCTCCTCAGGTCTCAGTTAAAGGAGGGAATTTGGGTGTATGACCTCCAGGGTTCTGTGATTTGGTCATTTTTCTTGTGGTCGGTGAAGGTCGCGGGAGCAGGCACGCTCGTTTTTTCTCTTACTTGCTTTTGGCTCCTGAGCCAAGGTGTGTAAATTCAGCCCTTGAAGCCTCTTTGAAAGGAAGGGGGACCGGAGGGGGCGAGCAGGCAGTGCTCAGCCCTCACTTCTCTGGTTATCTGCAAAGAGGACCTGGAAGGTGTACAGAACCTGGGCCTGTCTGAAACACTCCTTCCAGGGGCAGGGGGTTTAAGAAGGACTTTATTATATGTAGGAGGAAGGGAGAGAGGGAACAGAGGACAGGAAGGGGTCCCAAGGTGGAGAGGTACACCAATTAGATCCGCTAACAACAGGCGGCCTTTATCCCTGGCAGGAAGCACCCTAGCAAGTGATGAGTGACAAGAAGCTGCTGAGAGGTTGCCCACTTTTTCAAAGGGAAAACATAATTTGTAAACAATCAACATGTTAACAAGCTACAAATAACCAGCCCTGACTTCTAACAGATTCACCGGACGCTTGAGTGACTAAAATTCACAATGTTTTTCCAAACCAACTTCGTTAATTTGTGGCCTGGTATTCATTAGGACAACAGGGCCCCGGGGACGGCTTCCAGCTCCGCTTCCCACCTAATGATGCGGGGCTGGGGCCCCAGCGCTCTTCTGTCGTGAGTGCAGACCTGGGGCGGATGCATCCTGTCTTCTCCCCTTTCTCGCCATGACTAGCCTTGTAATTCATAGGATAGGGTCTGTTTGTTTTGTTTTAAAAATCCCAGCGTTTCAAAAATCACCCATCATTTATCACTCATCTGAGATGAGCAGTTGTAGGTCGATGCCGATGCCGCTGGATGCTTTTCCTCCCAGCTCCTCCTGCCTCCACCCCGCCCCTACCTCCCACTCCCCTGGGGAAATCAAGAAAAACAAGATTCTACTTGTCCAAACCCTCAGAGGCCCCTCGGAATTGCTGGAATCGTCACAATAAGTGGTAGTAATGGAACCGTCCACAGGCCTGTAAATACAAACTGCTCGCTGGAGTGGCGAAAAATAATGAAGTAATTAGGTGAACTATTATCAGCACCTGTGACTGATTGGTGCAAGCACGTTCCTGGCTTTAGTATGTTATTATTTGTCAGGAACAATAAGCAGATTCTGAAGTTGCGGAACTTCTGGCCCTACCCCCAGCTTCCCTCCCCCGAGGGCCCCCGTCACCCCGAGGTGCAGGCCCAGGATGGGGGGATGTCTGCTCAGCCTGCGGAGACCCACAGTGGGCAAATGACAGTCCTGCTTCCCAACCCATTAGGGTTAATGCCACTTTAATTAGCAATTGATGTGACGCCTAGGAGGTGCTATTTAATGCGCCGTTTCTAGGCTAAGCGTGTGTCCCACAGACAGTCACACCCAAACCGTGAGCCGCTCCGAAGGCAAGACAATCGAGGGAACGGAGACTTTGAAAATAACTCATGGCTTATTCTAAATGGAAATGGCCGTTCCGAGCCTCAGCCTGGAACCTCGCACCTGGCAGGCTGCCCTTCCTCCTAGTGGAGATTTCTGCACAGAAGTGCCCACTTGCCAGTAATAATAATAATTTGATGATGATGATAACAGTTAACACTTAGAGTATTACTATGCCCCAGGCCCCTGTTTTAAGCATTGTATATATATTTACTCATTGACTCCTCACAACAACCCAGTGAGTTAGATACTGTTATCATCCCCATTTTACAGATGGGGAAGCTGAGGCACAGAGAAGTTACGTGACTCATCCAAGGTCACAGAGTGAGGATGGCAAGCCAGGGAGCTTGGTGTTAAAGAGCACACTTCTAATCTTCTGTCCACGGCCCCTGCTCTGTGAGTTCCTTATAGGACTGTGGAAAGGGGCACCCACAATCCGTCTGGAGCAAGTGTGAAGGAGGGAGGTGAAGAAGTGGGGAAGGGATCTTGCGAAAAACCAAGGAAAGAAGGCAGTTTCTCACAGGCTTGCCGACAGCCTTGGGAGAACCCAGTGCCCTCGATTAGCGGTGGGGGGGGGGGGGGGTAGACCTTTGGGTACAACCATCGTGCATTCTCAGGCACGTGAGAATTCTCCTGACCATCTAGAGATACGTCCATTCGCTGAGGGCCACAGATGCGCTCAGGCTTCTCCCGGGCTTCTTGCTGCCCAGAACCTCTTGGGGGTCCACAAATTTGACTGGCTGGTTTCTTAAGGATTTAATTTGTAACCCAAAAGAGTTTGCTGAATTGCTCACTGGACATTCTGCTTCCCTCCAGGGGGAGGCGGAGTCATTGCACCCCCATCCAGTCACCATTTCCGTTAGAAGTTAAGCTGCCCAGCGGTCCTTGTGGCTGACCGTGGACAAGTTACCCAACCTCCTTGGACCTCAAGTTTCCCATCTGTAAAGTGGGAATAATGACCCCACCTGCCTCACAGGCTGACTGTGAGGATTAAGTGAGTCAATAAACGTTAATCGCTCACTACTGTTATCATGTGCAAAGGCAGACTGTCCGTGAAGCTAATAAAGCTGAAGCTTCAGGCCATTATCTCATTCTTTCATGTCCCTCCCCCAAAGCACTGTATTTTGGATTCATCATTTTGTCTTCTTTTTCTTAAAGAGGGCCCCGGATTGTAAAAGCTTCAAGCCCCTCAAAACCTGGATCCGTCTCATGATTGTCTAGAAAAGGAAGCCGTTCGTTTGGATAACTACCGAGTCCTCCCTGGCTGAAAAATGCAACGTTTCTGGGTCTTAGACATGAAAACAGGCGTGAAGGACCCTCCTTTGTGGACGGGGCGCGCGCTTCTTTCTAAGAAGGCAAGGAGCCATATAAGACGGCGTACTCTAGGCTCGGTGTAGAGTGACCGTCTCCTCCCAGTTTGCCTGGGACTGTAGGAGTTTTAAAGCCTAGTGCACGGAGTCTCTGAAACCCGCTCCGTCCTGAGCAAACCGGGACAGTTGGTCACCCTGCTTGTCGAGGACCCACGCGTGCTGGTGTTATTCACCACGGGGCCGCCAGCTGGCCGGTGCCCTGCGCCTCGTAGGTGCCCAGTAACTATTTGTTGAATGAGCGGCCTGTGAACCAACCATCCCGCCTTCCGAGCTTGAGGGACAACAGTGCGCAGTGATCTGGGGGGTGGGGGCGCAGGTCGATTTCATGGAAGCCCAGTGTGAAAAACGAGCCAGTGGTAGTGAAGTTGGATCAGACAACTCCCGTTATTGGGGAGGAGGGTTGTGGAATGTGACGAGGGGCACCCCCATGTGCAGGATGCCTGCCCAGAGCCCGGGCAGTTTCTGTTTACTTCTGTGTACCTGATAACAAACAGCACGTCTTCCATTTAGAATCTCCGCACGGTTGTTTTCTCAGCTCAGAAACAATGCCTGTGTCCAGGCAGAAGCCCGAATACAAGCTGGATCTGGCCGGGGGTGAATGGCGCCGCAGGCAGGTATGCAGTGGGCTTTGGGCACACGAGCGAGCTGCTCAGGCCCCGATTCCACATGCTGTGTAGACTCCAATTACCCGAGGACTTAGAGATCAAACAGCCCAACTGTGCTTCACAATAAAAGAGGAGATCTTAATTTTACTTCACGCTACACCCTCCAGCCAGACCGTGCAAAACAATGCATTGCATTGTTGTCCTCCTGAGCCCCATAACCTTCCTGAAATTGTCTCCGTTTATCCCAGCAACATCTCTATAAAGTGGACAGAGGAGAGAGTCAGAGATTGTAAAGAAGGGTGTGATTCCCACTGGAGTTATGGCAACCACGGCCAGCTTCAACCGCACATGCCTGCTTTGCCAAGGACAAAGAATTTTTTAAATTTTTACTAATTTTTACTTTTAGGTATAGTTAAAGGTGTTGTGTTGGCATGTGAGGAAAATTGTTTGCATCAGCCGTTAGCTGAGCTGTGGCATAAACACTGAGGACTTGATGGAAAACACGAAAGCCAGCAAAACGCAAAGGGCCAGAGCCTGGAATTTTGCAAATTTATTTTTCTCCCCTCTCACAGTACAAACAGGATTTGTAGTGAGGCACAGCACAGCCAAAAATTAATCTGATTTCTTTTTCAATGATAATGTCAGTTAATAGGTAAATATTCTGAAAAATGCCATCACTTTGAACATTTAAGACTAAGGAAAGCAGAAAGGTTTGGGGGACAAATTTCTTTGTAGATGTCTAAATATACAGGCAACAACAGAGACTTAAGCCCACAAATCCGATTTGTTTTTACACACCAATATTTTTGTTTATACTTCTAGCTTTCAGATAATGGATTTGTAATTGAGAATAGTGCGCTAAAGTGACAAAAAATTTCAGGGTTTTCTGATAGTTGACTTCACTTGTATAATAATCAGGTTCTTCCCATTGCTATTTGTTTATGGCCTTTTCTAAAAATGAACGATACAGACGCCTTAAATTGATCAATGTTTCCCTTAAAATAAATAGCCCTTTGATAAAGAAAGTGAAAAATACATGTTTGAGATGTCGCTGGAGCCGCTATCACAGCGTGCGGATCAGGATTATAGTTCAAAAGGCAGATGCAAATATTTTTTAGGCTGGGCATTTTATACTGAAAACGTATATTTAATGGAAATCGACCTTAACAGGAAAGGGAAATGATCTTGTAGGCTTTTCTATTTTGGAACTAATACGCTCAATCGTTTCTTACTTGATGTTCTTCAAAAGAGGTAAGCTGACTTTGAAAGCTGCATTTCTCAAGCACCGTAAACTTGCTAGCATATGAAACCACAGAGAATCAAAATCGTCACGTCTGTGAGATTTTTAAACAACTCGTCTTAATTTTAGTTTTTTACTCTCCAATATCGAATGCTCTCCCCACCATTCCACCATAGTCATACGCTGCTTATTTAGTGATTTTGCGTGTGAAATTGACATGTAAATGATTCACTGTCCCAGTCCAAATTGTCATGAAGAGGCTTAAAACTGATAGAATACAAGAAGAACTCAAAGTGCTCACTCTATTTTGGACGACTTGACACTACAAGAATAAACCTGGAGATATTTGTTTTTCACTGCAAATTTTGAATTTATTATTTCTTTTACTATCATAGCCCCAAACTGGAAAGTTAAAAATCAGATTGTTGATCATTGTGAAATACGATATTGTAATCCACTGCAAAACATCACTATTATGCATATGTGTGCGAATTAAGATGTCTTATGAATCAGCACTGACCGCTGGATAAACTGAGACACCTGCCACAGAATCTTCCCCCTGTGCAAATTCGGCAATGCTAACCAAGTCCTCCGGGTTCTAGGAGTCATGGCCAGGCCATGGATTTCTGCACACGGTGATGGTTTCTGTGGGAAAAATGTAGCAGGCAATGTCATGCTTCTTACCTTGCGTTACGCCATAACTGTGGCAGGCAGAGCTTTCTCTGATTGCTTCTCGGTTTCGTGTATCTGGATCCAGGAAGAAACAGTATCCTGACTAGTTACTTCTTAGCTGTTCGTTAGGACACAGAGGTTTCGGAAGACCATTTGACATGTTTTCCTCAGTGATCTCTATCAGTTTAAAGCCTTAGAGATGGACAAATGTACGTTGGTTGCTCGACAGGCATTGAAATTCGGAGCAGAGAAGCTTGCTCCAAAAAAGCCTTTCCCACGGACTGAGCACAGTTTCGCATAGAGCCACTAGATGGCGCATGACAACCATTTGTGTCAGCCACATCCCAAGACTTCCCATCTGTCAATAGCTTACCAATGTGTTCTAAAACAATTCCTCCAAGATAACTTCATTATTAGATTATTATTATCATTTCGATCTTTATATGGAAATTTAAATGGTTCTGATTTATGTTTTGGAAGTAGAAGAAATTGTCACTGGAAGAGAATATATCAGAAAGCCCACTGTTGCCTTTGCTATTTATTATCGTTAATAAACATTGGCCCTTAAAGCTGAACTAAGACACAAATGTTAAATGTCAATGTGTATCCTACCCACTTATCTACCGATGTTTCAACAAACATTTGTTAGAGTGTCTGTTGTGTGTGAAATGTTACTTGTGCTTCTAAAATGTTGAAAGAACATTTTATTACCAGAAATTAATAACAAGTATCAGAAAATAAAGACATCAATTCCATGTTTTACAGTTGGGCCATAAATATAATGTTAAAAATATAAGGTTAAAACAAAATATGTGCTGGAATTTCAGCAGCTTCATTTCTTGATGTAGAATAAATCTGAAGGTTATGGACAAAAAAAATCACATGAGGCACTTTGTAAATTCTCTGCCCCCTTATAGCAAAATATGATCCCCCTTGCCTTAATAAGTGTAAACTCCTATAAAGAAAACAAACTAGCAAAATATACAATTTCTACAGTGGGATCAGTTTTCTCTTTTGTGTCCTTCGGCTCCAAGTATAGGCATGAGATATTTCATGAAAATTTTTTTTAATTCTACATGATGATAAGCCTTAATAATAACAGTGGTTTTTATCACAAAGTTATTCAGAAGGACTTGAGAAGACATCTTCAGAAATTAGTTCCATACCTGCGGAGATAATCAAGAAATCTCCAAGATCCTTTCTAGTTTTAAGAATTGATGATTTTTCAAAAACTGGGAGCATTTGAATTCTTTTACTCTTCTCAAAATAGGTGTGATATTTCTTCTAAGCCAACCTCTACCTAAAGGAAAGAATGGTCTCATTTTTAGAATTACTGGATGTTTGTTTGAACTGGAGAATTAGTTGCATTTCAAAATAAAGACATGCCTAATGAAATGATTAAAACATACAGAGCATTAAATTATAAGCAGATGGGTGAGATAGGGAGTGAGGTGAGTTTGCTAGAGAAATGAGTCCAGGAAAGCTGACTGCTTTGGGTTTTTCTCAACAATACAGAATATGATTGTTTAAGAACAGAAGATAAGGAAACAACCTCTGAAAGATAAATCTTTCTTTCTTTTTTTTTTGATAGATGGCAACATGCAAGAAGAACCGGGAAGTAAAATCCATGTGCATTGTAACAGTTTAAAGAGATGAGCATTATTGACAGAAACTGGACATTCACAATAACTCCTAGAAAAAGAACCAGGAATCACCTTGCAAGTGTCTCGTAGTAGCAGAAGATCGTCCGAGAGGGAAGACGATCAGACAGACCCAGGATAAGTCACGCTTCAGGGTTTGGATTCTCCAAAAGGACGTCAGACATCTCCCCGGCTGTTGTCTGGTCCCACCTACTCACGAAACGTCTTCTTTCTTCCCTCCTCCCTGCAGTTTATCATTTTAAATGCTGCGCTGTATAGTTAAAAGATAAGAGTTTGATGAGATAGAGTTTAGAACAGCCAAAAAAGAAGTTTTGCGAACCGGAGCAGTTCACAGACTGTGCAAATCGTCTGTGAGGTGGCACTTTATAGTTAAGCAGAATCCAAGAGAGTTTTATCTTGAATTTCTATCAGGCCACATTCAGCAGGAGCTGGTTCCCTGGAAACAGGCAGGGTTTTTTTTTTTTCCTTAAATCTGTGTTGTGTCCCTGTCTTTCCTGGATATATGATGGCAATTTCGACCCATTTGAGCTGCCTTCCAGAACAGCGGCACTGATTGTCTTTGAGTGTGGGTTAATGGATGTAGGTCTAAAGATAAAGGAAATAAATCCTCTAAGATTTTGTCTCATTTTTAAAAGGCATCTCACCTTGCTAAGTTGTGTGTCTTCTTTGTCCTGGATGTCTGTAAGGGGAGAGGACACACTGCCATGGTGACTGAGGCTTGCCCCCAGGTCTGGGGCCAGGCTCAGAGTGAGCACGAGGGTTATTTCAGAATTGAAATCAGTTCTTGCTTTAATAATGGAAAGAACACTCCGAAGATGAGTGTGGTGCACACAACACGGACCCTCTCTCCAGGGAGGAATTCGCGGCCCTCATTCTATTTCAGGAAAGACCCCATCCCCCATCCATCCAAGCAGTCTTTGTGGGTATCCATAGCACGTCTATGTCTGGCTTTATGGCCGAGAGCACTGCTTTGAAAACTGACCAGTTATTGCAGAATCTCATCTCTCCAGCACCATCCACCAACACTGAGCACTGCTGAAACCTAAAGTTGGAGGTGCAAGCTGTTGATTTCACTCTGCCTCCTGCTGATTAAAACTCTCAGAGCCATCTCTGCCGGCAGACAGTGGCTACGTGTTCAGGAGCTGAGCGAGTGGGTCTCCTTCCCAAATAATTTTCTCCATTCACTGGTAAAATCAGGGTTCAGTTGAATGCTTAGTTACCCCAACCACGTATTCGCTGGGTAGGGAATACTATCGACCCGTTCCCTCTCTGACCACTATGAGACCTTCCTCTTTTCTCTTTAACTTTTAAAGTTCTGTTGAATATTTCTTATAGTCAGCCTCATTTGGTTCTTGCAAAGTAAATGAACCATAAATTTCACATTTTATGTATAAAAATATATAAATAACATTTCCTGAAATTCCACCCTCAGAGATGCACTCTTTTTGACAGTACATTTGACAATGTTCCCATTCCTCTATAAGAAAAGAACATTCTTGATGAGGTTAACACCTTATACCTTTATTAGCTCCTGGCCAGAGTGGAGGTGGGGTGTGCAGAAGCTGGGATGAGGGTGGAGAACCAGATGGCAGCCAACCGCAAGCGAAGCTTCTCAAGGCTTGACAAGGAAATGAGACAGAACTGACCAATGGGGGGACAGGTGTGAGGAGAGTTGTGCTTGGGAAGGACCCAAAGGCACACGTGAGCCGCTTCCTCCATCTGTGTGTATGTGGTCTTGCACACCTCTTCCTGGTCCCTCCGAGATCCTGCGGGAGCATCCCACAGGGATGACTGCAACTCTGCAGCAGACTGGGACGAGCCCCGATCCGAATCTGAGCTTCTGTCTCTGCCCTAGTCAGGCACACCCGTGTGAAGACCTTGACTTCTGTCCTCTAAAACCTCAGTTGAGTGGTTGTCGTCCTCCTTCTCATCATCATCCCCTTCATCATCGTAGTAGTGGTGGAAGCTAACATACTGAGAGTCGGCCACATTCAAGGTGCTTTTCTAAGCACTTCATATGCATCATGCCATTTGAACCTCCCAGTCGCCTTATGAAGTAAGTGCCACATTCACCCCAAGTCCTGGGCAGAATAGTCCTCGGCCCATAAGAGCTCCAGGAAGCACAGGCATGACTGGCATTCTGTATGAAGCACTTGACTAGGAACAGTCCTTGAAGGAATGATTCATCAACACTCGTTCATTGAGTATCTATTCAAAGTCATTGTGGAGAAGGCTAGGCTGCTGGCTCTGCCTGCCTCACTGCACCTGGCCTGTTCCATCGGGCGTATAAAATGTGGCTGACTCAGTTTACAGGGGATTCAGAGATGCGGATGGGCTGCCCCTCTCCCTGGAGACCTCACCTTGAGGATGAGGAGTGACAGGAAAGTATAAGGAAGAGCAGCACAGGAGAATGCCAAAGACATGTGCCTCTCCCCAACCCCCCTCAGCTCTGAGCAGTGTTCCTGGCCCAAGGAGCACCTGAGGAGGTGGTTAAAGATGCAGACACTTGGCCCCATCCCCAGAGATGCTGATTTGCTGAGTCTGGAGTGGGCTAGGGAATTGCATTTTTACCAAGTTTCCAGGTGCTCCTGATGCTGAGGGTCCATGGACCTCACGCTGTGAAACAAAGACCTAAAGGAGACCAATCAGAGTGGACGGTGGTGTTGGGGGACTTCCCGGAGGAAGGGGGAGGTTTTGAGTGGGTCCTGACCTTTATCACAACTAGGATCATTTATCTCAACTCATCACCTGATTAAAAATTAGGATTGCAGTCTACTGAAATGGGGGCCCCACACGTTCCAGAAATTCTTCAGGACTGGGTCCCTGGTAGGAGAAGCAGAGACAGGACGAAGTCGCGCATCCTGCCTTGGGAGCTAATGCTTGGGAAGATGAAACAAGGCTCAGATTAGCTCTGAGATCCCCAGAGTACGGTTCAGGGCTCTGACCAGCCAGGAGGAGGCTGAGGGGCGCCTCACTCAGCCTGTCGTCCAGCTGCCTGGATGGAAACAGCTGAACTTCAAAGAAGCCTCGGGTTTACCCAAGGGCAGCTGTGGATGTGTGAGTGGGTGGGGGGCCCAGGGGAGCTGAGAAAAGGGCTGGAGAACAGGAAGAGAGTGAGAGAGAGAAATTGATTCAGGGAGGAAATTAACATCCTTTGGTTTGGACTTTATTTATGAAGGGAGGTGGGCACACTTGGAAATGTCTTCCACATTTGTGTTTTAATCAACACTGAATTATAAAGTCACAGTGATGATCCCTTGAATATCCATGCGGAGAAATTGTTTCATGGTAATTCCACCTGAAATCCTTTCCTGCACCCACACTTTAAAGACTGCTACGAAAACCTCCCAGGAGCCAGAAGGCAAAGAACCTGGAGCATCTATGTCACTCCCAGCAAACGCTTTTGTGAATTCTTTTTTCCTTAAGATGCAGTGATTTTAGAGAGTTTGGCTAAGGGATGGAGAAAACCCCAAACAAACAAAAGAAAGCCACTCAGGATTTGAAGGACAGAACAGTTAAGAGCCTGAACCGTGTTCAGTCTTAGGAAGACAACAGAAGACAGAGCCCCCAGCGGTTTCACAATAGGTGAGAAGATGTTATCGAAGGCAACGCTTTCAGTGGCTTAAGTTACAGAAGGGAAAACATGGGCCCAGAGCTTGAAGAAGTTAAAAAAAGAAAACAACAGGGATTGTGCAGAACAAGAGAACAAGCAAAACAAGGGAATGAACTGCCAAAGAAAGTGGAATTTCCATCCCTGGAGCTATTCTGAGCGAGAGGAGGGACCTCTTTATTACAGGTTGTTTGGAGTAATGAACTCGATCCCACCACGATGCCTGGGAATGGACTAAATGACCCAGGCGAAGTTCTTCCAGTCCAAACAACTCCGTAGTTATTGACCCAGGTGGCTAAGGATTTGTCTCAGGGGAGGAAGGTCCGTTTTCAGCTGACTTGAGAGGGCTCAGTTGCCAGCAGTGTTTTGTCATTGACTGGATCATGTTCAAGTCATTTCGTTCAGCAAAAGCTTCAACGAGGAGGCCCACTCAGCAACTGGTGAAGCTTTTGCCGAGGGCCATGAGGGCTCAAACCTTCTGGCCAAATTTAATTCCTGATTGCATCGTGCATGCTTCAGAAAGCTCCCAGAAGTCTCCTGAAGAATTCTGGGGCTCCCAGGAGAAAGGGAGGTAGCGAATACCCTCCGTGTTTTCTCTTGCTAGAAAGTTCCATCAATCGGCCTCTAAGGCTGGTTGATGGAGTTTCTCCCCAAGGACTGTCGAGCAGAGTTTAGCTCCATCCTGTTTTCAATCATCACTTCGAAGTGAGTTTGAAACTCCTCTGGTCTCCTGGTCTGCATTTTTGCCAGGTTTTCTCAGCCCAAGTGGCTTGCCATGAGGGTGTCTCACCCTCAAAAAAGTCAAAAGAAACTCCCAACTAGTTTTAACTCTCCACTTCTCCCTTCATCTTCCACCCCGAGGGAGACCATTTTAAAAGGAGTTTTAGGAACCTGGTTTCAACATTTTACTCCTTATACATTAAATATTTTGTAGCAATAGATTAATAAAAGAGAAGTATAAGCCCTGATTTTTACAGCCTTCACCAGCATGAGGGGGGAAACGACCCCACGCTCATGAATAAATCACACATCCTGGGCTCTTGCCCCCACCTTCATAATACATAGTAAGTGGGGCCCCGCCAAGCAGAGCTCCCTCTGGTAGTCCAGAGAAGGTTCTTGAATGAGCTCTCACCAACAGTCACAGCTAGTCCACTCGGCTTCCCTCCCCGAGAAGCAATAGAGAAGGAGCAATTTACCACCAGCCCTGCTGCCAGAACCCATGGTGACAAAATGGATTCCCTGATAAAAGCATTGGTTCCGGATGGTTCCAACGTGGCAAGGCCGGGTGCCTTGCAGTGCTGCATTCCTCATAATCCTCTGCATTCTGAAGACACAGGGTCAAATCCTGCTGAAATGTGGGGAGAGCCCTCTTCTCTACCCCCTACCCTAGGCCCTGTCTCTATATCTCTGTAAATAAGACTCAAGACACCAGTCATTCAGCTTGGCCAAAGCATTAATACCTGGGACAGATAGAATCTTGCCTGTTGTCCTCCCCCACCCAGGAGGAAGAGCAAAATTCCCTACTGTGTTGGGCTCCCAGGCCGCCCCCCTCCCCCCCCCCCGTCACATGTGGTTCTAGCGGGCATTTTCCAACTGCAGAAATCATCACAGTTTTTCCTAAGTTATACCCTTCAACACAGTAATTTCTTCTGAGTCACTTTTTCTAGAGAAATAATTCTGAGCCGAGAAAAGCTGTTGTGCTCAAAGATGTTTATTGAAGCATCATTTAGAAGAGTGAGAAATCAGAAATGACCAAAATGTTCAACCACTGAAAAATGGTTGGGTACATTATGGACTGTCCCCCTCAAAGGAATACTGCACGGCCATTAATCTTATGGTTACAGAGGCTTTGTAGTAACAAGGAAGACGCTTGTCACATAAAATTAAGTGAAAAAGACCATGAGAATACAGAATTTTATATTTGAATGATTATAATGGTATAAAATAAAATAGAAAATGTGCATAAAAGGTCAGGAAGGATATATAAATAAGCATTACTAATATTTGTCTTTAGGTAATAGAATACAGAGTGGTTTAAAAAATCTATTTCTCTCTACTTTTCTGAACACATCGTTTCACCAAATGAGAGTAGCTCTTAAGTAATGAAAAAATAACATTAAAAAATAAGAAAAGAAAAAACCACTCGATTCCCATCTCCACGCAGGTGAAAATGTAGCCTGTATCCTCTGGTAGAGGACACAGAAGTTCAGCATCCCCATTGGCACTCTGGCGGCTAATGTTCCCTCCTAAGTAAGCCTGGCAGGGCCTAAGTGCCACACCGGAAGATCTGTGTTCAGCTCTGCCCCTCCTCTGCTATACTCAGCTTAGGAACCTGGGGCTGGGACACTGCAAACCCCATTACTGCTTTGCCAGCTGCTCCTTGGGAGGTTCTGCCAATAGGGGGAGCTAGAGGGACCTGGAGGAGGAAGGAGAGACTTGCTCCTTCCTCTTGGCTTCCTGTTTCTGTGCCCGTCCCCAAACCTTGCCGCTTCCCCTGGGCAGGTGCAGTTCCTTTCTGAGACGGTGGCTGAATCCAGTTTGCAATCATCCCAACACTTGCAGAACCAGCCTCATGGTGCCCCTTTGAGACATCTTCTGGCCCGCGCTTCCTCCTCGGAGGTCTGGATGCCACCCACCGGTCCCTTTTCTAAGCTTCTACATTTTAATAATCCAATGTCTTCCCTTTGTTCCTCCGGCCGCAGAGGTGGTTGTGGCTTTCTGCACCAGCTCCCTCTGTGATGCCTGAAAGTTGTCTTTTTTAAGCCTTTCAGTTACTGCTTTAACATTTTAATCTTATTAACAATTCTTTACATTAAATTACCTCCCTTCGAATAGCTCAGGAGTCTTCTGTGTTCTGACTGGACATTGATGGATACACATTTGAAAGGGAAAGTCACTCGGGTGGGGTTGCAAATCCCCAACAGCAAATACCACTGAATGTCCCCCTTCTCACAGCAAAAATGGACTTCAGCTGAGAGTTCCTCCATTTCTCACCCTCCAAAAGTACAAATAAACCCACTCCTGTTTTGCAATAATTAAAGTCATCTCTCCTGTGTAAGACTGAATCCTACCTGTGTGTTTTCGAGTCCATCTCCTGCTGTCCTCTTAGGAAACCTATACTATTGATTAGTTATCCACTTCCTCTCATATAGCCAACATTTTCTCAAACAGATCCTTCCTATTGGCTTTTACATCTGCTCAGACCTCACAAATTAAAAGAATCTGTCCTTGATTCCGGATCTCTACCAGCGACCACCCTCTCTCTTTCTCATTCTTTCAATAACGAAACTTCCTGAAGAGTTTTGTAATCCACTCTTCATTTCCTCCATTTCTACTCATTCTCCAGTTTCCTCCAGTCCAGTTTCTGGTCCCACCAGCCTGCTTTGTTAAAGTCACCATGGGCGTAATATTTATAATCAAACGGACATTTTGTTTTCTGTCCTCGTTTTATAGGATTACCCAGCAGTACTTAATACCGTCTACACCTTCTCTTTGTTGAAAATAGATGCAGAGGCAGATATAATCCTGCCCATTGTTCCTTTGTCTTCTGGGAGGCCACACTTTCCTAGTTTTCTTCCTGTCTCTCCACCTACTTTTCTCACCGCAGAGTCCCCCTTCTCTCTCAGAATGTCAAATATCAACGTTGAATAAGGCTCAGCCTTAGGCCCCCTCTGTGCTCACTCTACCTGAGCCTCTTATCCACGCCAATCAGCACAACAGGTGAAGTATTTGCTCACTCACGTCTTTAGCTCAGGAGTTCCCTCTGAACTCCAAGGCCATATGTACCACTGCCCTTTGACCTCTGCACTTGAGTATCTTACAGGTACCTCAAACTCAACAGGTACAAGATGGAGACTATGATCTTTCCCCGAAAGCTGGTTGTCTTCCAAGTTCGCCTATCTTAGCCAAAAGAACAATCTTCAATCTTGTGGCACAAACCAAAAGCCCGGGCGCCACTTCCCGTGCTTCTCTGTCTTCATTTCCGATATGTTAATGGAAATTGTCCATTTTACTTCATAAATATCTCTTGAAAACCTCTCCATGTTTTGCCGTACTACCATATTCTCTATCTACTGCAAATGGCTTCCTGATTTCCCCTTTTCCACTTTTCCCTCTCCCAGGGCATCTCTGTGCTGCAGCCAGAGTGAGCATCTAACCATAAAAATCTGAGCATGTCACTCCTCCACTTAAAACATGTTAGTGGCTTCATCTTGATCTTACAAAAGGCTGAAGTCCCTCCCAAGACCTCCAAGGGCCAGGCCCACCTGCCAGCCTCACCTAACACTCTTCTCCTTCCCATTCTCTGCTCTCCAGCCCCCCAGCCTTCTCCTGCTCCCTCCTGTCCCAGGGCCTTTGTACATGCCAGACTCATCATCTGGAGTGTCTCTTCATTCTTCGCACCTCAGGGCAATGGCCATTTCTGAGGGAAGCCTTCTCTGATTGCCCTCCCACTGCCCCAGGCTTGGTAAGAGCCCCTTTGCATAGCACAGTGTACCTCTCCTTGGAGGCACTTCCACAGCTGTGGGCTTACATTTACTCATGTGGTTGACTGGCTGGTGTTGTCTCCCCACTAGTTGCATGTTCCAGGAGATCAGGAAACAGATCTGCCTTGCTATGCCCTCAAATTCTCAGGTTCTGGCACAGGATCTGGCTCTTCTTCACGATAGATGAGTACTTGTTGGATGAATGAGTGAGTTCAAACTGGGGATTGTTGATCTCAAGGTGTTGCTCTCTCAATGCCTTTATGCCATGGGATTTTTCCATGTATATGAATGGAAAATTTTGCCTGAATGTTAAGAGATTCTGTTTTGAGCTGAAAGACAACAGATTAAACCACTGCAGTTTGAAAAGGAAAATCTGTGATAGAAGTTAATATTTTAAAATATTTAAATATTTATATTAAATAATATTAATTTAATATTAATTAATAAAATATTAAATATTTAAATTTAATATTTAAAACCCAAAGAAACTTCTCTTAGTCATCTTTATTAGAAATATATTTTCAGACAAGAAGAAGGCAGATATGTGTTTCATTTACTTTATAAAGTAGAAAAATTAGGCATGTTAAAGTAATGGAAGTGAAACCTTTGATGAGAAACAAAACTTAGGTAAAATTTACTGCCTGAATCTAGGAGAGATGACTAGCTAAAAAGATTTGGAAGAGAATATTTATTTTTTAAGATAAACTTTTTGTTTTGGCACAAATTTAAATTTACAGAAAAGTTAAAAGATAATAGAGAGCGATCCCATATCCCCTTCACAAAGTCACCCCCGTTGCTGAACATCTTATGTTACCAGGTACGTTTGTCAAAACTAACCAACATCATATATTGCTATTAGCTAAACTCCAGAATTTATCTGGATGTCATGAATTTTCCCACTAGTATCCTTTTTCTCTTCCAGGATCCAGTCCAGGAGACCACGTTGCATTTAGGAAGTGTCCCTTTTTAAGGAAGGACAGAAGAGTCCCCAGACCCACTACTGAGGAGGTGAAGAGAAGCTGAACTCCGTGGCTGATATGAACTGGGAACAATTTCTGTTAGTAAACAATGAGAGCAAAAGTATTGACTTTTTATGAGTATTTCTTGAGCACCTATCATATGTTATTTTATTTAGGCACATTTTATATAATTACATAATATATCTTATAGCAATAGCCATGTGTTGAGCAGTTATATACATTAGCTTATTTAATCTTCACAAAATCCTATGAGGTGGGTAGAATTATCATTTCTGTTTCAGAGATAAAGGAACTAAGCCTCAGGGAGTTGAGCTTGCTCAAGAGTATACAACTAGCGTAGGGCAGAGACTAGTCTCAAACTCCAGTCAGCCTGACTCCAAAGTTCAGCAAAGTTGAATCACCATGAGGAAACTCGAGTTAATGCTTACTACCTGCATATAACAATGCTGAAGTTATCTATTGCTGTGTAACAGACCACTCCAGAATTAGTGACTTAAACAACAACCATCTTACTAGGCTCAGGATTTTGTGGGTCAGGAATTCACATAGGGCACAGTAGAGGTGGCTTCTGTCTGCTCAGAATGACTCACATGGCTAACGGGGACTGGCCTGGCTCACTGGGGATCATATGCCAGGGACCCTAGTTCTGACTCTCTGGGTGGGTTCCTTAGCTCTTCTCCATATCACAACTGTTGCCCTGGAGTGTCCAGAATGGCTTTTTTCACTCACATGTCTGGCATTGGGCTGGAGAGCTGGAAAAGTCAGGGCTAGGTAGGCATCTCACTTTCTCCGTGCAGCCTCTCCACACAGCTAGCTTGCACTGCCTTAGATGTGGTGGTCTCAGGGAAGTCAGTCTTATATGTAGAAGCTGGCTCCCTTCAGGATGAACATCGCAAGAAACAAGAGGTAAAAAATCGACAGTTTCTGGACAGGCCTGGGCTGGGAAATGGCACAATATCACTTCTTTACTGGTTAAAGCAGTCACAGAGTCCATCTAGATTCAAGGCAAGGGGAGACAGACCTCACTTCGGGATGGGGGGAGCGTTAAAAAAAGTGGCCACTTCAGTTCATCATAATCAGATCCAAGAGAATTACTCTCTCTCAGTGTTTTGGAATAATATATACTTTTAACCCTAGATTTTATTTCTATTTAGGTTAACTACCGCTTATAAATTTAATGTTATCACTGTATTGTATGAACCTTCAGGTTCTCACAGTGATAACTATACATTAAAAACTCAGAAATGTCTATAATGATCATCACAGACCATTGAGGTAGGAGGTGAGGTAACTAGAGCAGAAGGAGTAGCAATATTCTGTCATTTATGGGCTCTGATAGCTAGAATATAATGACTCCCAGTAAAGCAGTGGACAGCTGAAGAAGCACTGAAATGGGGTGTTGTTATGAGTGTTTCTGTGTCCTCTGTTTTCATGATTTCCTCTGTCATGCTTGCCTTTTACTTTTTTTAACTGCTGAGTTTTTAAAAATTAGTTTCGTTTTATTCCTCAAAATATCATTGTTCTGTCTTACAGCCTTATAAGCTCTTTTCTGGATTTTTAAAAATTAAACTTTTTATTTTGAGATAATTGTAGATTCAAATGGAGTTACAAAAAATAACACAGATCTCTTGTGCCCTTAACCCAGCTTCTTCCAGTGACATCTTGTAAAACTATAGTACAGTATCACACACAATATTGACATCGATGAAATCAAGATACAGAACATTTTTATCACCACAAGGAGCCCTCGTGTTGTCCTTTTATGGCCACATCCATTTGCCTGTTGTCCCAATTCCTCCTTAACCTATGGCAAACACTAAGCTGTTCTCCGTTTCTGTAATTTTGTCATTCAAGGATGTAACATAAATGGAAAGATGTATGTATGTGACCTTTTTGGACTGGCTTTTTCCACTCAGTATAATTCTCTGGGGATTCATTCAGACAGTTATGTACATTGAGTTCCTTTCTTTTTCTTGCTGAAGAGTATTCCATGGTATGGACGGACCACAGTTTAACAATTCACCTGTTGAGGAACATCTGGGTTGTTTCCAGCTTTTGGCTATTACAAATAAGCTGCTATAAACCTTCACTTACAGGTTTTGCGTGAACATGAGTTCTCCTTTCTCTGGGAGAAATTCCCGAGAGTGCAACTGTGGATTGTATGGTAGTTGCGTGTTTAGCTTTTTAAGAAATTACCTAACGATTTTTCAGAGTGGCTATACTATTTTCCATTCTCATTAGCAAAGTATGAGTGGCCCAGTTTCTCCACATCAGCTTCAGCATTTGGTGTTGTCACTGTTTTAACTTGAGCCATTTCTGATAGGTGTGTAGTGATAGCTCCTGCTTTTAATTTGCATTTCCCTAATGGTTAACGATGTTGAACATCCTTTCATGTACTTATTTGCCATCTGTATACTCTCTTCAATGAGATGTCTGTTCATGCCTTTTGCTCATTTTCTAATTGGATTACTTGCTTTCCCATTGTTGGGTTTTGAGAGTTCTTTATATATACCAGTCCTTTGCCAGATATGTGGTTTGCAAATATTTTCTCCCATTCTGTAGCTTATCTCTTCATCCTCTTAATGGGGTCTTTTACAAAGCAAAAGTTTTTAAATTTTTATGAAGTATGATTTATCAAGTTTTCCTTTTTGGTATGTGATTTTGGTGTAAAGGCTAATAACCCTTTGCCTAGCCCTAGATTCTGAAGATTTTTTCTATTTTTTTCTAAAAGTTTTAGTTTTACCTTTTACAGTTAAGCTAGTGATTTATTTTGAGGTAACTTTTGGATGAAGTGTGAAACTTATGTCAAGGTTATATTTCCCCATGGATACACAATTTCTCCAGCACTATTTGTTGGAAAGGCTGTCTTTCATCCATTGGATTGCTTTTGCACTTATCATTTGGGTACATTTGTATGGGTCTACTTCTGGGTTCTTTTTTCTGTTCCATTGGTCAGTGAGTCTATTCCTCTGCCAGAGCCACACAATCTTGATTACTATAGCTCTCTACTAAATCTTGAAATCAGGTAGACTAATTCTTCCTACTTAGTTTTTCTTTTTCCAACTTGTTTCAGCTATTATAGTTCCTTTGTCTTTCCATAAAAATTTTAGAATAATCTTGCCTATATCTACAAAAAATCTTGCTGAGAATTTGATGTGAATTATATCAAACCTGTCCATAAATTTGACAGAATTTGTATCTTTACTATTGTGAGTCTTCTAACTCGTGAATAAAGTATGTCTTTTCATTTATTTCGATCTTTTTTAGTTTCTTTCATCAGTGTTGTATAGTTTTCAGTTGATAAGTCCTGGACATATTTTTTTAGATTTACACTGAAGTATTTTATGTTTTGAAATGGTAACAAATAAGTGGTATTGTATTTTTACTTTTGGTGCTGTGTTCATTGCTAGTACATAGAAATACAATTGATTTTTGCATATTTATCTTGTACCCTGTAACTTTGCTGAACTCACTTATTAGCTCTAGGAGTTGTGGATTTTTTGTAGATTTTTTGCAATTTTCTATGTAGACAATTATGTTGTCTGTAAATAAGGGCAGCCTGTCTGTGTGCCTTTTATTTCCTTGCCTTGCCTTCTTACACTGGCTAGAAATTCCAGCACTGCGTTGAATAACAGCAGTGAGAGTGGACACTCTTGCTTTGTTTCTGATCTTGGGAGAAAGCATTCAGTTTTTCACTGTTAATACAACATTTGCTGTAGAGTTTTCGTAGATGATCTTTATCAAATTGAGAAAGTTCCTTTTATTCCTATTTTTTATGAGAGTTGGTTTTTTATTATGAATGGGTGTTGAATTTTGTTAAATGCTTTTTCTGTATCAATTGATAGTATCAACTGTAGAATTCTCTAAGGATGCAGATTTCTTTAGGAGGAGTTCTTAAGTTATAAATTCAATTTTCTTGATAGTTACAGGGCTATTCAAATTATCTATTTCATTTTGGGTGAGTTGTGGAAGTTTTTTTTTTTCCAAGTACTTAGGTCATGTTTTTAAATCCACTCTGCTAATCTCTGGCTTTTCATTGATATATTTAGACCATTTACATTTAAAATTATTATTGATATGTTAGGTCTAAAGTCTGCCTTTTTTTTTCTGCTTGTTCTCTCCGTTTTTTATTTTTCTGTTTTCTTTTTCCTGACTTTTTGTGACTCACTTAAACATTTTTTAGAATTCAACTTTGGTTTATCTATGGTGTTTTGAATGTATCTCTTTCTTAATTTATCAGTCGACTGGTGTCATCATTTTACCAGTTCAAGTGAAGTGAAGAAAAATTATCTCCTTTGTGTCCATTTAGCCTTCCTCATATAATAAGATTGTTACATATTTTCTTTAATACCTTCAGAATTATGTCAGATGGTGTTATAATTTTTGCTTTAACCATCAAACATAACTTAAAAGACTCAAGAGGAGAAAGAAAGTCTGTTGTATTTATGCATATTTTTGCTTGCCATATTCTTTTCTTCTTCCTGATGTTCCAAGATTGCTTCTTTTATCATTTCCTTTCTATTCAGAGAACTTCTCTGAATAGAACTTCTGTTTGCCATTGTTTTGGGATAGGTCTGCTGGCAACAAACTCTCTTAGTTTTTCTTCATCTGAAAGTGTCTTGATTTACCCTTCATTCCTGAAGGATGTCTTTCCTGGATATAGGATTCTGGGTTGGCAGTTCTTTCAGCACTTGAACAATGTTACACCACTTCCTTCTGGCCTCCATGGTTTCTGACGAGAAATCCCCTGTCATTAGAGTTGTTTTTCTCCTATAGGTAAGGTGTCATTTCTCTCTCACTTATTTTTTCTTTGTTTTTAGTTTTCAGAAGTTTGACTATGATGTGTCTTGATGTGTATATTTTTGGGCGTATCCTGTTTGGGTTTCACTCAGTTTCTTGAATTTGAAAATTTACGTGTTTTGCCAAATTCAGGATGTTTTCAGCCATTCTCTCTTCCAGTTCTTTTTCAATCTCACTCTCTTTTTCCTGTTCTTCTGGGATTCCAATGGCACAAATATTAGATCTTCTATTAAAGTCTCTTCTCATTTATTTTCAGCCTAATTTTTCTCTATTGTTCTGATTAGGTAACTACTATTGTGCTATCTTCAAGTTCAATGATTCTTTCCTCTGTTCCCTTCACTCTGCTGTTGAACCCCTATCCGTGGAGTTTTAAAAATTATTGTATTATTTAGTTATAAAACTTTTGTTTGGTTCTTCTTTATGTCTGCTATGGCTTTGTGGCAATTCTCTCTGTTTTCCTTTATTTCAAGTTGTTCATTATTGCTCATCAAATATTTTTATGATGGCTCCTTTATAATCCTAGTCAGATAATTCTAATAGCTCTTTCAGCTCAGTGTTGGCGTTTATCAATTGTCTTTTTTTCATTCAGTTTGATATCATCCCACATCTTTGTATGATGAATGATTTTGATTAAAATCTGAACATTTTGGGTGTAATGTTAAGAGACTGTATCTTCTCTTAGTCTTTTGTTTTAGTTGGCTTTTTTGACACTGCTTTGGCAGAAGAAGGTTGGGGAGGGTGCTCCTTCATTATGGCCAGGTAAGAGTGGAAGTCCAGTTCCTTTTCAGCCTCTGTTGACACCTATCTGGGAGGGGGCTTCTTCTAAGTGCTGGGTGGGTGTACGATCTCTGGCTCTTCACTAGGCCTCCACTGACACCCCAGGATGGAGTAGCCTTCTTAACGCTAGAAGGCTGTGAAATTCCTGACTCTTTATATTCCCTGTGACACCACCTCAGTGGAGTAGGGGAGTTGGGGGCACCTTGTTGGGTGGGGTTGAAGTTTAGGCTTCCCACGTGGTCTGCACTGATACTGCAGGGGCGTGGGGGCAGTGTTGGGAGTGGGAGTTCCTCATCCCCTGTAAAAAAGGAAAGTCCCAGCTACATGGCCATCTCTAACACGACCCCAACAGGGGTAGGGGTGGAGTATGGGGCACCTCCTTACAGCCTAATAAGGATGGATGTCTAGGCTCCCACTTGGCCTTTGCTGTCGTGGGTGGGGCTAGGGTCACCGTGTTTTCTTTAATGTTTATCTGCAGCAGAGCAGTTGTTTTCTGAAAGTTCTTTTTTGCAAGGCTGCCATTTCCTTGTCCCTTGGCCAGAGACATCAGGGTTTTACTGGGGCTTTCTGGTCTGCATCTGTTGGCATTTTCAGGTTGCCAGCTTCTCCAGCACCTTGTCTGGGCTGTGTGAGACAACAAGAAAGTTCAGGGAACTCATCACTGTGTTATTCTTCAGCTCCCATGGTGCCCAGCCCATTCTGCCTTCTTTCCTCTGCCTTTCAGAGTCATCTTATCTTGTTTGATATATAATGTCCACAGGTTTTAGTTGTATTTGAGGGAGAGGTAGGGAAAAGTAGGTGGACTTCATCTTCCCAAAAGATGAAGTTCTTACTTTATTTTTAAAGAATATAAAGATTTTTGTTTAAAAAAATAATAATTTGGAGATTATAGGTTTCACAGTAGGAAAACAAAGACAGTAAATATAAAGCAAACTTAGATGTGAAACCTAGAAATAAGTACTCAACACGTTCTTTTAAGGAATCTGCCATCATTAAGACTGTCCAAAACCCTTTCTGAATGAAAACGATGCTCTCTTGTATTTAGAGTTCTTGATACTTTCTTAAGTACTGTCTTATCTTTTATCATATTTGAACCTGCTGGGAGCCCTGCAAAGGGGGGTAAGGCAAATATTTTTATCCCAGTTTTACAGAAAAGGAAGTGGTACTATAAAAATCAGAACAAAACACAAGATCCCCTGAAGATTTATACTAAACAATCGACGTATTTGTTTCCCTACTGTGAAATAAATAATTCTCTTTTATAGAAAATCATGAAGACTAATCTTTTCAGAAGGCTTTCTTCTCTATCATCTAAAAAGAGAATATTTGACCTGCTCTCATACTTCCAGGCTCCAATGAGAAGACTTGTTTGGAATCAATGAGAGGTAGGGAATTTACTACTTCTCCACCCCTTTCAAAAATTCCTCACCATAACTCCTCCAACTCATGAATCATCTTTTGAAAGTCTTGAGTTATATTCTGAATCCTCATCTGGACCCAAGCTGGACAAATTGCGTCTTCTCTGAATTTCAGATTCCTTCTGTGCAATGGAGGCCAAACTCCGCAGAGTTTCCTCTACCTGCCTTTGTATGTGAAGACCTCTGAAACACGGGAAACATTTTGAGGAACACATAATGACGAGATGAGATGGTACCCATTCTGACCCCAAATTACAGACAAAGTACACTGTAGCTGAATTTTTCTTGGGCTCCAAAGAATCTCACATGACAGGGAAATTCCTTGGATCTGAGTCTTTACCGTCTGCCTACGTAGTTCTGCAAGAGGCTGGGAGCAGAGAGAAAGTGGTCGTGGGGCTTTCTCTTGGAGATATAGCATGGAGAATTTCTCTGCTTAGTTTGGTTGCTGTGTGCAGATTTAAGAGATTCAAATATAGAATCTATTGAAGACGAGAGGAAAATAAAACAGTACATTAAAATATGAGAGATCTTTTATAAAATCATGATACGAAAGAAGGTGTTGGAGAGTAAGGAATTGATAACTGGCAGAGGGTTTAGCGAGGGACTCAGTAATGGCTTGCCAATAGATTCAGGGCCTTACAATGTGGAGAAACCATTTCCCCGAGTAAGCCATGGTCTGGCTCTCCTGTTTATTGTCGGGAATTATCTGTTGCCCATTACCTCTGTCTAGGAAAATTGCTGGGGGCAAGAAGATTCAGCCTCTATCCTCAGAGAGCTTCTAATCCAGCTAAGGCCAGATCTAGAGACAAGAAGATAAGGAGGTGCTAAGTGAACGGTGAAGACATGTCACTGCTTCTGTTATTTCTGGACCAGGCTGGCCGCAGGAAGTAGGTCTGAGACGCAGAAGAGGGAAGAAATTTCAGCCAAAGAGGAGAAGGGAGGAAAGGCACAAGGATGGATCTCCATCCATAGTGGGAAAAGAGGCCCAAGAGGCAGGACGGGTGAGACTGGGGACTTTCTTACTTTCTTTGGCAGGGAAGGCGCGCTCTTGAAGGTCAGTGGGGAAAAGAGTGACACACAGAAGGAAATGCATTAGGAAGATGAATCCAGCAGTGGAGTGGAAGACGGATTGCAAAGCAGAGACCTCCATAAAGTGGTGACAGGTCATTTATTTAGAAAGACATTTCCCCTTTTTGTTTAAACAACAAACCTCCACAAGGGAATAATTAATTTGCATCGTCTTTATCTGTTTACAGTTCATATGGTCAAATAAATGTCCAAAATCCAAATTCAGCCAAGTTCAAGGTTTGTCAACCCTGAGAATTCCCTAATATAATCACAAAGCCATTATTCAACATCCTCTGAGCATCTTCTGGGTCCCTGTGCTGAATTATGCTCCTACATGCAATTTACGATGCAGAACTGAAACTACCATGATTTTTTTACTCACAAGAAAGAAACATCTTACAATTTTGAATGCTACATTTACTCAAAATTATAAAATTTTGATTCGTGTTTGTGTTTGGTGCATCTGGTACCTATCCTTGAAGGGAAAAATTAAAGAATTCAAATGAGTAAACAAAAAAAAAGCACTCAACTACAAAGTTTAAGTAAGTCTAGGCAGAGGGCGGTTGGGTTTGTCTCAGCATTCAGACTCGAATGCTCTTCGAGACCAGATGTTACAAGCTTTTCCCTTTAGAGGTGAGGCTGTCAAGACCAGAGGAGTTTTGGGACATGCCACCTGTCGGTTGGTGGTCAAACAGGACTAGGCTGGATCTACTCCATAGCTCCACTGTCTGAGGTTCCCTGGGAGGTGCACTTATGTCCCTGGCAGCCTGGCCCTCACTGGGCCCATTAGGCAATAGGTTTGAGATCAGTTTCCTTGTCCCTAAGGTCCCTTCCAGAGTGAAGCCCCAGAAAGAGTCTATTCCCAAACTCCATCACAAGTTTACCTGAACTTTCTGGCTCTCAGTTGCTGCCTCTTTAAAATAAACTACTATCTGCTCCCTCTACTTGACAGAGCTTTGGTTAAGATCAGGGGACATTATCAGTGTGAACTTTCTTTGGCAATAGCAATTCATGATACAAATATTTCCATATTAACTAATTTATTCTCCAATCAATTGTGGATCAGTTTGATAAAAAAAAATTCAAAGAATCTTTATCCATTTTCTTCGAACACAAAATGTGGATCAGTATGATATAAGCAGTTGGGTAATGGCTAGTTTTTAAGGCACTTGGTTAAGTATTAGTATTCACACTGAAGCGTTGGTCAGACTTACACTGGCCTACAGGGTGTTTGAAGAATATGATAATTATTCTAAATATCTTCCATCTCAAATGCACTAGGTACTTCTTAGCACAGAGAGGAATGTCTGCCTTCCTTCCTCCCAGAAATGTGATTCCACAAAGTTTACCGAGATCCCGCTCTGTAGGAAGAATCATGCTAAGTGCTGAAGATGTCACTGACAAAGGCCCAGCTGTCCAGAGAAAGCTCACCGCCCAGAAAGGGGAGGAGACAAGGACAGAGTTATTAACATCCCAGGCTGAGGTCAAACTTGGACTAACTGTGAACCCCAGCTGGTCCACACCCATGGGGGCACCAGGTGCAGTTGTCCATCTGAGAAGAAACTGACTGGCAAATCAGCCTGAACTGGAGCATCTACGCCTGTGACTTTCAGGAGTACCCACGTCTGTTTGCTATGAGAATGTATGCCACAACTCTCCCAATCAGCGGTCCCCTGGCCTCTTGGGGCACCCCATTTTGGATACTCTGAAGAATAACCATCCATCCATTTGCCACGTCCCACCCTGACTTCTCTGGGTCACACCCTCCCTGTATGAAGTCAGACCTTCCTAAGTTGAGTGAAAGGTCTCTTCAGCCACTTTCTTTTAATGGTCTCACAGAAATCTAATTTTACTTATATAAATTTCATCTCAGTTCTTTGGAAAAAAGCATAAAGATGAAGGCACCTAGCCAGGGTCTGACGGGATAACAAAGTTCAAAACTGAGTGGATTCGTTTCTGAGACTGCTGTAACAAAACGTCACAAACCTTGGAAACGTATTCTCTCAGTTCTGGAGGCCGGCAGTCAGAGATCAAGATGGTGGCAGAGCTGGGCTCCCTCTGACGGCTCTGTGGAGGAATCCTGCCTTGCCCCCTGGCTTCTGGAGACCCCTGGCAATCCTTGGCACTCGTGGATTGTAGCTGCATCTCTACGATCTCTGCCTCCATCGTCACATGGAGTTTTCCCTGTGTTGCACTGTGTCCTCTTCTCTTCTTATAAAGACACTAGTCACTGGATTCAGGCCCCCTCCCCAATCTAGAATGACACATCTTAATATAGCTAATTATATCTGCAAAGACCTTCCTAAATAAGATAACTTTCTGTAGTTCTAGGTGGACATGAATTGGGGGCTGGGGCACTATTCAGCCCTAGAGTCAGCAAGAGAGAAATCAGCAATGGAACAGGGAAAAGAGCTTGCCAAATAAAGCGAAGGGTAGGGTTCATATCCAGAGTACCTGCCATAGGGTATGCCACACTTCGTTAGAAGGCGGGCTGCACATTTGTCACTGCCGTTCCTTACGTCGTAATGTTGCTATGATTAAGAGCGTGAACTCCAGTCTGACCAGCAGGGTTTGAATCCTGGCTGATTTCACCAATGTGATTTGGGGCCCATTTCTTAATGTCCCTGTGCCTCACTTTCTTCATCTCTAAAATGGGATTAATGTCTTTTGGGGGAATAAATTAAATAATGCACATAAAGCACTTGGCACAAGGTACGGTCTCAGTGAAAGCTGGCCATGAAAATGCTGGCTTTGCAAGGTCTAGAAGGCAGAAAGTAAAGGCAGCTACAGAGCTCTGGCGTGGGAGGGGATTTCAAAGGAGCGACAAGGTCTGGCTGAGGAGCTTAGGAAAGGCTTCGCAGAAGGGATGGCCGTGAGAAGGATTTGTACGTTTGAAGATGGGTGGGAAGATGCCCTACCCAGCCAGTCAGGAAAGCATAGAGTTTAGGGGGAACAGAGACCAGTCGAGTTTGGCTGGAGCATCGAAAGTAAGAGAGGAGGTGTGTAGGACTGATTGGAAAGATAGGCTGGACCCCCCCGGACGTCAGGCTGAAGAGGCTGACCCAGTTGGCACGAGTGGTATCCCCTACAGAGGGGCAGGATTGAGGGCATTCCTTCGTCTGCAGGAGCTTAACTCAGCCTATGCACGGAATCCCTGTGTTCCTACTGCTGTTCCTCCTCATGTCTGTATGGTTTCAACTCTGTTGTAAATTTTGTGGCTCTGCTTTGATGTACCGCAAAGCTTTCCTCAGCTCTCCTTTTTGGTAGAACCAGAACTGCCCACCATTAGCGTTTTACCCTACCTCAGATGTTTTATTCCAAACTCCTAGTTTTACAACCTTGTATCTTAACGTCTCTCCACCCCCTCACTTCTCTATCTATAAGCAGGGTTAGATATGTGACTCTGCGTCTGGTCCACTGTGACCCCTGGATCATTTCCAGCCTGTCCCCAAGATCTACGTTCTAAATCTTATCCTGGCCTAATTTGCTCTTCCTTCTCTGCAGGGCACCAGGATGCACTCACTTGGTACTGCTCTGTATCAGCCCCGTGGCAGGCTGCTCTCCCCCCAGCCACAAACCATAAAATTAAGAACGGCAAGAGTCTCTTGATTAATTTCGTTCGCCTGTCTTTAAATCCATTAAAGAAAATGCCTGTTTAAATCACTCTTTTGCCAGCATATTTGTAAATAATACTTTAAAAACACTTCATCTAATTATTCTTACCACAGCTGAATGTTAACAGATTGAAGATGAGATTTATGTTTAGACGGCATTAAGGTACTAATTTTTTCTTGACAATGGGTGCTGCAATTGACAAAATTAAAATAGAAAATGTAGACCAACAAAAATTAATTTGCACCAGGCTTAATAGTTTCTCTAAGTAAATCCAGTCTCTCCTCAGCTGCCCAAGAAAAGCCATAAAAATTTCTGAGAAGAATCTGGAGTTCAGGATTCCACACTAATTGCTTGGCCTCCCCTTTTACCTCATCTTTTCTTGTTCATCTGGACTGAAAAGGGACATACAATTTCCATATCCAAGATGCCTTCGGCTCTGCTGGGGTAAGGAAGTCAGGAGGAGGAGGGGAGGCCAGGGAACCGCATAAATAAATGGGAATTTCTACATGGACACGAGGATTTTCGTTTTCATTTTTTAAAAATGAGAATAAGGCACGAGTAGAAATTCCAAAAAGAGCAATTTATTTAAGTCTATCATTTTTGGCAACACAATAGAACGCACATTGGGATGAACAGTCACAAATCACTTCCCTTCCCACTGTCTGTTTTCTCCACCATATGTTGTGGAGAATACAATTCACATGCTGAAGTTTCGCCTCCTTTCCATGTGAGAAAGCATATTGGAGTATGAGCAGCCTGGTCACCGAGCTAATGTTTTTTTGGAGCAGTGGGGGTGGGAAGAAAGAGGAAGCAGGAAATACAACTAACCCTCCAGTCAGAAAAATTTTTAAAGCCTGGAGAACATTAAAGGTAGTTTACTCTCCAGCATCCGGACTGGACTAAGCTCGCCTGGGCACGTCCCGTAGTGACTTTCATTGACTCTCAGGGGACTTCTGGCAGAAGAGAACTTGAAGGACCACAAGTTCAAACACTTGGCATTGATGTTCTATCAATTTTTTTTTTTTTCAGTTTGCCATTTTATACATAAGGGTAACTCTCCTTTCACATAGCCAGTGAGATGTGTGACTCTGAAGTTTTTACTTAGTAGAAAGGTTATGATAGCCCCCAAGCCCCTATGGACTCACCTGGTCCTCCTTAGCTGATTGAAAATGGGATGGCGGCTATTGGTGAAATGGACAAAAAGGTAACTCCATGCCATGCTTATAATTCCAACCTCGTTAGTATTTTGTTGTAACCCGATGAGCTGACCTACCTACAAGGCATGCACACCCAGAGACAGACTAAAGCTGTGGGGGATCCTTCAGGCCAGTCTCCATTCATCGCAAAAATGATGGTTGGATATTCTTTGTCTCATAGCTTTGATAATCTCCCTTCCTGCCACGTACATGGCACAGATGGCCCTGATGAAACGAGGCTTTCTAGAGACATTCTAAGCCGACTCAGTATGAGGTCAAATATTTTATTAAGCCCTGCTCTTTCAGTTGTTTAAGAGAGAAAAAAAAAACAACATTGTGTTTTCATTTACAGCATGACATTGTTTGAAACAATATTTTAAAAGCATTTTAATGAATTGCAAAATGCAAGTTAACCTGTATGAAATGTCTTGGAAAACAAGAAAAATCTTTTTTGATTCTTGGGAGTTACCAGAATCACAGGTAAGAAAGTGAATCTGATTCTCTAAATTGTG
Source organism: Equus caballus (assembly GCF_041296265.1). Classification (NCBI taxonomy): domain Eukaryota; kingdom Metazoa; phylum Chordata; class Mammalia; order Perissodactyla; family Equidae; genus Equus; species Equus caballus. The sequence continues at coordinate 14,893,703 of NC_091684.1, forward strand.
CATCAAACTCCTTGTCTAAATTAAACTGAACAGATGTGGAAAAAATGAGGCAGGGGCTCCCCATATAATTCTCAATGAGCTTTCAGGTTCCGCTTCCTACGGCCGATTTCAGCCTAAGCTGCCTTATTGCCTAAAATCTGCAACTTGATACTAAAAGCTTGTCAAAATTAAGTGCACGCTTTATAAGTTTACATTTTTACAGTCTAACTGTTTTTCTTTGATATCTGACAGGGACGCAGGTTCCCATGTCATCTGGCCTTGAAGTACTTTTAGAACTTTCTCCTGGACCAATTTGAGGGAGCTCAAGGCTGCGGTGAGTTATGGGCCTTTAAGCTGCCTGCCCAGCACCCGGCCGTTGGGCCTACACTTGAAGGCTAACACCTGTTGGCTGGACAGAGCAATTAATTTTTTTAAAAATGCAGTAAGCCGCCAAAAATCAAAGCTGGAGGATAAAAATATAATTTTACCTCTTGAGCTTCCAGGGTGACCTTTGATCTCGTCCGATGTCTGTGTGGCAGGAGGCAGCGATCTTAAATTTTCTTCCAAGAGAAGCGCCTTTGAAAGACACAAAGTCTAAGAGCTGACCGAATGTTTCTATCCTCTGTTGTATCACTCTTGCGTGCTTACTGACGCAGAGACCTGACAGAGATGGTCACTCACAACAAAAAGGCAAATCTACCCAATGTCCCCTCTTTAAGAGAAGTATAATTGGAAGCTCTTAAATTATACTGCAGTCCATCCCAAGTAAGATCAAATGCTATTTCCTTAAGAAGCGACAGTGGGGTTTTCCGGTTGACAATGATAATGTGGCAATTGTTTCAGAATATGTCTGTGCATTAAATAGATAACTGTGAACTTCAAAGAGCTAAATACCAACCGTGAGCTGGGGCATGGCCACACGTACAGCCTGCCTCCTTCTCCAAACCCTTTGGTAGCCAAGACAAGGTCACTGATCAGGGTAATTTGCAGGAAAAGTCAATTTCTCAAGTACCGAAGCAGGTGTTGTGGCACTCTATGACAATTTACTGAATCTAAATTGAGGAAGTTGAAAAAAGCAAAGGTCACGATCCACAGGAAGAAAGGAGGAAAGGAAATCTCTTTGACTGTATTTTTAACTCCTTTCCAACCAAGGTGTACCCACTAACCGAGACGATTAACGCTAAAAATAAATAAATGAAAATCAGAATATCTTGCTCCAATCAGCAACTTATCTGATTTCTTTAACTAAAAGGAGAGAAATTCAATTTTGCTTGCATTCACAAGGAAATAAACCCAATTTATAGGAGCTAAAGAGCAGGTCTTTCTGCTCACGAGTGTTTAGAAACAAAAATCAAACCAAGATGTCAGAACTTTCTGTCTTTAAAAAAATCAAATGCATAATATATATTATATGACACATACTACTGAGCACAGAGTATAAAGTATAGTTTAGAGGATAACATATGATAAACGTATAGTACATAGTCCTGGTATTTTCTTCTAAATTCACACATCCCCCACTTCCCCAGCCCAAGGGAAAGAGAGTGCAGCCAAAGGAAAGTTTTAGAAAGAGAACTGGAACGTGAGCCTTAGAATCTATAGTGTTGTTGGTGTAGCAAGGAGAGCATGGAATGTGGCGTTAGAAGATTGGAACCTGAATTTTAGTTAATCGCTAATTAACTGTGTAATTATAGCAAATCATTTAACCTAACTCTCCATTTTCTCACCGGTAAAATTGGGGGCTGTTGTAAAGGATTAAATGAGCTAATATATGTGGGAACATTTGGCAAACTCTAAATATTAATTATCGTTACTCACATTTAGGATATTATGATTCCAAAGGATGATATGCATACCACCAACATGCGTGAGGTGGTTGTAAGCATTTAAGGCTTAAAAAAAAATGAATCAATTAGAAGAAAAATGTTAAGTAAATAATAGTACAGATGGAAAAATATTGAAGGTACTTGTGAAAGACTAGCATTTGGATTAGTTTAGTTAAATTTTTCTTGGGAGGTAGGGAAAAGAGATGATGATACCAAATTTCCTTATGACGTTTCCAGTACAAGAAAATGTCTTTTAAAATATAGGTAAAAAGTAGAAAAATGAGTTATTTTTAGTTAATTCAAACACTCAACCTAAGAAGAAAATACATTTGCTTGCATGTCATTTTCTCTTATTCAAAAGAAAATTCTCGTTAAAACAACACTATTCACGTAACCCAAAGACTTCTGAGTGCTAGCTGCTATTTTCAAGCAATATTAAATGCGATAAAATTCCCTCTCTGCATAATATGAATGCTTCTCTTGGGATTCATGTCCTCTGTCCAACAAGGTCAGCTCATCAGGTGTCGCAGGTCAGAGCATGATAGCCGCAAGTCATTGTAAATGTCATGCATGCTAATCTCCCCTTTTTATAGATGGGGAAGCTGAGGACCAGAGAAGGGTAGCATTTTGGTGACTTTGCATGTGTCCCAGATCCAGGACTAGAACAGGCTTTGGGTCCACTGACTAAGTCTAGGGCTTTGCCTAGTCCCTATATGTCAAGTGCTTAACGTTCCAGCTAAGTCAAGAGGGACTGTGGAGGATGCCAGCGTTACTTGGAACATGTTGACAATTAAACCTCCTCCCTGCACTTGTTTTTTTAATTAAAGGTGCTAGTGAAAATCCCGTCTCAAACACAGTGGGCAACCTGAAAAGGCATGAAGAACTCAATACATTAAGAATTGAAATACAGGTTGAATTTGACTTCTTATAGACTCACATTCTTACCTGCTCTAAATTTTGTTTCTTTTTTATTCTTAGTTTAGTTCAAAAGTTATTTTCCATGTTTACATTACCTCTCCTTGGGTATAAAATATACTTACACAAAGGTGCTTCTTAATCTTAATCTCAGTGTTCACGGACCTCCTACATTTATTGGAATATTTTAATATTTGGTATTGATAATTGAAAATCCAGCACACAGAAACATCTGTCTATAAGGAGGACAACAGTATGCTTCTTGATACATATTGTTACACTCGGAGCATTTAACCTGAAAATAGTGAGCTTTTTTATGTTGGTGCACATTGTTTGGTGAAACAGATATTTTCCTGTGACCAAATACCTCGCTGGGAAATGAATCCTGTTTCTGCTGTCAGGATTCTGTTGTCATTTTGGCTTTCAGAAACCACGCTCCAAACACGTGGAGAGAAACAGTTCCCACAGCGATCTGTCTCAGAATATTCTAGCATCTCACTGACATCCCGGCACCATGCCCTCTGGAACTGGATGCCTAGTCTAGAGGTTCACTTATTTTAAAGTTTCCTTTTTATCACATTTTAAATTTTGAAGTAATTTCATATATTAGGAAGGAAAAGTTGCAAAACGAGAACAAAGAGCTCCTTACATCCTTCATCCAGATTCCAAAATGTTCACATTTTACCACAGTTGCTTTATTGTTCTCAATAGATGGATGGATGGATCGATGGGTGGATGGATATGTGATAGATAGATATTTAATTTTTCCCCAAACCATTTGAGAATAAGTTATAAGCATGATGTCCCTTTACTCTTAAATACCTCAACATTTATTTCCTCCACGTAAGGATCTTCTCTTACCCAGACACAGTACAACAATAAAAATCAGGAACTCAGCATTGAGTCAGTACCATTATCTAATCTACAGACCTTATTCAAATTTCTCCAACTGTTCCACTAATTTCATTTACAACACTTTCAATATTTCATTTTATCTTCTAAATGCTTTGTTCTGCCCTACATACTGGCGATTCTGTAAGCAGAGGCTCCCAATCCCATAAAAAGAATTAGTTTATCTATTTTAAATAAATTGGTTATAATAAATTGCTCAGAATGAAGGGACCCTCGTATTTAAATTTGTATACCAGGCCTGTTAGAGCACATCCTGGCGATTTGATGGGAATTACACGATCTTGTCTCAAAAGTGTGTTTCGTGCTAAAATTGTGAACTTACCTGAATGCATGTGCTTTGAAGGACAGCTTCTATAAACATGGAAAATTAACCACACACCCGCCACTAAGCCCCCGGAGGAACAGTCCCAGCAGCACTCTGGGAGGCAGCTTGTCCACCGAGGCCGCACGCCCTCGGCAGGTTATTCCTGGAGCCTCGATTTCCTCCTCTGGTCAATGGGACACGCGAGGCCTTCCTTCCTTCTCCATTATGTGAATTACATGAGATAAATAAAGCCTTAGGACGGGGCTGGCTCATTAGGTACCCACTCACTGATTGACATAACTGATTTTATTTCTTTGAATGAACTAACAGGCAGATACACTTTGTTTTGCATGAAACAGGAAAAAGTTTATTTCCAATTCAATTTAAAATTATTAGCACATTCATTTCGCACAGCTTTTCTAATCAAGCTAACGGACTCTCAGGCCTCCTCATGAAAGAAAAAATAATCAAAGCTTTGTCTCGGAACTTTTAAAGTTAGAATATCTTAAACTAAGAGCACAGAATGGGCCGGGCCTGCTTTATTTGTATTCTGCAATAGCTACTCTGTATTAAACAATACGTGCATTAAACACCACACCTACCTACTTTTTAACTGATTGTCAAATCATATTTCTATTCCTTGTCCAAGAGGTCTTAAAATAAGACAATTTATTGGAGAAACTAAAGAAAATTAGACGGCTTTTTTCCTTCTTCTTTCTTTCTTTCATGAAGGGACAAAGAAGGGACACATCTTGCATGGGAACGTGACCCCAGCTGATTAGCCAGGCAAATAAACAAATACAGTAGAATACACACATAAAGGTTGCCACACCTGCAGGCACACAGGTTGGGTGAGCAGGGCTCGGCCGTGGGAGGACCGCACTGGCCCCTCTCCAGCACTGCTGCCCGGCCCGTCAGCGCAGCTGTGACTCCACTTCGCCTCCAGCGAGGTCAGAGCCCAGTGGAACAGGAACAGAGGCGGCATTGTCTCCACGTTCACACGAAACACCTCCAATGTGCTCTGATCTGCAGCTGCCACATGGCCTTCCCCATGGCGGCTGAACCAGGGCCTCCCCAGCAAGCCATCTGCGGTCACCTATTAGCCACCTTTCTTCCATGAACTTGCCTTGCATAAAATGCCTTCTTTTGGCTTTTTAAACACTTTTCAATCCTTTGGTGAATGTGAGAATTCTAACCTTTCCTATTTGTACAAATTGCCTTTAAATGAGAAGTTATTTGGCCTTTGGTGGGTACTGTCACCCGGAGCCAGAAGCTCAATGAATGCTATGATTAATGAATTATAAAGCCAATCCATTGAGCCATGACAGTAACGCAGCAGTCGTAAGCAGGAACTAATTATATGTGGAAATAATCATTCAATCTGAGAAAGGCATTTCCTATCCCTTAGAAAATACTACGAAGAGATAATACTTAAAAAAACTTCCTATCCTATTGGCCAAAAGAAATGACTATTCTATTCTTTATAATGAATTGGTTGAGAAACCTTAAATTTGAATTTTGGCTTAGTTGTAGGTTTTGCCTTTTTCATAAAAGAAGTCCTACTTGATTATTTGATTTTAAGCAATTTAGAACGTGAGTAGTTCTTGAAAAAAAATATATCTTTAAATGAAACTTTCTTAATTTGTATTTCATTATGGAAAGGCTCCATAGGAAAAAGATGTTGTAAAGACTATTATACAAGTTTTAGGGGAAAAGTTTGGTCATTACTGTTCATTTATTTTCCTTATTGAGGTAATTTAATTGTCATAGAGACACAAACATTAGCTCCAGTACGGGGCTTCTCACATCTGTTACTAAAGATTTGATTAGGGTGACACAAATGTGCTAGATTAAACTATCTAGTTGGTGAAATTCAAGCCACCTGGATATTTTAGCAACATCAATAAGAATAATTCTCTTTTTTGAAATCAGTAAATCCAAGCTATATTAAAAAGAATTAATTAATGAGTGCCAGATAGGCAAAACAAACATTTGACAATGAATCATATTATCAAAGGTTTTGAGAGAGATCCCTCTCAGCTTATGTTTAGATGTCAAATTATATTACCAAAACTAAACAATCTGTTAAAATGATGTCTTAATGCAATAAGTCTCCTGTGCCATACGTTTTTTTTTTTTTTTAACTTCTTAAACATTTTTAGTAGGAAAAAAAGATATGCTCTATTTACCGATGATAATCAAATCATAAGGCATTTGCCCCCAAATATTGCCTTGGATATTTCCAAGAGCTGTTAATACAATTTAAATCTCATAAGAAAAAGAAAAAGAAACTATTACAAAGTTTGCTTAATGTATTATAAAAATCTTTTGAAGCAGGACAAAGCATACTTCATAGGAGAAACTCAGTGAAGATAAGGGGTTGAAAGGATTAATACAGAAAAATTAGGTGTTTTGTAGAATATATAAGGAATTCTAGAATTAGAAAGGACCCGGAAAATTGTCTAGCCCAGGGCTGGAAAACTTATTCTTTTTTTTTTCTGTTAATTATTTTATTGAGGTCCTATTGGCTTATAACATTGTGTAAATTTTAGGTGTACATTATTTTATATCAGCTTCTATATAGACTGTATCGTGTTCACCACCCATAGGCAAAGGAAACCATGAACAAAATGAAAAGACAACCCACCAACTGGGAGAAAATATTTGCAAATCATATATCCAACAAGGGGTTAATTTTCAAAATATATAAAGAATTCATACAACTCAAGAACAAAAAAACAAACAACTCAGTCAACAAATGGGCAGAGGAGTGGAGCAGCCATTTTTCCAAAGAAGATATACAGATGGCCAACAGGCACATGAAAAGATGTTCAACATCACTAATTATTAGGGAAATGCAAATCAGAAGTACAAGGAGGTATCACCTTACACCTGTCAGAATGGTTATAATTAACATTAATTAACATTAATGACTATAATTAACAAATGGCGGAGAGGACAGGGAGAAAAAGGAACCCTCATACACTGCTGGTGGGAATGCAAACCGGTGCAGCCACTATGGAAAACAGTATGGAGATCTCTCAAAAAATTAAAAACTTCTTCTGCTAATGGGCAGATAGTAAATATTTTAGGCTCTGTGGGCCAGGTGGTCCCTGTCATGACTACTCAACTCTGCCCTTGCAGTGACGGACAATAAGATGTAAACTAATGGGCATGGTTGTGTTTCAATAAAACTTTATTTACAAAAGCAGGCAGCAGACTGGATTTGGCCCACTGGTAGTATTTTGATGATCTCTTATGGAGCCCAACTTCCACCTTTTAAAGATCAGACATCATAGGTCTTGTGTGGGAAAGTGACTTACCCAAAGTTAAACAGCAAGTTGCACAACAAGTGGCAGAGCTGGAGCTGAAATTGGTCCTTCCAGCTTCCAGGCAATGCTCACAGCAGGCTGAATTAATTGTAATGACACATGGATGGGTGGCCATGTCCAGCTGGAAGGCCTGCCTCTGCGTTAAAGCACATGCAAATACTTCGTGCATTTGATGTCTGTAGAACTGTGATGTGTGGATGATTCCTCAAGTCTCCAGAGAATAAGTTGCTTTTCAGAGACCTCAGCAGAGCCACAAAGAATATTTTTTGGGAAAGGAACATGAACGTCCTGACAGTTAGCCAAGCATGAAAATGCTTGACTGAAAAGCCACACATGGCTTGCTTCATTAAAGAGCATTTCAGTCCTGGAAAACTGCATTTCTATTGAATATTTATAACAAATATGATTGAATAAGGAGAATTTCAAGTGGAAAAAACCCTGTGTGTTGTGATTCCAAATTAAATCTTATTTTCATGGTTGACAGTGTTTTGTGCTCCCCACGTTTGCATTGTACAAAACCCCATCTTATTACAATGCCCTTTCGCAGCACAAAATAATAAGAATTTCTAGATTAACACTTGAGTCACCAACATCCGTTTTCGGGTGGGGTTTTCGCCTCTCACATAACTCATTCCTTTTCTTTGGAAGGAAGTGGAAGAAATGGGTCTCTAGGAAATCCTAAATGGAGAAGGGGATCTGGATCTTTCTCCTAGAGTGTCTGTGGATGTCTGCGTGGACAGGCTTGGTCGACATTGCTCTGAAACTGACAGTCCAGAAAGACATGATTGATGAAAGGGAATTGGATGTTTGAGCCAAAATGGACCGTCATTAACTAACTGAACCAAGTAAATGAAATGGAGCTTCCAAGGGGCAGTGGGGCACATTCTTCTGGAAAACGTGGGCCCGATGTTCAGGATGTGTTTCACCAAAGAGGGTGGGGGAGCGGAGGGAGTCACTACTTAATGGCTCCCAGCTTGCAAAGGTGAAAGAACCCACACTATATAGGTTTTTTCCCTTTAGGAGGTCTGTGTTGATGTTGACTCACACATTTCTCGCCAAAGAGATGAAGGTGCATTTTCTCATGTGTCATGCATTTTCTGGTTCTGAAATCACTGAAAAGGTTTCCATACTAACAAATGCAAATACAGTTCTGCTACTGTAATTGTTCTCTAGCTGAGGCATTTTAAGCCAGCTTGGAAGTAAATTATTTGCTTATAAAAACAAATGAAATCGTCTACACGCATAAGATAAAATTATGCATTTATATGAAATCATATTTTCATACATGAATCTCTCTTTTGATCAAAACGACAGTAGATTTTTCATAACTCTTATTTATTTTCTAATTCTTCATGTTAGAGCTTAGCTTATCAGTAATATAAAGTACAGTGTTATGATGCAATAAAAAACAAATCCATACAATTATTAAAATATTAGAACATATAAATGTGATTTTTTTTCACATTTTCACATGTAAAGTTGGAGCTCACTCCCCGTCAAAAATTCCACCAGATTGCTGTAGGTCAAGGATAACAAAAGCATGAATGATTCAGATGAACACCTTTTGAACTTTCCCCAGGAAGACTTGAGCAGTAGGATAAGTTAAAGTCTTACCCAGAATGCGTGCAGGTGGCCATTTCTCGGCTAGCAACATCTTGAAACAGTTTCAGTGCCTAGCAAGGAGGCTCCTTGTGTCAGAGTGTGGCTTGCGCCAGAGGGAGGGAGAGAGAGTATGCAAATGAGTGCATATGTATTAGTTCAAGAGCAGGACTGAGCACCTTAAAGGTTAGGAGCACAGAATCTCATTACCCTTCTCTGAGAATACATAAAGTGACCAAAAATGCATTTTCATTACCTTTCATTAACTGAAGGAATTTCTGTTTTGGTTTCTTTGATGACTATTAAGGAATACAGGCTAGCTGGCAATATCTTATCATGTAAGAATAAAAAAGACCAACAATTTTCAAACTATTGAATTAGAGCCAATTTACTACGGTGGATGTTTAAACAGAAGTCTGTTCACTAATTTTAAATGTTAATGGATGAAAATCTTGGCTGAGCTCTCTGAGCTATCCTGCGTATAAAATACAACCTGAGACAAGTGTCCGGGACTTTGTGTTATATATTTTTGTTTTAGCTTCATTCCTTGCTCTCAGCTGCATTCTTACTTTTGTTTTTCTCCTAATTTGCATCATCTTGAAGTATTTTACGTATCTTTAGAAATACTTTAGGTCCTTTTTAGAAATAGAAAGTTATACATATAGTGTGAATTTTATGCAACAATAGAAATTTGAAGACGTTATCATTCATTGATAGGCACAAATTATTATAAGAACTGAAGTCATTAGCCCAAATAAAGGATTAGAGTTAACAATGGAATTGAACCTAGAGTATAATTAATGAATTCTCTAATTGCTCTTCCTGTGTTAGTTCATTAAGCCTGACTATTGAGTGGATATTTGGGCATCTGTCTCCAACATCTGTCATCTCATTGATTCCCCAGTTGACTCCATCGATGCCTGGGAAGAAGGGTATACTTTTGCTCCTTCATTCTTCTTTGCATTTCCCTCCAAAACCTGAACATGCTGTGAAAACAATAACCATTCTCTAGTATGATAGCATGGCAATGGGCAGAGGCACCCTGACGGAGGTTTAACTAACCTAAGGCTTACGTGCAAAGACTGGAGGTTACGTTAAATGGGATCTCAGAGTACGGGTCATTAAATGAAAAGTATAAAATATAATTTTCCCAAGAAACTTATTTTGTGTTCACGTTAGCTGAATTCAGTTGCAACCAAAAACACACGTTGCGCACCTATTCTGCACAAGACGTTCTTGGTTAAAGATGGCTCTCAGCTGAGCACTTACATGTGTCAGACTTGGTGCCAAGTGTTTTACACACTCTATCATGTTTAATTCCCTCCTGCCCTGACAGCCAGTACTGGTATTTCCATTTACAAATAGACTGAGGCTCAGAGAAATGCCATGACTTGCCCAGCTTTGGCCAAACTAGTAAATGAAGAAGTGACGCTTCCGTCTACATAGGTGTGCTGCCAGCACTGAGCTTTTATCCAATACTCTGGGCATAAACTCCTCCCCTCCAGGAAGCTGCTTGCAGCGTGTCTTACTCTGTTCAGGCTGCTGTAACAAAAATACCAGAAACTGGTTGGCTTAACCACAAACATTTATTTCTCACAGTTTTGGAGGCTGGGAAGTTTAAGATCAAGGTGCCAGCAGATTCAATGTCTGGTGGGGGCCACTGGCTGGTTCATAGAAGTTCGTCTTCTCACTTTGTCCCCACAGAGTGGAAGTGGCAAGAGAATTCTCTGAGGTCTTTTTTATAAGGGCACTAATTCCATTCATGAGAGCGCCACCTTCATGACCTAATCACCTCCCAAAGGCCCTGCTTCCTAATACCATCACTTTGGGGGTTAGAATTTCAACACATTAATTTGGGGCAGGGAGGGTCACAAACATTCAGTCCGTAACACAGAGGAACCGCCAAGTTTTTTTCTTGTCTTCTTTAATGGTCCAGGAATTAAAGATGTGAATAAGGCGTTGGGATGTCAAAGCTAAGAAACAAAAATCTATCACTTGCTACTGATGGCCTATGTCAGGGAGGGAAAAAGACATTTCTAGAGATATGTCCACTTGCTTAAGATCATTTCAACCTTTGCTTATGTAGGTTGTACATGGTCCATAGTGTGGCAGCCCCTGGCCTTTTGTCATCTTTAGGCTCAGAGCTTTACTGGTGATGAGACAGTAGGTGCACAGGCATCTGCTCAGACAGATAACTATTCCCTGTGCCACGGACTCATCTTTCAGGAACAAGAAGTTGACGGCCAGTGTGTGGGCTGCGCCACATGACCCCTCCCCAGCAGGAGGGGTCTGAGTAGTCTCACTGTGCTCAGAGACGAACAGTGTAGAGAAGAAGTATGTTTATCCTTTTCTTGTTTTATGATGACCTTTATTGGACCGTGTTCTAGATAACGCACTCATTAAAAATTGGAGAAGCAGAAAGACCCAGAAGAAGGCAGAGTCACAGAGAGAAGCAAAAGATGTCTCTATCATTTAATCAGCTGGTTAAGTTCTAGGACTTTGCATTAACAAAAGAATAGTTGCTCAGACTATTGTTAAAAGGGAACAATAAAACTTTAGCTGAAGACGTTGGTTAGCAAGAGTAATCCCGGGATAAGTTAAAAGTTGGAGGCAGCATGCTGGGTTAGAACATTTTCCCCGCAGCTAGCTAGCTAGATATAAAAGAGATTCACTGCTACTTCTAAAATAGTTTGGCTCCGGCTTGCACCTGCAGATGGTGGTATGTATACACACTTGCTCATGGCCATTACTATTATTAATGTATAACATTTGGGATGTTGCTGAGTTTCACTTGTGTGCATTTATTAGGAAATGCTCTCCCGGATGGAAGATGTGCATTGCTACACTTTTCCCCTTTTGGAGAAAAGCAAGTTCAGCAAATCAGTGGCACCATTATAGCCAGAAAATTATTTAAGGTTCTCCGTTTCCCCAGGCTATATTTCAAATTAGTGTGGGGATGGGGGCAGTACGGAAGTTGGGGGCTGGAAAAAGCATGGGATAGAGAATCAGGAGGTTTAATTTCTAGTCCAGATTCGGCCACCAAATAGCCCAGTGACCCCAGCAAGTCTCATCCTTGCTCCATCTTACTCTGTAGGAAAAAGAGTGAATTCATTGATTTTTAGAGTTTCTTTCCAGGTCTGACTTAGGATATTGTGTCTTTTCCTCCTCTGGAGAAATAAGGCTTGTTCTCTGTGGGTGGCAGGCTCAGGAAATCACTCTCAGTGAGTAAATTGCCCTCCACTCCCTGCTGCAGGAATCACAACCTCCCTCCAAATTAAGTCGATAATGATTTTGTCTTATAAAACTTCCAAGATAAAAAGATAATTTACCAAGAACTGGCTAAGTGATCAATCAATCCATAAGGTCCCATTTTATCACCTTATAAGTGAATGATTCAGTTATTCATTGATTCATCCATTGACTCATTCCTTTAATAAGTACTCACTGAGTACGCATGGTGGGCCTGACACTATGAAGAGGATAAAGCAAAGAACAGGACAGAGTGGTCCCTGCCTTCTTGGAGCTGACAATGGAATGGAGGATACAGATTTAAAAAAATAAGTAATTACAATTAAGTGGAGGGAATAAACATGATAAGGAGGCATAGAAAGCTGTGAAAATATTTATCAAGAGAGGCCTACTCCAATCTAATCGTTAGGGAAGGTGCTCCCTGAGAAGCTGGCATGGAAGCAGAGCCTTGAAGGATGGGCATTGTTAGGGAGCTGAAGGGAGATGTGGTGGGAGGGCGGAGGGTGAGAGGCATTTATCTGAGTCTGTAAATCACCTGAAAGGTGGAGGCATCTGCCACATGTAACAGGATCTTAATGGGCAGCTCAAAAGGGAAGAAGGGGAACCTTTGGAACAGGAAAAGATGGGAAGTCCGATTCTTCCCTTTGGAGGGACTGATGGATTCAAAGAGGACGCCTCAGATAGGCTCTTAGTTGCAAGCAATAGATCTTGACTCTGGAGGATATGTGCACAAAACATATTTGTTTACAAGGGTATTGGGCAGGGACTTTCTCTTGTAGTCAAGATGAAATAAGAGGGGCTGAATTTGAAAGAGAATAATTTTTTCTTAATTTAATATACTCATTAAAGTGAATTGTATAGTGTCCGACATTCAAGCAAAAATAACCAGGCATGCAAAGAAGCAGGAAAAGATAACCTGAAATTTAAAAAAAATCAATCAATCAAAAACAATGGAGTATTGACACAGATGTTAGAATTGGCAGACAAGAATATCAAAACAGTTATTATATGTATTTCATATGTTTACAAAATTAAGTAGAGATGTACATGGAAGTTATTTAAAAGACTCAAAATGAACTCCTAAAGAGGAAAACTGTCATGTACAAGATGAAAATACTTTGGATGAGATTAGTAGTAATCAGACCTTGCAGAAGAAAGGATCAGTGAATTTGAAGACATATCAATAGAAATTTTTTAGTGAAGCACAAAAGGAAACAGGATTTTTTTTCTTAGATGAAGAAAGCATTTGTGAGCTGGGGGACAACTTTAGAGGCCTGACATAACTGAAAGTGGAATCCACAAAGGAGAGGACGGGTGGGAAACAGAAATAAATATTTGAAGAAATAATGTCTAAAGATTTTTTCAATTTCATGAAAATTATCAATCTAGAGATCTGAGAAACTCAACAAAACCCAAGGGCATCAAGCATAAAGAAAACTACAGCAAGGCAGATCACAATCAAATTGCTCAAAAGGAAAGGAAAGACACTTGAAAAAGTAAAAAACCTTAAAAGTAGCTGGAGAAAAAAATCACATTTTATACAGAGGAACAAAGATATGAATTATTGCAAATTTCTTGTCAGAAAAGATATAAGTGAGAAGACACTAGAACAAGATTGTTATAGAGCTGAAAGAAAAAAACCTGTCAACCTAGACTTCCATACCATAAAAAATAGAAACGAAGGAGAAATGCCTTTGTCAGATATACAAATGTGGAAGGAATTCATCAGCAGCAGCACTCACTACAAAACATCTTAAAAGCAGTTCTTTAGGCAGAAGGAAAGTGATACCAGATGGAAATATGAATCTTCACAAAAGAATGAAGAGCACAGGAAATGGTAACTAGATGGCAAATAAGTTTTCTTTTCCCTTGGCATTTGAATATCTTTAAATAGTAATTGGCTATTTATGGAAAAGTAATAATAATATAGTATGAGGTTTGTGACATATATAAAAGTGAAATGTATGACAATCAAAGCCTGGGAAGGAAGAAACGGAAGCATCCTATCGAAAAGATCTTTAAGATAAGTGAAATGGTATAATATCACTGTAGGAAAATTGCAATAAATTAAAGATGTATACTGCAAACCCTAAGTAAGCAGTAAAATGACAAGAAAGAGTTATGGCTAATGAGCCAGCAAAGGAGATAAAAGTGAAATAACAAAAATATTCGATTAATCTAAAAAAGAAGTCATGAAAATAAAGAAGAAAGAGAGGAAGAAACAGAAGGGATAAATAGAAAACAAATAGCAAGATGATGGACTTAAACCTGATCATATCATTGAGCGTATTAAATGTAAATAATGTAAACGTCCCAGTTAAAAGCAGAAGTTGTCAAATTGGATATCCCACTTATAAGGAACATATTTTATATATAAATACACAAAGAGGTTAAAAGTAAAAAGATAGAGGGCTGGTCCTGTTGCCTACTGGTTAAGTTCAGTGCGTTCCACTTTGGCAGCCCAAGTTCAGTTCCTGGGCATGGACTTACACCACTTGTCAGCGGTCATGCCGTGGCAGTGACCCACATACAAAATAGAGGAAGATTGGCACAGATGTCAGCTCAGAGCAAATCCTCCTCAAGCAAAAAGAGGAAGATTGGCAACATATGTTACCTCAGGGCCAATCTTCCTTAGCAAAAAAAAAAAAGTAAAAGGGTAGAAAATATATACTATGCTAACACTAATCAAAAGAAAGTTGGAGTAGCTATATCAACATCAGACAAAGTAGATTTCAGAGCCAAGAATATTAAGAGAAATAAAGAAGTTACTTTCACAAAGAAAAAGGAGTCACTTCATTAAAGGACATAATGATCCTAAATATTTATGTACCTCATAATAGAACTTCAAATTACATGAATCAAACTAGTGGAACTGCAAGGAGAAACTGAAAAATCCACAATGATAGTCAGAGATTAATTGATCAAAGAAGTAGATAGAAAATCACTAAGAATATAGAAGATCTAATTAACCCTATCAACCAACTTGATTTTATTGACACTTATGGTGACTCGACCAAGAGCAGCAGAATGCATATTACTTTTAAGGAGACATATTACATTCACCAAAGACCACATTCTGGGTCATAAAAAATGCTAAATAAGTTCAAAAGGATTCAAATCACACAAAATATGTTCTCTGACTAAAACAAAAATAAATTAGAAAAAAATGACTGAAAGACATCTAGAGAATCACCAAACATTTAGAAACTAAATACTGTACTTCTGGATAAACTAATGGTCAAAAAGAAATCAAAAGGGAAATTAGGAAATAGTTTCAATGGAATGAATATGCAACACAACCTATCAAACTTTGTGAGATGTCATTAAACAGTACTTAGGGGTAAATTTGTAGCGCTAAACACCTATATTAGAAGCGAATGAAGGTCTCAAATCAATGACCTCATCTTTCACCTTAGAAGACCAAAAGAAAGAGCAAATAAAACCCACTGTAAGAAGAAGAAAGAAGGGATACAGAGTGACATCTGCAACATGGCAGAATGGAAGAGTCCAGCTCTCATCTGCCAACAGAAACAGCAATTTTGGCAACCTGATAAGAAAACTTTTGTGGGAGTTCTGGAGTCCAGCTGAGAGATTCCAGCACCGAGTGGAGCAAAAACTCTGAGAGTGGACACATTGAAGAGGGTAAGAAGAGCAGTTTCACTTTACCTATGGCATCCCTCCCCCAAGGCAGCATAGCCCAGCGCCAAAAGAGGCCCCCTCAGCCTGTGATTTCTCCTACGGGGGACAACGAGAGCAAAACGAGGACCTGGCTTCCCCAGCCTTGCAAGATGATGCCCAGGAGGCCCACTTCAGTCCTGCCCCATGCAGGGGATCAGTATGGCTATACTTTCCGGGGCAGTTAGGAACAGCTAGGAGCAGAGGGGAGGGGCAGGGATTCACGGGAACCAGCAAGTGGGTCTCAACAGCTGGCCGCAGTCCTCCTAACTGGCTTGCAGACTCCACTAAGAAGCCTGTCCGTGAACCCTGCAGGACAACTTGCCCACAGACCCTCAACCAGATGCATACCCCAGCATCCTGCATGCCCCGGTGCATGGCACCCTACCTGCCCCTGCAGATAGTGCCTGTGAGCCCCTGCAGACAGCACACAGATCTCAGGAGTAGGGATGAGTCTTAGCAGCCAACTGGACTCTGCTTGATTGGACTGGGAGTAGCTGCACAACCTTGAACACCTCAGTGCACTGCCCTAGGTAAAAGAAATAAGAGGTTCTCAGCACCCAGCCTGGCTTTCTGGGATCAAGAGAAGGCACACAATCCTAACACTCCCCCCACCCAAAAGGGAGCAAGTGGAGTAAAGCTGGCACATCCACAGAAAAGTCTGAGAGGCCCCCCAGAATCTTCAGCTGGGCTGACCGGTGAAAGTCATTCTCCTCTGAAGCCAGTCAGGAAAAACTTGAGCTGGTGATTGCTTCTTCAAATGCAAAGACAGCAGCATAAGTCTTCAAGAAACAC
Organism: Equus caballus; assembly: GCF_041296265.1. Lineage (NCBI taxonomy): Eukaryota > Metazoa > Chordata > Mammalia > Perissodactyla > Equidae > Equus > Equus caballus. Next base: position 14,910,289 of record NC_091684.1, read on the forward strand.
AAAGAAATCAAGGAAACACGACACCATTAAAGGAATTAAGTAAAGCTACATTGGTTGAGAACAAAGAAATGGAGAATTGCCTGATAAAGAATTCAAAATTATCACCTAAAAGTAGCTCAGTGAGCTACAAGAAAACACAGACGACAACTAAATTAAATCAGGGAAACAATACATGAACAAAACGAGAAGTATGATAAAGATATAGAAACTATAAAAAAAGAACCAAACAGAAATTCTGGAGCTGAAGAATGCAAAGTCTGAACTGAAAAATTTAATAGAATTTCAACAACAGACTTGATCAAGTGGAAGAAAACATTAGCAAATTCGAAGACAGATCATTTGCAATTATCCAGTCAGAGGAACAAAAAGAAAAAACAACATAAATGAGTAAACAAAGCCTACAGAACTTATGGGATAGGAACAAGAGAACCGATATGCACATTAAGGGAGACACAGAAGGAGCTGAGAAAGAGAAGGGAGCAGAAAGCTTATTTAAAGAAATAATGAGAGAAAACTTCCAAAATCTGGGGAAGGAAATGAACATCCATATCCATGAAGCCCAAAATACCCCAAATAAATTAAATATAAAGGTTTCCTCACTGATGCACATTGTAATCAAATTGTCAAAAATCAAAGGCAAGGAGAATTTTGAAAGCAACAAAAGTGACTTGTCATGTAAAAAGGAAGTCCCTCCGCCTCCATAAGGCCATCAGTGAATTTCTCAGCAGATGCCTTGCAGTCTCTAGAAATAGAAAAGAATTTTCTCAAGCAGATAAAAGGCATTTACTAGAAACCTACAGCTAACTTTATACTTAGTGAGGAAAGAATGAATGCTTTCTCTCCAAGATCAGGAACAGGACAGGAATGTCAACTCTCACCACTTCTATTCGATGTACTGGAATGCCTAATAAGGGTAATAAGTCAAAATAAGAAATAAAAGTCATCCAGATTGAAAAAAAGAGATAAAACTGTCTCCAGTTGCAGATGACATGCTCATCCAAGTAGGAAAATCAAATGGAATCTACCAAAATGTTACTAGAATTGATACGTGAGATTATCAAACTGACAGCATACAAGATCAATATGCAAAAATCAATTTACAAATATGTATTTACTTACAAATTTGTATGTTGTATATTATTTGCACATATATCTACAATTAACAGGATTTTTGAAAGTGTAAAATTTACATTACAATAAAATTACATTACAAAAAAATTTACATTTACAATAGCATTGTATAACATGAAATACTTGGGCAGAGCTCTGGCTTGAGATAAGAAAGACCTATACACTGAAAACAATAAAATATGGCCAAAAGATACTAAAGAAGATTTAAATAAATGGATGCCCTTTTTTCATTAGTCAAAAAGTTGCCAATAACTTATATAGAAAGTTGTTCCCTTGATTGATCAGTAAATTCACTCCTAATCAAAATCCTAGAAGGCTTTTTTATAGAAAGTGATCAATTTAATCCAGAAGCTCATACGAACCTGGAATAGGTTAAACAACCACAAAAAAGAGCAAATTTGGAGGACTAACATTGCCTGACTTTAAGACATATTATAAACTTAGAGCAGTTAAGACACTCTGGTATTGGCATAAAGATAGACACAGCAATCAATGAAATAGAATAGTGTCCTGACATAGACCTACACGTGTCTTGACAACTGATTTTCAATCAGAGTGCAAAGGCAATTCAGTGGCAAAAAAGGTAATCTCTTCAACAAATGGGTCAGAGCAAATGCATATCTATTTGCAAAGAAATGTAAAACCTAAAACCATAAACCTTCAAGAAGAAATCATAGAAGAAAACCTTTATAACCTTGAGTTAGGCAAAAAATGCTTAGGTACAACACCAAAAGCACGTAAAAGAACCAACCGATAAATCGAACTTCATCAAAATTAAAAACTTCTGGGGGCCAAGCCGGTGGTACAGCAGTAAAGTTTGCACACTCCACTCCGGGGGCCCAGGGTTCACCAGCCCGGATTCCGGGCCTGGACCTATGCACTGCTTATTAAGCCATGCTGTGGCAGGCGTCCCACATATAAAATGGAGGAAGATGGGCACGGATGTTAGCTCAGGGCAAATCTTCCTCAAAAGAAAATTTGAAAACTTCTGCTCTTGTGGTGATCATTTTGCAATATGTACAAATATTAAATCATTATCTTGTACATCTGAAACTTATGCAATGTTATGATAATTATACTTCAACTTAAAAAACCCACAAAACTTCTGCTTTTCAAAAGACACTGCCAAGAAAATAAAAAAGCCACCGACTGGAAGAAAACATTTGCAAATCATATATTTGATAAAGTACTTGTATACAGAATATATAAAGAACTCTCAAAACTCTATAATAAGAAAACAAAAAAAAAGTTAAATGGCAAGAGATTTGAAAAGACACTTCACCCAAGAAGAAAAATGATGGCAAATAAGTACATGGAAAGATGCTGAATGTTGTTGGACATTAGAGAAGTGAAAATTAAATCTATGATGAGATCTCGCTGCACACCTATTAGAACGACTACAATGAAAACGGTGAGTGTACCACGTGTCGGTGAGGATGTGGAGGAACTGGACCTCTGTACACTGGTGGGAATGTGAAACAGTCCAGCCAGTGCAAAACAGTTTGGCAGTTTCTGAAAATATTAACCACTTACCTGCCATATGATCCAGCTCTTCTAGAAGTAAGTATTTACCCCAAAGAAATGAAAGTGTATGTCCATAGGCAGACTTGTATATGCTCATAGCAGAGTTATTTTTAATAGCCAAGATCGAGAAACAACCCAAATGTCCATCAACAGGTGAATTAATAAAAATACCGTGGCAGGTGCGTACGGTGAAGTACTCAGCAATAAAAAAGGAATGAACTCTCGATAGACAAGTGTGGATGAATTGCAAAATAATAATGATGAATGAAAGAAGACAAAACAAGAGTCCATACCATGTGATTTCATTAATATACAATTCTAGAGCTAACTCTCAACTGATGTATAATTTCAGAAAGCGGATCAGTGGTCACCTGGAGATGGAAGATGGAAGAGTTGGAGAAAACCTTTGGAGGTGATGGAGCCGTTCATTATCTTGACTGTGTTGAAGGTGTGGGTCAAAATTTATCACATTGTGCACTTTGAATACGTGCAAGTTATTGTATGTTAATAACGCTTTTAAAAAATAAGCAAAAACTAGGGAAGTATATTTGGAGCAAATCTGATAATCATATCTATAATAGATAAAAACTCTCGTACATTGATATGAGAAACACTATTAGTCCAAAAGATAAATGAGCAAAGGTCGTATACAAACACATTTTAAAAAATAATAAAAATCCAACCAGTGTTTTAAATAAGAAAATGTTCAACTTCACTAAGAATTGAGGAAATGGAAATTAAAACAACTTAAAGATATCCATTTTTACTTTAGGAAATATTTTTAAATGATCCAATAAAAATAACATCCATCAAGAGATGATGAAATAGTTGCTCAGAGATTGCTAGTGACCATGTAAATTTATATATTGTTTTTGGATAACAATTTGGCAATATGCATTACAAGCAACATACAACTTGAGCCTCGAAATGAACTTGATATTGATCCAGTTATTCTACGACTGGGAATCTATCCTAAGAGAAAAAAATTCCAAAAATGAAAAATATGCCTTTTTTCCCCAAAGATATTCATAGCAATAATATTTATAATAAAGAAGTCTTGGAAACAATCTAAAATTGAACCATAGGGAATTATGTTGTTGTTATACCAATTTCTTGAAAAATTATATAGCCCTATAAATTCTATTTCAATGACTTTTATAATAATTGGGGAGAAAAGATAAAAAAAGGTTAAAAAGCAAAAAGAAATAAAAGCTCGAAAAATCACAGTATGACTACAACTGTGTTTTTAAAAAGTGTTTTCTACAAGAAAAAACAAATCAAAGTAAAGATTGGGTTTGAGTACATCAAGGTGTTGACAATGGATTTCTTTGGGATTCCAAGTTTATAGTTGATTTTGTTTTCTTATTTCTGATCTTTTGATGTTCTCAGGTTTTTAGTGGCTGTATTATACTTTGTATAAAGGGGCAGAAACACTATTAAAAATATAGATGCAGAAAGGCTGGCCAGTTACTCACAGATTTTACAGTCTGAGAATAAGAGTTGCAATTTTTTCACTAGCTACTCGGAGGCCAGTAAATACAGGATGTTTCCATTCACAAAATGGTGTCTGCAAAGACCACTACCCAATTCCCATCTTTGCCACCAACTATCTGTGTGGCAAGTCTGTTTGTTTGAATCTTAATTTATTTGTCTTCTCACTGGGAGAATTGGACTAGTTTTATACATTCCTTCATCATATATTTCTGGAGCAAGGCACTCAAGGTGGTGGCAGGGGAGCTGGAAAACCTATGTAGTTCTCAGAGCCCGACATCCCCTTGGGAGTTCCTGTGAAGGGCGGGCTTCTGAGAACTGTGATATTCTGTGAGCCAGCCTCAGGGCGTGGGGCTGGTCTTTGAGTGAAAAAGCATCCCATGGTCTCTCTCATTGAAGAGTGAGAATAGCCCACAGATCAACAGGTAAATGCACATTTATCCCAGGGACATGTCCATCTCTAAGCCAAAAGGACAAATAAGTTCAGAGGAAAAGTTTAAAAGATTGGACAAAAATAAAGCCTAATGTTTCTTAGAGCCCAGGTAATACATCCACCATTGGTTCAGAGGAAAGCAAGGGCACAGAAGCATTTTGCTGGAGAAAGAAATGGCAGCTTGTGGGAATAGCAGGGAGCAGGAAAAGGCAAAACAATAGTAATGTCTGTGTGGAGGGGTCCACGCTGGACGGCATGAACTTAAAATGTGTTTATAACCAAGTTTAATTAGCCCCAAAGACCGAAGGTTTTACAGTAATTTGGAGGCCAATTCTCAATGAGTCACCACTTCTACTCTCATGGGACGATTATGTGGCTCCAGCAAACCCTTTGACTTCAGAACACATCCTCCCCACCTCTAGACATCCTGCCTGTCTCTTCCATCCTGACTTTTTAAAGTTGATGACTCCAGAGGAAGCTGTTTCAGACACTCACCAGGAAAAATGTGCTAGCCTCCTTTAGCCCAGATCAACATTATCCTTCTGATTTAAGCCTGAAAAAGAGAATCTTTTTTTGACTTACTTCTGTAACTAAAATGTGATCATTTGATGATGGTTCCTCCTGCAATTCAAAAAGAAAATTATTTGGTGTAGGTAGGCAAGTACCAACTTGCAATGACAGTTTCAGGAAAGATGTAGAATGTATCAGGAAATATATTGCTAGGAATTTTCTGTTTGTTTTCATTATCTAATGTGCATCGGGTTTGCACGAGATGAGTGTGTGTATATGTGTGTTTCCATGTAGGGAGAAAGTGCAAAGTTATTAACATTTTCATCTGCAGAAACTGATTGAAATTGTGTTCATTGACTCCCAAGTAAGATCCATTACAGGGCGCTGGTTGGCAGCATCTTCTGAAAAGCACATCGTGAATATGAAATTGTCAGCCAGGCCCCGGGGCCGGGGCGGAGGTAGTAGTGGCCACTTCTGAGACAAGGGTTTTGAGCGGTGGTTTTAAAGGGGCTTGGCTCAAGTTGGAGGACCCTCCAGGCTCCAGTGAAGGGTTTGACAACAGTTAATGGGTCACACTCTGGCTTGTCACATCCTCAGGAAAAGCTGATCCGTTTTCTAAGTCCAAGAGTGACAGGATTATTGTGTAAGTGCTTCCGAAATGCTTTCATCTTGACTGTTTTCGTCTGAGGCTTTTGGAAGGAGCCTTGCCAAGAAAAGCAAAGAATAAAATCGAAACATGCCCTGTGCTAATGTCCTCCGTTTCACAAATGCAGCACCAGGGACTTCAGATCTAAATGGGATGATCTCTGAGAGGTCCTGGAGCTGGGGTGGAAGCTCATCAGAGGACCGCTTGCAGCACTGAAAGGAAGCAGAGGGCAGTAACCACTTTCCACAGCGGGCAGCGCCGTCACCCATGGAGATTTTCCACTGCAGCCAGGAGTGTCAGAATCCTCGCAGTGACAAATCCATCCAGAGGGTACATTCTGGGCCAGCGCAGCAGCCCAGTTTTGTGCAGGACCCACGGGATAAGTGCCTTTCGTTCACCATCCCTCCTCCCCAGAAGCCCTATGCTTTCTCAATGATCCTCTCTGTCCCCGTGCATCAACATTATCAGGAACAAGCTTTGAAAATGCAGATTATTGCCCCCCCCCTGCTTACTATATCAAAATTTGGGGGATCCATACCCAGAATCTGTGTTCTTAAGCGCACTAAGGTCTGAGAACCACTGAGCAAGACTGAAAAGTGTGGTTTGGCTTCTTTTTCCTTTAGTTTTGCCCCAGCAGCAATCCTGCCCTCTGTTCTCCTGCTCTGGACCCCAGACTTGGAACTGGGACCCTGCGGGGCCAAGAATACAGGACCCCTTCCCATCCAACCATCTCCTGGGACTCGGGTGGAGCAACTTTTTGAACGTCTTTGGTCATGAGTATGGCCTCTTTTTCAGGCCAGGCCACCTCCGCCTCTGTCTGCTCTGCCCTGTGGATCTCCCCCACACCCACCCACCTTGGGTCCTCCTGGATAGCCCTTCTCCACTTACCCCTGGCTGCCCTACGTTCTGAGACGAGGGCTACCCCTGTTTTGTTGGGAACAGACTCACTTTTGTCATTGGTATATTCTTTGGACATCCCTCTTTCTATCCTTGTCATAATTTCCACTCCAGCCTGGAGTGTCAGAATCTCTGCAGTGACAAATACATCCAAAGACTACATTCGGGCCAGGGCCCACTGTTGGCGAAATGAGTGAAGTGGGACATTTGCCTTCAGCATCTCTCTACCTCCCGCATGACAAGTGCCCTGTATCCTGACAAGCGTTAGCTGCAGCAAAGCAGGGGACCCTGAACACCTCCCTCTCTCCTTCCCCTTCCCTCATCAAAACTTACATATCTTGGCTACCAATCCTCAGGGCCCTTTTAGGAGCTAAATTTAAAGTATAGTGATTTATAAGTCATCTTGCGTATCATCTTCTCCCCGGACATTTGAGAACTTCAGCAGGCACTCTCAGTGCTTTGAGCTCAGGGCTGGGAGCAGTATCTGCCTTTCAGGCTCAGGGGACACCAGAGTGAGGAAGAACTCTGGAGCCCCGGAAGAAGTATAAGGGCTGCTATGGCGTGTCTTTTACATCGTGCTTGGAGGTAACTGTCTAAGAAACGATTGTCTTGAGAAAATTGCCCTAAGTCCAGTCCACTTGGCACAGTTTCTATTGTGCTAAGAAAACAGAGTGCCTCAAGAATTAGTCTCAGCCCCGAATTGTCTGTGTGTGTGTGTTAGGTCACTGTGCACTGTTGTACAGGTTGTGAACTGCACAAGGGCCACATATAAGGAGGCGCCATTCATGTGGCGAACACTGATGCATATGTTTATTACGAGAATCAGCTGGCGCATGTGTCTGATGCTATCCAAATGAGTATATGATAATAATGCATTAAAGCTGGAAGTAAAGTGTCTTGAGGCAGAAGCATATTTCTAGTTTGGGGATGGGAGGAGCCCATGCAGGTTTCAGTGAGAGACAGAGGCAACTTCCAGCTTGTCCTTGAAGGCTCTAGCCAACTTCGTGTCCATCGTTTCTTCCTGATCACCTGCCCTGGAGCTTCAGACTTAGCTAAAAAAGAAGACAACCATCTCAAAACTGTCTTACTAGCTCCTACGGCTGTATGTTCTAGACCATTCTAGCGGTCCTACTTGTCTGACTGATACACCTCCCACCTGGGCTGGCCCCACAGCCTCTTGCCAGACTTCTCGACCTTCCTTCAGTTCTTGGGAAGTACCACCCACGGTTCCCCACGGCCAAAGAAGCCTGGCGTTGGTTATAGTCCTTGCTATCTACCAAAGAAGGCTCTCTGGTACCCCTGCCCTGCCTATTTACATTTCCAAAACCTGTCTAACTTTCTAGACCCTGTGCACATAGCACTCCCTCCATCAAGTCTTCCAGAATCCTCCTCCTCCCATCTCAGCCAAAAGCAATAGTCCTTCTTGCCTCTGCTCGCCCTTAGCTCTTTGCCTCTTCTTCTCTCAGGTCGTGTATCGATGGGCACCTTACGTAGTTCTGAACCCGAACTAACTCTCCAGCTCTTCGGAGTAGGGACTAGGGCTTCCTCATATCTGTGGCTCCCAAAGGGCCCTGCATGATGTCTTATACACTATGGGTTCTCAGCAAAGCCTTGGAAGATGAACACTGAATTAGCTGGGGGAGTTGGGAGTAGACGACGTTCTCTCTGCCTCCTTGGCTAACTCTGTGAGTGTGTGATTATCCTTTCTTATTTCTCTTATTGTGAGGAAATTGAGGTATTCCGTATAAGTTAGAAGCCCCAGAGAATTCCACTCAGTAGCATTACCACTGGCCCATTTTGATCTTGTAAACAGCTAAAAGAGCGATGACTGTGTTAGTCAGTATTCTTTAGAGAAACAGAACCATTACGACATAGACAGATATAAAGAAAGACATTCATTGTGAGGGGCGGGCCCACGTGATGATGGAGGCTGAGAAGCCCTGTGATCTGCCCTCTGCAAGCTGGGGGCCTAGGAGAGCCAGTGGTTTAGGTTTAGTCCAAACCCAGGGGAACCAACGGTGCAAGTCCTGGTTGGGTCTGAGGGCCTGAGATCCAGGAGCGCTGATGTCCGAGGGCAGAAGATGGGTGTCTCAGTTCAAGCAGAGAGCAGATTCGCCCTTCCCCTGCCTCTCTGTTCTGGTTAGGCCCTCCACAGATGGACGATGCCCGCTCGCAGTGGGGAGGGCGATCTTCTTCATGCAGCCTATCGATCCGAATGCTCATCTCTTCCAGAAACACCTTCACGGACACACCCAGAAATAATGACTCACCAGCTACCTGAGCATCCCTTAGCCTAGCAAGTTGATGCATAAAATTAGTCGTCACAATGATTTTAGGGGATGAAAGTAAACCGATGGTAGTGGAATGGTATATGGCTCAATCGCATGCTTAAGGGGAAAGCAGCTTGGATGCATCCAGGTTCTTGTTGGCGATGCCAATCCAGCAGTGGCCCTCTGCTTTCAGGATGACACACAGGTGAAGACTCAGGGTCCACAGCCCCCACTTCCTGCGACTCTGTGACACCGAGCAGGAGAAATCAGTATAAAGGCAGTGAGGCTGCCAGGTTACCGCCCTGCCTTGTGCAGCTGAAGAAAGAAAAAGGGAATCGAGAAAGTAGACTGGGGAGAAAGACAGAATGAGGAGAGTCTTTCTTGTTTCAGATCGAGATGATATGTTGGGGCAAATTGAGCAAATAAAAAAGTGTATCTTTTTCCAGACTCTCTAAATTCTTACAGGAATATTATAAGAGACAAGGAAAATTCAAAGCATGCCACGCCCCAGTGAATGGAATTGCGTTATCTTCTTTGTTATCTTTTTTTTAAGGGCTGCAAGGTTATTGATAATTTTATTTCTACTAGCTCATGAAATTAGTTGATTTGGGAATAAATCCTTGATAAAGTGAAGTGGAATGCTTGAGTAATCTGGGGACAGGCTGGAAAATCACCATGACTTTTGAACACATTGCTTTGGCCATCTTCTCTCACCTTGCCCAGTGTCTCAATTGTCGCAGAGTTTTCTATTTGGAAGGAAACCTAAAAATTCTCATATGCGTCAGTTACTATTTTAGTAGGCAGATGGCTTTTTAAAAATCGCAAACCTCATTTCCTTTCAAGGACATTTCAGCTTGGAGTTGGCACTGCCCATTCATGGGTGTGGTGCCGCAAGAGGTGCCACACCTTGGGTGTGGAGGGAAATAAATGGAATGTACAGTTGCCCAACTTTCCATGACACACTAGAGAACGCTGATGCAGCACAAAGATGTTTAGCTGAATTCTACCTCAGGTCCTTGATGATTTCTGGAAAGAATATCTCAGAGTCTTTACAAAAGCTTCAGGAACAGATTGTCTTTAAGATTATCCACCTTGTATTAACTGTTTTTGGCACTGGACTGGCCCTTTAGTGAGAGCTCATCTCATTGACAGACCTGATTAGAAACTCAGATTGGGTAACAGAAGTTTCGGGTCAGAAGGAACCCTCTTGATCATCTTTCCTCGATTCTTCTCTTGGTCACTCTCAAATCTACTCATCTTCTGACGTTTCCAGCTCGGTAAATGATTCGCCTTCCCCTGTGGCTCCCATGTCTCCCTCAATATTCACCTAAACAAACAGCAAGTCTAATTATACTCATCTCTCCCTCTTCACTCTCACTCTCATAGTCCAAGCGCCATCATCCGTACCCTGGACTCTGGCCGTGGCCTCCCAACTGCTCTCCCATTTCTTCTTGTCTCCCTCTCCTTCCTCCATCCATTCTCCACACAACAGCTAGGATGATCGTCTGAAGACACCAGTCTGGTCGCACCTTAACCCTGTTTAAAGCCCTTCAGTGGAGTCCTCTGTGACACTCTAGCACAACCTCAAAGGCGTCGTGTGCCTCCCTCTCCCGCATCTCTCTGCCTGCATCGCTTATCGAGCATCTCACCCTCACCACACCTTAGGCATGCAGACCTCCACTCTGTTCCTCACGTGAGCCGGGAGCCAACTGATTCAAGACCGTCATTCACACTGTGCTTTCCGGCTGGGGCTGCATAGATTCCCCAACTTTGCTTCTACCTCTCCCCTGCTCCCACCCCACAAACTTGCCTGGCCAGCCCATTTTCAATCTTCAGTTTCACCTTAAATGTCAGTTTCTCAGAAAGACCTCCTCGATCCCTGAGATTAGATCTCTTCTGTTAGATGTGCTTGGAGCTAGAGCATCAAACGTTTTCTATAAAGGGTCAGAAAATAAATATTTTTGGCTTTGCTGGCCATACGTTCTCTGCAACTACTCAACACTGCAATTGTGGTGGAAAGCAGCCATAGACAATATGTGAATGAATGAGCATGACTATATTCCAATAAACTTTATTTACAAAAACAGGCAGAGGGCCAGAAAGGGGTGCACAGGCCATAATTTTCTAGTCCACGCCTTAGAGCATCCTATCCTTTTGTTTTATAGTATTTATGATAATGTGTAGCTAAGTCATTATATCTGCATGATATTGGGTTAATGTCTGTCTTTGCTCTCTGTACTTCTTTTCCATGAGAACAGACACCAAATTTGCCTTGCAGCATCCAGGGGGGACAATAGGCACCCAAATAAAACAGGATGTGACTTAAGTCAAGTGGGCTTGTCCAATCAGTCTTTATCCCAAGTCTTCAGCTTGAGTAGTGAGGAAGAGACATGTAGAGGACAATAGCCTGAGTATATACAAGTTGGAGCTGCTGCAACTTTCTTGGCATCATGCAGAGCCTGAGAATGGAACCAGCAGTGGGGAAGTAGGTCTGAGAAATGGAGAGAATAAATTGGATTGTGACTACATTATTCAGTCCCTGGATCAAGCCCTACCTGACTTATTCTGCCTAGATCTTGACTATAAAGTTACATGAACAGATATATTCCCATTTTTTATGAAACACATTTTAATTAAATTTTTCCATCACATGCAATGGAAAAATATTTGTGTAAGGCCTGATATTTTCTCATTTGCAGAATGGGGATGATAAAACATACCATGAAGGACTATCGTAATCATTAAAATTATATATATTAAAATGCCTGAGTATTGCACACAGAAGCCACTCATGTTTGCTAAATAAATGAGTGATTATTCTCACTAATAAATATATATGATTCTATGAAGGGCTATTTATAATAATATATCTTTACCATATCTCTCCTCCTCATTTTAAATTTTGATTATGTAAAATCTTGTCTTTATTGTCAGTTGGTAAGCAATCAAAATGGAGCTATCATCTCAGCATATAATATGTCACTGTGAAAAGGGGATGCAACTTATAATAACTTGTTTTATGCACAATTTCAGGAATAGACATCTTATGTAAAAAGAAGGTTTGCTGACACCTCACCAAAGAAGATATAGAGTTGGCAAATAAGCACACGAAAAGATGCTCCACATCAGATGTCATCAGGGAAAAGCAAACTAAAACAAAAATGAGATACCACTACACACCTACTGGAATGGCCAAAATCCAAAGCACTGACAACACCAAATGCTGACAAAGATGTGGAGCATCAGGAACTCTCATTCATTGCTGGTGGGAATGCAAACTGGTCCATCACTTTGGAAGACAGTTTAGTGGTTTCTTACAAAACTAAACATATGATTGGCACCTGAGCTAACATCCGTTGCCAATCTTCTTTTATTATTTCTCTTTCCTCTTCTCCCCAAAGCCCCCCAGTATATAGTTGTATATTCTAGTTGTAGGTCCTTCTGCTTGTGCTGTGTGGGGTACCACCTCAGCATGGCCTGATGAGTGGTGCTAGGTCAGCACCCAGGATCCAGAGCAGCAAAACCCTGGGCTGGTGAAATGAAGCAGGCAAACTTAACCACTCGACTACGGGGCCGGCCCCAAAACTAGACAACTCTTAACATACAATCCAGCAATCATGCTCCTTAGTATTTACCCAAATGAACTGAAAACTTATGTCCACAGAAAAATCCACACATGGATGTTTGTAGCAGCTTTATTGATAATTGCCAAAACTTGGAGTCAACCAAGATGTCCCTCAGTAGGTGAATGGATAAATAAACTGAGGTATTTCCAGACAATAAAATATTATTCAGCACTAAAAAGAAATGAGTTATCAAGCCATAAAAAGACATAGAAGGACCTTAAATACATATTACTAACTGAAAGAAGGCAGTCTGAAAAGAGCACATATTTTCAACTATATGACTTTCTGGAGGAGGCAAAACTTTGAGCAGTAAAAAGATGAGTGGTTGCCGGGGGTTGGGGGAGGGAGGGATGAGCAGGGGGAGCACAAGAACATTAGGGCAGTGAGAGTAATCTGTATGATTCTACGATGGTGGATACGCGCCACACCTTTGTCCAAACCCACAGAATGTGCAGGGCCAAGAGTGATCCCTGATATAAACTACTGACTTTGGGGGATAATGATGTGTCAATGTAGGTTTATCACTTGTAACAAATGCACCACTGTGGTGTGGGGACGTCCATGGGGAGAGGTTGTGCATGTGTGGGGACAGGGCTTATATGGGAATTCTCTGAACTTTCTGCTCAATTTTGCGATGAACCTAAAACTGCTCTTAAAAAATAAGGTTTATTAATTTAAAAAGTCTATTCTAAAAAAGAGGCTTGCCCATGTAACAGTTCAAGAAAAACTTATTCAAATTCAAAATTTTCTTTGACACCCCTCACCCCTAATTCTTCCCCAGGACAGTATTTCTGAAGAATCAGGAAAGAAATAGAGGAAAAAAGAAAACAACTGACCAAATAAAAAGAAAACAACTGACCAAATCCCCAGACGTACCTGAGGATGGAGCACACCTCGTCTTTGGCACTAGCTTTTCAATCTTCATCATGAGGATGAAGAGAAGAGAATTCATTTTCTTTTGTCTTAATACCCAGGAATGTGAATAACCATTGACAGAGCTTGTCAAGACATGGAAATAGTGGGAATGCATACGACTCAAGGAGCAAATGATACAACACTGAGAAGAGAAGAAACTATAAATTGGAGCTAATTTCTCCCTCTGCTGAACCATCCCTCCACAGGCTCTTCATACCACTTGGAATCAAACCCCTAGTCCTTACCTGTTCGGAAAATGCCCTGCATGAGCTGGCCCCAGGCTAGCTCTCCAACCTCATTTCCTACCATTCCCTCCCTGCTACTCTGGCTTCCTTGTTGTTTCTGCCTCAGGGCCTTTGCACTGGCTGTTCTTTTTGCCTGGAAAGCTCTCCTGCACCCGACTGACTTCCCGTCACTTCATTCTGTTCTCTGATCAAATGTCATTTCTGCAGAGAGGCCATCTTTGACGACAAGACTTAAAATATCAGCCTCCCTCCAACCTCTCCATTTCTCTTCACTGCACGAAGTCTCTTCATAGCGTTAATCTTATATGCTTCATATTGCTTCATTCACCTGTTCCATGTCTGTTCTCTACCTGAAAGTGAGCTCCCAAGGACAGAGGTCTCTGTCGTCAGGCTCCTTCATCCTCACCTCAGTATCTACAACAGCGCCTGATGCACAGCAGCAACTCAACAAATATTTACTTATTGAATTTGTTGAAACCAATTTCTATATGTCAGCTTGGCAATCGCATTAAATTCATTGTTAGGTTTTTCTAACAATAAAAAGAAATCTCAGTAATTACAAACCTCCCTGGAACAGCTCACACGTCTCCAATGAGAGGCATAGGTGACCGAGAATGCAACCTGCCTCATTTCCTACAGATCAAACTCAAATGCTCACGACGTAAAGAATGTCACACGCTTCCTCATGGAACTGAGACATACTTTTCAAGAGGATTAGCTTATGAGAGTCAGATAATCCTTCTGGGTGAATAAATAGATCTTATAGAAATTCCTGGGGCACGTTCTACGTCAGGCTTTTCACTAAAATTAAATTAACAACAAAATGAGCTTTTCTTGGGGGTAAATTAAAGTGGGTTTTCTTTTCCAAGCTGTTTTAAACTATTATAATCTGATAGGCAGGGTCCTCTGTCGGACACACATAGTATTTCAAATGCCTCATTTGGAACCATGTGTCCCCAAGCCCAGGAGAGAGGGAAGGAAGGAAAGGAAGCCTGTCACTCTCGAAGGGGGACGAGCCACGTTTGCTAAGGGAGGCAGATTTGGAACATATAAAGAAGAACCTAAGAATTCCAGCAATTTAGGAAAACTCCTTGCTGAAGATGGTGCCTATGACAATGTGAAACACACAGAGGAACGGTGATGAATTAAAAAATCAGCATGTCAGCTGCCTCCTGACCCTGCAACAAACTAAAACTGAGATTTTGATTATGTCACAGCCCAGTGGCGTTTGTCAATAGATGTCACTGGGGCTGGGACCTAACCCAGGGCACGTCCCCAGAGCGCACACGGCCCTGAGGTTTGCTTCCCTCGGACAGAAGTGTTGGTCCTAGTGAGGTCAGCTGAGCATCCTTCTCTCACTCGGATGCGGTGCTGTCCCCTCCAAACTGAATCCACACTGTGCAAATATTTTCCTTTCCGACATCATCTGTAGCAAGTGTAATACTGAGATTTGAAGGTAAATAGCTAGAGAAATTGCAGTTGTTTTATCGGGCTGACATTCCTATCATCGCAAATCAACTTCTGCCCTGTGCAGCCAAAGCAAATAGTGGTTTGAGTCAAAACCCTCTTCATCTGCTCCTTCAGACCATGTATACAAGGTGGTGATTTTGGCCAACAAATAATCAGATAAAAACACATTTCCTAAGGGTTATTGTCAGTTAAGAGGTTGAACATTTTATTTTAGAATCATCTGTTTTCTTCTCACTAGAAGGAGTACAACTGAATTGGGGGAATTAACGTCCCCGATGTGCTTTAGAATGAGAAGAGTAAACTTGAATTGGAATAGTAAAACACATTTGGCACCTGACAGGATCTGGTTTAACGTGTCACGATTCTGCAGATGGCTCAGTGGAAGTGCTCAGGCCTGAGCTTGCCTCTCTTCTGTGACAATGAGCAGTAGAGGAGGCATGTGGCCTGGATATGAGGCAAAAATCCAGATAGAAAGCCATTCATTCATTCAATCCATCATTGGAGGCACACCTTGTGCAAATGCTGCCCTGGGATTTGGGGAAAGAAAGCAGCCTCCTCATCCAGTTACTTACATAAGTGTCAGGACAATGGTGCATAAGCATCTATGAGTGTGAAATAAAGGTTATTAATTACACAGTAAACAGCAAAAGTCTTCCCCAAGGAGAAGGGCTCAGGTTGGGTCTGGAATGAAGCAAGAGTGAAACTGGGTGGGGGCTTTGAAGGTGCAGCTGGGAGGAGGGCTCCCCAGCATGGGCTAGAGGCCGCGCTATTTGAAATTTTCACCAGCACAGAGATGCGAGGGTCTTATCACATGGGATCACACAGGTGATGGGCAGGAGGGGCTATAGGCAAGGAGGGCACCTGGGGAAGCTGTTAGCAGCCAAACATCAGTAGTGGAGTCAGCGGTTTCATTAGACATGCCTACCAGGAGCAGTCACCACGTCCAGGGGGATGTGATGTGGCGACTGGCTGAGACCTGGGCCACATGCTTCCTGCTGAGCCAGGGACAAAGACGCTAGAAGTACACCAGCTGAGAGTGAGGGCTGGCTGGTTACCCAAAAGTCAAGCTGCTGGTCACCAGAAGAATGAAGAATGGAAGCTGGGCAGCAGGCAAAACAGGTACCCACTGGGTCTGGGCTGCTTCTTCGAGGTCATGTAGGTGATAAGGATTTGATACATGGTCTGGGCATCTCCACAATCCTTGTTTTCTCTGTATATCTGGTCTACCCAATTCAGCTTATCATCCTAATACTAGGTGGTCTATTTGTCCAAGAAGCGCTGAAAACATTGGTGTTGAGTTCTTAGACTCTGGCAACTTTGTAAACATAAGAAGTCTGTACGTAGGAAGGTTTTCAATATTCTTTGAATCTCTTTTTATATCCCAGCACGGATAAATAAGACTTTGTCTCTACCCAACTCAAGCCTGGATTCAGGAAGTAGCCAGGACTTCCAGCCTGAAAAAGGATTTTGAAAGCCCTCAGCGCTTCTAAGGGGGTGGAGGAGGGAGGGATGCAGTTAGCTATAATTTAATCCAATCCACTTCCACAAGGAGTGACTGAGTGCTTAATAGATTTCTAGCCGAAAGAAGTGGCAAAGATGATTAAGACATAGCTTCTGCCATCGAGTAGAGTAGGGAAGACGCTCAGCAATACAACATTAGGTAAATAGCAGAAGAGTCTTGGTGCAAGACAGTCCCAGGGTGGAAGGGCAAACGCCAGACACTCATTTTCCAGCCTCCCTTGAAACTAGGGTGTGGCATATTAACTGAGTCCCCATGGGTCAGTTTCAATCAGCCCGGTCTTTGATCTCGTGCCTCAGACAAGCAGGGACCACAGAGAATTCTCGGCAGTAGAAGAGGAAGTGGCGGCATGTTGCAGGTCCCCACTGTGGTGGTGACAATGACACTAACGGCGGCAATCAGTGCTGGCCAGTAGGTTGATGATACAGGTGACAGTATTGTCTCCTAAGTGAAATATTCTGTGGTTTGAACTTAGGCGGTGTTTCTGGCCAGTGACGGTACATCCCAGTGAGCTGAAGAACTATCCCAAATCCTTTGTTTTTTTTTTTTCAAATTTACAGTGATATTTTTCTTTTTGTAAACAGCTTTGTTGATGTATAATGGGCATACAATACACTGCACATATTTAAAGTGTACAAAATTTGATAGTTTGACATATGTATACACCTGTGAAACCATCACCACAATTACGATAAAGAAGGACCCCTACAAGTTTCTTTATGCCCCTCTGCAATCTCCCTGCCCCAGACTCTTTCTCCCCGACTGACCTGCTTTCTGACACTATAGATTAGGCTGCATTTTCTAAAATTTTTAATAAATTTAATCACATAGCATTTCTCTCGATTTGTCTGGTTCTTTCTCTCAGCGCATTTTGAGATTCATCCATATAATTGGGTACATCAATAGGTCATTCCTTTCATTGCTCAGTAGTCTTCCCTTACATAGAGACACCGCGGTTTATTTACCCACTCCCCTCTTGATGGGTGTTTGGGTTGTTTCCAGGTTTTGGCTATTACGAATAATGCTTCTATGAACATTCATGTATATTTCCATGCATATGCGCTTTCATTTCTCTTGGGTAAGTCCCTAGGAGTGGAACGGCTGGATTCTATGGTAGGTGTGGGCTTAATGTTTTCAGAAACTGGCAAACTTTCCCACGTGGGTTGCACCATTTGACATTCCTACCAGCAGTGGACAGCGAGCCTTTTCACTTTAGCCATTCTAATAGGTGCATAGTGGCGTCTCACTGTGATTTTAATTTCTATTTCCCTAATGCGCATTAATGTTTGGCATCTTTTCATGTGCTCATTTGTCATCCATCTATTTTCTTTGGTAAAATGTCTGTCCACATTTTTTGCCCTTTTTGGCCGGGTTGTTTGTTTTCTCATTACAGAGTTTTGAGAGTTCTTTATATGCACGTCTATTGATTCTCTCTATTGTGTTTTTTTTTTTTTCACTCCATTGATTTCTGCTCTGATCTTTACTATTTTCTTTCTTCTTCTTACTCTGGGTTTGATCTGCTCTTCTTTTTCTAGTTTCTTGAGATAGAAAGTAAGGTCGTCGATTTGAGACCTTTATTCTTTTGTATTATAAGTATTTGTGCTATAAATTTCCCTCTAAATATTGCTTTCGTGCATCCCTCAACTCAGAGTTCCTGGGGCTCTGCCTTAGTTTCTCCTCTCTGCACTGCAGCCTAGAAACCCTCTCCAGGCAGCAAGCTGGGGCCGTCAAAGGGCTCATCTCATTTGCCTCATGCCTCTCAAGGATCACTGTCTGTTTTTGCTTAATGTACAGGATCTTGAAAATTGTTTTTACACATATGTTGTCTCTTTATTTTTGGTTCTTTCAAGTGAGAAGGTAAATCTGGTCTATGTTCCTTTATCATGTTCAAAAGCAGAAGTCCTTTTGTTTGATTTTTATTTGTGGAGTTTTTTCTTTCTTTTTTTTGACACAAATGCTTTTAATTTTATGTAGTTAAATCTATTGATCTATTTAATTTATATCTTTTCTGTCTCTTCAATCTTAAAAAAAAAACTTACCTTCCTCCGGAAGGCTGAATCCTATACACTTATTTCTTCTTCTGATTTGTCTTTATTCATGAATTTATCCAGATTTTAGTGTACAATGTGAAATGAAGCTCTAAATTATTTCCCATGTGCCTTTCTCTCCCATCCGAGTAGCCAGCCGATTGTCCTAACATCATTTATTATAATGCTCCCCTCTTCTAGTAATTTGGGATAAATTCTTTGTCGTTTTATCATACTTTTGTAGAGAATATAATCCATCTGGGGGGCTATTCATTACATTACACTAATGTTTCTTTTCTTCTCTCCCTTTCTATCTTTCCTCTTTCTCTTTTTTTTAAATAATAGTTTGCTATTCAAATTGTTGTTTTACAATATTTTTAATATTGTTTACAACATTGTTTTTATATGCTTCAGTCAGTGATATGCTAGAGCAGGCTTTTACCAGGTCACAAAAGCCAGTTCTGTGCATCTTTTCCCAATGCCATGTTCAGCAATGTCATGTTGGTAGCTTGAAATTGACCCATGATGGGAGTACTTACACCACAGAAACTGGCAAACTCTACACAGCAGGGCTCTTCCCTCCCCTCCTCCCAGGCCCCCCGCCCCACCCCCACGGTTTACCAACACACCATTTGGGCCAGTTCTTCCTCATAAATTTTTTCTCAAATTATTGTTTGTTGTTCACATCTATTGCACCACATAAGCTTTAGAGTACTTTTATTTAAAATTTTTATTGGTATCATATTTAAGCTCATTTAATTTGGAAAGAATTGACATCTTCCTACTATGACATTCAATCTTCCCATTCTAACAAAAGATCCATAACTCCAAACAAGTCTCTTCAGAAATGGTCAATAGTTTTCTTTGTATGGATCATATAAATTTTATGGGTCACACTGTTAGCAAAATTGTAGACTGAGATTGCGATAAATTTGCAAAATTATTGACTCAAAAGAAATGAGAATGAGAAGAAACAAACCTAGATGTTCCTTAGAGAGTTGAGTTCCATGCTCATCTAGTGCTAACAACATTCTGCCTCATCTGACTCCAAAAGGCAAAAGAAAAACAACGTCTGGGATGCTCATTCTCAAAAAGCAGACCAACAGACAGAAAACAGGTCATGTAAGGCAAAGCCAAAGGTTCTGGAAGCCTTTTTCTAGAGAAAGAAGTCTAATGTGTAATTTAATAAAGAATATAAAGATTCTTCTGAAAAATATACTAAGGAGTTTACCCAAGAAAGAGGACTTCCTGGAAACAGTGAAGAGAAAATTCCTGCAATGGTCAGAGTTGGATGAATGGACCTTTCAAGTTCTTTTAATGCTCGATGGGCTAAGACTTCAAGTCTCCCTGAATATGGTGAACAAACAGAAAGAAGCTGACTCACAGCAAAGCAGACGTTTCAGTTCAGCGTAGGGAGAATTTCAACTCTACTAATACAAGCAAATAGACAAACAACAGAAACAACAGAGTAAGCACTGGAAAGGGGTTTGAAGCAGACTGGGTCTCCTCCAACTCTGAATATTTAGTAGCAATCCTGGACGGCTTAGGTCAGCGGTAGCAAACTGGGAGGTGACGGTCTCAATATGGCAACAGGGGTATTTTATTTATCTGGCAAGGTAGCATTAAAAGAGGAAATCACGCCTGTATGTCTCAGGTGGAGGAGGCGGTCTCCCATTTTCCACAGTCCATCTACTCTCTCGTGCCTTGGATCTTTCTACTGGAAATCTGCTCTAGTTGCCTCTATCACCTGGCTGGCTCTGCAGGAAGACACATTTAAAACCTCTGGTTCAAGCACGCAGTGCTTTAAAGCTGAGGTGTTAAAACACGACTCCAGTCTTAGAATTGCAAAAATCTTAACACAGGATTTTAAATTGATAATTATTATCCCCATCTTGGACTTTTAATCCTTTTTTTTTCATACTTGCTACCATAGTTCATATTCATTAGCAACGATTCAAAAGTAGCATTTAGGAGTAGCTAATGCCTTCTGCTCCCAATTAAAAGTGGTAACATTTCTATTGTTGGAGATGAGTTACTGGACCATTTTCTTGGTTGATTATGCCATTAAGTATCGAACAATGAGGCCCAAAGATCAGTGAGTACTAAAGAAATAATAAATCACATATTCTTAAAATACGTTTCTAGAGAGTCAAACAATCTTTGTTTTCTGCAGATAGAGATATACAGGAGCCATTTTGACTATCACAGAGAAAAACGGATAAATAACAGTTCTAAAAGTTCTGAATGAAGCAGAAAGTGGCCTTATAGAAATAAACCCTAATCATTTAGGCAAATGACAATTATTGAACTTCTAACCATGGTTCTTGACCTTTTACATGGAAGAGTAAGGCAAATGTAAAAAAATAACATAGAACTGAGACTGTGGACTCCCAATCCTCAACATGGCTTTAATATTTAATATATTGGAAACAATAGAAATTTAGATTGAAGAAACTGGGGGTTTTTTTTTTCTTTATATGGAGCAGCAGAACAGTGTTTTGAAAACCAGAGCCTCCTAAATAAGAGTTTAAAGTTATTTCATAGTACTTGTTCAAGGAGTTTTGGATAGGGTCATATTTTGAACATATGTATAAAACAGCATTCCATAATTGATTTATTAACATATGAGGTCATGTTTATGATTTCTTTCTGAAATATTTAAAAGCAAACTGTAACTGCATAATCCTATAAAATCTATTCATCACAAACCTGCTTCAAAAGTTCATAAAAAGCACAAAAAGAGCCAGCATATTGTATTTAGTTACGGTTGAAGTTTGTACTCCAAAGGATAAATGAATACGATTTGTATTTGCTATGGATCGGGCTGTGTTTTATTCACATTGTATTACATCTCAGGAGAGAGTTTGCTAAACAAGTCCAAATGGCAGAGATTCAGGAATCCAGAAAAATGCAAACATTACATTTTTTTTCATGATGGACAAGACAGGAATGATTAAGAAATGCTTTAGAAAATATTATGTTTTCAAATGTTTTGAAAAGGCCACAAAATTCCCAAAAGCTAAATCCCTTCCCATCCCATTCATCTTTAACTGTCCTGTCATTGCATGCGACCTTTAAAAATATCCTGCGCATACTTCGCTCTGCTAAGTCCTTTTAATTTAGGTTTCGGGATCCTTTGTATTCAGATACATTACTTGTCATCCTCCCCTGCTGATCTCGATGGGTACCAGAGAAAACTGATGGCCCTATGTTGGCTCAAAGATAGTGTCCTCGATTCCTTTGTGCACTATCCGGGTTATCAGAAAACCCCTTCTTCCTATAAAATGACTCCCCCCAAATTGTGTGCTAACACTGCACTTCTTTTATCAAGGGTGCCTAGAAGAGGTGACGTATCAAATTAAATTTACTCTACATTGTAAATAACTGCTATTAGATCTCTTTCTGAGAATAGTTTTTACTAGAGAGGAGGGTAGAGATCTGACACTTATAGAAGTCTTTAGAAGGGGAAAGAGAAAATTTGTGGGGAAAAAGCAAAGGTCAAAAGAAAGAGACTCTCAATCTATCAAAGATGAATAGTCTGTGTCATAGTTTTTCTGAGAGAGGAACTAAAGAAGTGACGTTGCCTGAGCACTATTAAATGCAGAGATAGTGGTGTCACATAGACGGACCTGTTCCATCCAAATGTGATCTTGAGAGGCTGTTTTTTCTTTTATAGATAGGAAAATTAAATTATAATTTTTTTAAGTAGTTAAAATCGCAACTCTCAAGCGAATATACACATGTTAAAGGTTTTATTTAACTCATTAGTTAATGACAGAACCAGTAAGATGTAATAGGTTTAAGGAAAAGCCTTTGAACGGAGGCATATAAAAGTAATCAAAGATGCTGAAATGAATTAGCAAATAGATGGGAAACGGGTCAATATCTACATCGTAATAACCACTCGCATCCCCACAGGGATAAAGTTCATTTACATCTGTATGAACAAGAATCATTTGCCTCACTATAAGTTTCCTAAAATTCATAGAGTTGTAAGATAGTTCAAAAACAATGAAAGATGTAGATCCCTAAAGAGTCAGAGAACCCCCTGGAGCATCCGTTTAGATCAGGTTTCCTAAATTTTGTTTGGGGCCAGATTAGTTTTCATAGTGGAGGGCTGCCTCATGCATTATAGAATGTTTTGCAACACTGCTGCCCTCTATCCACTCAGTTCCAGTAGCAACCCCCAAATTGTGACAACTAAAAACGTCTGCAGGAATGGTTCAATATCCCATGGGGGACAAGATCACACCAGGTTGAGACACTGGTTTAGACAATGTCCAGCATTCCATTGAAAGGACACCAGCAAACTCTTTGCTCATTTCCAAGTCTTCTACAGTTTTTCCAGGCAGAATGAGATTTAGAAAAGTTAAGGATCTTGGCCAAGATCGCATAATACAAGGTGATGAAATGGATTACAAAATCATTTCTGACTCAAGAGCACATTTCTCATTCATTCCACCACTCTGAAAATAGGAATTGGTGATATTTAGCTGCTTACATGAAATGCTCTCTTAATAGTTATCATCCAAACAATCCTAGGTCTTCTTGCACTTGCCTTGAGAGCCCTTTTTGCTTGTTGTCACCATTAAGAGAAACACAAGTCTAACTCCAAAGGTCTAGAAAAAGGATGTCTTCACTGAAGTTTCTTGAAGAGGTAGAAAATGAGAATTTCATCACATCAGAAATAGCAAAACTTCTCCAAACCCTTTGTGGGCATCTCCCTTCTGAAAGCAGTCCCCCACGTACCTCTTCGATAATATCCCTCTGTCTCTTTGAAACTCAGCTTGCTTCTCCCTGGTCCCCTAGTCCCACGCTCCAGAGAAAAGCACTATGCCCTTGAGTACAACAATTTGGTCTCTCTACATTTATTTTTCAGTTCACTCTCCACCCCTTACTCTGATCAGCACAACAAAGAGGCCTGAAGGGGAGAAAAAAGGGTAAAGCCATGAATCCTTACATTTTGGTATTTTTGACCCTCTGCGAAAATTTAAAATCCTTCTTTATACATGAGAAGTCAGATAATAACACATTTGAGCGTCTGTCCATTAAAAGAATCTAGAAGTTATGACATTCCAGAAGAATTGAGCATGGTTACTGCCTAGATTTTGGTTTCTAAATACCAAGATCTCCACTAACAGAAACCAGGGCTCTTTAGAGAAATGTGCTTGGGGGTGGGGAGATGCGGGGGGGGGGGGGGTGCGGGGGAGGGCAGTGAGCCTGGAACATCGTGAGCCAGAAAGCAAGGAAATACTCAAAGATAGATGGGGACATGTCAAAAAGATGCAAGAGCCAGCTAAAAGAGTTCTCATTGCCAAATTCAGGACAATGTGAGCAGCAGAAAGAATAATGAGAGTTATGGATCATAGCACAAAGAATCCATGAGTCCATAGTGATACTCAAAACAAAAAGAGCAAGAAAAAACCTTTGGGTGCTAGGAGCAGAGGGAGAAGGGAAAGATTTTCTTTACCAGAGAATGCCAGATAATAAATGTAGAAAGAGTGCTAGAATGATCGAGATAGAATCTACAGTTTGTCTGCATGGTTTTGATTTCCCCTAATTACCAAAGTAACGTATATTCTTTAGCAAAAAACCAATCAATCTATTTAGGTATGTACCTATCCATCCATCTATGTGTACATATTTGGATTTCATAGAGGAATCTTTAGGTTCCCCTGCTAAAGTAAGTTTGAAACAATCTGTATGAACTTATTTTTATTTTTCTTATTTACATGTCTGCCTAGACTTCATTGTCTAGATTTAAGAAATTTAATTTAACCATATCTTAACTGTGGCCAATTTTAAAGTATGTATTATGCTGTGATGAATATCCTTATCCATAATTCTCTGTATCCATTTCTATTTCCTCCAGATAAACACTGAGAAGTGCGATGGCTGATTCAAGGGATAGAAATAGTTTTAGAACTTTTGGTACAGATTTTCCAGGAAAGCTATGTACCGATACCTCCCTCCAGCAGTGACTTTGTGATTTAAGAATATTAAGAGTCGTGCTGATTTTCATTCTCTGTGCACCTGTGCTACACCCTGCAGGCTACAAACATCTCTCGTATGGTTCTCCCAAGAGCCTTGCAAGGTTGGTCGTCTTTTTTCCCAAACAAACAAGGGAACTGGAGCTCAAAGAGAGCCAGTTGCCCAGAGTTACAAAGCAAGGAACAAGGCGTGCTGGAATGGGAAGTTGTTTCGCAGGGTCTCTAGAGTATGTGTTCTTTCCTCTTGGCCAAACTACCTTGCACAATGTGCTGAAAACAGGGTCTCATTTCCTGTGAATCTGTGTCTTTCCATGTTCAGTTTTCACAAACTATAACTTACTCTTTCCTCAGGAGAGGGAATAATCTGCTCTCTCATCCTGTTTTCTTCGGTCCCTCGTTTCGATCCCTTCCCCCAGCACGCTAGCTGAGCCTAACACTATGCCCTTCTCTCATACCTCACACAGGTGTGAACAAGACACACACTCACACACACATACCTGATACCTCCAGGTCTAATCCCAAATCCTGTAATTCCTTCTCCCCATTCCATATCCTTTATTTCCCTTTATCCACAGGGAAGACCCTGGTTCCCAAGAACATCAGTCTATTTACTTATTTTCCCAATCCTGTGATAAAAGATTTCAGAATCACTCTATCAACACCACTACCAAACGACAAACCTACTGAGTTAAATGAATTCCTTGAAATACTTTTCTGTTCTCCGCCTGTGTCCCCCATTGAGGGTGTACAATCAGAGGAATATGCTCAAAACTTATTTAGACTGGTTCTTTTTTTCTTCTAAATGGTTATGCTATCAATTTCATATACAGTTAGATTAATTTATTTCTATTTTTATTCAGATTTAGGATCTTCTCCATCCTTTCTGATTTAACCTTATGTTCGAATACATTAAACATAAACATTATTCAAAAGCTAAATATATTGAAATCTTATTTCCTCTCCATCCTTTCAACTACTTGTCCACCTACCTCTTGTAAATATCCAACTTGGTTCATTTCCGGCTTATGCTTCCTGTTTTTCTTTTGGGGGAAAATCTTATTTTTCTTTCTGTATTATGCATAAGTAGCACATTATCTATATCCTTTTTCACCTTACTTTTTTGTCACTTAGTAATATATCCTGAAAATGATTATCTATCAATTCATAGGTATCTTCATTCCTTTTTGTTTTTTTTAGTATTGGCATTTAGGCTACTTCCAATTATTTGCCATTATAAATTGGAACTTCAAGGAATAATTTTCTGCACAATTTTTTTGCGTTCTAGAGGTATATCTTCAGAGTCAATCCCTGAAGTTGGATTTCTGGGCTGACAGGTAAATGCATACACTAGTAGATGTTGCCTGCCAACAATGTGTGAGCACCCCCGCCCTCAAAGCCTCGGGGGGAGGATGTCACCAAATTGTTGACATTTTGCCCATCAGATTCACAAGGAATTGTCTCTCTGTGCCGGTTTAACCTGCATTTCTCTTACCATAAGTCGTGTTAAACATCTCATAATGGGTAAGGGTCATTTGTATACATTGTGTGTATGAATATATATCTAGACTTTTTTTGGTGAATTTTCTGTTTATCTCTTTTGCCCATTTTCCTGTCAGTATTTTCTCTTTCTCCCATAACTTTTAAGAGTTCTTTATATATATAAGGACTTTATATATATAAGTTCTTTATATATATAAGGGGTGTTAACCCTTTGTCTGTGATATATGTTGCAACTATTTGATTCCAGTTTAACATTTGTGTTTTGATTTATGATCTTTCTTTACACACTCTTTTTTTAACTCACTTTGTTCTTTGTTGCATCTAGATTTGGAGACATAGTTGGAAAACCTTTCCCCATCTCCAAACTATATAATGAAATTCACCTGTGTCTTATTTCATTGCATGTACGGTTTCATGTTTTATGCGTAAATTTCTCACCCATTTGGGGTTTATTTTTGTGTGTGGTATGAGGTAAAAGAAGAATTTCAATTAATTTTAAGGTTGGCATTTGCCTGGCTTGTGATTTCTTTTAGGAACTTGCTAGAATGTATGACATAAAATGCAAGTGCCATGAGGACAGGGGACATTGAAGTGGCAACATTAGTAGGAGAATGCTCATGCGCAGGAGATATTCTCTGAAGGGGACGGCTGGTCCCAGAGCATCACTGTTCAGAGGCCTCAGTCTTCATCAACATCTGCAGGGAAGGTGTAAGCCAGCGCTGTGTCAAATTGCCGATGGGCAGGTAAGTTTCCCTTTGGTAAGAGGGTAAAAAGGTGGTGACAGAGACAGTAGGGAAGGAGAAAAGTCTGGGTTGATCAGTGATGGGTTCAAAGGAAAGAAAGCTATCCCAAGCTGAGCTGTAGAGGCTAAAGAGAGAAACGTCAGTAGCTGCAGGTCTGGCTCCGCAAAGGGCCAAGATGGTAAAGATCAGAGTCAGGCAGAAGATGAAGGTCATGGGGTGACTAGGAAGCCGACCAAGAAGAGGTGGAGCTGGCAGCTGTGGCGCGCCTCTGCCAGGACAGCCCTCGTTAGTCTGAGGTCCGTGCTCTGAATCTAAAGGGCTGGATTTAACCCAGCATTTAAAGCGATCTGTGTTCTCCAAACTTGGGAGTGGGAAGAGAGAGAAACGTCAACCATCCGAGGGAGTTTTATGGATAAGCCCCATGAGCATTCAAAAATGCATCGTATAGAACAAAACACAACTTACAAGGATTTAGAGAGATTTCTGACACAGACCATGAAATCTGGCTCACGGAGACATCCATGAGTCAGGGGTATTGCTCTAAGTGAAAAAAGAACTAATTCCATGAAGTGAGTTATTGCTGAATATGAGACCAAAAGAAAGTTAGTATTTTATTTTAATTAACATAATTGCTGCCATGTCACCCATCCTCTCCTGCCCTCTCTGTGGCTGGGTCCTCTAACACCAGGATGCAAAGATAACTCAGAGGACCTGTGCTGGCTTGTGGCCCAACCAGGATTGAGGAGTCCTGATCTTATATTCACAATCTAAGGAAAGACTCAACACAGTACTTTTCATGTTAAAATGATCTCAGCTGTCAACTGAAGCCAGCAGGGTCTTCTAATAGGTAGGTTCAAAATCCCATTTTAAATATAAGGGAGTGGGGCAGGGAGCCCCTGTACGGCTCAGGAAGCATTCCGGAAATGGAATCCAAACTAGGTATCCAAGGAAACAGAGTGAGAGAGCAGATCACCCCTCTCCTGAGTAAGGAGCCGGCTGGAGTCTGAGTGTGGGAAACAGCCAGGCAGATAGGCAATGGAGACCGAGAGAAAGGACTTCCAATCCCAGAATGCCTTGTTCCTTGCTTTGTAACTCCAGGCCGCTGGGTCTCTTTGAGCTTCAGTGCCTTCATTTGTGTGGGGAAAATATGACCAACCACGACCAGCTGTTGGAAGGACTGTAACAGAGACATCTATAAACTGCAGGGCACGGTGCAGGGACCCAAAAAATGGAAATCAGCATGACCATTACTATTCATAAATCACAGTCATGCAGGCCACTACTGGAGCGAGGTATTAGCACATAGCGTTTCTGGAATACCTGAACCAAAAGTTCTAAAACTGTTTCTATCCTTTGAATCAGCCATTCCACTTCTCTGAATTTATCTGGAAGAAATAGTCAAGACATACACAGAGAATTATGGATGAGGATGTCTATTTTAGTGTAATAAATAAATAAATACTTTCATTTTAGCATAATAAATAAATTACTTGGGCAACAGTTAAAATATGGTTAAATTTCCCAAACTTAGACAATAAAACTCTAGGCAGAAATAAAAATAAGTTATCAAATAGTAGTTTTCAAACTTCTCTAGCAGGGAAACTCAGAAAATCTTACATGGAATCAAAATACGTTTATATACACACATTTATATACACACATATATATACCTACATAAAGATGTATATATAGAGCTATAGATATAAACATAGACATCTATTATTAAATATATATTCCTTTACTTTAATAAGCAGGAAAAACTATTTAAAGTCATAGAGAAAAACTGTAGATGGATTTGTACTAATGTGTTGATAGCCATATGAGATATTGAGATAGTCTCTTACTGTGTCTTTGCCCTATGGATATTCATTACAAGGATAATTAAAATTGTCCTCTGCTGGGACAAAAATGCATCTTGGGTGTCTAATAAACATAACAAAAATCAATCTTGCTCTCTAATCCCAACTTAGCAACCACAAGACATAGATCTCTTTTCAATCAGCTTAGAGTTCTTTTCGATCAACTCTGGCCACACAGCTCGTTTTTGAATGGACTGCCCTGTATTGCCCATCAAAGGCGTGACTGAGACTAAAGCTTCTTGATGGAGATGCCTATGGCGTGCTCTTCGCAGTCCCTTGTGCTCTAACCTGACGGCAAGTCAGGTTGTGTAATGTAGACACAACCTCTGCTCAACAGCTCTCCAATTCAACACTGTGCCTTTCTAGCATAGGTTGGAATTGGAAGCATCAATATAAATAGCATTTCTGGATCTTGCATAAAACTACTTTTTGAAGAGATTCTTTACCCTATTAAGTGTTATTTGACGATGGTGGATTTAATGAACTTTGTCTAAGATTCAGTACTAGGAAGTTTGCCTCTCCTGAAGAAGTGAAAAAAACTACTTTTTACCAGACAATGAAAGGGATGTGTTACTGGATTTTCCTTTTCATCTTGGCCGTCAGGAAGCTCAGAACTAGATTTAGTGTCCAACTAAAATATGTATCTCATTATAGTTTGTGATATAATTTCACTTTTTATATAACTTCTGATCTTCCTCTACTTTATTCTAGCTATCCTGATTACAGATTGTTGTAATTCAAAAACACAGAGATAAAGAAGTGTCATAGACTTCCCAGGATAGTTCCATGACAGAAACTCAGATCAGGTCTGGTCCTCAGCCTAGTTGTTGTAGAAAACTCAATGCTTTCTATAACAATAAACCAGAGATGATTATTCTCTTAAAGATTGTCTCAAGTTAACCAAACTCACAAGAAACCAATAGTGTTACTAATGCTAATAATCACAATTCATAACTAACATTTATTGAATGCCTATTTTGTGAAATATTCTTGCAAGCAACCAAATGGATGTTTTCTAGAACAATAAACTAGAGTTCATTAGTGTATTGGAGATGGTTCCAAGTTAACCAGATTCACAAGTGGCCAACATTGATTGCTGATAATCATGACAGTTGCCCACTCTGTGAAATATCCCTACAAGTAACCAAGACAATCAGTATTG
This sequence comes from Equus caballus, assembly GCF_041296265.1. Lineage (NCBI taxonomy): Eukaryota > Metazoa > Chordata > Mammalia > Perissodactyla > Equidae > Equus > Equus caballus. Next base: position 14,940,247 of record NC_091684.1, read on the forward strand.
AAGAGCAGTTGAGAGCATGGTATTTGGACTTGACTCTGGGTTCAAAACCCAGTGTGTATCTTTGGGAAAATTACTTCACTTTCCTGTGCCTGCTTCCCCATCTGTAAAACCGAGATAACTTTAGTACCTACCTCTAAGCACTGTGGGGAGATGATGAATGTAGGTTTTCCACTCAGGGAGTAGAGGACAGAACATAGAGGAAGTGTCAAATGAATGGAAGTCATGATGATGAGTAAGTGTGGGGGTGGCGATAAGGAGACCTCCCATGGGAAGCCAAGTCATAATCAGAGAATCCACGAGCCAGATGGATTCAGAACCAAGGGAGGTATAACATCGTAACAAAGCGTCCCCCAACTCACCTGGCTGGACCAATCTTCTCATTCCTGGGCCTGAACCTTCAGCCAGCGTATGAGGTCCGTGGAGCGCCCTGCAGCACACAACTTACAACAGCTTTGATTCCGTCTGCATCTCTTTTTGGCTGGAAGTCAAGCACGGCCATAGATGGCACAGCCTGCAATGGACTGAGTTGCTCGCTCCTCTAGCATCGTTTCCTTCCACTGCACAGATTTCCTCTTTCTTGGGAAAGAGTTTTGTGCATGTTGGCTCCATAGTTTCCTGGTCACACTTACAGACAAAATTGTTGTTGCATCTGCTCAAGCATGCATGTCAATTTTTAAAGGGAGATCATTTTTTAAAAATGGCTTTGATTTTATCTATTTTATGTTAGTAGATAAATTTTTTTTGTCTGGTTCTTGTGACCACTTTAGCCCTGCATGTTGCCCGCCCAGATGGCTATGTGCTTTTTGGTTCTTTTCTTTCTTTCCTTTTTAATTCTTTTAGAGTAGGTTGCTGCATATTTTTTCTTTTACCTTTGAATATAGACAGAGTGTTATTATTTTTTAAATCCCAGTCAATAGTATTTGTAAAAACATTTCAAAACTTTTGAATAACTAGTGCACTGGCCAAGGGAAAAATAATAATTTTATTAATTTTAAAACCTACACACCTGCTGGATGGGGGAAAAAGCAGAGGAAAGAGCAGCTAGTTTAAAAGCAACAATGAGAGCAATGCCGTCAATAGCAAACCGTGTGGTTTTTCTCTGCAAATCCAAGAGGAGAGCCAAACAAACTCCAAGAAACCAGAGCTATTTGCTTTGGTACGGTAATAAGTCATAGATTATTTTCTTCTTCCAAGGAAATACTGTTCAAGCTGAATATTTATATTCTTCCCTTCACTAAAATGCTATTGAAAATGAATATGAATCTTGTGGGAATTTAAGCGTTGCATATTGTCTAGTTGACAGAGTCATTTATAAAAGTTGGGATATTTTATACTCCATCAGGGCTTAATTAGGGTTCATAAAGATCACTGGCAGTTGCAATAGAAATATTGTATTCTTCCTTCCCCCAATGACTTTGCCTAGTTCTTTTATGAGGGCCTTTAAAATGCATTTAAGTCTTGCTGAAGTTAATCATAAAGATAGATACCAACCATTCTATAGAGAAATCTAATCTTCTGTACTTTCCCCCTCTCCCAAAAAATTTCTTGGAAACCATGGGCAGGTCAAGTTCCAAATTCTGTCCCTTCTCCTAATAGACTTTGGAAAGGAAATTCCCTCAAACAAGGAGGTGATTGAAAATACACACAAAACTCAAGACATCTGCACTCAGAATTTCAGCTGACTTAGGTCGAAGAATAAAAAATGAACTGTTTGGCAATTCCAAACAATGGAAGATGCTGACAAATGGTATCTTTGCACAGGAGTTATTAACACTCTGACTGTGAGGGTGAAAAATTGAACAGATGGTACCTCTAAATGCAAGGCTCAGATAATCTATTTCCATTCGTGCTTTTCGTAAACTTTTATTTTAAATTTTGTGCTAAGGACAAAAAAAACAAGTGTGTTCATGGCACCATCCAGGGACAAACTTGCTCAAGCTTCCTTTGAGAGTTTCATTAACGCGCTTCTAATTCAGCCTGCAGTTCTCATCCTCTTCCTGTTCTTGAGTTTTTCTGTGAACCAATTGAGGTGAGATTTCAGGGGAACCAGGCGATTCGGTCAGATAATAAGTGTGCTAGGGTTTGTACTAAAGCGAGACCTCTGAGGCACTTTACATCAAAATGGAAACCCCAAATCATTGTCCCTTTGGCCTGTCTGCCTTGCCACTTTGTGGATATGGTCAATGACAGTCTTACTGAGCTGCAACTATGAGGAGGGGGCGAGGCAAAAATCTTACCAAATGACTGTCTGTGAAAGACATTGGGTCGACGTTGATTTATAACTTAGTTGTCAAAGTAGGGCCCTCTTAAGTTTAGCTGTTAAGACTTGAGCTGGAGTCTAATGTGAGGCTATTTTAGAATGTTTAGAATCCGCAAATACCATCCTTCTGGTTATGGAATATAATTAGTTGTTTTTGTTGGGTTGCTCACAGAACAGGTATTCAGGGAACTGGTTATTATCTTGACACGTGTACATGTCTTATCTTCACAACCAAGGCCCTCAGAGCAGGGACATCCCCACTGCCCCCATTGTGTGGAGCACATTAACACTCACTCATGTGTGTCATGGTGGTCTAGTGGTTAAGGTCTGGCACTCTCACCACCACGGCCTGGGTTCATTTCCCGGTCAGGGAACCACACCACCCATCTGTCGTTGTCATACTGTGGCAGCTGTGTGTTGCTGTGATGCTGAAAGCTATGCCACCAGTATTTCAAATACCAGCAGGGTCACCCCATGGTGGACGGGTTTCAGCAGAGCTTCTAGACTGAGACAGACGAGGACTAAAGACCTGGCCATCTACTTTGAAAAAAACTGGGCGTGAAAACTCTATGAACAGCAGCAGACCTTTGTCTGCTACAGCGCCTGAAGGTGACAGGATGGCGCAAAAAGACCAAGCAGGGTTATGCTCGTCCACATGGCCGCTAGGAGTCAGAATTGACTCTATTGTACTAACAACAAACAACAAAATGTACGTCATCTCTAGTCAAGTTTAAAATGAGAGTGGAAAGATCACATGCAGGTAATTTACAAATATGAAAACCTAGAGACCAAATGTGCAGTAGAGTGCTGAGCAAAATAACTTTATACAAAAATGAACAAGCAGTGTTATAAGTAAGCTTCAGTTCTCTTCCTGTTGACATACTTTGGGTTTCAGCTAGTAGAAACATCCTTGTTTCTATCGAATAACTATGTAGCCCTGTGGGCGTTCAAATGCATATACCAGCATCACCACTTTGCTCTGTGCTGATCACAGAAAATCACTGTATCATTTGGGTTTTCAGGTGTAAGCAAGGCGGGGAAGCTGACACTGGATACATTAAGCTTCTAGGGACTTTGGGCAAATCACAGTATCTCTGGGAGGCTCAGGAAACGTGGCTGGGGGCAGGCAGCCAAGAGCAAGGCCTGGATGATGCTGTAGAACCAGGCTGGCGGATACCACGGTTGAGGTCACAGGGCACAGATGCTGAGGTTTGTCCCCCAATGCCCACCCCCACCACTGCCAGTGCTGGACATTAGATGCTACCCCTTGAACCGCTGTCGCGGCCACCTCTGGAGATTAGATGTGGCTGTTGCTGCTGCTGCCAAATCCTAGCCTCTGGGTCAAACCTGCTTCTTTGCTGCACCAGCTTCTGATCTGAGACCGAGGGCTCCCCATCATGTGATCAGTGGAGATTAAGCCACGAGTTGTTCCCTAAACGCAAAGGAAACCAGGAAACAAGAATCTGGCCCTTTGGGTTTCGATGGGAGGAGGAGGGCTATGTGTCTGTTTTAGGGGTTAGTATTTTCCAAATACAGGAAGGGGTCAAATGCCAGGCACATAAAAATAATGACAAATGTCCACTACATTCACCATGTCATCAAATCTGGAGTTCTCTGCAGGACTGGCTCTCCCTCTGCTCTCCTCCATCGGTCCCTCTCAGCCACCATTTATCTTCTCCTATACTGATATTTTGTTTTTGTTGTTGTTGTTGTTTCTTGAGGAAGATTAGCCCTGAGCTAACTACTGCCAATCCTCCTCTTTTTGCTGAGGAAGGCTGGCCTTGAGCTAACATCCATGCCCATCTTCCTCTATACTGATATTTTGTAACAGTCTACTTATCCATTTATCTCCTAATTAGCCTGTAAGCTCCCCAAGGGCAACAGTCACGTCCCTTCACTCCTGTATGCTCAATGCCCAGCCCAGTCCCTGGCACAGAGTCAATAAGTATTTGACTGACGAGTAAAAGTTTGTCTCCTTTGATGCTGGCCTCTAAGTTACAAAGAAGAAGAATTGGGGTGGTGAGAACAACTCCAGTCTTCAAACTTCTTAACCACAGGCTTCAGGGCACCTGTGAGTGTGGAAACTCTACACAAATGTTTATGTGCAGGTGTATACCTGCATTTCTCTGGGGAGAGAGTCCATTGTTCATACCATTTTCCCCGAGGAATCAAAGACCCCAGAAAGAACCCCTAATATGCCTGCTTAAGGGAAGACTACATCAAAATCCTACAATATGATGTTTCTGTGGAACAGACCACCATGCTCCTTTCTGTCTTTATATATATATATTTAGAAAGATAAAATGTCAGTACACATGCATTTATCAAACTATAAAGAATATTGAGTCAGGGGGCTGGCCCCATGGCAAAGTGGTTAGGTTTGGCACACTCTGCTTCAGAGGCCCAGGTTCACAGGTTTGGATCCCAGGCATGGACCTACACCACTCGTCAGCCATGCTGTGGCAGTGACCCACATACAAAATAGAGAAAGATTGGCACAAATGTGAGCTCAGGGCTAATCTTCCTCAAATGAAAAAGAGGAGGATTGGCAAAAGACATTAGCTCAGGGCAAATCTTCCTCAGCAAAAAAAAAAAAAAAAAGGCATCAGTAGTAGAAAAACAGAGCTTGTCAACACTAGTTTGAATTCAAGTTCTCCCCTTAGTTGCACATCTTGCATAACTAGCCGACCTTTCTGAACCTTGCCTTCTGTATGGAGACATTCCATGTTACTCTTACTTCAGAAAGTGGCTGGAAAGATTAAATGAGATGATATGAGTAAGCATTTGGCAAAGAGAGCTCAACAAACAATATTTCTTTTCTCCCTATTCAAAATATCCAACAATCATACAGACAAGTTTTGTAAGCTAAATTTGCTCCCGTCGTAGAAAGAAGTCCAGTCTTAGATCACATTGTTCTGTGTCTCTGATTTCAGTGTTTGGGTATTTGACGTTGGGGTTGGCTTCTCCTCTCTCAGTGAGGCCTAAGGAACAGAGTGGTATGCAGTTGACGGAGGAAGGGATCTGATTTTCCTTACGGGGTCACTGAAATGTTGGCAGGAGAATGTCCTCACAAAGTGAGTGGCCCCGGAGCTCTCTCCCCCAGAAGGAATGACCCGGGCAGATTTGAAAGACCAACTAGAAGGGCCAGTGGCCTGCCAAGGCCTCTCCCGTCTCAGAGCAGAGAACCCTCAAATCCGCTCTCCCAGAGATAGCTCCCATCCTCTTTTGTGCCCCCTCCGTCAACCCCAACTTTCTCTTCGTTGGGCCAAATGGCCAATGGGTTTGAGAGTAAGTCAGGGATTCATAAGAAAAAAAAGATGAAAAATCATCCATATTCTTGCCACTTCAAAGTCCTGACATTGTCCATACTTTTGAAAAGCACTCTCATCAGAAGAAGAGACAATAACAAAACGGCTAAAGGAGACTTGAAGGGCATCATTCCTGCGTCGGTGTGGCATAGCGGATGTCCCTCTGCCTGGCAAACTGAGCTCACTGAGCCAGCATGAAGAGAAACAGAACTGCCCACGGCTTCATCAGGCCCACAAGAGGGACAACCACTGCCTTGGAAAACATGAGTAATTCAATCACAGCTTAGAAGTGAGGGAATCAGGCATCCAAGCTCAGGGGCAGATCCCAAGTCCTGTTTTTAACCACCAGGCCATGCTGCCTTCGAGGCTCTGGAATGAGTTTAGGATTCCCTGGAAAGAAGCCTCTATTTGCTGAAGGGCCCCCACTGGAGGATCCATTCCTGTCTACTGCTTCCTTCTTGATGGACCCTGATGCTCAAGAAAAGGTATTTACTCCCACCAGGGAACCTGGGTGTGCCTCTTGGCTGGTCAGATGGCCCAAGTATAGAAAGAGTCTAAGGACACTCATCTATCGAGGGGACACACCCAGCATCCGGGCTCTGTCTTGAAGACCAGTGTCCCCTCTCAGGCAAAAAGTTCTGGGAAGCGAAGTAGAAATGAGAGTTTTGAGCTATATGTCAGCCATCAGAACAAATCTATGATAACTCTTTTTATTTGCTTAAAAAAAAATGAGGGTGGGATAATTTATATTAACTAAAGAGATTAGGTTTTGAGTTATTTAATTTGTTCATATAAGAATTCTTAGCGGTGATCCAAAACATAGCATATACACTGTGATATAAATGGGATGGGTTTTAGGTTTTATTTTTTATCTTCAAAGAAAAAGTTACATTTCAAAACATCTTTGAAGAAGACACTTTGTGTTTAAAAAAAAAATCTGCGAATTTTGAGAGTTGAGTAGGCCCCTGATATTTATCAAGTTCACCATCCCTTTCCAACCACACACATCCTCTCCCCACCTCTAATGATGCCTGAGTCTCTCCTCCACCCTCGCTACACAAACTGGTCCCTAGATCTGTGGCATTGTCGTCATCATTTGAAGCTTTTTAGACATGCGGAATCTCAGACCTACTGATTGAGAATGTGCATTCAACAAGATCCCCAGGTAATTCAAACACACGTTAGAGTTTAAGAAGCATCATCAATAGCACAAGTTCTCAGCTTCAATTGCACATTCGAATCACTTGAGGAGTGATTTTGAAGTCTGAGGCCACCTTCAGTAATTCTGGTTTAATTGTTATAGGATGTTCCCTGAGCGCAGGGAGTTTGAAATGCTTCCCAGATGATTCTAATATGCAGCACCATTCGAGAATATGCTGTTTTGCATATTCAACATGTGGTTGCCCTGCCTTTTCTTGAACACATTCAGAGACTGGCAATGTGGTCCATTCCATCGTAGCACAACAAGCCACTGGATGCTAAGTTGGAGAATTCTGCCTCCAGGTGACTTTCACCCTCTTGGCCTAGTTCCCATCCTTGGAGGATTCACAGAAAATGTCAGATCCCTGCTAGGATGACCCACTCATCCTGGTTGGCACAGAACCTTCCCAACTTAGCACTGAAAGCCCCATGTCCTGGAAAACCCTCAGTCTTGGGCAGACCGAGATGGTTGGGATACTGTCCTCCCTTCTAGGTCTGTCCTTCCTCAGGCTAAAGATAAACGTTTCCTTAATCGCCCTCGTTTGTCTTTGAATTTCACCATTGTCCTGCAATACTGGATCTATCAAGAAGACAGAATGGCATGGAACCCTCAGGTTACAAGCTGGAAAAGAAATTGTGATCCACACAGAATAAACTGGCGTTTGAGGAACTTCCTTTTTAAAAAATTGAGTTTGAAAGATACTGCTTTGAAAATAAAGAATTGTCAAATCTCCTTCCAAAAGCATCGCTTATGTGTTATTTTCATAAATTTTAGGTGGCACGTGTGGAACAATGCCACACAAGTCCATTATTTGATTTGTCTCTCTGTCATCTTCCAGTGCAATCGCTGGTCATAATTAAATTACTATGAAAGCACTATAAATTATAGAATTAATTTTTGGAACCAAAAGTAATCAACCACAGGTTAATTTTTAAAAATAGTTCTAATAAAAATAACGTGCTGTATGAATAAATGTGTTTATTGCAGTGTCACTTATAACTGTTAAGAAAATTGGAAATAATGTCAATAGACAGCAATAAGATGTTAGTAAATTACAGAGTAGTCCCTTGATAAAATGTTATTCCACAATTTTAAAGTATGGCTGTGATGACTACGTAGCAGCATGGAAGTGCTTGTGATATAATATTAATTGAATAAAGCAAAATACAAAATTAAATCCATGCTCTGATTGCAATGCATACTCAAATTACAGTTTCATATGAACAGAGGCCAAAAGCAAACAGACGTTTTAAGTCATGACAGGTGCTCATGACCTTATCCTTTCTTTTAATTAGGCTTCTGTTAATGTTATTAGTGTAAAAAATTATAATAAGACATGTATTCTCTCAAGCCGTAGTGATTATTTTTAATTTATTTGAACTTATTTAAAGCAACATTTCCATCCCTGAGAGGTGGTAGAGAGAAGTGGATAAGAACACGAGCATATAGCCAACACGAAAAAGCAAAAACAGTGTAGGTCATCCTTATGTTTAACCCCAAGGAAATAAAGAACAGTAACTCGTACTAAGTGCCTATGCTGTGTGTAGAACTTTATATGGGCAATCTCAGTTAATTCCCCAAACTAACCTACCAGGCGGGTACAGTATTATTACACCCATTTAACAGATGAAGGAAATAAGTCTAAGATTAAGTAACTTATTCAATAAACAATTTATGTTAGAAGAAATAAAAATAGTTAATGAACATGAAATATAATCAAATCTACTAACAATTAAAGAGACGTATACAAAATATCAATGAGTTATCACTTTTAATACATCAATTTTTTTTCCTTATTGCTTTTAACAAGATGACTCAAGCTTACGCAGTTGCAGTGGGATGAGAACTCATGTAGTATTAGTAGGAGCGTAGTTTGGCGTAACTCTTTTGGAGAACAATTTAGTGATATGATTCATGAGCTTTAAATTTATATTCATCCCCTTTGGCACAGTATTTGCAGCTCTTGGAATCTATTCTAAGGAAATAATCCAAAATGTCAATAAAGATTGACATACAAAGATGGTCATCGAAGTGTTATTTATAATAGCAACAGCAACAACAAAAAACAATGTAAATGGCCAGCAACAGACCAATGGTTAAGTACATTACACACAATGTAATATTATATGACTGTTAAATAGGATGCTTGTAAAAGCATGAGGAAATGCTGGTATATGACATTAAATGGAAAACAAAGTACAAAATTATAGAAATAGTGTTATCTCAATTATATCAAGAAATCATTAAAAAATGAAGGGGTATATACCTGTTTGTTATAGTCATTAAACTGGATGATTCCTTCTTTATATTTTTCTTTATTTTCAGTCATTCTAAAATTCACATGTATTCATCTAGAATTAGAGAAAGTGAAATGGATCTTGTCCAAGGCAACACACAATCCAGGGGGTAGAGCCAAAATTTAAATCAGGCCCATCCGATATTGAAGCTATATCCATTCTACCACATCAGTTGTGGTAAACTGAGAAGCTACCGAAGTGTCAGGTAGGGTCAATGAGCCAAGGAAATAGAGTGTCAGTACTAGGAAATGGTGGGGACTCTGGCATCTTGCAGGCCACATGCTCCACCTAAATGGGGCAGCCACTCCTCTCTTCCAGCTGATCTCTGCTAAGAGACAAGGCAGGTCCCATGTGGCGAGATCTTTGGATTTTTTTCAAGAAAAGCCAGAAATCCAGCTTTTGCATATTAAATCTCACCATATTTAAATGTTGATAGCTAATTCAAAATATTTAAAAGGACCATGCAGGTCATGAGAAGCTGATTTTGGATATCTACACCATTCTACACTGCCTCCCTACAGCCAGATTTCTGTCACCTGAATGAACCAACCAGCCATCCTAGTGCTGTTCCCTCAGGCCCCAGCCATGCGACACAGCCTCCAGCATCTGAATCTCCAGAAAGATGCCATGAGCTTTGATCTGATCGCTTCTATTTGACACACCAAAAAAATGAAACTGACTTAAAACAATTTTTCATAATAGTATTTCCCTGAGACATGGTTTAATCAGAACTTCAGATTTAATCAGAAGTAAAAAGTGATGACATGGCCCAGGCAGTAATTTAATCACTACCGCAGAAGCAGATATTTTTCTGGGTAGAAAGTTGGGATATCAATATCTTTTCCCCGAATGATACTTTACAGGTTATATCATGTAACATGAGCAAAGATAGAATAAGGTGGAAACTTGCATGTGCAAAAAGACAGATGCATGGTAAAATTCCAAGAGAAAAAATAAACACTCTTGCAAAAATGTTTATAAGGCTACAATTCAAATGCCTAACCACGCGTAAAAATGTTATTCTTCTAGGAAAATCTCACCCTCTACTTATGCACCTGCTTTCTCAATTTTTGTTTTGAGTTTTATCTAAGGAGTTAGAATTGGTCCCTTACCCCAACCTGTAACAACCAGGCCCTAATGGAGTAGGCGGCATTTTCTACAACACAGGAGAGTGTCTTTGTCTACTTTTACATAGTAAATCTCAATTCACTGGGAGAACGCTCTGCAAATATTTTGCACACTGCAATGTTTAGGTGTTTCCCAAGACTAATTGTTTGCTAATACCCCAAATTACCCTCTGCAGGTACAGGCGGTTGTTTTTCCTTCTTCAGCACAGTGCTTTTATTTCGACAAGAATGTGACAAAGGATTAATTGGACCCGTTTATTCTTCAAATGCTGTACTCTCGGGGAATTCACTAGTTCCACTTCTAATCAAGAGATAAACTGGCAAGTGGGTTGTTAGCCAAATTGACCACACATCTGCAAATATCAAATGTCTGCGAACAAGACCAAGAACGCTCGCTCTCCTTTCTGCTCAGATGGTTTCATTTAAGATCCAAAGGGTCAAGGGTCACAGCATGACCTCATCAAATTAGACCCAACTGAGAGAGGTGTTTAGCACAACAGAAAGGAAATAATCTGAAGGACATTAAATGCAAATGAAATTGCCATCTGCAAACTTCAAAAAACACCTGACCTAAAAAAATAAATCTCCCACTTAGAGCTGGAACCCGCCTCCTGCCCTCCTCCGGAGTGGACACAGAAGTTTGGTCTTGTCACTACCTAACAATCACTCAACCTGCCAAAGTCCATTTGCATTTAACGTTCCCCTCCCGACTTCTTTAGTTGAAAAATTTGGCAACGATCTCCGAAGAACAAGAAAAGGGATGTTCGAGCATGAATATTACTCCTTCGCCCCTTGTGCCTAGATGACCAAATTGGACACAGGAACCTTCGCTTTTTGTCACTTTGGGGCAAGTTTATGTGACCATCAGTGGGAGAATGGGCAAATTCATAGTACGGGGCTATGAGATGGAGGCCCTGAGGATGATAGGAATTACCGTTTATTTTTTATTTACTCAGAATATGTCTTTATACGCCAGGAGTAGTGCCAGGTCCTGGGAAAATACTGCTAAGCCAGGCAGACAAGGTCCCTGTCCTCACAGAGCTGACAGACAATTAAACAAGCAATTACTGCAAAGTGTGACAAATGCTGGGAAAGTGTGGTTCATCACAGTGGTCACTCTGAAATATCCAAGCACCACCCAGGTGGTCTTGTTCTGTCCTGATTCATTGTGGATAGAGATGAGAACAAGGCAGGCGGTGGCAAGCAACAGTGTCTGAACCCTCGCTTTTGTCTAGGGAACAGAGTTTGAAAAGCCCTTGGGTGACACTGTTGCGGCTCTGTCAGCCCTGTTAGGAGGCATGACCTAGGCAAGACAACTCACCCGCCGGGCCCTGAAGTCACCATCAGGCTGAAAAAGAAGACTGATAAGGTAGAAGGAGAGCTGTTCCATTGGTATAAGAACTTCCTAATAACGTAGACTTCTGGTAAAACCCAACAAACTGCTTCATGGGAAAGTGGGCTTCTCTCTGACTCTGTACCAGAAAGGAATGGAAAACCAGTAGCTAGAAATGGTGGGGGGCAAATGAGCGGGGATGGGTGACAACTAAAGCCAGTTCCAGCTCTGGCATCACAGAAGATGAGAGGTTTTTTAACTCTTTCTTCAGTTGTAGAACTATGATTCTATTCATTTGAGTAAAAATCACTGTGAACATCTTACCCATATTACATTAGAGGAAAACTCTCATTTTCCCAAAAACATCAAGTGGGTGGTGCTTCCCAGAGTCATCCAAGGCTTTGACCTTAAAACAAGTAACTTAAACATCCCCTTTCACAAAATTTAAAGTTCCTTGGGAGACTATGTCAAATAACTTCTTCAAATATCCTCCAATGCCTTTTATAGAACCTACGCAATCAATAAAGACTTGTGATTGTGATTAAAGTCTGTGAGATTTCTTCTGATGGCAAGGAGGGTTGTCCTTGTGGCATTGTCGTTTGTGTCATGCACAGCAGTGGGAACTGGGAGACTTTGGAGTCAACGGCTCAGCCACTTGCTAGCTCTTTTATCTTTGGCAAATTCCCTAAGGTTTCTGAAACTCAGCTTTACTATATATTGGTGGGATAGTAAAAAATCTGCAAGGGTTTTATAGACCTTAAACAACGATAGAAATGAGAGGGACTACCACTGTTCTTTATCAGTGTTAGGCGCCAGGTTTCCCATGAATTACGGTGAGGAAATATTGGGAATGGGAAGACAGATCTGACATCAAGACTCTTAGGTGTCCTTTTGTTGCCAAAGTGATCCGAGGGATGAGCGATTGACAAATCCTGCATCAGAGATAATAGTAAGCTCGCAGTTCTGCCTCCATTTTTCCATGACCTTCCATAGAAGGCAAGTAGGGATCAAGGCTCATAAGAAAAAGTGAAGGGAAAAAAAGATTACTCTCCTGAACAGTGCTTTGTTTGTCGTCTGGCCAGGGTCCACATGCATTGGTCTCAGCAACTCATTGCTTGGAGCTTGCTAATTTATCCTACGAAAGCATCTGGCAGTCAGAAAGAAAGAACTCTATCATGCCACAGAGCTAAATTCGAGAGATGGAGGAGGTTCATTCGATGATTCAGTGCCACCAAGTTTTGGGTACATAAGATCCTGGGCTTAGCACACCAGTTTTCTCTAGGACCCATGCCAGGAGACGCAGGCAACATGCATGTTGTATGAGTACACGGAACAGCGGAATAGAAGGGAGGGCAGTGACAGGAGCAGAGGGGAGTAGAAGGAGGTATAGATGAAGAGAAAGGAGGATCTGACCCCTCCCAGCTCTACCGTTATCTGTTTGGAAATACATTCATGAGCTGCATAGCAACATTTCAGTCAATGATGGACCGCATATACAACAGTGGTCCCATAAGATTAGCACCATGCAGCCTAGGTGTGTAGGAGGCTATACCATCCAGGTGTGTGAAAGCACACTCTATGATGTTCTCACAACGAAATCGCCTAATGACTCATTTCTCAGAGCATATACCCGTTGTTAAGAGACGCATGACTCTTATTTATCGGATAATTATCAGGAAGTCTTGGGGGCTCGGTTTACTCATCAAAACAAGAAAAGGATTGGACCAGATGCCCTCCAAAGACTTGGTAAGGATTCAGTGGAAAGTTCACAGGATTAGGCACTGGAAGGCCTGGGTTTGAAGAGCCAGCCCTGCCATTTATGGGCCATGTGATATTATACAAGTCACTTCTACCTCTCTGAGTCTTGCATTTCTCATCTGTAAAATATACCAGTCATATCTATCTCACAGGGTTGTAGAGAGGATTAAATGAGAAAATCAAGATGGAAATCCTTAGTTAAGTGCTGTACAAATGTCAACTGGTTTAGGCCCCAGAAGTGAAGGGAAAAGAATGAAGGAACAGAAAATGTGCACTGACATATACAAATGGTTTCTCACTAATAAGATGGATATGAAATATTAATAGCTAAAACTGGCTCGCCTGGAGCCAATGCATTATATTCAAGAATTTTTTCATCACTGAGCATTTTTTAATGCATCAATAGGTAAGAGAAATATAGATCCTGCCTGCTAAGTCAGATCCTGATGATAGGACTGTACATCCATGATGGTGTTTTGGCCTATGTGGATAGGATACAAAAACATATCCCATGTTGCTGTGATCAGGAAACTTCTCGGACCCAGTGGTGATATGGGATAACTTCATCAGCCTGGTGCTTGCTAGGAAAGGAGAAGGAGGATTTGGGCAGGGGGCCTAGCTGTCATCCTCTTGGGTTTGGGGATGACGACACCTCATCGATCTTGTGTCATTCCAGAAAATGGCCAATCGCCTCCCTGCCTTGGAACTGGGTCAGGGAGCAGCGGGCCAAAGAGGCATTTGTTAGCGGCGAGAAAGCAGTCAGCGCGGGTAGCGGGCGATTTATGAATTTGAGCACAGGAACGCTGGGTGTGGGGGGCGCACATCTGGCCACAAGATGCTCTCTGGCTGCCTTGTGGATGAAGAGGCTTGGTCAAAGGAGGTCACGGCAGGTTCAGGGGGATTGCCAAGGGTGGGGGCTGCAGGCAAAGTAAACAAGCTGCCCTCACGGCGTCAGGCTTCCCCAGAACAAGGATGAGAAAAGGGGGTGCGCATATTTATTTTCGAGATCACTGAAATATTTCTAAGCTCTTGGAAACTCAAAGTTGAGAAATCTGTCCATCAATCAATATTGAGAGTTTTGTATGAGCACAATGACAACAAAAAAGCCACCCAAATCAGAATACTGCTCTAACATAGTTACTAAAAGGGTTAAAGGAAAAAATATAACCCTGTGGGCTATCAGTAAATCAATAACCAATTCCACATAATTTCTATGTAATACTTCTTGTAGTTTTCCTAGGTTAATTTGAAAATTATTTTGATAAAGATTTGGGTGAATTTAATAAGATTTCTTTGTACAGAAGATAGCTCTACTATATATATAAGATAGACCTACTGTATAAAGGAGATCAACTCATTTTTGAGAACTATAAAAATGAGTCATTCAATGAGATAGAAAGGACTTTTTATTAAGGCAGAAAACAATCATGTTCTCCTGGTATTTCTTGTATAGGAGTGTTAAGTTTTTTATGCTTATCGTGGACTTGCACAGCACGCATCTCTCATACCAATTTCTGTGGATTATGTCACCAAATGGAATGCCAGCTCTGGTTCCACGTAGACAGACGTGCCTGGCTACATATGCAACTTCAGCCTGATGCATTTTCCCATTGAGTATTCCCCCTTGAGCATGGTCTTTCATCAAGCTCAATAAATGTTTCTCCTGGAGTGTTGCTCTGCTCCCCATCTTTGAGGTGAAAACATTTACTGTCAGGATATGAGGTACATTGTTAATAAAGATAAAGTGTAATTCATCAAAATTCTGGGGCCTGGAGTCAGCCTGAGAGAGGGGCTCTCATTCACTTCCTCACACACTGAAGAGGAGATGGGACATGTTTTCACACCATCACTGTGTTTTCTTTTCTTAGGTGACACCTAAGAGAAAATGCTTTGGTTACCAAAGATTTTGGTCCAGGTGTAAAATGTCTTCGGATTCTTTCTTAGAAATCTTTTCAACCAGAAGAAGAGAGGAGCGTGAGGAGAGTTGTCTTTCTAAGAAATGACCTATAGGCTGGGCCACACCAGGCAGAGCAGCAGACACTGGGGAAAGAAGGAGTCGGGTTACTGCAAACACTTCATGTAAATTCATGCTCTTCTGAAGACATGCTTAGCAGCGGCAAACAAATAGGCAAAAGTTTCAAATACTCTCAAGGATTTCTGAGTCAGCTATAACCAACCCAATGCTGATCCCCCCAAATTAGAATATTCACCATTGAAGTTTCAAGCTGGTGGCTATCTTTAAGACCTTTCTCAATTCTCATCACATAATTTTTTATTCATTTTCCACCCATGAAACAAAGACACCATTCCTTCAAAGAGAACCTGGTCAAAGTTTTGAAAATTTACTTCATAGTAACCATTAAGTTTAAGACAGAAATTGATATTTCCAGAAGGTAATACTAACACTCTATAGGACAGCTTAAAAACAGATCTGAAATTTATACTCAGAAGAGTTGCTTGGCCCTTGCTAAGGACAACATATGAATTTGTGAAGTAATTCACATTTTGAGGAAAAAAATTTTCTTCTTTCTTTGTACTTTTCTAAATGATGAAAATTCTTCATGATAAGTATGTATCACTTTTATAAAAACTAGTACTTTTTCTTAATTGAGGAGAAAATATATTAATAATGATTAATTCTAGGTACTGGAAATATAGATGATTGTTATTGTCTTCTGTGAATTATTCTATGTCTTTTAAATTTCCCAAAGTTAAGTATT